>NC_139498.1:4961509-5581698 GCF_008360975.1 Lichenostomus cassidix | reverse complement strand
TGAAGCCCTCAGTGATGCTGAACAAAGTTGCTGTGAGTCCAAGTGGGTTTTACAGGATCAGGAGGAATATTGGCTTCAAGCTTTTTAAAAAATATAATTAAAATTTTAATTAATTGTATGGACTTAGGACGTTCAAAATTATATTGAGATACTTGGGAAATAGTTGACCATTGCTGTGTGAAATTCAGTATATAGCGTACAAAGTCACATCTGGAAAGGAAAACAAAATGGGCTGGTTCCAAGGTTGAAGGGTAAGATTTATGTTACATATGAAGGACTTGTACTCTCCCTTAACGTGTCAAGCATGAGGACAGGCTTCTCAGGGAAGTGGTGGAGTCATCATAGCTGGAAGTGCTCAAAAAACGTGTGGATATGGCACTTGAGTACATGGTTGAGTGGTGAGTGTGGTGATGGTTGGCCTGGATGATCTTAGAAGACTTTTCCAACCATAACGCTCCTACAATTCCATGAATTCCTAAGGGAATCCCTTAGGGAATACCTAAGAGAATCCACAGCACGAAGGACCGGAATTCAGTAGCTGTGCGCCAGGAGTGGTTTGGGTGACTTTCTCCCTGTCAGGACGTGCAGGGAATCATGACAGCCCTGTCCCCTCAGCCTCCAGCCATGGCCAGCAAGGCCACCAGTACTGTGTGCCCTGATACCGCACTGGGCTGGACACCATCTGTCCTGACAGGTCACCGTCTGCCATGACACCACAGCGAGCTGGGCATTGTCATGACACCTCGCTGGACTGGACATGGTTTGCCATGATAACTCCTTGAGCAGGACACTTGTGAGGCACCCACCGCCCCTCACGCGCGGCCACACGCGGCTGCGGTGGGTCCCGGTTGCGGTGTTCGCCGGGACTCGCAGCTCAGCCCGCGGCTACCCGGCTGGGCCGCGCGGCGGGGCCGTGAGGGAGCGGAGAGGCCGTGAGGGAGCGGAGCGCGGCGGGCCCGGCCCGCGCGGTGCATTGTGGGCAGGGCCAGCGGCCGCCGCCATTTTGTCTCTGTCAGGCGCGGTGCGGGCGGTCGGGGCGAGGCGGCCGAGCTGGTGTCTGGAGAGGGGGATTCGGTCCGCAGCTCACGATGATATCGGCCGCCCAGCTCCTCGATGAGCTCATGGGCCGGGACAGGAACCTGGCCCCGGATGAAAAGCGCAGCAACGTGCGGTGGGACCACGAGAGCGTGAGTGCAGCGGGGCCGCCTCTCCTCCCTCCTTCGCTGCTCTCCCACACTGCGCGGGGCCGGGGTTCGTCGGAGCGACATGGGCGGCTTCTCTCGGCCGGGGACAGCCGCGGGGAAGGGGGAAAGGGGAAGGGGTGAGGTGCCGGCCAGGGCGGGGGGCTCCGCGTGGCTTGTCGGTGCGAGTCGGGCCCTCCGCGCTGGGCCTGCATGGCGGCCTGGGGCGGGCTGCGCTCGGCCGAGCGCGGGAACCGCGCCGAGCCCTCACCGAGCAGCAGGAGGAGGATCCCGACCCAGCCGGGCTGTTGCTGGGCTGCAGGAGGGACAGCCCCGCTGTTTGCATGTCGGCGGGGTCGGGCTGTGCCCAACGGGAACGGGGGTTTCCAGAGGGCCGGTGGTGGTGGAGATCTCCCGCAGGGAAACACAGAAACAAGGCGGGGGGGTTGTTAAAGGAATTCGGCGCTTCTGAGTAGAAGCTGCTGGCTTGCGCGGAGGGGTATGAGACATGTTCTAGTTTGGAAGATAAATGTCTCTGGGTCTCCTTCTGAGGGTGGTGTTGGGGGAGGAAACAGAAGGGCACGCGCGTACCGACTGTAATGTCTGGAGGTTGTACTACAAGGGAAAAACCGCAACAGTTTGGAAAGTGAGGATTTGGTTAAGAAGAGCTTCGTTCTTTTCGTATTTCCTCAGTCAGACGAATCTCCTGGCGGGGGGGGGGGAGGATAGTAACGTAAATAAGACTGTTATTTAGGAGTCTTACGTGCTTTTCTTAATGTGGTGTTTATTCATTCTCTGCAATGAGTAGCCCAAACAAGACTTATTTATTATTATTATTATTATTATTATTATTATTATTATTATTGTTATTTTGAAGTGGGGTTTCTCCACTGGTTGATCTTTATGATGACTTAGTTTTGGCCATCATAGTCGAATTGTAAGTTATTTCATGAGAACTCAGTGGTAGCTACAAAGTTCCTATAGCTGCTGCTTCGGGAGAGATGAATACTGATGAATTTTTTTTGTTTTATTTTCTCTTTGTTCATGAGTTTGAGTTAAGCCATATGTTAAAGTGTCACAGTTACAATAATACAACACCTGTGTGATAGGAAGTTTTGTGGTTTAAGCTGTAAAAAGCATTTAGGTCCTCCCTCTTTAGCATTTGCTTGGGGTGTTAAATTGGGAGGAGGGAGAAAGGCTTGGGATTTGTCTGTTATAAATTGCATCTTTATCAAAGAGGTGATTTCACATTTTTATATGGGACTTTGGTCATCATAAAGGAGGATAATATGTGTTTTAATTGGTTAAATTTGCATGAAGTAAGAACCAGTGCCTTGCTTTAGATTTTACAAGTGTGAGAACAATTCCCTCCCATGAAAAATGCTGCTCTCTAGGTAAGCAGCGCTTGTCAGGATGAAGTTGTGACTTCAGGAAGTTTTCATTACCTTCTTCATGTATTTCTAGACTTATTTTATTAAGAAAAGACCATTATTCAGTTAGATGTTCAGTTAGATACTGTTCTTTGATTGTGAACTCAAAATAAGGAGGAGTTACATGAAATCTATGAAATACAAAGTGAATGGTATGAGCCTTGTTGGTCCATGTAGAGCAGATAAGGGGATTGGTTTGGTTTATTCATTCAGGTGAGAAAGACCTTTTTTCGGTTGCTTTTTCCCCCCCCCATCATTCACTTTTAATGAATTAATGAATTCACGTTTAAGTTCAGATTGCTTTCTTCATCTTCAAATGAGCAAATCACGGAATATTTTTAGGTTTTTTTTCACTTCCAACTTTAGGCTGAGGAGTTTGACTGTGACCAAAGGACTCTGTCTCTAAGCTGTTCAGTTTTGTTTCAGAAACAGGGTCTTGTCTCTCCTTCCCAGTCCTCTACAGTTCAGAAGGTGAGAGCTGTCCTGTGTCTGAGAGCAGTGTGAAAATTACAGGCTTAGGGTTGAGCCTTCAGTCCTGCAGGAGCTGCTGCTGTTTGTGTCTGCTTTTATTTACGATCAAACACAATTCTTCTGCAAGGAATGTTTTCCTAGGTTCCTGTAGTCAACTGATAAAACCCAACAATTACTGGTGTTAAACACGTGTTTCAGTTCGACTTTCTTCATCACCCAGAGATTAAATTTGCAATGCTGGCATGTTTTAAAAGACAGGAAATGCAGATAATATGCAGATAGTCACATTAATTCCTCTGGCTGAGTGCTGTCCTGCTTTTCAGGTGAAATACGTGTGATAATGTAATTTCTTCTGAGATTAGACATAGATCAACACACAGCCTGTTCCATTTGAGCATGTTGTATTGATCCCAAAGTTTAGGATTTTGTGTCACATTTCATTAGTTTTGGATGAGGAAGATGATCACAAGAAGCTCATTTGTGTTTTATCATTTGGAAATTGCATGCATGTGTCAGAAACTGGAAGGTGCAGTGAAATACAGGATAGGAGTGGAAGGTGTGGAAGCAGAGTGTGTGATAGTTCTGTGTCTGATTTCCAATGAAACATGTTGATCATATATTGTAAAACTTTCTGTAGAGCCTAAATTCTTACTTTGAAACTTTGACATGATTAAAGCCTTTAATATTTAAAAATTGGAATCTCACTTGTATATTTCAGCATAATGGCATGTCCTTAGGTGATCAGTCCTGGTTTTGGCATAAAGGCTTTGTTTTGTGTGCAGGAGGAAATTATTAGTATCATATATTTTAGTCGTTCTACTTAGTGTCATATCTGCAGACGAAGTTATTCCTGGAACAGTCCCTTATTGATTCACACCTTCCTGCTTTAATATGCCACCTGCACAAAGCAAGTTCTTACGGAAACAGTGATTGCATAAGAATTCTGAGGCTGTTCTGTAGCACAAGACAGCCCAGCATGAGCTGCCTGTGCTCCTGTAAGGTTTGAAATTATGATGCTTCTTCAGGGCAAATTCAGGGTTTTCAGAAAGCGGAGAGAGGTGAAGAGCTGTAGAGACAAATGACTGTTAGCAATTGTCTCTGATAATGCAGTTGCTCAAAATGTAGGCTCTGTATTCAGACTATGATGTGGTGGTTGTAGCTATTTATGATGTGTTACACTTTTATTTTTATAATGCCAGCGACCTAAATTGCTTTGCATCTAGGTAGAATTTAAGGACTTAATCCTCCAGGGCATGGAGGAAGAGGACTTAACTTTGCATTATTAATACTCTTCCAAAAAAAAAAAAAACATTTATCTTTAAGAGTGGGTTTGGGAGAAGGGCTGATGTTTGTTTGGGTTTGGGTGGGCGGGCACTGCTCATAAAATGTCTGCTGCATGTGAGCTTTAGTGGATTCAAAGAACTCAGCTATGAGAAGGAATTTACGAGTTTTTGATGTGTAAGCCACAATCTGCTGGATTTTATTCTCAGCCTTTTTGCTAGGAATAGTCTGCCTAGAGGAATTTGCTTACGTAATTGTTTATTACTGTTAGATACTTCTCCATCAGTAAATAAGTTTCTTGCAGAAGAGAAACATGTTAATGTAGAAACATTAGCAATATGGAGCTGTCCATAGCATCTTTATAAGGGAAAGCTTTGAGCTTCCTCCCAGACTCCAGAAGAGCTTGCAATTCTTGCTGTTAACTTAGTGGACTTGGATGTAAAGGATGCTTTCCCACCTCCAAGAGATTTCAAGGATTAGTAGATTTGTGATGAAGAGGTGGGAAGTTCCAAGCATCTCTGTTTGTTCTAGTGTCTTATGCAAATGAGACCTCAGGGGCTTTGAGACCCAAGCTGTGGCTGATCCTGCAGCAGCAGTTTGACAGTTGTACCTTTTCAGTAGCAGAGTTGTCAGAATAGTTCTGCAAAGAGGAGTAAATGCTCGTTACCTGCATAGGGAGTTATCCCTGCACATATAGAATGTGCTTCCATATTATTTGTGGTTAGTGCAGTGGCTTGATAAGCCGTGGGTGAGTGATGCCAGTTGAAGCTTATCAGTCACCTCTGGTTCACTCCTTTAATGGCTCTGTGATGCTTCAGCCATTCCTTGGCTCTTTCTGTTCTCACCATTGATTGCTTCAGATTGACTGGAAGTGCAGTTGATGTTCAGCTTGGGCAGGCAGATGTTGCACTCAGTGAAGCTGAGCTGGAATGATACCTGCGAGATTCTGCAGGATTCCAGCAAGTTGTGTTTTCCTGTTGAAGCAATCTCTGTTGATGAACATCATGAAGTAGGTATGAGAGGGGAAGAAAATTGCTTAAGCCACAGTGGTCTGAATCCATCTGAAGTGAGTGTTTTTCTGCAGGCTGCTTCCTAGGGAGAAAATGTCAGGTAATTCACTGGGTGCCATCCTAGTGCCAGAGTGGCAGCATCTAGAGCTGGCAGGAGAAAATTATGGCAGCTTGTTGGTGTGAGGAGGTTTTGTCATAATTTTGGTCTATTTGTTTGATTGATTTGGCTTGCTGGGGGGTTTTAATACACAAATAATTGATACAATGTGTGATGTGTTTAAACCTCATATTTTAGTATTGGTTACTACAACTTTTGGCTGTAACCATCAGTTCCTAAGACGAGGATTTTCCTAGTAGTGCTGTTTCATAATACTTGTCATTATTTCTGGGTTTCAGTGAAGTTGTGCTTTTTTGTTTAGTTTATCATCCTTCTAATTACTTTTCCCTTGCATCTATTGTTACTACTAGTTTCTAAACTGTTACAAGCCAGTTTGCTCTCTCTGTCTTAGAAAATTGTCTAATCCATCTCTGAGTTTTTTGGGAAGGGTGTTTTCACTAATCCTAATAACCTGGATGTGAGTATGAGAAAATGGAAGAAGAGAATGTATAGAGAAATTACATTTCTATGGACTAGTACAGGAGTCCATCCCAGAAACTGCTCCTTTGAAACAGCTTCATAGAAAAACAAGGAATATTGCAGCTTGCAGAGAAGAGCAGATTCTGAAACCAGATTTTGTCCAGTAACCTTCTCCTTGCTTCCGAGAAGAAAAAAAAAAAATTGTCATTTCACATGTTTTCTTAACTATTCTTGGTAGATTGCTTCAGATAGGTGCCAGTATCCAAACGTGGCTCATGGGAGAAGTATTCAAATTACATAATAAGAGATTTGTTTGTTTGTGTTTCTTGTTCATGGCTTGTTAAGAGAAAGCCTGATTGTTTTTCTGAGTAATCTGTAAAGCAGTCAGTGGAGTTTTAACTTCCGTAGTCTGCTTTGCAGTCTGGCAGTTAGCTTGGAAAAATAAATCAGGCTGATCTAATTTGATCAACGGCTGTCCCAGGCAGTTCCATGAGGTGGTGGTGGTCAGGGTCTCTCTCCTCACCCCCATTTGTTAAAATACTTCAGGTTGTGTCTTGGGAGATAAGATCCTGCAAGTCTTTGTCCACAGGATGTGTGAGAGGGTTAGAACCAAGCTGTAATGCAGTCACAGTGACTAGATTTGCCAAAAATTACAAACTGGTGTAATAAAAAGGGATTGCTGGAAGAGTGTCCAGGCTAGTTTTGGATTTAGACCTTAATTAATGGCAGTCACATCTGTGGGAAGGGTCTAGTGAAAAGATAATTGTTTAAGATTGTTTATGAAGTTAGGGGGGAAAGTGTTTCTGATTTTATCTCTTTGGCTGTTCTGATGGATAGACAGGAGATATTTTTGTATTACAGGCTTCAGGAACTGACCAACTTGACTACCTAAGCCCATGCTCATGGGTGAGGGTGCATAATCTTTTCAACAAAAGCAGCTTTTATCCCATCATATCTTAAGTATTTACTGACTAGAGTAACAGGTTGGTGGTTTTTTGAGCTTTCTGGTGGTCTATTTCTGTTACCAGAAAAAGAACTTGACTCGATAATGTAAAACCAGACTGCAGAAACAAAGCAAACTCTTTAGCTGGCAGGAAACCAGGTTAAAATTAATGTCTTCTCTGCCTGAAGAGCTATATAATGTCTCTTTGCCTGTCTTTCTTAAAGTAGGGAACTTTAAAAGCATTGGAGTGGGAAAGTGTCTGTATAGTTCTCAATCTTTCAATTGCCATCAAAATCCTTGGGGCAGAACCTGATGTTTGAGTGCAGGTGGCTCCTGTTTCTCTGGGCCAGGAGCTCTGAGGAAGTGAAGGCTGAAGACACAGTTGTTCTAGGCAAGCAGAGGAACTTGCTCCATGCTTCCATGGCAGTTGTTTTCACCTCTTGTAGCTTTTTGCAGTTAAAGAATTACATTGAAACGTACTAAATAGCCCAATCTGATTTCATTCCTTTGGAAATACAAAATACTTGCATTTATAAATTGATGATGGTGTATTGTAATCTAAATATTTAGTGGTAAAATTAAGAAATATTACTATTGCAATGACAAGTAAGATTTTTAGTGTTTTGTCATCAAAATGCACCTTGCAGCATGGACTGCTGCCAAGAAACGTAGAGGGTGTGGAAAATTTTTGGAAATTTTACCGTGTTCAAAGGAAATTTTAACACTGTATTTTAGAAATAGAAGCGATAACATAAAATTTTCAATTCAAGAGACAAAAAATGATGCCTATCTCTTTCTTCTCTGTCAGGTTTGCAAATACTATCTTTGTGGCTTTTGCCCAGCTGAATTATTTACAAATACCCGTTCTGATTTAGGTAAGTTTATAAGTCTTGACATTTTTATTCACTTCTAAGTAAATACAGTTGAGTTTCTGTTTGCAAACTGCATTTTTATTGTTAATTGCTCTGTCAAAACACTTTGAAAGTATTTTATCTTTTTCACTTCAAGCGTTGCCAGTGATACAGTATGCTAAGAGTAATATTTATTCCAGATCCTATTTAGTCTTAAGTGAAAAAACTTAATTTTTTTTTCTTACAGTATAAGCTAAACTACTAAACATGGGGTGTTTTTTTCCTGCTTGAGTTTTGGCTTCTAGTTTGGGTTATTCTACCTGGGCAGGGTTTTAACCTATTTTCATGTGAATATGCATTATTGAGCTACTTTACTTTAGAGACTCACAGTAATAGTTACTCTGAAGAGCAGCTCTAAATTGCTGGTACCTTTCAAGGGCGGGTACATGGACAGCATGCGGTTTGGAGATGATAACTTAGCAAAACCAGACTTTTTGTCATAGTGTTAATTTCTAAGTCTGTTGAAGAGTTTGAAAGTCTGGGGAGGGTGGGAAATTTTAACACAGCCACCTTCATGAACTCAGGGTAAGTACCTCCTAATTTTACTCTGAAGATCAGTGTTTTAAGTAGCCAGTGTGTTGCAAAGAACACTGGAAATTGGAAAGTGCCTGATGAAATTACCCTTTATATATAAATTTTCTTTTTATTTTTCCTTTTCTTTAAGGCCCCGGGTGCTTGAGATACTACATTTTGTTTAGATTTACTGATGTAAAAACTTGATCTGGAAATTCTGTTTTGTATGAAGACTTTGTATGTAGAGTCTCTTTTGGTTTTATAATTACTAAATTCTGTTGGCATTCTTTTTCTTTAATGTGTCTGTCAAGCTCCTAGCAAAGGGAGCAGAAAAGCAGAAGCATAAAAGTCCTTGTGAAATGTTTATAGCCCTGTTCTATCATGGTGCCCAAACAAATGCTGGTGGAATATGAATGCAACGTTTGGGAATACAAACTTAAACTATTTGTGTTGTTCTCTTAGGTCCTTGTGAAAAAATCCATGATGAAAATCTACGCAAACAGTAAGTTTGTTGTTTGATATGTTAAAGCAAATTGAGTTTCTGGAATCTTTGGAATTTGTTAATAGTAACCCAAACACTGCAAATTAGTTGTTTTATTTACATAAACACTTACTTAAATGCATAATGTTCTCTTATTGTGAGCAAGAATTTATAATATTGTGTGTTTTGTTACATACTTCTCATCTATTTCGGACTGATGTGAACTTCCATTTTTAAAATCTTTTCTCAGGTATGAGAAGAGCTCTCGGTTTATGAAGGTGGGCTATGAGAGAGACTTCCTGCGCTACTTGCAGAGCTTGCTTGCAGAGGTGGAGCGCAGGATCCGGAGGGGCCATGCTCGTTTGGCACTGTCACAGAACCAACAGTCTTCTGGGGTGAGTGCAAGAGTCATGGAGGTAGCTTTTCCTGTAGATGGCATCTTCAGGGTCTTTTGACCTTATCTATTCAGGTAAAACTTCGCTGTTATCCAGAAGATTCCTGTTAAATAAGATTTTTCATCTGTTAGCCAGCAGATTGCATCTGGCACTAAGGGACAAGCCAAGTGGCTCTGCAGTCAGCCAGAGCCCTCTCTGTTCTCACCATCTCTGTTTCCTCAGAATCAGCATCTGTTCTCTGCCTGTCAGGTGTTGTCTTTACCCTGACAACTTCAGTTTACCTTCTCTCCATTAGTTTCATATTCCTCCCTCCCTGTACTAGCAAGCTGTATCTTGTCCCCTGATGGATTTGGAGCAGTGACTATGGCCTGTGCTCTGGGAGTTTTGTGACTGCTAGGACAGCCTTGCTCCTTTCTGCTGCCCCACCTCACTGCTGTGTGCAAAGTCCAGTTGATTCAGAAAGAGCTATGGACAGTATCCAGTCAAGAGAGAGATATCACTTGTGGAGCAAAGGTGGGAGGGAGGCAATCAGTCTGTTCTGGCTAGACAGAGAGACTGAGAAGACAGTGCTAACAAATACATCTTTGAACCAAGATTCTTTTTGGATTTTATGCTCAGAAGTTGAATTTCAAAGCCCACAGAACTTCTAAGTCATACTTGAATGTCTGCAAAGATATGTAATAGCTTCACGGGAGTGTCAGAGTTTAAATTTAGCACTTTGAATTCAGTTCTCTTACCTTTTATGGGCCAGGACCTTGAACATTTTTGTTGATTTGGGAAGAAATCACTGTGACTAGACTCAGCAAGGGTGGAGTAAATTGTGTTGAGGAGTGTTTTATGTTCGACTAGACTACTATCAGTAGCTTCTCGTGGGAGAACAAGCAGTGGAAGGTTATTCCCAGAGCGTCTCTGGCATGTGAGAAGGCATACCTTTGTGTGTTTAAACTATTTTAACAAAAGAAAAAAGAAACAAAGGAAAAAAACCCAACTCACTCTTGTACTGTTTGCAGGGAGCAGGACCTACCGGTAAAAATGAAGAGAAGATTCAGGTGTTAACTGACAAAATTGATGTACTACTTCAACAGGTGAGGGTTTTTAACCACTGTAAGAGAGATCTCTTGCTTTTTTTACCTGATTAAAAATAAAACTTCCATTTTTTAAATTGTCTTCTAGATTGAAGAACTAGGTTCAGAAGGAAAGGTGGAAGAGGCACAAGGAATGATGAAACTTGTTGAACAGTTAAAGGAAGAGAGAGAATTACTGAGGTCTACAACTTCAGTAAGTAATGTGTTTGTAGTTCTGTGAGACATATGAAAATCTGGTGCACTGTACATTCTGAATAACCTTGTCCTTCCATTGAAGGCATGCAAGGTCTGTGCAGAATTTATTAGATAGTAACTGAACATTGGAATGTCCAATTGTGTGTGGATTCAGCATTCTACCTTGGGAGTGGGCTTCCTGCACACGAATTACGAGATTATTTACCCAGCAGTCCTAGAGGAGAGCTTGCACCTTACTCTAGTTCGAGTCTCAGTTAAACTTTGCCCTGTAGCCTCTGCAATATAATTTTACTGAATTAGAATGTGACTATTACAGAAAGCCTTTGAGTCAGGGCTGTGACTAGGGACAGGCATCTGTCTGACTCTGAGAGCTGCCTAAGCCAGAGGGAATGTGTTAAGTAGCAAGTTCCTGCCAATAAAAAGGAGCTTAAGTTTAAACATTTTTATTTTGGTGTTCAATGAAATGCTCAAATTGAGATTCTTGTTTTATGTTTTAGGAGGTTTTAAATGTTGCAGGCAGTGTGTTCATGTCCATACTGTATGATTCATGGACATTACACAGCAATAATCACCTGGGATTATGTTGAAATTTCAGTGTATTTGTCATAAGTGTGTTGAAACACTGGTTTAATTTGACCACCATACTTTTAAATAGAAGCTAGCATTTCTTTTTGTTTTTCTTTGTGGAATATTCTAGCCTTTTGATTTCTTGAGATATATTCTGTGGTTATTCTGCAGCTCCTGACATTTCAGTTTATGCCAAAGAAATCATCTTAAAACTGAAAAAGAAAGCTTTCAAAGAAAAACTTTTTAATTTTTCTAATATTGCAAGGAAGCTGCAGATATGACTGTGTGCATGTTATGCAGTGAGGAATGATTCTGTGGTTCTCATGGATTCCTTCCTTGTGGGAATTCACATAGGTGGCCTCTCTTTTCCCTGTTTACCTGGTGGGTGCAATGCGTCAAAGACAAAGCAGGCAGATGTGATTTCAGCTTTCAGTAGCACCTGGGATTTGACAACCGAAACATACAGTTCTAAACCTCTTCACTGGCTTCTGGCTAAAACTTTTCTTTTGCCTTACCAAATATTTTTCTTTTTTCAGACAATTGAGAGCTTTGCAGCCCAAGAAAAGCAAATGGAAGTTTGCGAAGTTTGTGGAGCCTTTTTAATTGTAGGAGATGCACAGTCCAGGGTAGATGACCACTTGATGGGAAAGCAGCACATGGGTTATGCCAAAATAAAAGCTACTGTAGAAGATTTAAAAGTAAGTACTTCTTCGAGTTACTGAACATGATAAATTTTCTTGGAGGCTTCCTATAGTGCAGATAAGCTGTCCAGTGAATTTTCTCAAGAGGGTGAAACACTGCAAAGAATGGAATCCTGCACTGTACATTGAGCACTGTGCTTTCACTGATGTGCTTTGTTGTGGTTACATTAGATACAAGCAAAGATGTCAATTCAGGTAGGAATTTCTAGGGCCTTTATAAAGAACTGTAGTGTGGCCTCTGTTCTTGTGAAAGTGTCAAGCAAAAAAAAGTTATGCATGACAAAGGATTTTTGTTTTGGGGATTTTAGGAAGTGCCATCCTTTGTTTGGAAAATAACACCAAAATATTTTAAAAGCTTGGGCTTTTACGTCCTCAGAATCCATAAGCTGAAGTATGTGTAATGATTTATCTTGAGTAATCTTAATTTCTTCCTGTAAACTTGTTTTTTAAGGAAAAGTTACGAAAAAGAACAGAAGAGCCTGACCGCGATGAAAGGTTGAAAAAAGAGAAGCTAGAACGGGAAGAGAGAGAGAAAGAGAGGGAACGGGAAAGAGAAGAGCGGGAAAGGAAGAGACGGCGTGAAGAGGAGGAAAAGGAAAAAGAGAGGGCTCGTGACAGAGAGAGGCGTAAAAGGAGCCGCTCACGGAGCAGGCACTCGAGCAGGACATCTGACAGGAGGTCACGAGACCACAAAAGGTCAAGAAGCAGAGAAAGGAGGCGAAGCAGGTATGTGTGTGTCTGTCTGCCTATGTGCGTCTTATGAGTATTTTCATGTAACTTCCAAAAGATAAGAATCTCGTGGGGACTTGATCTGTCAGCCTGAGTCACATCACTGATTTGTTAGCTTCACTTAGATATTACCTCTTAAGCAAAGACACTTCATAGGTTCTAAGGATAAGCAAGTTTTTGCTGTGTTCACTGTCTTCTCTCTGTTTTTGGAAGATGACACCATTGTTGGTGGAAGTGGCTTAATGAGGGAGCTTTAGTAGGCAAATGCTCCCAAAGAATAAGGTCTTGTTTCTTCCTTCAGGTGGTCTTTATTTCATGGTGGTAGATGCTTTTAAGCTGCATGTTAAATGTTTGAATAAAGAGGGCGTTATGAAGCCAGATCTTATGTACTGGTAAATATTTATACACAATATGTTAAGATTTGTTTTCTGCGGATTATCAGTGTATTAGAAAGGGCTATGCTTTACTCTTTTATATTCTGAGTTAGAAAATAGCAGCTGAAATGCACATTTTTGAAATCTTCTCTGAATGTTAAGGAGTCGTGAGCGGAGAAGAAGCAGAAGCCACGATAGATCAGAAAGGAAACACAGATCTCGCAGTAGGGACAGGAGACGGTCAAAAAGCCGGGATCGGAAATCCTACAAGCACAGAAGCAAAAGCAGAGAGAGAGAACAAGACAGGAAGTCAAAAGAAAAAGGTATGTTTGTGTAAAGACTTGAGTTCTTAGCAAGTTCTGAAACCCTCTTTCCTTAGAGTCTCAAAAGCTCTTAGCCTTTCAGTGAGTGAAAGTTCTTAGTACCAAATCAGGCTTGGTTTTATGAGCTGTGTGTGTTACTGTAACCAATTTGAAGCATTTTGTTCTTTCCAGTTACCATTAGTGCACTGTGTGCATATGTACACCCAGTGTCCTTCTCTTACCTGTTGCACTTTTCTGCAAGTGATGTGGGCAAGGATTTTTATATATCTTAAGACCTGTTTACCTTTAGAAAAGCATAAGCCTGTAATCATCGTTTCCTGAAAGTGAATGTCTTACATTCCTACCCTTGGTGGATATATGCAACTACTCTTTGCAGGTACATGTTTTGTGGGAGATTAGTACCTGGATTCTCACCTGTGCTGTCTATTACTTCTCAAGACTGTAATGTTCCCTATGTTACCCTTTTAACAGTGCTTTTAAATTTTTTGCCCCAATCTGTAAATGCAGTCCAAGATAAATATTGCAGAATCTTTGTAATGCTCTAAATGACAATTCGTGCCTTCTCCCCAATCTCCTGCTCTTTTCCCTCGCCTTTCTCCCTTATTTTTTGGTTGTTTTGGGGTTTTTTTGGTTTTTTTAAAATTTATTGTTTAAATGAAATGAGTTTTGCTTTGTCAGGATTCAGGTGAGTCTCAACAGAAAGCTGTGTTAGTCCTTGGAATGCTTTTATAGCCATAGCTGCCATGTACCACAGCACTGATGGTGATTCACTGCTTCACCAGAGGCTGGAGCTCAGAAGCTTTACTTTAAGTAGGATTACAGAGAGCTACAATGAGAACACTGCAGATTCACATTTTATGAGAAGATACTAATTCACTGTTATTGCTAAATCTCCCCCTTTAAAAGTCTTTTGAAACTTCTGGAGGAACGTAATACTTCTGGCTCTGGTGGGGAGCTGACTAATGTCCAGTCCGAAACAGCCACCCCACTTCATGGGCTGATCATCAGTAATGGATGAAACAATTGTGTTTCTAAGGTACTTTTGAGGTTCTCTGGAATGAAAGGTTCTCTGTGCATGTTTCTGGGTTGCATAGGCCTGTCTGCTTGACCCTTCTTTGTATTTATTCAGCAGATTGGTTGCCACAATGTGGGTAATGCTTCATGTATTTCTCCTCCATGACTTTCTTGGACTGTTTCAATTATTCTGGTTTATATTGTGGGGCACCTTTAGTATTGATTCTTCTCTCATTTTCCTTTACCCTGTAAGAGAGTGGGTTTTGCTGCTTGCTCGTTGGTAGTGGAACTGATGTGCAGGCTTTAAACTCAGATCCAGTGTTGTAGCCTATATCTGCCCATTTGTTACTATTCCTACCCGATACTGTGCCTTTTTTGCCTGCTTTATGAACAGATTTCTGGTACTTGGTTAAGAATGTCCTGTTCTTCTGAATGTGTGTATCTATGTATATAAATAACTGTTTTCTTATTTATTCAAATTGGTCTGGTTTTGAGCTTTTCAGTTCTTTCCTTAATCTTCCCATAGACAGAGGAGCTAGTGAGCTTTCTTCAGCATCTCAAGTATTTTTAGTTCAAACTTGACTGATTTCCTTGCTGGCTGTTTTATTTGCTGCTTGCTACTTTCTTCCACCAGAAATGGGAACAGTAAGGTGATGCTATGAGCTGCGATGAAAATCCCACCTGGGAAAATCAATTACTTTTTTTGACTGTGCAATCCTAACAGTTGTAAAAACACAAATAGGCCTTAGAGCAGGACTGTAATGCTGAAGAAGTTTGTGGTTTTCCCTTTGTTGGGAAAATCTTTAACGGAAAAAAATACAAAAGAGGAGGGGGAGCAGGAAAAACCAAACCTAGTAGTAGTTAATAAGCAAATATTGAATTTCTGTGCTGAAGCTATAAGCACCATTGCATCGTCATACTTGCAATGTGGCACTGGAGGTAGGGAGCTCAGTAGAGAGCTTTAGAGATTCATATATTTGAAGTGTGTGGCTTTTGCACAGTAGTAACTTGGAAGTTAAGATTTAACTTAATGCATTGGGAATCTTGGCTTCAGAATCTCCTTGTCTTTATAGCCACCACTGATCTGCAGTAAAGGCCTGGCTGTAACTGCTCATGGTAGTGCCTTTCATGTGGAAGTCTCAGACTGCTTTACAAGCGTGAATATTAACCCAAAAAACCCTGAGTTGCCCAAGACTTGCATACAATTACGTGTTAAATTAGTGCCACACTGAAAATTCAGGAGTCCTGGCTTCTTGTTCACTAAAATACAGTAGAAGACAGCAACCAAGGTTGTAAGAAAAAAGTATGTGTAGAAATAGGGGCATTTAATTTGTAACTAAAGTTTCAGGGACAGAGATACTTTTGCTAAAGGGAGGAGCCACCTGCCACAAACACCAGCTGAGCATTAGCTTAATACAAACCAGTAGAATGCATTACTGTTCAAGTAAACAAACTTGAGAGCAGATGGAATAAATAGGGGATTTTAATAAAAGGAAAATTGTTCTCCAAGGACCTTCATTTTATGAAGGGTTAATACTGGAGTGGGCCTCTAGACCACTTTAACTTGGCTCTCTACCTTCCCTAATCTGGATTCCGATACTTACATAAAAATAATTATGATCATGTTTTAATGTTAGTGATTAAACCTCAGCAAGTAATGCCAGAACACCTCAGTAATACTGGATATTATGTTTGACCGATTTTGCATTTTCTGAACAGTAAAACTACTCACTTTGTCGTGGTAAGAATTCTCACAAAATACATCTCAGTTGCCCACGCAAGCTCAATCAGAAAAATGTGCATGTGTTTAATCAGGAAGCAAAGTCAATATTATGTGATTATACCTAATAGATCACAGCTGAAATAATACACCCAGTTTCAACAGCAAACTAATTGTATGTGCTTTTTAAGAGAGAACTCTTACTGATTAAAAATACAGTGGAGGATCATAATTTCTTGCAGATACTCCAGGGGTTGCAAAGTTCAGTAATTGGACTATTTGTTGAATACACTTTTTCAGTTCTGCTTGGCAAACTGGAGGTTTGCTATGGTAAACCTATTTTATTATTCAAATTTTTACAAGAGTTTGATCTTTCATACCACAGTTTAATAGTAATTTTTTTAACCTTAAACAAAATTATCCTTCCTGACCACATTCAAGACACAAACAAGACAGAACAAAACCCTGCACACTGCACATCCATAGGGCTATTAAGATCTACCATATCTACATAGGACAGAAGATAAGATTATTGGACTGACTACTAGTCCTCTGCGGGGAAACAAGACTACTATTCCTCAGTGGATCCACGTGTGCACCGGAGATACCTTTAAGACACAAAAAGAAGACTTTTTAACAAGGTTAGTTAGAGTGCAATCTACCTGCGGAGTTGCCAAACCGAGGGCAGACAGACCCAGACTGACTTAGCCCTTCAGTGAGCTGGGTGATGTTGCCATGTGCTTTTTCCAGGCACCCTGCACTGGATGTGCTGCTGCAGGTGAATCCTCACTACTGGTGGTCATTAGGCAGTTGCCCTCGTTTCTCTGTGTGGGGGCTTTACCCCATCCTTTGGTAGTGTGTTTTAAAACAAAGAAGTTGGGATGTTGCTGCTCTTTTAAAGCTTAATTTCTTGCTTTGTCTCCTGGAATATGAAAGTGTGTTATGCCAGTCTAGGTGATAATGTTATTTAAAATAGCTTTTTCAGAGTGTTCGATCTGTGTTCTGCTGTGTTGGGGATATATCTGTCTATTTATATAATTTATTTTGATTGCCCGGATAGCAGGGAATAATCAGAAAAAAGAGCATGAATGTTGTTCTGTATGATGACATCTGAGAGGTTGGTTTTTTGGATTTTTTTTTTCTCTCCAAAGTGTCTTTACTGATCAAGGGTTGAATATTATGGTATGAAATAATACAGCAAGAATTGGTATTTTTATTAAATTTGCAAATACTGAATTTACAGATGAGGCACGCAGCTCTAATACTGAATGTTTTTCTTCCCATGGAAATATTTTTACTTCTGGCTTCCTTCCGTCTTTGAAGATTATTGAGTTTTTAGTGTAGCAAATGCTTCAGTGAGCTTCCCAATTCATGATGAAATTGTGGGCTTCTTCCCCCACATCTTGCTGTTTCTTTGCCTTTGAAAAAAGTGCTTTTTATATCTTCCAAGCTGTCTCCCCAATCCCTTTTAATGCGTTGTTTGTAAATGACTGCTGTTTTTATAAAATTGAGAATTAACAGTGCTGACAAATGTGCAGCTTCAAATTTGATTTTGATTGTCACTGTGATCCCCACCTTCAAAGCTGTCAGTGCATAATATTGTTTCCCCAAGTATTTGATAGTTTGGGATTGCTAGTTTTTAATTGGCAAGTATCAGTTTCTTTGATAATGCACTCAAGCATTTTCCCACCACTCCTTTCTGATTTTTTCAAGAACCATGATTAATGAGAGTGTAAACCAAAGCAGGCCATATGCATCAGAAATCAAAACTTGGGGACCAGAAGAGTCCCATAATAAGTAAGGAAGCCATGCACCATAATTACACACTTGCCTAACCTCTTTACCCCCAGTTTGTATATTTTAACAGAGAGCTGCCTCTGTTAGGAGGTCTGACCTTTCTCCTCTTCCCCCACCCTGTACTGTCCCCATTTACCTTTATTTTGTCCCCTCTCCATTCCAGCATGGTAGTCTGAAGCCTATTTCTGTAACTTTTTGAGAGTTGCTGTTTTTGCTATATAAAATAATTATCCCATGTTTTATGCAATATATATCTCACATGTGCAATGTTTGTTTTTACTTTGAAATCCATGGTCAATGTCTTCTTTCATGGCAGAAAAGAGGGGATCTGATGATAAAAAAAGTAGTATGAAGTCCAGTAGTCGAGAAAAACAGAGTGAAGACACAAATACAGACTCGAAGGAGAGTGAGACTAAGAATGAGGTCAATGGGACCAATGAAGACATTAAATCTGAAGGTGACACTCAGTCCAATTAAAACTGATCTGATATGACCTCAGATCAGACAGAGGTAAGTGCATTATTTCAAACTTTGATTAGGGCTTTTTGTTACTGTTTAACAGTGCAGCGTAAGTATGCACAGATGAAGATGGAACTAAGTCAAGTAAGAAGACAAACTAAAGCACCTTCTGAAGGAAATGACAGTGTAGTCCTGCAAAACATTTTGAGGTACATTGTTTTGTCTCAGCTATTTTGTAGCAGACTCGTGCCCCCATTAGTGTGCCTCTTTGGGACATATTTGTAATATAGTCACCATAGAAAAATTAATTATTCTTTTTTTTATTTTTAGGGATTTTGTTATCGTTTTTTTTAAAAAAAGTTGAACTGTTTTTGTATTTAAGTCCATATTGTGTTGGTACATCAGCAGAAACTTTTGCTTAAATACTTAATATTTGAGGCACATGTTGGACTACTTTGTTTTCATATAAACTGCTAGTATTTCTTTGTCAAGGATGTTTCTAGTTTTTTTGCTTTATTGCCTTGCATTCTAATGCAGTTTGTTCTGTAACTCGAGAGCCAGTAGCATTGGATTGATGGAAGTGTAGGGTTTATGAATTATTGCAGCTGACTACCATACCTCACACAGCGTTGGTGTTGTGAGCGGCCCATGAAAAGCCAAATTAAAAATCAAGGATTCAGTCAAACTAAGCAGGTACTCATGCCAGGTACTCCTTTCTCTACCCACATCCATGTTTGAATGCTGTTGCCTGTAATCTTTAAGCTTACTGTTGTGTTTTTGATTTTGAAGCTAGTGAAAAGGACTTTTTGTGTATTGTGTGAATACTGTAAAACTGATGTTAACAGAATGGAATTTTCTTTCAACTGTGTGTAGGGATGCAGTGCTGCCCAGAATTAGATATCTTTAAAGAGTTTAAAATGCAATAAACACTACATAATATTCGCCTTGTTACTTTCAATGCAATTCAAGTCTTTAAGAGGTATGTGCTTAATATTTCCTACTGTGTAGGAGACTTTGCAGTCAGCCATAGCACAGAGCAGTGGAATGGCTGGTAACAGGCTTGTAAGGCAGATGTAAATGCAGAGACAGATGCCACCAAATGATGGCAGTGTTGATGGCAGGAATGTATGCTGGAAACTGTTTGTGGGAAATGAAACAGCTAAACAATAGGCAGTACAATACTGTACTGAAAGGAAAACTTGGAAGTTTTTTCCCCACTCTTGACATAGCTTTCTTACAGAAGGTCTTTAGTTGTATTCTTGAAATAAGGAACTAACAGTGGAGAGGACAGCTGATAAATGAGCTTCTTGCAACATAATTTGTTAATGTAGTTGCATTATGTATGCTAGGAACTTTTAAACATTTAATGTTGATATTAAATCATTAATGCTACATCATTGCTTCTAAAGCCAGTCATGTTCAATGGTGATGTTTTTGTAGGGTTAAGATGACAGCTAACAACTGGGCCAATGTATAGGAATGGTAAACAAAATGCTCCTAATGCTGTCTAATCGTCTGTTCTCCCAAAATTTTGCATTATAGGACTACTACGTGAAGAGTCTGCGAAGACAGCGGAAGACAGCTTAAACTGAAGATCTGCTTTAAAATGAGGTGAAAGAAAGCTGTAGTGGCGTAGAAAAATATAAAGTTGAGTTAGAATTTTTTTTTTATAAAATTTAATTCAGGACTGGTGTTTCCTCCCAGAGTTCAGAAAGATGTGTTGATAATAGCACATATGCTACTGAGAATATAAGTCCTGTATCCTTTTTTTTCTTTAAGACTTTTTAAGATAAGAATCCAACATAACCTGAACACATGGCTTGCTCAGTGTTTAATTGCAAGTTTTCATTCTTGGACTTTAAAACACAAGAATAAATGTTTAGTATTTGTGTGAATCGAACTAAAATGAATCCCATTTTTACAACTAAGCTATTCCTAGCTTCTTGATATACGAGAAATGGAAATAAAGTATCTTTGAATTTCTGTTACAAATTTGATTGTCTCTGTCATTGAACATTTAATATTAAATAAGTTTCTTTCCTAATAAATTACTCATGTCTTCAAGCTTAGTCCATTAATTTGGATGCTTAGTTATTCTGTGCTGTTTGTGGGTTTGGGTTTTTTTGGTGCCATCAGGATTTAATTTCAAGCTCACTTTTTCAGCAGTTAGATGCTGTTGCGTTCAACGTCCCCGAAAAAGTGGCTTTTGCTGCCATTGGTTAAGAAATTACAGAAATCTTGCAATAAAAATGTAGGTATTAAAGTCTTTATAAAACAGTTCAACTTTGACAGCATTATCAGAGAGATGCCAGTGCTGAGAGTGGCAGACTGCCTCATATGTGCATTGCAGTATTGGTTTGGGATATTGATTAATAACCCTATGCAGTTGGTCAGAACAGCCACAGGCAGGGAGTTGCACCTTACGCTTCCCTGTGAAGCTGTAGTGCTATCAGGAGTGGTTCTTGTTGGAAGAGAACTGCAGTGTGTACTAGTCAGTCTGTAAGGCAGTGAACTTACATTCTTCAGAAAGAGCATTATCCTTCCCATTAGTATTCAGGCCTTGACTGTACATGTTACCAAAGTCAGACATGGACAGAGCACCATTGTAAGTTGTGCTGATTTGTGAGGCCTGTGCGTGGTCTGCGTGTGGAAGTGCACTCAGGAATCTGCACCTTGCTCCCTCTAGTGCTTCGTGCTGGGTTTTGATACCACATGCAGACAGCCATGTTCCCTTTATGACTTGTATTGTTCTAAAGCAAACATGTCTGCAGGGGCATAGGGGATTGAGAGTGGGTGTGGTGTTGCTAATTGCAGACATCGGATAAACACCTCTTCCTTTTGAAAGCTGTGAGACAGGACTCAGGCTCTGCCTGGGTGTGTTACTTCTTTCAGCAGTGAAAATGTTTGTCTTGCACCTTCCACTGAACATATTTGTTACAGGAATTGCATTTCCCCTTACTTTGCAAAAGTAAAAATGATAAAACGAGGTACCTTGTAGTAGATTAGCCTGGGCCTCATATTCTGACATGTCTCATAGTGGAGTCTTTAATGCTTTGAAGATTAAGGAAAATTCTGTTTTGCAGAGCCTAGGAAACACTGTGCCTTTCTAGTAACTGTGTCCAGATTTGACTGTATGAACATCTCCACAGAGATTCATCTTCACGAGAAGTATCATCTTCAGAGCTCGAGCCCAGGATAAACACCATCCCAGATTTTCTAGGAATGCTAGGCAAAAGGCAAGTAGCTGATTTCAGTGAACACCTCTTAACATGCTTTCTCCCTACTGGTTTTGACAGCCTGACAGTCTTTCATTAGGTGTTAAAAAGGTACTGGCCTATGATTTTTTCAAAGTTGCATTAAAAATTTAAGTGTCTTGTCTACTCCAGAGTCATCTCCCCACATCTTACTCGCACCCTGAGAAAGGAAGAGATCAAGGTACTTGAAACAACTGATACTTTAATATAAGTGAAGAGTAGCAATGTTGGTTCAGTACAAGTTTGTAGTGCAAACAAAAGTCGTCCTTGGAAGAACAGTAAGTTTTGTAAACTTAGTCTCAGTTGTCATTCCAACAGTTTATTGTTCAAAGAAAAAACCCAACAAGAACAGTTAACATAACTAGTGTGCCTTAGAGTTTATCAAACTGCATAAAACATACAAAAATATTTCTCTGAATGCATAGACTTACTGTTAATACAGTCAGATCATGAGTAAAGGTTAAGTCTTAACATATTAACAGTTATTTGTGGTGGAAACTAGAGCAAATAAAGCTTTTTAAACCAGCTGCCCTATAGCAGAATGTTCAGTTATTAGTGGAGACAGTCCTTACACTGACTTCCTAAAGAAAGGAACGGGAAAGAAATTAGACACTCTTATTAATTTTGAGCCATTTAACCACTACTGTTTTTCAAACAGTTATTGCACATAATCTGAGCTAGCCTCCAAGCTATGCTGGGAAGATAAATACACAATTGTTAAAATAAAACCTCCTTTCCTGTCCTACAAGAAAAACAAAGCAGGAACCTTAGTTAAGAAATTTTACTTCATACTGTGTCACAGTCTTGAGCTTCCCTGGAGTTCAGTCTGGCATTAAAGTAGCTCAGCTCCTAGCTGGAGAAAAGCCAGGCTTGAGAACAGGGAGTTAGCAAGGTTGAGGTGATGTGTATGGAACATGGGGGAAAGGATGAAAATTATTTTGACTGCAGTAAGCAAGCATTTCAAGCCTAAGTAACTTGGTGAAATCCTGAGCCCAGAGTCAAGCATCTCTGCTGGCAGAAGGGGTTTTTGTGTTCTCTTGGCATGCAGCAGCTTGAAGGAGTCTTCCAAGGTAAAGAAGGACATGGGGAAGGTGGCAGCCATGCTGCTCTTACCAAAACATGGTGCTGCACTATTTATAGTGTGACTGTCAACATTGCAGTCCAGATCAACAACAAACACAGCACCAGCTGTGCAGAAACTCTGCTCTAGTGCAGCTTCATAAAGCAGAGCTGGAAGAAAAATCAATACAATTAGGGAGGGGGAAAGAAAGAGCAGCTCATGCAAAAAAAGTAACTCACTCACCCCTCCACCTGCCTCAGGGCCCAGTTAAGGTTCTTGGTGCAAAGGTCAGCATAATTTTTTTTGGTACAAAAGAAAACAAAAAGCCTCCAAAGGTGTAGCTTTGCAGTTTGCCATGGTATCAGGAAAAGCTTCAGGCTGTTAATACTCCAGCAATGTTGTGGCAAATACTTTAACTCATAGGTGGATGATGTTTTCATTACTGACTTGCTTAAATGCAAGTTAAACAGTCTGTAGCTTAATCAGAGTTGTTTTTTTCAAACCCCCCCCCCAAAAAAAAAGAAAAAGTTGAAAGCACCTGGAGATGCTGAGCCCTTTCAGTACTCACATGGCTAAAACAATGCTATGTGACAACAGACTGTGCATCACACAAAGTTACAGGTTAGTTGCTTGTGGTGTGTTTCCCATCTAGTGATTCACAAAAGCACATGTTCCTTCCAGCTGTGACCCCTCAGGAGGACACTGCTGTGCTTCTCCTCACACAGCAGTAACCACCACACCCCTGTAACTTCGTATGAGGGTGGGCCACAAAGAGCTTTCCTGCACTGGTACGTGGTGTGAGTAATGCATAGGCTCACATTGGACAGAAAGTAAATAAATAAAACCACAGACACAGACGGGATCCCCTCCCCATCTGAAACACGGGCTTTTTCTTGAAAGGGCACTTCAGCTTGATTGGGGCTTAATTAAGGAACATTTAAGAGAGGCTTTTGTATTTTTTGGTGGAGGAGTTATTTAAGGTATAATATTCTCACATGGGAAATAAACATTTAAATGTCCATATGCTTATTCCACTTATTTTCAGCCCAGTAAAAGTGTTTCTCCTGCCACTTCTGAGCTTTAAGTATCTCTAGACAACCCATCATGGTGTTTGTGAGGGGCAAAAGATTAAGGACTTGCACATTTACATTTTTAGAGAGCAACTTTTCATTGTGTGCCTCTTTCATTTAACTTAATGAAGAAATTTAAAATACATATATATGCACAGAGGCAATTTCCTGAATAATTCCATGAGTCTTACTTGGTCAGAGTGGGTGTACTTAACATAATTCTCATAAATAATTACGTCTTTTGTGCCCCTGCTGCCAAATACAACCAGTAAACTTCCTTGAAAATCTTAGATTGGAAGCATGTGATTTTAGTATACAAATGAGGTATCCCTTGGCTGAATACAGTATCAAGTAAAAAAATAAAAGCAAAGGGGATATTAAATATAAAATATAAACTATTAGTTAAAATAGTAACCCTAACAATAACTTAAGGTTTTACACACACTTAACTCTCTGCCTTCCAAAGGCAGCACATGTCCCTGCCAGGTGTCCACATTGCAGCTGCAGCTCCCAGGGTCAGTAGGTCAGCTTGGATGCTCTGCTGTTGTAGCACGGCCGTTCCGTCAGCGCGGCTGCAGCGTTCCAGAAAGGAGAGCTGTCACTCCTCACAAGGACCAACTCCAGCTCCTGGAAGTCCTGGAGTCTGGCAACATCCTTGTCCTTGTAAGGAACAGACACAGCGATCGACATGTTACTCCTAAACATAACTGGGTGTTGCTATTATTTATAAAATAGCTAAAGAAAGAAAAAACTAAAATTCCAGGGCCCTCACACCCAATGACAGCAATAAATAATGAAAAAAGAAATCCTACCAGCATGATTAAAAGTGTAGCAGGTTTGCTTGTTTAGTTTTTCTCCTCAAACTTTTTTTTCTCAAATCTCATTATGATTTGGCTGTATTTGTGCACATCACTCAACCAAGAGCTGTGACCACTTTCACTTACAGATCTCCAGAATATATCTTTTTGGAACAGAAGAGCAGGTTCATTTGTTAACAGCATATCTTTAAATTATTCATATGTCAATTTGTGGAGGTTTTTTTTCCCTTACTGTCTGCTCTTTTTAGGCAAGCAGACAGTGAAGCAGTAGTTGGCAATTATGTTAAAAGCACCCTAATGCATGGTTTCTGATACATTTTAAATGAGTCAAGCTGTAATAGTTCCATATGCTTTAGGAGCCGAAATACTCTGCCTCTTTTGACAAGAATATTTTTAACCAAGTTACAATGAAGTTTTAAGAAAAGTCCAACATCCCTTTGAATTTGCCATCTTAAATTGGTTTTGGTTTTTTTAACAAAGGTGACATTTTCCCAATCTTTTTACGAAAATACCTTCTCTGATGTCTGCAAAGTGCAAAGTCAAGTTAATCTCTGGTTTCTATTCTTACCTTTCTCACTAGTGTATTGGGTAGTTTCCTGATCTTCTCTACTTGCTCTGGATTAACACCCAGTTCACAGCAGCTCACTCTGAGCAGATCTTGGTAGGTCAGTTCTTGTCTGTCCAGTTCAATTTCAATGAAGTCATTGTCTCTCAGGTTCTGGACTCTCACCTTGAGCACAAGTTCTGAGCGAAAGGATTAAAAGATTAACAACACAGAAGACAACTGACCCAAACCTAACACTACAGATTTTACCATTCTGAATTCAGGTTTGATAATACAATCCCTATGATCTGACTGAGAAATACTGTGCAGTTAACAGAAGCTTCCAGCAAAAATAGAGGGGAACCATGTTAACACTGTTGGAACTCTGTGACTGGATGGATCAAAGCTGAGTTGCTACCAAACTACCAGAGCTTCATTAGATGCAAATGCATTGCAGATTTTAATTTTTCATGTTACTTGGACTGATCTTTCCATTGTTTTGCAAAATATTGCCATGGTTAAAATACAGTGTAACAGACATTTTACTTAACTGAGCAGGAAAAAGTTCAGGGCACTTTTGGCCACAGAATTGAACATTTCTTCCTCTATTCTACTTGAGTCTGAAGTGGAATGATTTTTTAACTTCATTGTTCACCCAGCAGCTGTAATAGGACAGGACAGGGCACCTCTTTACCTTGCACGTTATATGGGAACGTTCCAGGGAAGAAGAAGGGCTGGAAGGCAGGCATGGGGCCGCTGGGGGAGGTGTCAGGCTGCAGAGGCACAGCCTGGCCAGACACTCGTGGGGAGCAGAGCCCCGGGCTGGGGGGCACAGCCGGGGGGCAGACGGGGCCGTTGGGCACCCCTGGGCTGGCACATGCCGGGGCTGCAGGGACGGCGGGCACAGGGGGTGGCACAGCCGCAGCGTCCGGTGCCGGGAAAGCGTCGTCGCTGCTGCATGACGTGGGCGTGCAGATGCTTTCGGCCTGAGTTGCTGATGGACAAGGGCTGGTTTCACTCTGGGAAGCAGAAGAGATGGAAGCACTTTCATTCTGGGATTCTGCCAAGCTGCCTGGAATGCTTTCTTCGGTGTAAACATAAGGGAATGGTGGGTTGGCCAAGTAGTTGGCAACAATTGGCAAATTTAAATCCTTTACTCCTTGACATTCAGTTTCTTCCTCTACTGGTGAAGTTCAAAAACGAGGGGTAGGGGATGGAGAGAGAAAACAAACCATCATGTTATTGGATAGATCTTTCTCATTTTGAATATAGTTAGTTTTCCTGTTGTGTCTTGAAACTACATAATTCCAGGCTCATCAAAGAACAACACTAATGTTCCACAAGCATGTTACACCTGGAGGCCAGCAGCTGTAAAGTGAAAGAAAAACCTAGAAATGTCTTCAGTATATTCTGGTTTTTAAAAACAAAATGGAGGAAAAATAGCCTTTGAAAGATATAATTTCTAGCAGTGCTATTCCAGTGCTTTCAAATTAATTGGATGACCAGTAGTCCTTTATTAAATCTCATTTTAAAATGCTTTTAATAGCACTGCTGTAAATACTTTATTATGACCCAGGCCAGCGAATTCAGCCCAGTATTTCTTCAGGCAAGTGACTACTTGTTGTAATACCCAAACAAACTCTTCTCTTGCATAAAAGCGCTGCAGTAAGTGACATTGCTGCCTGACTGAGAATTACAGAACATTTAATAGTGATGTCAAAGCTGTTCAGAAAGCTCTGCTCGATGGCACCACACTACCAGAATAAAAACTACAAGGGAGTGTAAGTGATATGTGTTTATTCCCCAGGAAACACATGAAAGCTTAACAGATAGAAAAATAAGACAACTATGAACAGGGTTCATCTCCATGTGCTTGACAGTTTAGATGTTAAAAACAGGTGAGTCATTTGCTACAAACTGAGCCCAAGAGATGAGCACCTTGCCCAAAAGACAACAAAAGTAATGTGCAAGAAAACACCATTCCTTCAGGGGTGACTGTTGAAACCTGAGTCATGATTTAGCTGCAACCTTGTTAAGGATAACCCATAACAGTTGATGTAACAGCAGATCATTGTAGAGAGCAATTTAAGTGCAATTAGCAGAAGACAGCACATCAACATTCCCAAAGATAAAGCACTTAAAAATTTTCATCTGGAGCACAGTACCTAGGTGCTGATGGCACTTGTGTTCAGGAGTGTCACACACATCTGAGTTTGCTGTGCTCATGAAAAGTGTAAGATGGCAGAATTAGGGGGCAAAAAAAGCCATGCTGACAAGGTGTTCAGAAGCCATAATTTCTTGAGTGATACAGTTGTTTTGAAAGGATTTGTAATGCTGTCAGACCACAGAAAATGGTACAATTGTGAAAGCCCCCATTTGCAGCCTGCATGCCAGCTTTAGCTTAATAACAGCCAACAGGACTGCAGCAGCACAATTCCCAAAGCATACAGCTCTTCCATCTCTTGGTGACACAGCTCGTAACAAAAGGCCTTCCTACCTGGAATCCTCACATCTATTTGCCCAAGTATGAATTCCAGTTATAAATCAGAGCTATCTAATGAGATACAATGGTCGTAGCCAAGGTTTTACCAATTACTTCCTCAGATAAAAGCACTAAAAACACTTTATAGTGTTTAGACCAAGAATTCTAGATGACTTTTAAGACAGGACCAGTACCTCCCAAAATTTTGCGGATGTCCGGTTTCGACGTTAGCTGTGCCGCCAGCTCTCCCTTAGCAGTGAGGATGTGTTTGTCTGCGCCAGCCTCCAGCAGGTAGGACACCACCTGGGCATGGTTCCGCTTACAGGCCCAGTGCAGGCAGGTCCTGCGGGGAGGAAGCACAAAGCTTGGGATGCATCCTCACCACCTCCTCACCAGCCCCGTCCTACTGCACCCGAGTTACACGTGAAGGGATAACTGGGAATAAAGTTTCCTTCGCTGCGGCACTTTTTGAAGTTCTGAATGTATAAGTTGTGCAGGGCAAGGCCCTCCTTTGCCTTGCAGGGTGACTCCCGCTGCTGTCCCACACAAGGGACGAGGACCTTGAGCAAACACGCAGTGACAGGTGGAAGGAGGGCGACCTGCTTTTAGCGTGATCCTCTTTAGCAGTAAATCTCCGAGCCTCCCGAGATTAGCTTTTCCGTTTTTGTAAATGGAGAAACTAAGAAACACAAGAGCTGCGTCCCCGGAGCAGCTCTCCCCCACCCCGCGCCCGACGATGAGGTGCGGAAGCCCCGAGCCCAACCACCCCGACACCGCCGCAGGGAAGAGCAGCGGGGGAAGAGCCCGGCCTCGCAGCGCCCCGGGCCCGCCCCGCGTCCCCCGCAGCGCCAGGACCCTCACCAGCCGTTGATCTCGTTGCGGGAGTCGATGTCCGCCCCCGCGCCCAGCAGCCGCCGCACCTCCGCCACGTCCCCCAGCGCCGCCGCCTCCCGCAGCCGCTCCTCCAGCTCCCGCGCCTCCGCCGTGCCGCTCATGGCCGGGGCCGCGGACAGCGGGCAGGGCTGCGCCCCCGCTCGGCCCGGCCGCGGCCCCTCCCCGCCGCTCCGGAGCCCGTCGGGAGGGGCCGGGCGGCCTCAGCGCGGCGGAGCCGGCCCTGCCCGCCCCGGGGCCCCGCTAGGCCCTCACGGCGCCGCCATCTTGAGCCGGCCCGGCGGGAGCTGGCGCTGCCTGGGCCGGCACGGCTCCTGCCTGGAGTGCTGTGGCCGTTCTGGGCTCCTCAGCTCACGGAAACAGGGAGCTGCTGGAGAGCGTCCAGCGGAGGCCACAAATGAGGGGTCTGGAGCATCCCTGTGATGCAGAGGCGCTGCGGGAGCTGGGCCTGTTTGCGCTGAAGACTGAAAGGGGATCCCATCAATGCATATAAATTATATCTAAGGGGTGTCACAGGATGGTGTCAGACTCTTTTCATTGGTGCCCAGCGACAGGACGAGGGACAATGACCATAAACTAAAACAAAAAAAAGTTCCACCTCAGCATTAGGAAGAACTCCTTTACACTGAAGGTGACAGAGCCCTGGAACAGCTGCCCAGGCAGGGTGTGGAGTGTCATTCTGGAGACATTCCAAACCCACCTGGACACTTTCCTCTGCCACCTGCTCCAGGTGACCCTGCCTTGATGCAGAATTGGACTGGGTGATCTCCAGAGGTCCTTCCAACCCCACTGATCCTGTGATTCTGTAGGACCCCCTCCCAGGTGCTGGGTTTGGGGCCTGGACAAGGTGAAAACCCCAAAAGTGGTGCATGTCCTCTGACGGGTTCATCCCACCCTCACCTGGCATCCTCAGCCCTGTGGGGGGGCTTGAGGGGAGACGGCTCCTGGGAAGAGGGGGAAAGTTGCAGGTAGAAACTGGCTGGCTGGCAAAGGCACATCATAGAATTGTTTAGGTTGGAAAAGACCTCCAAGGTCATCAAGTCCAATCCTTCATCCATCACAGTGGCCTTGCCCTTTTCAGTGTGTTTTTAACTGGCAGCCTGGCCCCTGCCTTCAAGCTGTGAGGCTGCTCTGGGCTGGGAAGGTACCACAAGGCTGGGTTCAAATCCATGGGCTGGGAGTGAAACCCACCACGGGTTTCCCCAGACACTTCCAGGCCTGGCACCCCAGTTCCCAGTCCATCCCTCTCCAGTCTGTTACTCACACTCGTAATTAAATCACAGCAGCATGTGTCGGGGAGCTTGTTCAACTCCAGGCACTGTATTTTGGCATCAGAGTCTGCCACCAAGGAGAAATTTGCACTAAGCCCTTTTTTTTATTTCATTGCCTCTCTTTTATTGCTTACTTGTCTTATTAGCGACATTATTTTTAACCTACTGTTTAATTTAGGACTTGGGTTGCTGTTGCTTTGCTCTGCTGTTCCTGCTCTGGCAGTTGTGGCAATTAGGTGAAGACGATGCCTGCAGCATTACCATCCGAACAGTTCCTGAATATCTATCCATATAAATGAAGCTTCAAAGCACAAACAGTCATATTCCTTTTAATCAGCCAGGAGAGGCAGAGGCCCACAGGCCAGACATTTCTGTTTCTCCAAGAGAGAAGCAGCCCTGCAAACCACCCTCATGGAGGCAGGAGGGACAAGCAAGCAGTGACATTTTTAACTACTATGGCAAAGGTTACACAGTGACTCAGTGGCAAGTTCTTCACACCAGATCACATGCTTTTGATCCCATGCAACAGGCTGAGCAAAGATTTTGCCCAGCTGCTACCAAAAGACTCATCAAACCGTATGAGAAACAGCTGGATTTGGAGAATGGTTTGCAAACAAGATTTACCTGGTGAAAACTGCAAATTCAAACCTCAGAGACCCGGAAGACCAGCCTTCAACTGGACACCGCTGTGACCTGAATATTTTCATTTTAACTCACTTGCTTTTTCAGTAAAGCATCTTAAATGATCACTCTTTAATGCACCAATCCCGTTTGTCTATTTTCAGCCACAAAGCAATAAAACAAAGACAAGGCACACAGAAGTGGAGACCTGATAATACATTCTAGGAAACAGGATGCTCTCTTGCACCCTGTGAAATCTTTAAATCCTGGTTTTTTACATCTGTAAAAATCCAACGGGATTCGCAGCAAAAGGGCTTCTTCCTAAATCATCCAAGGTAACTCTTGGATGGATGGGGAAAAGCTGCTCAGGAGGCGAGTGCAGGGATAGGCCTAAAACCAGGAACACCATTCCTTATTCTCCAGTGCTGCTGCCACTAGATGTCATGGTGGAACAGCGAGAGGAGCCCAGAGTGTGGCTTTGTGCTTCTTGCTGAAACGCCTTTCAATTTGTCTCGGCACATCCATGGTGTCTCCATACAGCTTTGATCCTGCGGATTTCAAAGCTCCGTGTGGTGCAAAGGGACATTATGCAACATTTCCACATAAGCACAGGGAAGCCCAGTGCAGGGAGCTGCTTTCTGGGGGGTTATGGGCTTTTGTCTTTTTTTTTTTCCCCCTCTGCTTGAGCTCCTCTCCCAAAGCCACACAGGTCTTTTAAGGACTCAAAGCCAGCGGGTGATGCACTGAGATGCTCTCTCTCACGCTCTCTTGGGATGAGTATCCTACTCTGGTGCTCCTGTGCCAAACCCTGTTAAATGGAGCTCGGGTTCACCATTGCTTAGTTACACAATGTACTTCTCCCTGGAGTCATGAGGTCTCCTCCCTGAAGGAAGGCTGTGTGGAAGAGGATTAGCAGCAAATTCACTTGACTTGAGCCTCCCCACCGCCGCCATGAGCCCTCCTGCTCGTGTCTTGCGCGTGGAGCCTCAGACCCTCTCGCACTCCTGTGCCCCCTCCCCGTTTATTGGCACTGGTGTCACACTCACCAGCTCCCAGCAGAGCCAAGAACTTGTCCTTTCCCTGCTCCTTTCCCATATGGCAGCTGGGTTTGTGCCTTTACCTGTAGCAGTGCAGGGCACACACTCACACAGCTCCCTGCCAGGAGCAGCAGGGCCTGCAGGATTCGGATGCACACAGGGCAGGTGCTGGCTGAGTGCTGGCTATGGCCTTTGGAAGTGCTGGGAATTGCACCCGGTGCTCATGGCTGCAGCACCCACTTTGCCTCCCAAATGTTAAATGCCCTTGGCCTTCGGTGGGAACAGGCTGAGCTCTGTGTGTGGAGCCCAGATAGGTGATGTTCTGTTTTATTTGTGATTTCCAGGTGCTCAGTGCTCCTTGTCCACCAGCCCTGGGTACAGCCCTGAGCCCGCAGCATCACCTGGCAGAGCCAGCATCTTGCTGTCACAGCCTTCGAGTAACCACAGGGGCAGCTTGGGTCATTCTTTGTCTCCACAGCAAGTGTTTCAGATTTTATTGGTTAAGTGTTAATATCTGTCTTTATGCAAGCTTCCAACTGTGCCTGAATCCAACCTCTGGATTGCTTCTTTTCTCCTTTTTTGGAGAAACCATGGTCCGTCTGTTTGCTATTTGTTCCTAGTATTTTTAAGGCTTATGAAGTTTTTCATTCCCTTTGCATTTCAGGTTTCATTCCCCAAGTAACTCCATTCCTCCCCATTAAACCAACTTCTCAGTTACTGAAAGTTATGATTAAACATCTTTTTAAAGGCTTAATTCCCAGTTACACAGTGATATGGACAGCTGTACAATCTTATTTGAAACACTCAGTCCTCACCCAACACACCAAAATAATATTTCTGGCAATTTAAACCAACAATGCACTTGTGGACTTGCTAGAAATAAGATTTAGGGATAGTCAGAAATCTTAAATATGATACTTAATGCACACACACAGATTTAAAGCTTTTATGGGATTAAGGCTCAGGAAAATGGAAGGACTGGTGGAGAATAAAGATGGAATTGAAAGTCAAGCCCAATATTCACTTAGATTTAAACTAATCTGTGCTGCTCGCTTTGGGCCTTTTAATGGGAGTTTGAAGGCAGAGGAGACAATTTCAAAGGAGGAAGTCAAAGTCACGTGGGAGAAGCAGTTATTGTTCCACCAGTTTTTGTGCTGACCCCATGTGAGAATTTATAGGTGGATTAGGTTAAATACAAAGCTCCACATTATCAAGTCTGAGCCTGTGTCACCCAACACTCACTTCATGTCCATGGGAGGAAATACGCAGCAGAGAGGCTGATTCATCTCCTCCCAGGGCAGGGGTCTAAAATAGCAGAGCCAAATCATCCTCTGCAGATGTCCCTTGTGTCTACCCACTGCCATAGGATCCAAAGGGAGCAAGCTTTGAACCCAAAAATTTCCGGCTGCCTACTGCCAGGCAAGATGAGCACCTGAAGAAGGGTGGATGGGGCTCTTCTCAAGAATAGTTCCTCTATTTTTGATGAGATTTAAAAAATCCTTCCACTGAATTCCAGAAGTTTGCAATTCACTTTTCCAGTTAATTGCAGGGAACTCATTTACCATCTTTCTTTTGGCCATTAATGACAGCTTTTACACCAAATCATCAGGCAGGAATTGCAGTGCTGATAGTGACTGTACAGAGGAGTGGGATTCAGGACAGATCTTAGCCTCCTGGAGCATCCCTGAATTACAGTGCAGCCAGCTATCTCATGGATTTTCAGCCCTGCTGAGCATCCTGCAGAGGCTCAAGGGGAGTTGAGTGCCTAGAGAGGGATATTTTAGCAGGTGTGAGCACACACTCACTCACACAGCTGCACACACCTGCATAACAGAGTGAAATCTGATAGGAAAGGTTTGGAAAATGGCACTGATATTGGGGGGAGTGGTGATCTACGAGGGAAATATCTGCTCGGGCAGCCAAATCCCTTTAGAAATCAGGCATGGTGTGCAGCTGATTTTTTTTTCCCAGTTGTTTCTATTTGTAGAACAAATAAATAATAAATAGAACAAACATGCCCGGGGGCTGGAACCTGAGGGGGGTGGTACATCAGCTCAGGGACTCGTGGTTAAGAAGTCCAATAGATTTTGATCACAACTGGAAATTGTTCAGCGGATTAGTGTGTAAAGCCAATTTGGCTTCAAGTAATGACAAGCCTGAGCTGCAGTGCTGTGGATCCAAACTTCTTCCTCTGAGGGTGGCTGTTGCTTGTGTTGGGGTGGTGGCAGGGTCCCCAGGTGTCAGCCAGTCCCCTCTGAGCTCAGAGACATCCTAACCCAGAAAACTGTGCACACAAGGCACTGCCTTTGCTTTTTTCCAGACTTTTGGCTTCATTCCTCTCTGCCCATGTCTGTAGTCCCTCCTTTGCTCTCATAATCCATGAAACAGGCTCATCCTGGGGATAAGGGGCAAATATAAGTAGTTGCCTGAATCCTGTACAGAGGCATGTCCTGCCTATGCATTTGGAGTCAAAAGGCTTCTGTGGATCTTGTCCCAGTTCCTCTCCTGCAGGAGCTGACTCCTGTGGGAAGTTCACAGGATGGCAGAGATGTTTCATTTGCATGCCTGAGAAAAAAATTGTTTTTCTAAGACAGGATCTACATTTATTTCTACAGAACTCTTTACTTTAGAAGAAGCTGTCCTCATGCAGAAGATCAGCTCATGGTGTTGGGATTCTCCTTAGGCTGTTTTTTGGCCATCAAGGAGAAAGCCCCCAATCTAAATCATAACTGGTTACCCCGAGGGACTGTGTCCTGTGCGTCCCTCGTGGCACTGAGACACAGCCAGTCAATTTGGAACTCTCCATTGCCTTGGCCAGGCTTTCAACCAGCCACTATACAATTCATCAGAGTAATTAGCAAAGCTGTAACTAAAGAGGTCTCCATGGAGATTGACAGCATCACCTCCCAGCTGGTACATTCTCTGCCTCCTATTCTAAATTTGTTCTCGCTGTTTCCCTGGCTCTAGTCCATAAGGTTAGTGAAATCTTCCAACATTTGTGACACATTACAGCAGTGGAAAGAAGGACAAAGGTGGCTGGGAGGGGGCTGAGAAACAAAGAACCTGGTTGGTGCCTCAAGCAAAGCAGCAGAAACTGTTCAGACATATATAGCCAGAGTTTTGAGAATGGGATTAGGCAGAACAGCACCTCTGCCTGCCTGTCACTTGCAAATTCTTGCTAATACTTTAGGAGCTTATTGGAGGTCAGCACCAAACACCCAAACAGACTAATCTGTATTATAGACACATAATCAAAGTCACAAGGTTTTACATAATATATATTGGTGACACAAGAAGTGTTTGTTCAAATAATTTTGTCATCGAGATTAGTGGCCATGAAAGCCTCTACTGTGCACTAACCTGTTTTTTTATGGCTCTGGTGGGTATGCCAGATTCCTCAGACAAATCAAAAAAGAGCTGAGAAAGTATATGTCCTGAAATAGTTACAGTATTGGTTTCTGACCATGGCAAAGTTAAAAAAAAAAAAAGTGTGTGTGTATGTGTGTGTGTTTGTGTGTGTGAATTAGAAAGGGCTGTGCTTAAACTGCAGCTTAAGAGATGTGAACAAATGGCTGGAGATACAATTTTTGCATTTGTCATTTTTTCCCAACAGTTTTGCAATTGCAGCAAATCACACCTCACACTCACACATGGCTCTGTGGCAATGGCAAGAAGTTGGGATTTCAAAGATAAACTGATGTCACTTGACCCACTTGTGGGCTTTATAGTCCCCTTCAGGGAGGTGGAAGCTGTGGAGCAGAGTGCAAGTGGTCTGGGCTCAAAAAGTCAATGGCAAAGACAGGAATGATTCCTGTGGAGATAACAATTCCAAACTGACAAATATGATTGACTTCAAAAGGAAATTAGTTAATGGAAATGCTTGGAAATGTATAGAAAAGTCTGATTTCCCACTCTGCATAGAGCTTTTAAAGTATGGTGTTACAGAAACACAAAAGAAAATGTGTAAAATTATGAAAGATCCCCCCCCCAAAAAAAAAAAAAAAAACAAAACCTCAAGACCATTTTCTCTGTGCTGGGAAGAGACAAAGCCACAGCTCATGTCATGATGTAAAGATTTTCCAGGCACATTGACCAGCTTGTTCTCCTGGCTGATGCACAGCAAAGCCAAAGGTCTTGTGAGGGTACCCCGAATTCTCTGCCCCACTGCAGGAGCTCACCCCACCAAACTGAAGTGACTCTGTGGGAATCCCATTACCCTAAATTCACCCCCAGTCAATGAGGAGAGAGCAAGAGTGATGCCAGCCAGACATCTGCAGAAGTGGAGTCAGAACCTGGGAGGGCTGAATCGTCCTCTAGATTTGCCGCAATTCACATGCTGCTACCATGTGAACCCAGGGCTAAAAGCACTCCAGCGGCTTTTCCAGGACTCCTGAAAGCTCCTTTGTGGAAGCAGAGCTGACTGAACTGCCGTTCAGGTCAAGAAAAATCAAGCACTGGGTGGGATTTCCAAGAGTACTTGGCCGTAACCTCACCCCGCTCCCCTTTGAAGTCGGCAGAATATTTACATCGACTTCAACTGGAGAAAAATCAGGCCATTACAGGGTGTTTGAAACACTCACCGCTAATGATGCTCCGGTTCCTTTGTACCCCCCAGCTCAAAGGCCGTCTGCTGTGTCTGTCATTAAACACAATCCCAGCAATTGCTGAGACAGAGTGCTGAGCCCAACCTGCTGGCCCTAAAGGCACGGGGAAATTGAAATTATTAAACCACGTGAATCTCTTAAACGTTGCCTACAATCGCACTGCTGGCCACCATTGTGTCAGGCAGGACCTGTTATCTCCAAAACTGCCGTGGAAAGAAAGTGCTGCATCTCACCAAATCCTATACTGTGGGCTGCAGGTGGCCTCTGCAAAAAATAAAAGATCAAAATAAAAGTGGATGTCGAATTAACTGGAATCACAGAGAGCAGCAGTGGGAAAAGGCTGTTAAATACAGAAAAACATCCCAATACCAGGGCAGGAAGGATGGGCTTGCTGCTCAACAGATCAATGGAAGTGGGTCATCCCTGGTTTGCAGACATCACTCACACCTCCAGCCTGTGTTCAGATGTGCTGCTGAATAAATGCCAGGAGAGGAGCACCTTTACAGACCAGACTTGCACTTTGGCTCCTTTGGGCACTTCCAGTAAGGGTGTTAGTGGCCCAGAAGAGCTGCTCTAACTCCTGTTGGCCATGGTCTGGCTCTGAACAGTGCAGACATGCCTCACATGTGGTGGCACAGGGCGCAGTAAAACAAAATAGTTCACCTCTTGGAAAGACTCTTGATGTGCCCCACTCAGCAGGCAGGGACTGCTCCTGGCAGAGGTCACCCTCTGGGCACAGGCAGAGGATGTGCTGTGTGACAGCCAGGACTGCTAACAGCCAGCAAAGGCAAACCAGGGCAATAACTCTTCGGTTAAAAAGGAGTTTTGTCCTAATTTAGATTTAAATTCCGAGAAGACGGAATTGACGCTAAAAGGATTTCATGGTATCTGCAGAAATGGAAATAGTTCCATTTTGTGAAAATTAACTTGTTTATAGTGAAGTTTTGGATACCAAACCCTCAGAGGAGCTGTGGAACTTCCAGGTTGTCTGGAGAAGCCAACACTCATTGCCTGATGAAAAGCCCAGTCACTGGGAGCTGCTCTGCATCTCCTGGAGAGGCTCCCAGCCACAATGAGGGTTCCAAACTTCCACAGATTCAGTGGTTTGGTAAAGTCTCACAATGGAGACAAAATCATGCAAATCTGCAGTAGTTCACAACTCTCCACTGAAAGGTTCATAATAGTTCTAAAAAAAGATCAGCCCCAAGTAATGGTGAGATGGTTCCTTCATGCTGAAGTCACAGGGAATTGAGGCTTGGGGTTAAATTAAATTAGTAGAGCAGGTTAAAACCTTACTGTTTATATAAATCAAATCACATCACAAACAAAAGCAATGTGACTTTTCTACATTGAACCTGCTTTTAGAGAAGGAAATGGTGCCTGTGCTGGGAAATGCTGCCTGGAAGCAGGGTCTTGAGACTCCAACCTTTCATGACTGTTGCTGTGTGATACTCAGCAAGTGATTTCCTCCCAGCTTTAAATTCCTAAAAGTAAATAAGGGAGGTTAAATTAGGGTCATTTGCAGACAGAAGTGAATCTGTGCTATGGGTTCAATAATATTCATTAGTTCTACACGGGAAACTAAATTAACTCACGTTCCTGGAGAAACACCACTGGCTCTGGTGAAAGATGTGCTGAGTGCTCAGCCTGAGCTTATGCCAGCTCTGCACCTCATTTTTATTCTGAGCTTTGATTCAAACCGAGTTGGAACCGAGCAGAACAACTGAAAGTCATAAAGAACAACAAATGTAGCAGTTCATTCCTGAGGGGTTTATGCTATGGCTCACACAGCCACAGCAGTGCTGCAAGCCATGGGAACATCTCCATTTGCACACCATGGGTTTGCTGCCACTTTCCTAAAGTGCTGTTATTCAAGCTTGCCATAAAACTAACTATGAATTCCTAAAACCTGCAACAAACCAAGGTTCTCAAGCCTCTGTGCTGCAGCCATATGTTCATGGTGTCTGTGTTTGCCATGCTCAGCAGGTGACAGGACCTGGTCCAGTCTGTGCAGCAGGGAGCTGAGAGGGCCTAACACAGAAAATGCTGGCCCTGCCCTGATGCCACTGTGGCTGGGATTTCTGTTTCTTGGCATTCCATGTTGCATTCCAGACCTCAGATTTCCCTAATTCAAAGCTCAATTGATGGAGCAGGTCTTGCTCAGCATTGAGAGTGACAGAGAACAGAGCTGGAAGGGACTTTAGGACGTGATTTAGATCCTTCTGCTGTAAGGCAGGATGGACCCATTCCCAGCATTTCATCTTTGCAATCTTGGCAATCCAAAGATACCAACATGGCCTCCCTGAATTATCTAAGGGAGAATTATCTATCTTAGGCTTTGTCTCTGAAACAGAGACAGAAAGAGATGGGCTGGTGAAAGACAAGCTTCTGAGCTCAGCTTTTCCCCATATCTCACTGATAACGGGTTGATTATCTTCCTTTGTACCCTTGGTGCCTCTTGCTGTGCTGTTTCAGACAGAATAAACCAAACAATAATGAACCATCATCAAACTGGCAATTGCTTCCTGCCCAGCTTACGTTAGCAGAGAAAGAGAAAGCAAATGATGATTAGTCGTATGTCTGCACTCAAAGATAAAACCCCTGAGCAGAAGCCATCTGCCGAGGCATAAAATAATAATTCTGGCGCTAGCCCTGTCTGAGTGCAGTGCCATCAGCTCTCCCCGAAACACAACGCAGAGCAGGCCTAATGCTGAGTTCTAGCAGGTGGCCCATAACCCTGTAATAAACTCCCTGACATTATTGATTTTCCCCCCCAAACTGAGCCCTTTTGTCTGAGCACATTAACTCCTGCTTACCGAGCAGCTGCACATGAGGCAGCATTGCACATCAGCAGCAGCTCCTTTCGGTGAGCAATCACCGTGCCAAATGTGCCCCCTGAGCCTTCCCTGCGCTCTGGGATCAGCTCAGATGGGTTATTTCAGGAGTTAAAGCCAGCACTTGTTAGTTCTGGGTGCTTACAGGGAGAATTCTATCCTAATTTGGGGAAAACTGAAATATGCCTCCACTGCTAATTATGCATATGAAGAGCACTGAAATAGGACCCAGGCAGGCTGTTCCCATCTACACCTTCAGCCCAAATCTGCCTGGCCCATGTGTGTGTGCTCCCAAAGCATGTGGCCAGCACAGCAGCCTTTGCCTGAGCTTTGATGTTCAGAGGTACATCTCACGCTGCCAAAAATCCTCCTCACTCAGCCAACCAGGCAGCCAGCAGGAGACGTGTGGTCTTCTATGGAGAGGCAACCGAACTGGGATCCCTGGCCATGCCCTGAGCAGCTCCTGATGGTGTTTGGGGTGTTGCTTGAAAGGGAAGGTTTGACTCTTTGCAGCCCAAAGCAGGACAAAGCTGAGGTCCCAAGGAATTATCTGCATTTCTCCATGAGTATGGAAACAATGTTCCTGCTTTTGAGACAAGCAGTTGGCAGCTGTGCTCCAAAAGGGAGCTGGCAGTGATGTTCCCTCTCGAATGGCTGGCTATCAGCTTTAAGTGCAATAAGCTTTATATATGGCCTGGAATGTCCTTACTGTCTAAATGAAATAGGGTTTTTTAGAGTACTTTTCTGTTCAGCCATCACATTTGCAGCTGTGCATGGACAAGGAGCCACCTAGGCCGGGTGAATGATGATGGTGGGTCTGAAGAAGAGCATGTCCTTGGGGCTGCCTGCATGACATGGGTCCCTGTGGGCAGGGAGGTCTGGGTGCTGACCACTGCTGTGGGCAGCGCAGGGAGGTGGCACCAGGCCCTGCTGTCCCCAGCTGTCCTGTCAGAGGAGGAGGAGGGCAGCCTCAAGGAGCAGAGCCTTTGTTTTATGGGACTCTCAGAGGCAGAGAAGGTTCAGCATCCAACCTTCACCCCAGCCTTGCTCTGGGTGGCTGCTGGGGCACCCATGGCACCTCTGCTCCAGCCGGGAGCCCTCGGTAGGGTCTGCACGCCGCAGGCAGCAAAGTGCCACCAGCAGCCATGAGTCACAGCCTGTCTGGAGAGGGGGTGGCTCGTGTTTGTGTTGGCAAACTCAGCTGCCAGTGGCTGCAGGCCCAGGGAGCACGAGAGGCTGGGGCTGGAAGGGCCCCTGTGCCGAGGAAGAGATCAATGGGAGTCGGAGTTTTAACATCGCAGGGTGAAGATTCCTGCCAAGAGCCTTCCACAATAAAACCAGCAAATCAATCCACCCTCCGCTGAGTAACTCCAGATGAGGACTGCTGGCCTAGTAAATATGATCAACAGCTCGCTGCTCCTTTAACAGTGGCTTAAGGAAGAAAACCCAAACAAAATTATACTTTCTGTGCACCAGAGAATCCTGTTTCCCTTCTCATTTAAAAGGTGTCACAGCACTCACTGGGTCAACACTTGGCACAGAAGAAGAGGGCAGGAAAAAGGGCAAAAAAATTATAATTTACAAAAAACCCAACAACAGTTAAACCAATTCTAGATTAACAGCCCTAACTGGAACTCTCAGCATCTTTGGAGGACTTTTCAGGACTGGGGTGTAGCGTTGGATGGACATCTGTGGAGCACAAGCTGGTCACACACTGATGACCCACTGCTGGCAGCAGACCCAGGATGTTGCTTTTTGTGCCACCAGGGCTCAGGTTTGTCCATCTGAGATCCAGAGCAGTTTGTCCCAGTTCCCCATCTAGCAGACTGTTCAATATCTAGATCAGAAAGGGGGATTTTGGGGTAGAAGTAGGGTTGCTTCTAAGGCTTGATCTCTTTTGGGAAGATCTTTATCACATCAGTGTCTGACATGGATGAGATAAAATAAGCCATAAAATCAGGTTTCATAATGGATTTGTTCACAGAAATGGAGAATGGGGGTTACTTTATTGCTTATATTAAAGAAAAAATGCACAGTGCTTTATACACAAGGGAGGAAGAGAAAAACTGGGCCCAGTGATCTTGACAGAGTCCCCAGTTCACAACTGGCTTTAACTGGTGATGTTCTGGAGTCTCCAGTCAGATCCACTAAGGTCAGTGGAGTTAAATTCACTTAAACCAGGCAAGAAACCAGCCCTCAGTGCAACCCAGGAGACAGTGAGTGCATTAGTCAGAGCTTGGCTGTCCATGCTGGGACAATCAGGGTCCCCCCTGTCCCTGAGCCAACCCAGGGCAGCCCTGCAGTGGTTTCCCTGCTGGATGTGCTCTTCAGGCTGGGTGAGAGCATCTCTGGGATGTGCTGGCAGGGATGGGGCATATGTGGAGGGTTGTTCAGAGCCCTCACTGCCTTCCCTGCCCGCTGGAGCTGCCTGCCTGCATTCGCAGGGAGATTTATGGCAATGTTTTCCTCTCTCCCAGCTGAGCTCAAGGGGCCAAGGGACTGATCCAGGAACTTGATACCTCGGAGCCAAAAGCAGAAATCTGCAATGGGACTTACCTGTCCCTGGAGAATATCCCTATGGGAGAAGGAGGACATAGCAAGGCAGAAGGCTGCTCTGCCTGTCTGATGCAAACCAGTGTCTGAGCCCCACTTTACTCCCCCACAGCTGAAATGTGTCTCTGGGCAAAGGATCCCTGATCAGGGAGGGTTAAAAATAAGATAGTGCTGTTTTTTTCCTGTTTGGAACAGAGTTCCACCCACGGTGGCCCACATTAGTGTGTCTCTCACTCCTCAAAGCTAGCAAGGACCTGGCTGTCTGGCATCAGAAGAGGAGATGGAGGCTGCAAGATCCACCTCTAGCCCAGCAGGTAAGGGGGGTAAAACAACCACAGAAGACTAAAGCTGGCAGGGAAAAACCACATCTATGGCTACTCCGTGGCAATGCCATGGATTGAGGGGAAGTTGTCTGCATGTGCAGTGGCTGTTGAGGTCACCAAGGCAGCTTCCCCAGCACCCAGGATACCTGCACTCCTCAAGACCCACATACAGCTGCTTTCAAAGCTTATCTGTAGTCAGTTTTACAATATAAAGTGTCTTTGTTTAGTCAACAGAACCACTAATACATGTGATTTTGTTGTTAATAGAGCTGTAAGAATTTTAAGTACCTCTTGGGAATGTGTCATTTTTGGTTGGCTTTTTTAGGCATCACAGGGTGCTGCGTTTGTCTTTGTAAACAAGTACTGAATAAAACATTTAGCACACAGCCGCACTTTGTACAAGTGTCATGCAGGTTTCTAAAGTTTCAGAGTGAATAAATCAACTGCAAACTGCTGCCTGGCAGTTGACTTCGCTCCTTATAAATAGCTAATTTGGACAACTTCGCTCTGCACGTCCCATGAAATTCAAACACGGTGCATATGGCTAATGCAGGCACACAAATCAGAGCTGCAACAGCCCCTTTTATAAGCCACAGAAATGCCACAGCCCAGGGCAGGTCGGCTCCAGGGCACTGGAGGAGGTGATGCTGGGAAACACCAGCAGGTCACTGTGTTCTGCTGCCTAACCCCAGGGGAGGAGCAGGAGCCCCATGGTGGCCCAGTTCACCACTGGTTGTACTGGTTGGCAGCCGTCATCACTCAGGGGAGAATTAGGTCCAAACTCAGCCATGGAAAACAACTCTGGATTAATGAACCCAGTGGAAAAAAGTCAGGGCTGGCCGTGCCTGGGTCTGTGGGCTTTGCAGCTCTCAGCCCTGGGCACGGGGTGGATGCACAACTTTCCTCCTCCCCAGGCACAGCATTGCTGCTCCAGCCCTGCAGAACCTCCACGTGGGATGCAAACTTACCTGACCCTCCCAGGAGGCTCTTAGCAGCAGCCAGGGTCCACCCAAGCTAGCCCAGAACTCAGCCCAGAGACCCTAATCCTGGAAGGTGCTGAGCAACTCAGACTTCTGCCACTCATCTCTGGATTTTGGCACGTGTTCAGCACGAACAGGATCAGCCCCTTGCTGTAATAATCAGGGAATGAAGAACTCAGCTTGACTGAGTTTCCTTCCCACCCCCCAATGCAAAAATGCTGTACATTCCTTTATGCAGGTTTCCATAGAGTTGAACTTCTACTATTTTTTTGTTGTTGCTGTTAAAGGGGTCAGCAATGCACTGTACAATGGGATCTGGCTGTCAGGAAATGTGGAGGAATTCAGGGACACTTTTAACATCTTCCTGGTGGGACTGGAGGGCAGCATTAAATCAGACATCATGGAAATCTCCCCACCAAATAGAAGAAAAAAGCCCGGAGGAGCCCTGGGAGAAGTTTCGAAGACATTCTGCTTTGTCGATCCTGAGTTTAAATAAGTTATTTCTTCCCCACTTCCTTTGTTAAAATATGATATTCTGGCTTTAATTGCTTCAATCCTATTATTTGTTCCTTTTAGCAAGTGATTGTGCAGCCCCTTGCCGTGGGGAAATCCCCTGACTGCGAGTCCGTGTTCCTTAGACAAGTCCCCTTTCAGAAGTAAATGCCATTCTTAGCATAGGGAAGTACTTTAGGTCTAAAGGGGTTAAGAAGGCCTCCCTGCATTCAGAAACATGCAGGGGTCCCACCATGCCAGTTCCAGCCTTTTGAACTCTTTCCAGCTTTTTTTTCTTGCAACAAATCTGTCTGACTGCCACCAGGACATAGGAAGCGTGTGCCTGTCAAAGAAATCAAGTTTACTTTTTCTGACTTGTTAACAGAGGCAGGGTATAAATAGAGCTAACTCTGCTCAGACAAGTAGCGTTTCTCTTAAAATAAGGGGGTGACTTCCTAGGACCTTTAATCCAATGAGGTCCAGACCAAACTGCACTATCGACAGAGGCAGCAGAGGAGCTTGCTGAAGTTTTTACCGAAGTCAGGTGCATCTAGGTTCCTCCAAAAAATTTAAGGCTTACCAAAAAAAAAAAAAAAAGAGCTACCCCAAGCAAACAAGAACTGCTTCCAGCTCGGACACTGCCACTGCCCTGGAGAAGTTCTGAGATGTTGTTGGTGCTGTTCACTCGGTGGATGTGGATCTTGCTGGGGAAGAGCAGTGTCCTCTTGCTTCTGGAGGTGTCTCTGAAAGGCAGAGCCCTACCTCCAATCCGCTACTCTCACGCTGGGATTTGCCCCAATGACATGAACCCCAACCTGTGGGTCGACGCGCAGAGCACTTGCAAGAGGGAGTGCGACGCCGACCTGGTGAGTGATGCTCATTTCTGTGTCTCTGCATCACGGGGGCTGCTGGGGCTGCTGGGGGGCTCGGGGGGAGCCTTCTGTCCCAGCTGGAAGGGTGCTGGCACCGGGCAGGACCCACTGCAGACAGCGCATGCATTGAACTGACCCGTGACCTGTATAGCATAGGGAAGGTTTGATGAGTTATCAGCTAGGAGGGGAGGTGTGTGCCAGCTGTCACTTTTGCTGGGGTGGGTGCAGCGCTCGCTCTGTTTGATCCTTTTCCTTGTTTTCAAGTCAAAAGAAATGTCTGAATTTGATACTCCAGAGCTCAGCATGCCCTGGGGCCAATCTGTAGTATTTTAACAGTGTCATCGTGCTCTTTGTTGTTGGTGGCCATCATCAGTGTTTTATATTCCTGGAAGGAATCCTGTATGAAATACTTTAATTTAACATGTAAATCATCAGCCTTTGCTGCATTTGAAGTGCAAAGCTTGCTTGGGGTGCAGAACAGGGCATGGCTAAAATGACCAGGCAGATGTTCTGTGGGATGCTCCCAGCTCAAAATGTGTTTAGCTTACAACCCTAAAATTCATTTTTCAACCTGTCAGCACTGCCAGCTCAAGCTGGCATCTGAAAATACCTGCTTGTCCTGCCTCTTACATCATGTCCCACGACAAAGCTTCTGCAGCCCAAACCTGGCTGACAGGAACATTTACTGTGCTGAAAAAAAAGTGTTTGGGTTTGTGCTCTGTAGCCAGGTTGTTTCTGTAATGCTAAAAAGGGGGAAAAAACAGACAAAAATTCTGGCCATAAGTAAACAAAGACATTTGCTCAGATGGATCCCATGTGTTAGGAATGAAGGTGCTCTTTTTACTTTTGCCATTCCCAAAAAAGCCTCCTCTGTTCCAACTACCAGGTGCAGCAATGAACACTAAAACACTTTCAAAGCCCCAGCAGCAGCAGCAGACAACAATGTTTTAATAATTTACTGGTCAAAAAGTGCAAGCCAGAAGCCACTGGCTACAAATACTCCCTTTTGCCTTGTGGCAGCAGAGTCCTGGGACCTTGGATGGAGTGAGTGGTCTGCAGGCAGCCAAGGGCTCTGCCAAGCCACACTCCTTATCCCCAGCTGAAAAACCTCACCCATCCTGGTTTCTAGCTTTGCTTCTGAAACCTAGTAATGTGCAGCTGGAAATGGGGAAAGAGTTTTGGTATTAGGTCATCTTTTTCCCAATAAGGAAAGGATACTGGGCTCAGGGGAAGCTCTTTAGCTTGGTAGCTTAAAAACCATTTTGTTCTCACTTATGGAGAAAGCTGATGGATTTTAGGGGGCTTGTGGAGGTTTAACACACGGTGGAATTGTGCTCTGTTGGGCACATGGTAGCAGAGTTCCTGGTCCTTTGAAGTAATCCATAACCAGCCAGCAGCCCTGATCACACGTATCAAATACCTTTTCTGCATAGAAGATGAAAATTCTGCTAAAATTAACCACAATTTAGAGCTGACTGTAGCCGAGGCGGGGTGTAATAAATCACTAGAAGAGCGATGCTGCATTTGAAAATAGGACTAAAATAGGACAGAGAAGCCATAATGAGCTGTTTGGGGTTTGTTTTTCTAAATACCATAGAAAAATTATTTTTGGAGCAAGAATTACCTTACTTTTGAGATATTCTATTATTTCCTCCACAATGTGAACAATTACAAATCCTTGGCAGTTTCACCTCCAAGAGCAGGCTGTTAGTCTCAGGGAATTCAAATAATACTTTACATACTTATGTGGAAAATAAGAAGGATTACTGCCTACAGCCATATGATAAGACTTTCCATCCGCTCTTGTTTCTCAGGGCTTGTCCTCAGGCATTTCAGAGAGCACAGAAGGGGGATGGTTGGTTCATAGTCAAGCAGTCCATGTGACTCTGGGGCAAAGACTTAGGATGAGATTTGTGTTTAAGAAACAGAATTAAATTTTCCTTCCCAAGAGTCTTCTCCTGAAGCACTTCAGAACCCCCTGGGAGATGCTGAGAGGATGTTTTTACTCACTGACAGTGGGGACACTGAGTTTCAGACCACGGATATCTGTGGCTGAGCTGAATTTCTGGGGTCTCTGCTTGCTGGGTCTCCAAAAAGGCCTAAATTCACTCTGTCCTCAGTAAAGATTGGATTCTTTTCCTTCCCCACAGGAGTGTGAGACCTTTGAGAAGTGCTGCCCCAATGTCTGTGGGACCAAGAGCTGTGTGGCTGCTCGGTACATGGACGTCAAGGGGAAGAAGGGGCCTGTGGGGATGCCCAAAGAGGCAACCTGTGACCGCTTCATGTGCATCCAGCAAGGCTCAGAGTGTGACATCTGGGACGGACAGCCTGTCTGCAAGTGCAAGGACAGGTGTGAGAAGGAGCCGAGCTTCACCTGTGCCTCCGACGGGCTCACCTACTACAACAAGTGCTACATGGATGCCGAGGCCTGCATCAAAGGCATCACCCTGAACGTGGTCACCTGCAGGTACCATCTCACCTGGCCAAACACGAGCCCTATCCCCCCAGAAACGACAGCTCGCCCCACCACTGCCTACTCGGAGACAACAGTGGTTGATATCCTTCCTCCTGCGCTGGTGAACAACCCTGTCCATCAGTCTGTCTACGTGGGAGAGACTGTCAGCTTCCTCTGCGATGTCACAGGGAGACCCAAGCCAGAAATCACCTGGGAGAAGCAGGTCGAGGGCAAGGACAAAGTCATCATGAAGCCAAACCACGTCAGGGGGAACGTCGTGGTCACCAACATCGCCCAGCTGGTCATCTACAACACGCAGCTGCAGGACGCAGGGATCTACACCTGCACTGCCCAGAACAGCGGCGGCCTCCTGCGGGCAGATTTCCCTCTGTCAGTCATCAGAGGAGAGCCCACATCCAAGGAAACCTCCCAGAACAAAACACATTTCCCAACCGACGAGTGCCTGAAGCAGCCGGACAGCGAAGACTGCGGGGAAGAGCAGACCAGGTGGTACTACGACGCCAAGAAAAACAACTGCTTTACTTTCATCTACGGGAACTGCAACAGCAACCTCAACCACTTTGAGACCTACGAGAGCTGCATGCTGACGTGCATGAACGGCCCCATCAACATCTGCAACCTGCCAGCCCTCCAGGGCCACTGCAAAGCCTATGAGCCCAGGTGGGCTTACAACAGCTTGACCAAGCAGTGCCAGTCCTTCATCTACGGCGGCTGTGGAGGCAACGAGAACAACTTTGAGAGCCGGGAGGCATGTGAGGAGATGTGTCCCTTCCCGAAGAACACGCACTGCAAGGCCTGCAAGCCCCGCCAGAAGCTGGTGACCAGCTTCTGCAAAAGCGACTTTGTCATCCTGGGCCGCATCACGGAGCTCACCGAAGACCAAGACTCGGGACACGCCCTGGTGACGGTGGAGGAGATCCTCAAGGATGAAAAAATGGGATTAAAATTCCTGGGGAAGGAGCCACTAGAAATCACGCTTTTGAACATGGACTGGAGCTGCCCATGCCCCAACATGACCACAGTGGACGGCCAGCTCATCATCATGGGGGATGTCCACAACGGCATGGCCGTGCTGCAGCCAGACAGCTTTGTGGGCACCTCCAGCATCCGGCGCGTGCGCAAGCTGCGCGAGGTCATCCACAAGAAAACCTGTGAGCTTTTGAAAGAGTTCCTGGGATTGCATTAACCTCCCTCCCACGTGCGAGCCGTGTGTTAGTAGGGCTAACAAGTGCTAGGCTAGTGCCAAACTAAACACGCTGCTTGAAGATCCACTGTAGGAATGATGCAGAACCCCTATTTTAATCCATTAATGATGCTTAGCAACAACGTAGTTTGGGCTTTGGCAGGCACGTAAACCAGCAGCAAAAGGCCATTAATCTTGCATTGAAATCAATTCGTCCATAGAGGAGTGCCATTTAACTAGGTGACTCACTGCAGTAATTATACAATTTTTATGTAGCTTCCATCATAAATGACGGAATTCGTAGCATTTGTCTGGCTAGTTGGTACACAGCTAAGTAATATATAATGTCAATTTAATCTGTCTCATTTTCAGTCTGGTTTGTTGTTGTAAGTCACATGCTTGGCTCCTTATAGCAGCACTAATACTTCAAGAGCAAAGCCTGTAAATTATTGTCTGTATTTACAATTGTGCACATTTAACCAACCTATGCGTTATGAGTTTGCTTCTTTTAATTGCAATATTCCTTTTGTTTTCCTTTTAAAACCCTCATTTTTAAATGGCAACTACTACCTATCTTGCAATCCTTACTGGAGGAAAAACTCCCTTGATCCTATGCCCAGGACAACAGGTCCCTGTAAAAGCTTGAGGCACAGTCTCACCCTGAAATGACTTTTCTGTCACCAGAGCAAGGTCAGCAAACACCCTCATTCCCTATTTAAGTTTCAGTCAATATATTGTCTATCACAAAAAGTCCAAGCCAGAAGGACAGCAGTGTGCTGCCAGCTGTCTTGCTTTTGAAAAGCCTTTACACCTGAGCATACACAGCTATTTATTGCTTATTTTCAGTAGCAATCCTGCTTTTACAGATGGGAAAGCAAAGTGAGAGGAATCAGAACAACATTCAGCCTAGGAAAGTGCAATTCACAGTCTGCAAACTGCATTAGGCAGACACAAAGCTCCTGAATCTGAACTGTACAAGCACAAGCAGACAAAGTGGATACTCTCAAGGCTTTTATCAGTGTCACCCTTTTAGAGCCTTTTTAGAGTCTTTCAAACCCCAGAAAACACTTTCCACCAGGCCACTGTACATAGGTGTATGAATTCCCTAAGAGAGCCAGCACGGGCTGTGGGTGGGAGCAGGTGAGTACACATAGGATCAATCATTTTAACATTTGTCTGTCCAAAAACTGTAACTTTTGCCTCTCCAAAATCCTTCAATAAAGAAAAGGCTGATCCTGGAAACATCCTGCCTCGCTGAGGACTGTGATTGCAGGGAAGAGGGGCGAGGTGGCACAGTGAGCCTTGTCCCTGCTCCTCGTCCTGTGGGCGCAGCCAAGTGACTGTGGCAGAGCTCAGAGCTTGCTGCCCTGCACAAAGGGCCAGCTCAGGGCTCGAGCAGTGTCAGGACACGTCTGGGTGAGAAGAAGGAAGGGAGAAGGAAGGGAGGAAGGTGCAGGCAGTGCTGGCCCATGGTGCCATCTAACGGGCTCGCTGTGGGGTGGCCGAGGCTGGCAGTGGGCACAGTGTGCTGCTGCAGGCCTGTGTTGGGGCTGGGCATGGCAAGGGCTGGGGAAGGAGGTTAAACAGGCAGATGTTGGACATCTGGATCCCCCAAAGCCTGTGCACGTTGGGTATTTGGTTGTTGCAGGGAGGGAAACAGCGTTGGATGTGAGTGTAGCTCTGGTTCCCCTGATTCCACACTCTGCACAAGCTGTGGGCAGAAACCACTGCAGGATGGAGAACTGAGGTCCTCTCCCAGTGGTTTGGGCTTGAGATATTCCTGCAACGTTCCTGCAATAGGAATGGATCTAAATCTCCAGTAATTTGGATAACTTCAGACGAAGCTGTGTGGGAGGGAGAGAGAGGAGTCTGAACCAGGCTTTGCTGACCAAGAAAATACCTGCTGGGTTTTCTGTTGTACCTTTCCTGAGTATATGTGAAAAAAACTCCAATTAAAGGCCCCTAATGTTTGTGTATATTCTTGTGGAGACCATTTTCTGCAGATGGGAGATGCTGGCCCTGCTGCCCTCTGAAGCACCTGCATGGCATCTCCACCAGCTCATCCCTGGCCATGGCAGCCACCACTGTCCCATGGCTCACCTGGCATTTTTGAGCAAGCTGTAGGAAGTGACACGTTCTTACCACACCCACACAGAGGTTTTGGAGGATGAAGACAGGGTTTGTATTTGGAGGATGAAGCTTTAATAAAGACAGGGTTGGTATGGTTCTTTTTTCCCAAAAGCTAAAGGATTTTGCAAGTGTGGGAGTGTTGGAGTGGCTCAGAAGACACAGAGCTGGTTGTTCCAGAAGAACTGGGAGCAGAGAGCAGAGGGTTCCTTGCTGCTCCAGCCATGCAGGGCTGTGCTGAAGCCTCAGCTCTGAAGTGCTTTCTTGCCTTTCCTTCCTGGTGAATCTCCTGGGAAGGCAGCAGGCACTTAAAACACACAGGTTCAAGTGCTCTGAGGCACTGAGAGCCAGGGCTGGGCAAGGTGTAGGGTGTCTGCAGCCCCTGAGGGCATGCAGGGCTGCTGTTGGAGAGTTTGCCTGCTCAGGGAATCCCAGGGGACATTCTGGGTCAGTTTTCCAGCGTGCTGGGGTGAGATGGACACTGAACAGACCAGCCCAGCTCCCTGACACAGCACAGCCACACCCGTGTGGCTCCTGCCCAAACCTACAGACATGCCCAGGTCTTGTGAGCCCCTCGGGGTGGCCTTGGCTGTGCCCCACTGCACAGAACCAGCACTGGTACCCCGAGGCAGGAGGAGCAGTGCCACAGGCATCCCTCACCTGCTCACCAGGGGAAAAAAACGTTCCTGGCAGCTATGGGAGAACCACACCTCCCTGTGGCACGGGACTGACCCCAACCCCAAGCCTCTCCACCTTCTGACCTTGAAGAATTCAGCTCTCCACTCAAAGCTAGTATTTTAGTTCAGCCTCTTATTAAACCCTTAAGAAGCCTAAAATTCGAGCCTGACCAGTCCAGCAGCCCAGGGTGCTGCTGCATGGGGCCAGTGCTGGAGGATGGTGCTCCACCTTTCAGGACTAATGGGCACCTGGATGTAGCTCCTGAGCAGGAAATCCCTTTTGTGTTCCTCACTAGCTCAGGTTCCATCCTGCTCTGTGGGTCCCTCTCTTAGGCTCTCAGAAAGCTGGAAGGAAATGCCAGTATTTAAAGTTTGTATAAAATGTATGAGAGGAGAGAGGGAAAGGGAAAAGCCCTGCTTGAGTCCTCTCCCATGTGGCTGTGGGCTCAGAGGAGCACCAGTGCCTGTGTGAGGCTCCAGGGAAGAGCTGGGGGATTGGTGCCACCTCCAAAGCCAGGTGGCCATGGCCAGGGCTGATGGCAAAGCTTCCCTCCACATGCAGACAGCAGGGAAGCAGCATTTCCCACAGACACCAGCTCAGGAAGCAACACAGAATCATTAAAGTTAGAAAATACCTGCTAAGGTCATTGAGGCCAACCGAGAAGATGGGAACAGACCCACACTGGCTGGGTGTGAGACCTGCAGGAGCTCCCCAGGGCTCAGGGGTGGATCTGATGGACACCTGACAGCCCTGAACCAGTGTGAGGTGCCCACCTCACAGTCTGGAGGAAGCATGAGATGTGCAAACCTGAATTTGCAAACTCTGCAGCTGGACTGACCCTGTGCAGCTCCTGGATCCCAACAGGATCACAGCTGGTTGTGTCTCACTCTGAACAGAGCACAGACAGCAGCAGCAGCAAAGTGACAGACTGCACGTGGGGCTGGTGGCACTGGGCTGCTGTCACACAGGCTGGTGGCACTGGGCTGGTAGCACTGGGCTGGTGACACTGGACTGGTGGCACTTAGCTGGTGGCACTCAGCTGTTGTCATGGGCTGGTGTCGCACAGGCTGGTGGCACTGGGCTGGTGTCACTGGGCTGGTGTCACTCAGCTGGTGTCATGGGCTGCTGTCACTGGGCTGGTGGCACACAGGCTGGTGGCACACAGGGCTGCTGTCACTGGGCTGGTGGCACTGGGCTGCTGTCACTCAGCTGGCACGGGGCACAGGAGCTGCACGCACGCAGAGCTGGCTGGGTGATTACTCAGAGGTAGATCCTGCATCACCCACAGTGCCCAGAGCTGCTGAGCTCAAAGGAAAGAGGCAATTGAGTGTGTTCTCATTGCAGGGGCTCCACATGAGGTCAGGCAGAAGATTTAATGGGCAACCAGCTCCAGAATGAGGAGCAAACAGCGGTGATGATGCCACTGAAATATGATTCAGGCAGCAAAGGTATTTAAGAGCTTAGTTTCTGCTTGTTTTAAAGGGAATTAGGGACCCCTGCAAGAATTCCCCCCTGGCCATGGGTCTCAGCTCCTGAGGGAGGTGGTTGTGATGAAGGTCATGCTCAGCTTCAGCCAACACTTAATGATTTCCTGCAAAAAAAGGAGGATTAATTCAGCTGGCACCAAATGAGCACCTTGCACCACAGGACCCACTTCCTCCACCTGAAGCACCTCGTGCCCTGGTTTGCTGTAATTCATGTGTGTGCACGTGCTGGGAAATTCTCCCTGTGGATAATTACCAGGAAAAGATCATGGCCAGGCTGGTAGCTCCACCAAGGCAGGATGGAGCTAGCTTTCAAAGGCATGGCTGTGAAAATGTCAGCCTGAGCAAGAACATCCAGTTTAGAGCCTGTTTTAATACCAAATATTTAGTGTTTTCCCCTCCACCAGCACTGGTTACTGATTGACTACAAGTGACCTCCAGCTGCTGTATTGATTTACAGCAGCTGTCAAAGGGCAAAAATGAGCCCCATGCCCAGGACCTGAGAACCTCTGAATGGAGGTTGCACAACTGAATGAATGTTCTGCCAGCTCTTTAAATCTTGGGAAAAAAAAAATCAGCTTGAGGTCCTGATCTCCAATGCAAACAGCAGTGGGATATGAAGATAAGGCTGCAGCACTAGAGGACATATCTATTAGCCAAAAATCAGCACAGTCTGTTTAATTCACAGCTATTTATGGCTGGGCAAATGATATGGCATTCAGGTCTGAGAGTTCAGAAAGCAAATGGAAAGTCTTCCAGAGGCTGATAGGTTGGTCAGGTTTTGTTGAGGAAACTGTCCAACTCTGGTGTTTTTCTCTATCCCTACATCCACTTTTTTTCCCAACCAGCCCTCCCTGGTGCCAACCCAGCCAAAAGGTGTTGGGAGTCCCTCCAGGTGGACACAGACCTGTACATGCCAGGGAGCAGCTCTGGCAAAGGCAATGGGAGCTGAATGTCCATGTTTTGGAATTAGGGACACTTTGGACTGCTAAAGTCCCCTGGGGTGTGAGACTGTTGCTCACAGGATGGAAAGGGCTATTGGGATTGTCCCACATGGCAATTCCTAACCCCTCTCATGTGTCCTGGACATGCAGGAGGGAAGGAGAAGGCTGAAGAAAAGAGGAAGAGGGAAAGATTCCTCCAGAAGAGGAAGAGGGAGCATTTTCCTCCCTTAAACTGCTCCTAAAACATCAGCAAAATTGGATTAATTGGCATAAAAAGGAACTACCCATGAAGGGTTTTGTGTCTTCTCTTCCTCCTTCACTCTGCTCCTCACCCCTGAGCCAAGGGGGGACTACAACACGTGGGAAGGACACTGCTTCCTCTGCTGCTTGAAATAAACAGGAAAACAACAGCAATAAATCTCCAGGTTCAGATGGTTTTCACCCAAGGGTAAAAGTACTTGCATAAAACATTGCTTAACCATTAACTGCAGCAGATAACCTTTGCTTCAGTCCATGGCAGGACCAGAGCATGGAAGGTGGCAAACATGGGGCTAATTTTAGAGGAGAGCTCCCAAGGGTTGGGGATGAACACTCACCAAGTCTGGGAGAAACTGTAAGAGAGGAGAAAACTCACAGCTGAGTGGTAAATAGGATGTGAGGAGGAAGAGTCTGTGCACTTCAACAGAGGGAAGTGAAGCCCTTTGACACTCTCTTTGAAGCAATCACAGGGATAGGGATGGTCCAGCTGAGGGAGTTGACTTGGATCAAGGTCTCAGAGCTCCAACTTCCTCTCCCAAGGCTTTTAAAGTCATTTAACTGTCCTGCAGGGAGAGGTGGGAGAGCCTCATGAGCTTAGAACTGTTTGAAACATCATAAAGAAAGGGTGAGACTGAAAGGTCAGCGTTCAGTGTGCAGGAAGTCAGGGAAGCTGTGAGAGGACCTGGTGGAGATGGGATGGGATGGGATGGGATGGGATGGGATGGGATGGGATGGGATGGGATGGGATGGGATGGGAGAGGTGGGATATGAAGGCTGTTGTTGAGATCAGCTTATTTAGGGCTGCAGAACCACGAGCTGAGCAGTAATACCAAGTGACAGGATGATAAAACAGCAGATGAGATGTGATATTGGTTAATATACATGGGGGGAGAAAGAGAGTTCTGGCTGTGCATTCCTGTGACAACTTCAAACCAGCTGCTCCCAAGGCAGACCTGGGAGCCAGGCTGTCCCTCCAGCACTGCCCAGTGCACGGCTCAGTGACAGAGCCACAGCCAGCACTGCCACCCACCAGTGTCACCACCCAGTGCCACCCACCAGTGTCAGCCCCCCAGTGTCACCAACCAGTGCTACCTCCCCAGCATCACCAACCAGTGTCACCCCCAGTGTCATGCACCATTGTCACCACCAGTGTTGCCCACCAGTGTCACCCATCAGTGTCACCAACCAGTATCACCCACCATTGTCACCCTGTAGTGTCACCCCCAGTGTCACCCCCCAGAATCACCCTGTAGTGTCCCCCCACAGTGTCACCATCCAGTGTCACCCATCACTGCACCCACCAGTGTCACCCCCCAGTGTCACCCCCAGTGTCACCCCACAATGTCACCCATCACCGCACCCACCACGGTGACCCAGGGCCTCCCTCTCACGGTCACAACTTCCTATTCTGGCAGCATTTGGAGAGCAAATTTCCAAAAAGCCCTTATCCCTCACACTGCCATTACGTCAGGCTGGAAATGGGGACAGCAGGCTCCAGCCGCTGCCGGCGCCCGACACGAGGTGGCATCGCGACATCGGCGGCGACAGCGGCGGGGACACAGCGTGGGGACACCGCGTGGGGACAGCATGCAGCCCCTGCTTCTCCGTCTGCAAGAAAAGCATCCCCCGCCTCGCCCTGCTTCATTAAACTGTTCGCAGGCACCCGGCTGTGTAATTTGTATTACTCATTAATGAAATTATTATTTTTTCTAAGTGGGAAGCAACACTTAGAAAAATTAATAGTTTTATAACGCCGCCCTGCCGGGCTGGGCAGCTGGGTCCTGCTTCACTGATTTCATCCTTGTCTTGTTAGGAGAACAGGAGGAGAGATTTTAAGTTTATCGGGGGGGAAAAAAAGATCTGGTAGGGAATGTGATAAGGCAATCAAATCCATTTCCAGAGCTGCAGGGGAAAGCCACAATGTATAATTTATTTGAGAATTTCTCTGTCCCTGTTTGCAAATTGCACGGTTTCTAAATATATTGGTCCAGTTATTTAAAATTATTCATGAATCTCTTCTGTGGATAATACTCGACCTGCAGATCATCCAAAAAGTGAATATTGCAGTAGCACCACAACCAAATTCTCCATTTCTGCTGTAATTTGTTGTCACTAACAGATGTGTACGACTCAGGTAATTAACCCGGGATGAAATTCAAATTGTGTGTTTGATTATAATATTTGCAGTCCTCAGTTTTTACTGTGCTAGCCAGCTCCAAAGGTCACCTCATCAGGAGGTGGGTGAAAGTACCTGATCTCTGACGTAATGGAATTGCTGCTTTTATTGGGAGGTTTGGGTTTTGGTGACAGAGACACAACTCCTGAGCTCACAGGGAGGGCTGGAAGGGCTGTGTGCAGGTGGGCACAGAGTCAGCAGAGAATAAACATGGATTAAAAGGGAAAAAGCTTCTAAGATTTACTCATCTGACAGGTGTGATCAGCAGGACTCACTCCAAAATCTCTTTTTCTGTTGGGTCTCTGATGGTGCTTTTCCCCTGGAATACTGGGAGTGTGTGGCAACCCAAACATTTAGGAATCCGAGCGTCACAAAATTGGCTTTAAATTCTTGTTATTTCTTTTAAATAAATAAATAAATAAATTGTCGGGGTTTTTTGTCATTCTTTCAGTTTGCCTTCAGGTGGCAGAGCCTTCCAGCCATCACAGGTTTGTACTTTACCACCACCAGCATTAAACAAATACTCACTTTTCTTGGTGGATGGAAGTTTAAGGTGTCTCCCAGCCCCAGAACCTCCAGAGCAGGAGTTTTCTGTGCTCTCCCAGCCACGACAAAGCTCCCGGGAGGCTCTGGAGGAGCAGTGTTGCCACCTAGGGACTCCTGAGAGCTCTAAAAGAGTTTTCCCCAAGCTGGGATGCTCTGACGCCTTTCCCTCAGCTCATGGCTGTTTACCTGCTCGCTGTCGCTGTCCTGGGAGAGGAGCAGGATTTGGAGATGATCTTTTAGCCCTGGCTTTAGTTTTCCTGCACAATTACTAGCCCTGGTGTCTCTGCACCGTGTGCCAGCCAGAAATCCTCCACCAGCTGCCTTGCCAGGCTGTCCCAGCCCTGCACCACAGCCTCCAGGAGCACATTCATCCCCAAAGTGCACCTCTACACCTGGGACTTACCGATCCCATTTCTCACTTTGAGCTGGAGAAGTTTTTCAGCAGCCAACAACCGGAGGAGGATTTGCTGCTCCCGCCCTGGCAGGAAGATTTACACACGGGCAAATGATTTGTAACAAACCCCGTGTAAGATAGATGGAGCTGCTCCTCTTGTTCACGAATTATTCACAGACCATGGGCTTGAAGAGGAAGAAGTTTTTTCTTTGGTTTGTAAAGTACACACAGATGCATTTCTTTATTATTATTTATGGCCACTTTCAGGGTAAAAAACACTCCTGAGAGCATCTTTTGCAGAATGGTCGCAGCTCACAGGTTATTTAGCTGGCAATCTGGACAGAGGACAGGTTTGGTTGGTTGGGTTTTTTTTTCCTTTCCCCCTTTTTTTAGTAATTGCCATGACCAGCAAGATTTTTGTCACGGGTTTGAGCCTCTGGGCATTACAAGGTCACACAGCTGAAGTTCCTGGCCTCCACTTTTCTCACCACTCTGCTCAGGGGACAGTATTGCCAAATCAGCCCCTGGGTTTTGCTGGGTGAGCACAGGGCTTTAAATCTCTGGGGCAAATGCTCTGCCCGACCCTCAGAGCTGGAGCTCTGCAAGTGCTGCCCAGCAGGATGGGGAAAGTGCTGCTTCCACAAGTGTGTCTGCAAAGTTTCTGGAGCCTCAGGTAACCAGAAACAGGGAGCACAGGCACCCTGAGGGGCTCAGAAAGGTGTTTCTAGGTACAGCCTTGGGGCTGTGCATCCATTTCATATTTCCCATGTAAAGAAGTAGTTTTTTCTTTGTGGATAAAGGTTTCTTTTCCCTACTTCCACAGCCAGAATTAAAATGCATGGCCATGTCATTGGCAGTGCTGTGAGCAGGGGCAGATCCTTGACCCAGTGTTGTGATCCTTGTCCTGTGCTGCATTCACAGGGAATTTGGAGTTTTCCTGCTTGGCCAGCCATGGGGAGGGAAGCAGCTCCCAAGCTTGCTGTGGGGTAGAGCTGCACCCTGCAGGGAAATGGGCATTGCCCCCGTGAGCCTCAGAGATCTAAAATAAACAAATAAAAATACATCTTTTTGCCCAGAAATCCAGGCACTCTCAGGTGCTAACAAGGTCACTATTCAGCCCCTGCCTCCGTGGCTGGTGTGTTCCAGATGTGAGCACATCTGCCCACGTTCTGTGTGGGTTGGTGCAAACCATGGGACATATGTAGGACCTGCCGGCCTGCGAGCTGAGCAAACACCCAATTGCTCTGTGAATCCATTACTGCCAGCAGCAGATGGGTTCCTCGCCTAAATAAATGCATTTCAAACTCCTCTAGGTCTGCTTTCAAAACCACCACTTTGTTTATGTAACACGGAGCAGCCAGGCTCCTACACCCTGTGCTCACCAAACCCTCCCTGCCCTGCTGCTCGGGTGCTTTCATTTCTGCATGAAGAAAATCACAACGTGAATACGTTTTTGCAAACATAACTAATTAAAAAAAAAGAGATCTCTTTTGATTTGTGAATAGGAGTAAAGCATTGTTTACATTCAGGCACTGTTAACTGGAAGCATCCACAACACGTCATTCTCAGGCACAGCAAAACAGGCACAGAATAAAAATATCTCCAAAGACCTGGACCTGCAAATGCTGAGTAACTTTACGCTCTGGAGCAGAAGTGCCTCGAAACACAATAATTTTATCCCTTCCTGCTGGAGCTGCACATAGGGGGATGGCCAGAGTCAGAAATAGAAATCTGCTTTCCCTTATCCTGCAGCTGACAAAAAAAAAAAAAGAAAAAGAAAAGAAAAAGAAAAAAAGAACAACAACAACAAAACAAAACAGTCAATGAGGTGGGGAAAAGCACATTTTTGTTTGGTTTTTGGGTGCTTGGGTGGGTGCTGCTCATTCACCCGGGGAGCCCAGAGGTGCTCAGACCCTGGAGAGGTTGTGCAGAGAGGAGGATGAGGATGAGGATGAGGATGAGGATGAGGATGAGGATGAGGATGAGGATGAGGATGAGGATGAGGATGAGATGCTCACGGGGCTCACCAGCCGCGCTGTCGCAGCCCCGGCGGTGGCACACGGTGGCTCTCAGTGGCCACCTTTGCTGGTGACAGGAGCTGACGTGGCACTCGCCGTGTCACCTTGTGCTGTCCCCTGTGCCAGGCCTTCCGCAAGGGGCGCAGGCTACCTCCTGCCTAATTTTTTGTGGCTTAAAAAGAAAACGAAACGAAGGAAAGAGCCCGGCGCGGCAGGGAGGTGGAGGCATTTCCCCTTCCATAGGTTTTTCTTATTTCTTCATTTCCTTGTTTTCCCCCTTGCACTCTCTTCCCCGACCTGTTGAAACGAGGGGAAAAGCTGCAATTTTAACGTGTGAAGCTGTTAGGATTTTAAATAATTGCTTTTAAGCATTTTTTTTTGTTTGTTTTTAAGGCAGCGTTTGCCCCCCTGCGCTCTGCCACCCTCAGCCGCTGGCCATCCGTGGCACCTCTCTGCACACTCCCTCCCACCCTGGCAAAAGTCAATGTTTACTCTTGTCACTTGTATTTTTAGTGCATCCCAGCCGTGCCTCGGCACAGCCTCGTGGGCCAAGAGCCACGGGGAGAGGCAGCTCCCAGCAAATGTTACTTCATTTCGGGAAGGACGGAGGAGAGCACAGTCCCGGGTGAGTGCTGGCAGGAGGTGGCTGCAGGTTCATTGCACCAGTCCTGCAGGTTCTGCCAGTTCACGGGGACAAGGTGCACGGCAAAGGCATTTGTTCCACAAGTGGCCTCCCAGCTCCTGCCCTCTGTGAGGACAAACAGTGCTTAGAGCAGCAAAATGCCACACAGACCCCTCAGCCTGGGCTGGATGAACCAGAGGGACCAGCAGGGGAAAGCCTTTGGGGTTTGGTGGCTTTTTAGGGTCTGTTTGTAGAAGGACCTCAAAGAGTTACAAGTAACTGTGATCACAATTTCCCATTTCCCTTCATTTTTGTCCCAGATAGTTTGTCCCCATGCTGCTGGGATGCCACTGAGCGTTGGACACCCTTTAACACCCTCCCTGTGGGCACAGCCAGAGTGGATTTGTGCTCCTGCCTGCAGTGCCAGTCCCTGCTGCTCAGTCCCATCCACATCAGCTCCCCTGAAAACACCCCAGAACCAGCTGTCCCCACTTCGAACTCATCCCCACCAAGCACAGGGTGTGGAATGGATGGGAAGCAAATCCTGCTTTCTCTTTCCCCTGCTGTGGGAAGGCTCTGCATTCCACGGGAGGAAAGGGCCAACCTTGGTAATGCTAAAGTTCAGGGCTCACCTGGGCAGGGCACGGCTGGCTCTGCTCCATCCCACCTCAGTGCTGGGGACAACGATGCCACAGGGGGATAAAAGCCTGTGGGTGATTAGGAGATGATTTAAAACAGCAGTGCTATCACAGCCCAGCATCAGCCAGAGCTCTCAGGTGAGAAGGAAACCTCAGAGCTCCTCTGCAAGGTGCAGAAATGGGGTTACACCTCGTGCTGATGGGGAATGGGGACTCCAGCCCAGAACTGCTGCTGGAAGGCAGGAGCAGCAGAGCAGATCATGTGCTCTCATTCCCAGCTCTCCGTGGCATGATTTATCAAGTGGTTATGAAAAAAAAACCAAGGAAAAACAAGTAAAGAAAGAAATAACTGGATAGAGGTTGTACAGCTTGGGGTCCTCTTTGTCTTCCAGCCTGCCTGGATAAATGTTGTTCTGGGAAAGGCTGGAGGTCAAATCCGCCCTCAAGTTCAGGAGCTCTAACAGGGAGTGAAAGAAGAGGCTCTGGATGAAGATAACTGCAGCAGTTACATGACTAATCCCAACATCTTCAGACGTTTTCCCCTCTGCCTGTAAGAGTTATGTGATCCCAAACATCCTCAAGGGAAACAAACCCATTCTGGCTAGCAGATGACTAACTGCTTGCAAATAAAGCAGATATCTTATTATACACGACAAAAGACCAAAATATCCGAGATGACAGTGCCCCACAGGGGAGCTCAGGCTGGGCACTCCAGCACTGCTCTATCCAAAAAGCAACTGGGAGCTGGGCAGAGCAGAGCCTGGCCACAGCCAGAATGAGCCTTTTGTTCCAGCAAATGCAAATGTCAGGAGAGGGAATGGGCCACTTGCCACCCTGCAGCAATGCCCCCGGCAGCAGGGTTGGGCTGGACAGCCCCAGAACCCTCTGGAAAAAAGGCAAAGTCAAAATCATCTCTCTGTAACCACTCTGGTCTTTGGAGGGAGGCATCTCCACATCGGGCTCAAGGATGATCCTTGTCTCCTCTCACACAGCACTCATTCTCTGATTCCATCAGGAAGATGTTTAAGGGTGCTGAGTCCATTTGTGCAGGCAGCAAAAAGCCAAACTCACTGGAGATCCCAGGCCAAAATGCATTTTAAACTGCATTATTAGCCATGCATTAAGCCCAGCACATGTGCAGAGGGAGGTTCCAGTGATGGCTGAAGGCAGAAGTCTGTCCTGCATGGTTGAGGTTTCACTCCCCACCTTTACCTCTGTGAGCAGAGTCATCCTGCTCCTCATCCATCCTCCTTTTCTGGTCCTCCCACAGCAGGAGAGCCAAGTGAGTGGGACTCTTCCAACAGCAGCAGGAGAGGCCAAGGAAATCAGCCTTGGAAGGGATGCTTCAGAGAAGAAAAGGGATAAAATAAAGATACTACTACAGCAGGACTGGTTAAAGGGTTTTAGTTCTGTGTTGCCATTGACAATTAACTATAGATCAGCAGAAGAACATTGTTCTCTGCCATAAGCACTTGTATTTTTAGATAAATACATTCCACAAATGTTTTGTAAAGGAGGTTTCTTTGCCTAAAGGATCTACTTCTTCCCAAGCCTCAGCGTACAGAATAAACCACATTACTAATAACAATTGTTCCTGCATTTGTTTCTGGAACACAGATCACAAAACACAGTTTATTTGGGAGTGTCTGTGTACTCTTCTATTTCTGTCCTTCGTATTCAGCCTCCTAGAGTAAAACAGGCAACTGTGAGTCGGGGTAGGACACAGCCCTGCCCTGGAGAGATTACAGTCTCCATCAGATAACACACTGCAAATTATACATGGTGAAGCACAGACCTCAGACAAGCAGGAGGGGAGAACAGCTTGGTTTGGGAAGGAAACTAAGAAAAGTGAGTTTTAAGGGAGACCTTGAAGGAAAACAGAAAACTCGGGGTGGGGAAACCTAAGAATTTCAAGGGCTAAACAAGGTGGGAGAGAGGTTGTACAGCAGGACACTGGAAAAATATGATATGGAGAGATGAGATACCCATGCTGAATTTAATCAGATCTTCTGCTATCTGACTTTGGGCAAGTCAGAGACTCCAAACACTGAATTCTTAAAACCACAGAGACACCACCAAGAAGAAATGAAAGACAACTTCACTGACCTCCAGAAGCTCATCACCCCCAAATGAGCGCTGTGTGTTGAGATGATCACCCAGCCAGCCTTGCTCCCAGCTCTCCAGTGACACCAGCAGCTTCTCTTACCTGTCCCCAGCCCTGCCAGGCAGAGGAGGTGGGATGGGATGGGATGGGATGGGATGGGATGGGATGGGATGGGATGGGATGGGATGGGGTGGGGTGGGATGGGATGGGATGGGATGGGATGGGATGGGATGGGATGGGATGGGGTGGGATGGGATGGGCAGAGCAGCTCCTGCACACAATGGCTTTGCTTCCCCCTCAAACTGGGCCAGTGCAGCACCTCCCAGAGCAGCTCAAGGCTGTGCCTTCCTCGGCAGGCTCAGCCCAGCAGGAACAAAGCCCAGAGGTGCAGCAGAGGTGTTGGAGCAGGGACAGGGTGAGATAGAAGCAAGGCAAGGGCAGGGACAGGGGACATCGTTTATTAGGTCAGCAGGCACACTCAGAAAAACTACACATGATTGCAGCACATCAGGCTGCTTCAGATCTGAAATAGAAGCAATAACCTTAGAGCTAAATACAGGTTGAGAATAATTGTTCTGTGTTAAACTTCATTATATTAATGAATTAGGCAATTTGAGAGAAAGGGTGATTGGTTCCTGTTGATCAAAGGGAGGATGCTAGCCAGAAGAGAGCTGATAATGTCATTTATGGCACAAAGAGAGGGTAAGAGAGATAGGAATAATTATTGCCTAGGGATGTCTGGTGGCAGCAAAAACCATAACGTAATATGCAATCAATATCTATGTGATTTTCTGTCCTGGAGTCAGGAATTTTAGTGCTTGGATTGCCTTTTGAAGCAGCTCTGGAGACCTTCCTTGCAGGTCAGGAGTGAGAGGTTGGAGATGCAGTGGTTGATCTCTTCCCAAGTGTTTCTGTCCCTTATCAGTTTGTACAAGTTAATTTGAGGTGGTTGCCTGCAGCTGTTGCCACCAGCCTGTCAAATCTGTCATGCAAAGCACACGGGCAGGAGGGTGGTGGCAGGTCTCGGTCCTTCTGTGTCACTTAGAAATCTGATTCCATTAAGCAGCTGTGGTTAATTGCCAGCACTTCTGAGCTCATCACTATCCCTTCGGTAGTGTTTCCTGTGCAGTGACAGTTCCAGGGAAACTACGACTTCCTAAAGACCTAAATTTTCACATAAATTTAAGTTCTTAGTGGACTTGCGGAGAAAAGCTGGAAAACTCTGAGATCTATTTGACTCTACACCCAGAAGATAAATTAATATGGTGTGAGGTGGATTATTATTTATCATGACCTCATCATTTCTAAAATATTCTTGGAAGACTGAATCACAATTTCTCAAGTGATTTGGCTTGGCAATGCTGAAATGAATCTTTAAGGACAGCACTGTAACAGTCTAAAGGCACAAGAGCAGAACATCCGTTCGTGTGACTCAAAAATGAAATAGCAATTTTCTCAAGTAAAATATGAGCTATGTCTCAAAGCAGTTAATAAATACAACATGAGATTCAATATGTAGTATTCATATACCTGCAAAGCAGGTAGTTGCCCCAGGTGTTAATATTTTCAGCAGTAATTGGGAATTTTGCACTCTTGCACTCAGCTGCAGAGGTGCTGTGTGTTCCTGGTTAACCCCGAGAGACACAGACCCCTGGGCTTCAAACACACACTGCAGCTACCTACAACATCTGAGACTCAGCATGGAGTTAAAGGCTCAAATGTGAGCTCAAAACCACCAAAATTGCTCTTGATCAGTTGATCTGTGGAAGATTCCCAGCTCAGAGCATGGCTGTGGCAGAGCCCAGCTGCCCTGTCTGTGCTGGCACATGGGATGTTTAACACCAGGGTCTAACAAAAATCAAAGGGGAATTTGTTTTAGTTTGTAAAATCTGTCTGCAAATCTAATTTTGGCCAGCAGTAATTTCAGTGAGTAGGCTGCTACAAAATTTTCACATGATTTGTACTGGAGGAATATATACTTTCATATCTATAGAAACACCCACAGACATTCTTTTAGAGAATCACAATAGTCAGTATGTGAGATTTCACTGCTCCAGAGGCCTTCAGCTCCAACGGGATGAATCAGACTCCACATTCCATGGACAATGAGAACCCAGTGCCTCACTTTTATAGGCATTCCTTGTTTCAAAACACAAAGGTCACCTAATCCAGGTTAGCAGAACTGTACCATGGAGGAGATGCTCCAAGGCCACAGAGACTAAAGGCAATAAAAGGAGGGAATGGCAGGTCAGCCTCAGAGGATGTTCCTGTGGCACAGAGAATCTGGATGGAGTTCCTTATTGACAGTAAAAGTCTGATGCTTGCCAAGTGGATTTCAGTGGTGACAGAGGAGAAAAAAACACAGAAAAGGGCAGTGGCTTGCCCAGTCAGATCTGGGCTGTGAGGTGCCTGAGGTGTCATCTATGACACCATGCTCCTCCCTAACCTGCCACCTCTGGGTTCCATCAGCCTGACTGAAAACTCCTGGGCTGTTGCATTTCTGACTGAGGCTGCCCAAGCAGCAAATTCACCCCATTCCCTGGGACTGAGAGCACCTCCTGCAACCCTCCCCTGTGCTCTGACATTCCCGAGCTCTTTACACTGCATCTTTGAAGGGAAGCCAAGCACAGCCTGAGCCCAGGAGGTGCTGGGAGAGGGTGTGAGGAGTCTCCCCTGGCACAGCAGCTCCAGCCCCACACAGCTCAGGTCAGGCAGGAGTGGAGTCTGGTGGAGAGAGGAGCAGCAGGAAAGCCTGGAGCAGCACAGCAAGGCAAGAGGTGGTGAACAAAGGCAGCAATACAGAGCTCAGTCCTGCTCAGGGTGCTGTGGGAGGCAGAAAAGCCATGGGAAGGGGTTATGGGTGTAGCAGGGAATGAATACCTTCTGCCAAGGAAAGAAGGTGGATTTCCAAGGCTGGTTTTAAATGCACTAGCCAGCTGATAAAAATTTCTCAGAGAAGCTCACAGGGGCACTAAACAATAATTAAGGCTCTACATTCCCAGAGTCCTCTTTTGTTTGATGCTTTTGGTAATCCTGAAGCCAGGGGGACAAGGGGATGCAGCACAATGAGCTCTGTGGCTGACAGACTCTCTAAACAGAATGATGTCTAAAGTGCTAAATCACCACATGAAAACTACAGCAAGTCCCACCAAAAGTGCAGCCATCGATCCTACAGGTTGTTTTTAACAAACTGAAGCTGACAGAATAAAGGATGGGAGCTGAGGGATGTCTGCACTGCACGCCAAGGTTTTTCTAAAAATATTTTACACCTGCCATTTGTTCCACACACTGATCATATTTTGTCTATGAGGTAGAGAACTCGTAGTGCCAAAGGGAATGTGGTTTATGTTCCTGAGTCTTAATGCTTTTTCCCTTCTGTAAGGCAAAACTCCTTACTACTGTCACTAAAATAAAGCCAAGAGGACAAAAGTCACAGAAGCACTGCCACGGTAACAGTTCCTCTCGCTGATCTTTGGAAACAGTCCCTTCAGCAGGATTTTACAGCTCTGGCACTTCGATTTAGCAAACTTTTTATGCAACTCATGAGGGGAATGCAGCCAACTTTGTACACTCAATTTAAATCAACTTGCTGATGATATAAAAAAGAGTGCTGAACCACCGGTTTGCTTCATCTGCTCCAAAACTACCAACACAAACCCGGAGGTATTTATTCCTGAAACGTTAATAGAACAGTCTGGGGCGTCAGATCAGTACATGAACTCTGCTTTGATCCCATGTCGGTCCAAAGAGCTGATTTAACAACTCGTTGTTTGGTTACTTGATAGTTCAGAATGCAGCTGGGCTGTTTGCAGGCTGGGATGTGGTGGGAGTGGAGGGTGCAGCACTGCGGGATCACCAGCCCTGGCTGTGCAGCAGGAGATTGTACAAACAAGGTTTAGCAGCTTTCTAACTTTGCATCTGAAGCAAAGATGATCTGTCAGTGGTGTATAGAATCATAGAGTTGTTTGGGTTGTGAGGGACCATGGCAGCTCACCTAGTCCAACTCCCTGCAAGGAGCAGAGGCAGAATTACCTGAGCTGATTGAGAAGGGCAGGACTTGTGCCTGCCCTGTGCCCTCTGGACTCAGCTCCAGGGCCACCCGGGATCCAGCTTCCCCTGGCAGAAATAACCAGACCAGTTCAATTTTGGTGGCTGCTACCAGAGTCCTGATCAAGAGGGAGGTCTGTTCCCTGCCCTGTTCCCTACCCACAGAACCAGCACAGCACAGACTGTAGCTGTCCCCTGAACCCTCTGCACCGCCAGGCTGGAGACTCTGAGCAGTTTCAGAGATCTTAGACTGCAATTTTCAAAAGTTATTGACTTGTGCTGAGTGAGCCCTACAGACCAAAGTGCCTTGAACTTGTGCTTGGGTGGGGACCTGGGGTGAGGTGGCAGGAGGCACTAAGCAGCATTAAGAAGAGCACACAGTCGTATTTCTGCCCTTTCCTTCACTGTACATTAAAGGTTTCACTGTATCTTCCAAGGTTTAACTCACGTTGGCAGTTCTAAGGAAGCAAGCTGCATGTTCACATGAGAAAATACAAAAGAACATGCATGACTGAGCAAAAGCTTCCTTTTCCCCCTTTTGATGTGCTTTCTATCCAAGCAAGTACACTTACCTGACAGCTGAATACTGGGTGTGCACAAATGACCCCAGCCACTGACCTGGCGCTCGCTGAGAACAGAATGTTGCAATGTAAATGTTTGATCTCAGAAATTCAGCACCAAAGTTTAGTAGATGATAAACAACTGGGTGGAGCAGACTGAACACAAAACACTCATCTCTCATTCCTGTAAGATTAAAAACATAATTCTCGCTTAAATGTTAAAAATCATTAAAACATTAAAAATCTCTATACTTGTGTTGAGTGAACTTGAACCTCTTTCTGACTTGTCTCCTTGCAAAGCACCAGAACCAAACCCTGCTGGTCAAACCTTTATATTGAAAGGTGCTGCAAAAACCCTGTGTTCCAAAAGATTTTTCCTTGCACGGCCCTTCAGACACAGAGCTGGTTACAGTGGAAGGGAATAAATCAGCCTGGGAAGAGGATAAGCTCGCTGACCTTTAAAACAAATGATCTCAGTTTAAATCACAGGAATAGAAATATTACAGAACACATGGAAGAGTCTCCTCTGTCAGAGTTGCTCAACTTCTTGGGCAGTTTAGGTATTAGTATCGTGCTGTAAATAGCAAAACAGTAGTAAATCTTAAAAGTCTAGGCATTCAAATAGGAATAATACACAGAGCTGGCATTCTCTGTTTTCCAGCACTGATCTAGCATTTTTCATAAAAGCAAAATCATCCATTTAAAATGAGGTACCAAAAGATGCACTTTTAGGGCCGGTGCTGTCTGTGGCTGTGCCGTGAGAGGAAAGATAAAGCAGATGGCAAACTCAATAAAAGGGAGCCAGTTAAACAGAGACAGATGAACGCCGAGGAAAACCCTTCGCTCCATTATTGCTTTTGAACTGGTTGTCATGGCGCTGGAAATGGATACCACTGTCAGCCTCCCACCTCCGCCCTGCCAGCTCTTCCCAGCCTCTGCCCAAAGCAGGGAGCTCACACTGGGGTGAAAAGCTCCTCTCCCAGCACCAGGCTGCTGCCACCACGGCTCCACTCCCACCAAACAGGGGACTGCGCCTGGAAGTCGCACCTTGTGTCACATCCAGTGCATCCAACAGGAGAAGACTGACCTTTGGTCTCGAATTCCAGTGTCAGAACACTGAAGTTCAGCTCACTCTAATCCTGAGCTCTGTGTGTAGCTCACAACTCGCTGCCAAGAGCCAAGGACTATCCACTTAGCACTGGGACTCTGTAGGGCTGGGGCTGCCGTGGAACATAAGCTGACCTTTGTCAGATTTACATATTAAAGCAGTTTCTCTTCCCCTTGACAATGTCCATTAGCAAGGAACACTATTTGCTGAGCAGATGGAAAAGAGTAAGGGATGCAACTTCAAAATAGCCCTGGAAAAGCTGAGTTGTTCTGTCAGCCTCTGAATTCTTTCCCCTCCCACTCCCTTTTGATTCGGAGAATCTATTTAAAATCGGTAAAATCCGCTAAAATAAAAACCTTAGGATGTCTCAGTGCAGTTGCATTACATTTCTCTTTTCGATAGAGCATATAAAATGCGAGTTTACAATGGGTTCAGTAAGCTGTAAATCAGCACTTTTATTCAGTTTCGTTTCTGAGCTATTAATCCCTAATACAGAGGCAGAACGCTGATGTGCTGGTCTAGGACCTCCCGAGAGAATAGTCCCAATAATCCCGATGACATGGAAAGGGAATGTCACTGAATCACCTGAGTCCCTGCTAGACACATCCCATCACCCCATAACTCAGCGTTCACAGAGCTCACTCTTAATTATCAAGGAAGAAAAAAATATAAAATTTCCTTTTGGCTCCAGTGAGCTGCAGTTACAGAAAACAAGAGGAATTTGCTCAAATAATTGTAGGTAAATCCTCAGTGGGGCTCTGTGCTTTGTCAGGGGTATTTTGGGTAAGGAACCCCCATGAGGTGCAGCCAGAGCCACCCTTTTGCTCCCCTGGGTCAGACTCTGGTGCATCCCTGGCAGTGCCACACGAGGAACGCAGCGTTCGGATTGTCAGCGGGACACGAAGAACACAAACACCACCACAGCCGAGTAATTTTAAAGAATTTTAATACAAACTTAATATAAACTATTTCAGTCCCTCTTAACATGTAAGACACTGACTCAAAATACTTTTATACCTTTTTTCAAGTATTGCACAATGTAGGTACAAAATTAATATTTACGATTACATTTTCTTCCATAATATATAGCAAAAATCTTTAAACTTTTAACAGAAAATACAATTTGTGTTTCTTTTGAAAAAAGCAAATATTTCGTACATTTTAATTCCACCACTAAGGAATATTCTGTACACAACTTTTTTACTTTTTTTAGAATTGATGTCTTTAAGATGGATATCTTACAATTTCAGTAAAAAAAATACAACATGAAGCTGCTGCAGCTGTCACAGATCACTGTAGTAAAAAGATATAAATGCAATACCATGTTGTAGAAACAATATATATACTCTGATATTTTACAAACTTTGTACTAAATTAAATTATACAATTAGAAAAAGACCAATAAACCCACCTATTAGTGCCAATTTTTTAATATATATACATATATGTCCGAGTACATATATATATATACACATGAAAAATTAGCCACTTCCTTGCTATATCTTAAATACTGTAAGAGGCCATATTTTTGAGAGTATATTTTTGTAATGTACAGTCAGTATAAAATAATTTTGTGCTTGGTTGGCAAATGAAAAAATGATGCATGTCGTATTTATCTAACCAAGCCTGAATGTATTCATACTACAAGCCTTAAAAAAAATCTCAAGAGGTGGAAAAAAAGATACACCCTTGGGTACGTGCATTTTAACTTGTACAATAGTATTTACTTGGATTTCACTTTCGGTTTATTTTTAGTTAGCCATAACTGGCTGGAATTGCTGGTTAGAATACTGCATGTTGTTTAAACTAAAATTCAAGCCATCCACAAAAGACTTCTCATTTAGACCTCCATAGGCTGCAAACATATCAAAGGCATTACTGTACTGGAGAGGACTGAGGTTAAGGGGGCTGTCACCAGGAAAGATGCTACTGGTACTACCTTGACCCTGCATGTTGGGGAAAATGAACTCCTTTGCGTTAGGAGACAGGGCAGAAGTCTTCTGCTGTTGCTGTTGCTGCTGCTGACTGCCTAGGCCAAGCCCGTAGAGAGAGTGCATGGAGGAGGAGAGGGATTTCTGCTTCAACAGGTCATTGACATTCAAGCCAAGGTTGGTGGGAGAGGTGCGGGCGACCTTGTTGCCACGGCCGCTATTCTTCATTTTGGTCGAGCCAAACTTGGTGGCAGCAAATGTGGCAGTGGTGAAGGTTAAAGGCTGAGTGGAGCGGGGCATGAAAGTCGGGCTCACAGCAGCTGAGTGACCAAAGGGAGGAGAAGGAGAACTAGACACTGAAGATGCTGGGTCACTAATTGGCATGAACACCTGGGCCTCTGGGTTAAAGCTGTTCTTGATTTCCTTATCCAACTCACATCCATTTTCATTATCATCCACATAAAGCACTTTCACTGGTCCCTTTTCACCGATTTGGTACGAAACCTCAAACGGGTCAATCCAAACACTAAGATCCTGAGGCAAGTTGCCACGAACATCATCAATGTCCAAACCACTCTCTTTGGATGCTTGTTCTATGACTGGGTCCACTTTCTCCCCTATATGAATACATCTAAACCCTGATCCTTTGTATGGCTTTTCTGGATACCAGTGCCCTTCATACTTCTTCTTCAGAAGTCTTTCAAGCTCTTCACCAAAAATGTTGACACGTCGTCTGGGAAGCTTATTGTACAAATATGAAATAATAAAATTGAGTGCTACTTGGATTTCAAGCTGCATAGCTGCTATGCCACAGAGTTATAAGTCTGTTTCAAAACCCGAAGAAGAAAGAGTTCAAGATGCCACAGGGAAACAAAATTTCATTCAAAGTGCTGATTCGAGTTGATTATTATCCTTCACCTTGAGTGCTCTTGTTCCTTTAAGAAAAAACAAAAGCAAACACATCCAAGTAAGAACAGCATAAGATCAAGCTCCAAGGCCTATTCTTTTAGCTTCACTTTCTGCACAAAATAGGTTACTTTTTAAGTGAAAAAATGTGCATCGAACTATTTCTGTTCCTGCCTGCGGAAGGTGAGGATGTCAGCTCCATTCAGCGTGACTTACAAACAACACTGCAGAGGATGGGCTTGTGTTTACATATACAGCATGGGGCACTTCCAAATCACATGAGCTGGGTGTTTAGTTATTCACAAAGCAGCAAGGATAATTTTTAAGACATCACAGAACTGCCAAGGCTGTCAAGGGTTCAATTACCAACCCGTATTTGGATGATTTATAGTACTCAGCTGCAAAATTTAGCACCAGACCATTAGTTCAGCCTGAAAGGTCTTAGTCCAAGGGTCATTTATCACTTTAAAGTTTGGAAACATATTGACTGCAACTGTAGGCTGCAGAATTATAAAAATGTTAACAATTGTTTTAGAGGGTTTCACACAAATAGCTCAAATGATGCAACATTTATTTTAAGTCCAAGCAAATCTTCTCCATAAACTGTGCGCGGGTGAAACGATGCAAACTGAGGAGAAAATGTCCGCTGTGCACATCCAACAGTTCACACTGAAATGCAGTCAGCACATACAGAATAGCTGCACGTATGTTCTGGCAGAAGGGTGGCCAAGACCGATAAATTAATTCACAATTTTTTTTTTTTTTATAAATTATCCCCTATTTTCAGATGCAAGATGGAATTATATACTCGATTATTGTATTGCACGGTCTGTAGCTCAGATTTAAAAAAGTTCCAGGGCTAACAGGGCTTTTGACAGCCTCAAAGCCGATTGCCTTTTTCCTTCTCCACGACTCCATTTTATATTTAATGTAAGATATGGTTGCCACTCCTTCACAAAGGACAAAAGAGAAATTAGCTGTCTAAAGTTAGAGAAGGGACAAGAATCGGGTATTAGCACACGTACTGCTAATACAAATCCTGCAGTCCCTCGGTATGAAAGTACACACACAGCACACACCTTTGTCAAAAAGTTCCAATGAAACAAAATACGGGGATTTTTTTTTTTTTTTGGCTCAAGTTAAAAGCCCAAAAAGAATTTCAATTAACAGTGGGCTTTTCTGCACTGCATCACTAGGAAAAAAATTTAGCATAGCTGTCACTAAAGATTAGAGAAATCAAAGTTAAAGGATTTTGATATTAACAACGCGACTACGCTGCTTTTTTATTTCTTGCTCCAAATGATCTCCTTTTAAAGTCTGGAACCCTATTTCCAAGGCACTCGTGTTCTCCCCAACATGGTATGGGAATAGTTTGAAAGGCTGTATGATAAGGCGACCTTTAAACGTTTGCTGGATCAGCACCGGGTGGGGATAAGGAAAAGATCAAGGGCAAACAGAAGATATTTACAAAAGGGGCACAATCAGTACAGAAAAGCTGATTGGGTAGTTAAACGGGACATTTAAAAATGATTTATTAATCCATCTGTTTCGTTTCCCTTCCCCCATGTCCTTTAAGAAAGAAATGGTCCTTTCAGGGCGCACCGGGCTGACGCTGTAAATTTTTCTAAGCGAAACTGATCCACGGCACAAAAAAGCAGCTGATCAAACAGATCGGCTTGATCATTTCGAACTTGTTCTTTTTATGTATTTCTGGGAAGAGGACAGCATTTCTGGGGGATCCGAGCCCATCCGTGGCCCGGCAGCAGCGCCCTGGCAGGAGCCTTAAGCAGTGGGAGTTACATAACCAGGCAGTCGGGTCTCATTAGATTTCTGCTCACAGCCCTGGAGCTCCGGCGGCAGCGGGAGGAGGAGGAAGAGCGTTTTGTGAGCCCGTAAGAAAGCGAAGGAGGAAGAGGAAGGGGGATGGCTGCAGGGCGGCGGGGCTGCAGGGCCCCTCTCCGGCCGGGCAGGTCCCGCAGGGCGCTGCCGGCGCTCCCGGAGCGGCCCAGCGCCGATTACTCAGCCGGCACCGCTCCCTCCTCCCCGCCCGAGCGCGGTCGGCGCGGCCCCGGGGGGAGCGACCCCGCACAGCCCGGCCGTGCCCTCTCGCCCAGCCCCGTCCTTGAGGGGCTCCTGCAGCCGCCGGTCCCCCCGGCACCGCGGGGTCGTGACCGCCCGGCACCCCCGCCCAGGGGCCGCTGCTGGGCCGGGCGGTGCTGCCTCAGCCCCCTGCCCGCACCCGCCGCGCCTCACGGCCGGTACTCACCCGGGGTGTGCGGGGGTAGTGCAAACAGTCCCGGCGGGGGTGTGAGGGCGTGGGGGGGGCGGCTCAGCACCCGACCCCCATCTCCGAGCGCCGGCTCCCTCGGCGAGGATGGGAGGGGAAAGGAAAGAGAAGAAAAAAAAAAAAAAAGGGAGGGGGAAGGGTCGGAAAAAAAAAGGGGGGGGAGGGAAGGGGGGGAGGGCAGCGCTGCTCACACCCCCACGACGGGCGCGCTCGGCCGCCGCAGCTGCGCTACCTCTGCTTCTGCCCCGCCGCCCGCCGCGCCCCTACTTATACCCTCCCTTGCCCCGCCCGCCTCCCCGCCCCGGGGCCACGCCCCCCTCGTCCCCGCCCACCAATCCCCACCCTCTACTGAGCAGCGTCCGGCTGGCCCCGCCCCCTCCACCCAGGCTCCGCCCCCCGCTCGGGGCCCTCCGCCACCTCCCCTCCCCCCCGGCGCGGCGCGCGGGGCCGCTCTGACGTCAGCGCGCTGCTCGCCTCGCAGCCCCGTTGCGTCACTGCCGACGTCAAACCCTGCCCTCTCGCCCCTCAGCCCCGCGGGGAAGGGGAGGGAAGGGGAGGGAGCGCTGAACTACATCTCCCATGACCGCCGCGGCCCGCGGGGGCCTCGGCAGCGGCGATGGCGGGGCTGGCAGGGGCCGCCTGCACGGCGGGCAGCCTCAGGCTGTGGGGTGACCCGGGCGGGCCCCGCGCTGAGGGGACACGGCACAGCCCCTCACACCCGCACCCCCCCGCCCCCGGCGGCTAAAAATACTCCCCACAGGTAGCAACGCACGGCCATTGGCTGCCTGCCCGAGCCGCCGCCGCTGATTGGCCGGCGCGGCCGGGGGGGCGGAGTCAGGCCGGGTCTGAGGGGACAGGAGTGACCGGTGGGGGGGTGGCTGCCCTCAGCGCCGCGGGGCCGCGGAGCTCTGGGGGAGGTCTGGGGAGGTCTGGGAGAGCTCTGGGGGCTTCGGGGACATCTGGGATGGCGTAGAATGGGCGCGTTTGGGACGGGACCCACCCCGGAATCCCTTAAAACATCCCCGGGTTTGCTCTTCAAACGCCCCTCGGGGTGTTCAGGCTTGGCGCTGGGGCGGTTTCCCTCACACCGCCAGCAGGACCCGGTTCTGGAGGACAAATTGTGAAGGGTTGTTCTTTTGGTTTTTTTTTTTTAAATTCTCCGCCTCTTGCTCTGTTTGTATAATAATAAAGCATTTTGGCATGAGCGCTGCATGGGCCCCGGGAGAGATTTGGAAATGCCAGTCGGAAGAAATGCCAGGACTTTAACCCTTTGGAGCTGAGGATATGTGTGAGAATGGGAGGCAGTAAGCAAAAAGCTGAAATATTAAGGGAGAAAAGAGGGTAATATTTGGGATTTTCCACAGCTTAACATTTCTGCTGGAAGGCTTAATTCATTGTAAAACATACAGTTTTTATTCAGATGTATCAATGTTGATGCTACTGGGATTGCAGTATTGCAAACAACTTAAATCTTGATTAAGACTCAAAATATTTACAAATTCCCCCCGTATTTGTCACCTATTTTTAAATCTAGAGGGTTGCACATGCCTTCAGTGAAAACTGGGTCACTTGTCATCACTGTGCACCCCAAATGGAAAATAAAGTACGAAGATTATCACATTACAAGCACTGGCAACTGGGAGACTACTGGGAACTGCTGTAGCATCTCCAGGGATCTGAAAGAGAGCCCTGGGTATTTGTTTTGATCAAAAAGAGACAAAATGAAACAAGTCCCTAAACAGAGAAGGTGAAAAGACGAATAGAGGTGGTTGTTTTGTTTTGGTTTTGTTTTGACATTAGAGCTCAGGAGTCTCCCTGGAACAACAAACACACATTGACAGGTGACATCAGCCACCGGTGACAGGTCAGCTCTCACCGTGCTCAGCTCTGGGGTGGCAGCAGCAGATTTCCCTTTGAAGTGGGAAAAACTGCACAGCGCCGCAGATCAGTGTTTTCAGGTGAGATTTCATAAGGAGCTTTACAAACCCAGTAACTGCTGCTGAGCTGCTAAAAAAAGCCAGGTTGTAAAAGCAGAGACTTTCTTTTAAATGGCTTTAGCGCTACATGAGAGGCTTTAGGAGCTGAATCAAATGTACAGGGCTAGGACATTGGTAATCAAGGCAGCCATGGGATCCTTTAAAGCTGTAAAAACAGGGATGTGCTTTTCTGGGGCATATGGAAAGGAAGCTTCTTTTGCAGTCCATGCTGTAAAAAAATCTGGTGTTAAATGCAACTAGACCATCTTTTAGGTCCCTTCCACCCCAAACAATTCTATAATTCTTAAGTGTTAAAGACAGGTCACTAGCCCAGGAATAACCTTTTCAGGGCTGCGAGGATCAACCCCACTTCTAGTGTTCCAGAAAATTTCAATTTATCCTTGTTTGTCTAAAAAAATTGCTTTTAAACTGCAGTGATCATAGCGTGGTCCACATACAGCATGTTGGAGGCAGGTGGCCAAACTGTAGTAGTGTTAAATTGTTAACACCTAAACCCAGAGTTTAATCCAGGATCATTTGTATTCTTAAAACCTCAACTGGCTTTTTGATCCACAAGGGTCAGAGTAGGGCCTGCAGTGTTTTGCAGCCCTTTTGATTAATACACAGCAATAACAAAATGTCTGCCTCTCCCTGCTAGAAAAATCTTTAAAAATGCAATCAATACAAAATAACTCCAGCAGCAAAATTTTACTCATGTTGCCAATTCTATTCAGCTGGAAGATTAATCTTAAAAGAAAAGAAAAACTATATATTCTCATCTCTCCCGACAGACCTTGACAAGTCTTCTCCCCAGCAGAGCAAATCAACACAAGTATTTCAGAGCAGGGCAGGAGGCAGGAGTGAGATTAGAAATAAGAAGACTTTCTTAATCTATATTAAACGAGATGGGTTTGATCTCATGCCCTGCTCATAGCCAGATCCTGTAATGCTGGCCAGCAGACAGCCATCAGCAACTGAGCTACAATTTCCAGTCTGGGTCTCTGCAGAATAATCTCTAGATCCAAGATCTCTGCATTGTAAAACAACTACATTACCACAAAACCTTGTAGAGACTGCAGAGACTCGGCAGAGGGACCTTCTTTTCTGCTAAAGGGATCTAAATTTGCTTCCTCAAATAACAACTAGCACTGTTTTAATGTCTAAATTAGTATTATTTATTGATCAACACGATGTCCAAACCCAAAATACAGTTTGTTAATCTTAAAAGTTCTTTAAAGGAATTAGATATAACCAAGAAAATTTTTACTAATTATGTCAACGAGGACAAGAATCTTAAAGCTGCAGGAAGAAAGGCTAAGAATTTCCACCACCCATCTTTGTTCTTTGATAGAATTCTCTTCTCTGCTAAATGAATATTGCTGTACAGAAAATATAAGACTTATCCTGATGGTGGACATGAAGCTTTGTATCATATATTCCCGAATATAGTACAGCCTCTTTTTTAACATTTTCCTATTTAGGAACACAATTCTTCTTTTAGCGTGGGAGCCTGGGCTTTGATATTGAAAAAATGGAAAGCTTTCCCTATTGTATTCATCCCTCTCTAGCCCAATTTTATCCATTTGCTGATTTTAACGCATGTTCCTTTTCCCTACCATCTATCAGTGTGAGCAACCAGGCCTGGCTGCTCTCCAGCAGATATCTTAGCACTGAGTTGGAAATGGAGTGTAGATTTTCTTACATTTCACTTCACCAGCAGGGATTTTTCCATAAATACAGATTAGAGGGGGGTCTGGACCTATCAAGTGTTGCCCAGCACCAGGAGCCCTCTGACCACAAAGGTTTTTTGAGGTGGGAAACCACAAAATCACCTTGTAAGGGATGATGTTCTAACGGAGAAAAGACTTACCAGGTGGAGAATTCAGACAGAACTGCCAGGTCACCTTCTAGGAGAGCCCCAAGCTCGTCTCTAATCCTGTCAAGGGCACATGTTGGTTCCCAGCGCTGGAGAGCAGCTGGCAGGCAGGGGCTGGCACAGCTCGAGCTGCAGGCAGTGCACATGGCAGGATGTGTGCCATGACTGTGCAGCCTCCTGCCCCCGGGGCAGACAGCCCAGGCTGTGCCCAGGCTTGGCCCTCTGCAGCTCAGGGGGCTGAGGAATGGGATTAGTGGCCTGGGAACATGCAGGGAAGGGATGGAGGCAGGAGGACCTGGCAGGGTCTGTCAGACTGGACAGAGGGACAGTTGTGACAGAGGGGCAGGAACAGCCCTTGAAGTGGAAGGAGGGAAAAACTGCTTTAAAAGGGGAGAATGGAGGACAGAAGGTACAGTAGTGATGGGCTGTGACCCTGAGAACAGCCCAGCATCGAGCACCCCATCTTGGAAACCCTGAAAGTTTGGGTACCAATTCCCGTGGGATGCTCTGGCTCTGGCCTGCCCCACAGCTCAGCAAATCCAAACAGGAATTGTTCTGCTGTTGCAGTGTGTGAAGTTAGCAGCTCCAGTAATGCCAAGATTTTAGAAAGTTGGCTACCAAGAGCTGGAGCTTGAATGCCACAGATTGAAAGGCAGGTTCCAGATCTGGGTATATCCAGCTTTGTGCAGAGAGTACATTGAAAAAAACCTTCTAAGCTGGTATTTTCTTAGATATTAGTGACTCTTCTTAATTAAAAAAAAAAATAAAATCTCTCTCTCTCTCTCTCTCTATATATATATATATATATATAGTGTTTTGCTGGGCCAACATCAGTAAAAGGAACTGAGCTGCAGAAGATTAGAGCTCAGAGCTCACAAGGACATCATTCTCTCCTATAGTGGAATGCTACCAATATTACAGCTTACCTGGAAAAAGTTGATGGAGTTGTGAGCCAGACAAAGAAACCAGGAGAAATAAAGATTTTTCACCAAATCTGTGTTCTTCCCAAAGTTTCATCTACCTTCAAGGATGAAGTAAAAATGTGTTTTGCTTTGTTTTTTTTTCCTGAAAATGGTGTGAGGCAGGATCTGTTCTTGAAGAGGAGCCTGATAAGTGATATTTTCAGCATGGGGTACAGAGAAGGTAAAAAGAGTGAAATGAGGAGTAAGGAATCTAAAACTGCTGTGAAAAGTAATGGTCACAGGTAGATAGACACTGTAATAAGAGGGGGAGGAAATGGGAAATATTTTATAACCATCAGAATTTCCTATATCTGTGAATAAATGGGCTGAAGAAGGAGGAAGGAAGATTGATTTCATACCTTAGAGAGGTTGACCTTTGGAGAAAGTTGTATTAAAATCCAATATAATTTTTTCCTCGAGTTCACCTTTGCGCTGGGTTCCTGCCAGTTTAATGTCAGTTAGCTGGGCAGTATCTGTTAATAGATAAAATTATGAGGTGAGGACTGTCCTAGCTGATAGCCATGGAACTTCTAAGTTAATCAGCTTCAAGTGCTTTACTACGCTCATTCCAAACAATGATTCATAAACAGTTTTAAAGACACAGAAAGCTGCTTTTTAAACGGTGAGGTCTTTTATGGGGATCAAAAATAAACGCTGAAGATGAAGGGCTGATCTCTTGCCCTTTCAATTTCTGATAGATGAAGGTAGCTTGAAAATGTCTCGCTAGGAATTTATTTAAGAATTTTGTGTACTTAGCGTTTTCCAGGAAGACAAGTAAATCTTTTCTTCTTGAAAAGGGAATTCCAGGAAAACTGTTCAGTCTTTTTCAAGAGATACTAAATGTGAAAAAATGGATAGTAAATGGGGAAAAAAACAGATTATGAAGAAATAGCTTTCATTCAGTCAGCTTAAACTGAAAGAAGGAGCAATGGAGGGGTGACTGTGAACCAAAACTGTCTGAGAAACACAGAGATTCTGCTATTTTTTTTTTTTTTTACATTCTGATTATCACCAGCTAGGGTAAAAAAAATATAATCTGAGAATTACTGGGGTGTCTTTTTGAAATAAATGGAAACTCAACTTTTATTTAGGCAAAGATCCAGCCAATTCTACCTTTTCTGACTCACCACAATGTCCTCTAAGCCAAATCTTCACCCTTTGGCCCTCCCAGCAATATTTTTTTGTTTTCTTAGGAAGGATCAGATGAAGCCTTCACTGTTTTCTAGTTCTTCAAGAAAATGATGTAGACACACCTTGAATGAGAAGGGGAGGAAGGATGTTTCCTACACTGTCAATTTACCATCAAAGAAGCAGTTGGGAGACGCCTCAATTTTTTGCAATAAAATCCAGAATAAAATACAATTTTAACATCCCCAGAAGATCTCATGTAGTTCTTGCCTGAGAATTTAGAGCATCCAAGAACAGTACAGCTCAGTAAGAATTCATCCATATTTTAAGCTTTCAGGTGAGAAGCAATCTCTTTTTTGAGGGCCATGTGGCTGTTGACTGGGTTTCTTATGCCTTTCTGCAATCCTATTCCTATCAGTAACAGTGTTTTATTCTGAGCCCAGGACTTGGAGAGTTTAATTAGTGACTACCAGGTGACAGGCAGAATATCACCTTCAGGAGAGGCACAGGTTACAGCTGTTGATATTGGGTCTGAAGGCATTGATTTGAGAAGTGCTGAGTTAACCTGCTGTGCTGTCACGCTGTGACAGTGTGAGTGACGGTGACTTCAGAGTAAATGAGTTCAAATGTCTGTGTCTCGATAAATACAGGCTGAAAATCCTCCTCATGAGAAGATCATGAAAACTTTCTTCATTTAAAAAAAATTAAAAAAAAAAATTCCAACCAACAAGGGTGTTTCTTTTCAGCTGCACAGAAACCTAGTACTTGTACAGACATGAAAAGTTTGTTGAGTGGAAAGATGCCAGGATATGACAGCTGAAGGTTTGACCCTGAATCTTTAAGGGTATTATCCATGGGGGAAAAAAAAAGCCAATGGAAATTTCTCTTTGAGCTTGCTGTGCTCCAGATCTGGCCCTTACTCAGCTCCTATTAAAGTCCATCGAGTCATGGAGACAGAAATAATGGAAGGGAATGAAGATTCAAGCTGTGTGTTGGCTCCCGAGACATACAAAGTGGATTTTACACAGTGCGTGCATCCTGTTTCTAACACAGCTCGTGTAAGGAGTGGTTCATGGGAGACTCAATCTGTCACTGGCATTGAAATGATCACTCGGTTTAAACAGTAAATCACTCATTTCCTTTCCAACTTGTGATTCCTAAAGGTATAATTGCCAAAATAATATAATAAGTGCCTTAAAAGATTAAGCAAAAGGTCAGATTAGCATAACATCTTTCCTGAACTGTTGTCAAAATGCTGCATAAACCTGGAGCCACACCTTGAACCCCCCAAGGACAGTACCTGTGGGACTTGCCAATAACAAAATTTCACAGAGATTCTTCTGTTTCACAGGTCACAGCTCTTTACCCTGTGATGGACAGGCTGAGCCACCCTCGTGTAGCTCCATATACATGACCCACTTCATTAGAACAGAATGTTGTCTCTGGAACACACAACCCAGTAGGAGCCATTATCTCATGCGCTATTATTAATGCAAAGGCTTCAGACAGCCCCTGCACACAGCAGTGGATCTGTGTAGTCTCAAGAGTAGCCGTAACTAAGATCTTCAGAAGCAGGGATAAAACAGCCATGTCACACAATTACATTGAGTTTGGCAATGGGAGGAAGAGATTTCTTCTTGATCCCACATGATGATTATCTTCCACGCTGGGAAATGAGCACTCGGAGTGACATACTTTTTATTGTAGCTAATGGAACTCAGATTTGTAAAGAAGGTGATTCTGCTGTGTGACCATATTATCTAAATTGCTTTGTCGCCAACGCATAAAAAACTGAATATAAAATTGCCTGAGCATAATTGAGTGCTGACTCACCCCCCGATTAGGGTAAATGGTGCAGCGTTCCAGGGCGTCTTGGAGCTTTCTATAGTCTCACAATCCTATGTGAAATCTCCTGATTGATTTTTTTTTCCTCCTCCAAGCAAACTTATGTTTCATACTCCTATTTGAGGCTAGATGCTACAAATCCAGCTGCTGTCACAAGACATCTTCCCCCTGCTTCGTTATCTTGATCAATTTTCTGCTGAAACTCTCATCTTTCATCCTGGCTGGTGCAGTTGCCTCCCTTGTGATTATTCCAACTCCTGGCTCTCCATATTCATAGCCATTTTCCGAGCTCCAACTCCAACTCTCTAGTTTCTAAGGCTACATAGCTGAGGATGTTTTCTCACAAAAAGCTTTTCCATAAATTCTCACAATTTCATTTCAGTCTAATCCAAGGCTGCATACACACATGACACTTCTCAGAGTAGACTTTTGTTAAAAGTACCTGCATACATGAGCAAGAAAATACAGAGCCAAGTATTTTAAATTGATTGTTTTTTTTTTTTTAATCTTGAAAATGGCCCTCATACACATTTGGAGGTGTAACTGTGTGACTATCCTTACAACCAGAACAATTCTCAGGTTTTGAAATGTAAGTAGAAGAAGGGCAATTGGAAGAAGCAATGCCAGAGACCTGAGGTGAACTGAGCCATGGATACTGGGCAGAGAGCTCAGATTTAGCTGACTGTGGCAATAAGTCAAACCAGCACTTGTGCCTTGGGTGAGCTCTGTTTCAGCTTTCCCTCAGGTAGTGAAAAGAAGGAGCAGAAGAAGGGTTATGACCTAAATGAATTAAAGCAATTATTAACCAGCAATCCCACCTATAAGATTTGCAGAAGACACCTGAGCTGGAGGATCTGGGAGTGAAACCAGAAATGGAAGTGACAGAAATTGGTTTAGTTTCCAGCTATCTGTGAGCCTCTCCTTTGTGGCTGGCTGAGCTATTGCATGAGCAGCTGTTGAAAATCAGGTAGGGAAGAGGCTGAAATTTGTTTTCTTTCTGTGTGGGACTGGTTTAATATCAGAAAATAAAGAGTAACTTCAGCACACCCGTCAGGCTTAGATTCCCCAGAAGCACTTGTTGCTGCACAGCCGAACCTTGTTCCTTACCAGAAATTTTAACTTTTGTTGTCTGGTAAATGCTTTGCCCCAAAGAGGATAAATCTCATTTATCTCCAGCTCCAGAGAGATAATAATGCAATTGTTCCTTCACACCAGGAGATCTGCTCCCTGGAAGTTCTCTTCTGAGTTGGATCATTTTTTCTCCAAGTACTTTCTTCTGCAGAATAAAGAGAAATTTAGTTGAAATGTGTTGCCAGAGATGAACCCCTAAGAATAAAACTGATAGTAAAAAAGACACCATAAATACGGTAAGGAGGAGTAAATCTAAAATTCAGAGCTGATCAAAATCTGAGTCAGAATCCAGACAGAATTAAGGATCTGGTCTCTTCTGGTTGATCAGCACAAAGACTGTACCTTTGCAAAATAAAGGCACATTTAAAAGATGTAATATTAAAAAAAAAAAAAAAAGAATCTCTAATGGTGAAGAAAGCAACACATTCTGAGATTAAGAAAAGGCTGTCTGAAGCCTTCAAAGATACATAAAAACATCCATGGCTTCCCCAGACAGGTTAGTGTTGGTTGTTACACCTAGCCTGGGCTGTGTTTCACAGCTCTCTCTCACTTACATTGCCAGAAGTGTTTCCAAAGCCCAATATTCCTATCCAGATTGTTCTTGCTCAATGTTTGACAGCAGCCTGCCCAAGTGACATCCAAATGGGGACAATTAATTGTTAATGTCCCCGATTCAGCTGAATCAGGGAAGTGCCTAGATGACAAGCAAGAACATCACTGGGAGGACTCAAGGGAGGCACCAGGGGATTTGCAGAGGCAACGATGGATTTGATGTCTGCAGCCACTCCAACATTTAACCCCTTCATCTGCAGCAGCTGGTGGGTCACTCAGCTGCCATTTAATGTTCTCCTGCTGGGAGGAGTGTGGGCAGAGCAGGGAGCAGAGCACCCTTGGCTGGCAGTCCCAGCTCATTCTGCAGCACAGATAAACCCTTGGATGGAAATCCTTCACAGGGATGACACTGGGCTGTCACCATGGGTGTCTTAGAGCAGGCACTCAGTCCTCCCTTTAATAAATAGATATACAAGATGGTCAGGGAAGAGCACACTTCTTAAATGTGTTGGAAAAACGAGGCTGGAGCACCTATCATCCCTGACCCACAAAGCCATGGAGGTTCCTGGAGAAGCAGCAACGCCTGTGCAATCAAACAGGAGCAACTCTGCTGGTCCTGCCCTGAGGCTTGTGCTCCAAACTATAACTAATGAGTGCAAAGGCCCTGACAAAAAAGGCTTCCACAGAATGCTTTTTCTAAGGCCTTTGATTTTACTGGAACATGCACAGCAGTAAAATTCATATAGCCAACGGGAAAGCCATGTCCTGGCCTGACCCTGCCACAGAGAACAGCAAAACAAAGGGGCAGGGATTTGGGGTCACGTTTGGGGAGGATCCATGATTCAGCATGTGTGTTTACTAAATCTCCTCTAATTTGTCACGTTGTGAGGGAGTGGGGCAAACACCTGCAGCCCCAGGCTGCTGCTTCATTGTGAAAAAGTACGAGCCGGGCAGGGACGAGCGTCTGAGGAATAAATGACTCTCAATTAGGACAGTAGGTCAGAAAGAGCAAGATGATTCACATCCAGGACATACTCCAACCCTCCACAATAACACTCAGCAATTCTGTTCAGCTTTGCTCCTTCAAAGCACCCACAAACACTCGTCCTTTCCGTGGCACTGGCAGGTAACAGGCAGCGAAGCTTGGGTGTGCACTGAGACCTGCTGATCCTTGGAATAATTGAGCTAAGCTGGGAAGAAATGCCTTCCACAGCAACAGGAAGGAATGAGACAGCTCTGGCCTGGTCACAGCATGCCACTGTTTGTCTGGAAATCAGGGGACATAAAGATTCACACCCCAAAATTAATAAATTAATAGCCTCTTTTAGGGAGCTGGCTGCATGCAGTTTTCCCAGGAATAAGCAACAGGTTGTGACAGATGGGGTTTAGGAGTGCTTGGCTCCTAGGTTAGCACCCTGACAATGCCTCTGCTCAGCTGTGCAAATCGTATTTTACTTGCTTGACTGTGAGTTGCTGGGCAGTGGGATGTAATTTTCCATGCTTGCACTTGGCACTGGGTTTTACCTTGACTTGCATCTGACAGTGCAAGCTCTGTCAACATTGTTTCACCTCCTGGAAAATAATAATTAAGAAGCCTGGATGATAGGCGTGTATTAATACCCAAGAATTCATGGCCAGCTCCACTTTAACCTAGTCACCACAGTTTACTATTCTGCAACAAAATGTCTTTTTCAGGTGTACCTGAAGGCTGGGATATCAGAAAACCTTAGGGGTGCCAGACATGCATTGGGTTGACTTTGATCTCTCTGAAGACAAATCTTTTAAAGTTTAGATCAAGGAATCTTTTAATGAAACAAAGAAATCGTGCCACTTATATCAGTTCCAGATATAAATAAATCAGCTAGAAATAAACAGGAGCAAGGCAAAAAGGAGACAGCTACGCTCTGCAATGTCAGTCCAAAGTGACTGTCTGATGGATGATGATATGGCTGGCTGGGAAAAAAAGCCAGTTTAAAAGTCTTGCTGCCAGCCATCTGGCAAATCTTCCAAAAAGGATATTGCTGTACAGCAGCACCGAATTGGTACCTGCTTTGCATCTCCTGCTACCAAGATAGGCTATTTACTCCTTTAATGTAGTGAGGATTTTGAAATCTCTACTATGGCTCTCACCTAGGGACTCACTCTAGCCCTCCCCACAGCCAGTTCTCTGTTCCTTCCCCCACCAGTCTGGCATGGATGTGGAATCTTATCCCTGGATCCCTTAGGGTAGAAAAGTTCTCTAAGATGGAGTCCAGCTGTAATCCAGCACTGCCAAGCCCACCACTAAACCATGTCCCCAAGGGCCACATCTACAATACTTCTAGATACCTCCAGGGATGGTGACTCCACCACTGCCCTGGGCAGCCTGTTCCAATTCTTGGCAGCCCTTTAGGTGGAGAAATTTTTCCTAATATCATCACAGGATCACAGAATGGTTGGGGTTGGAAGAGACCTCTGGAGATGTCTGATCTAACACTCTGCTAATGCTGGTTTACCCTGAGCTGCTTGCACAAAGTAAAGATGATTTTTAAAAGATCTTCCCCAAGTAAAGATGCTCTTGGACATTTAAGAGGTCACTAAGACACAGAGCAAACCTGTCTGCATTCAGGCTGCTGCAGGCTCTGCCTGTTCACAGCTCAGGGTGCTGTTCCCTTGTCCTGCAGGGGAGGCAGAAGTTCACAGCACCAGGATTTGTAGCACATCCATCCTCCTGCTCCAGAAGCGCCATCACTTCATGCTTGGAGCTGAAGGGCAGCATTTCATACTTCAAAAAGGTACAAGGCTGATTTTCATAGCTGAGTCATGTGGACTCTGTACCCCAGAAGGCATCAATAAATATCACCACTGGCCATTTCCTAAGAGATAACAACTTAACTTCACTTCAAAAAGCCCTAAAAAACATTCAATGAAAACTAAAAATCTCTTTGAAGAACAGGCTGTCTGGCTGAATGTTAATGATTTTTTCCCCCCTGTTTCTTCAGCTCCTCCCATGTGGTCCATAATCAGCTGCAATTGAGTCCACAACCCTCCTGAGCTGGGATGAAGCTCAGTGGCTTGAGGCCATGGAACTGGGAGTTCTGGCACAGGGATAACCCCGACTGAGGGGCAGCTGGAGATCCTATCTGGTGACCAGACACTCCTGGGTCGTAACATGGGCCCAGCAAAAGCTATTTTCAGCCTAAATGATCTTTGATACTGAAACCAGAGTTAACCTGGATGGTGAGTGGAGGAGATCATCTGCTCTGAGAAATAAACCAAGGGAGAAGGGGGTGGGAGAAGAGTGGGAAGGTAACAAAGGAGGGGGACTCTTTAGGGAGAGGAATTAATTTGGAAACATGCACTGATGGAAAAAGGAGCACAGGAAAAACTGATGTTGCATCTCCCCAGCATTACTGCTCAGGTCCCTGTCCCTCCTCAACTGCCATTTGTCATTTGTAGTTCTCAGCCTTCTGAGATAGATGGGGCTAAGCAGCAAAAGCTGTCTCAGAGCAGCTCCTCTCACCTTTGCTACTGCCAGTTCTAGTCATTTTTAGTCAATTTGGTTTGGTTGCTAATAAGGACTTGATTCTAATTTCACCATGGGCTGCAGTAACTTGTTAACAAGCTGCTCCAGGAGATCTTTATAGGACAGTGGAAACCAGGGAGAGGAAATAATTACAGCATTTCCACCTATGGTAGTCTGCTTCAGGGCAGGTATAAATAGATCCATAAGTGTTTGTTCACTTAAAAGTTCAGCCCAACTGCTTTCTCAATTGCCAGCAGCAGAATTAATGGATGGGGTTTTTTTTTCCTTCAAAAATGAGGGCAAAGATCATCTACTAAATATCACCCTCCCTTCCTCTAGACTGCAAGTAGCTTTTAAAAAGTTACAGAATTTTTACCAAAACCAGATGTTGGGTGTATAAAAGTACAGGCAGTTTTTCAAAGACATTCTATTTGTTTGGAAAGGGAAGCACAATTAGATCAGAAAACTCAATTCAGCTTCAGAACAGAGGAAATTGATGGGGAAAAGAAAGAAGAAATTCGCATTTCATTCACTTGGTGCATCCAAAAAGCTCTGGACTGGTGCATGCAAAGAGTAACTCCCTTTGGAGCACCACCCTAGGCTTTGAGAAAGCAATTGCTAGAGCGTCTGAAAATGCCTTGATTCTTGTCCTCTGCTCTCTGAGAAGCAGAGGGGACACAACACAATGCCCAGCTGGGGTGGAACTGGGGTCCCAGCAGGTTCTGGGGGGATTGATCTGTGAGCTGGGCAGTGGGACTCTTGCATCCACCTTGGGCATCCTGGAAATAACCTGCTTGACTCCAACAAGTTTTGCAAGCTTCTCCTCAGGGTCCAGCACACCTTGGTGCAGGAGGAAGAGGAGCCCAGCGTGGGTGGCCTGGGCCTCTCTGATGGAGCAGCACTCCCACAGCTCCATCTACCCGTGGCTGGGACCCAAAGCCCTGCCAACATCCGCTTTTCCCTGCACCAAATCGTTTAAACAAACTGCCCCAGTGTGGGCTCGCAGCAATGCAATAAACATCGTTTGTGTGGCTCCTCAGGAGCTCAGCTAATGGGCCGCCTGGAAGGACATTTCCAGGGCTTTCCAGGCAAATGTGCTGCTTTCTGCTCTGCCTCCTGCCCTGCAGCCTCACCTTGCATCCAGAACAGCCCATCAGTGCAGTGCCTGCCTGTTGCTCACTCTGCAGGTACCACATTTAACCAAACAATCGCTAAGAAACAAAAGACATTTTAAATGGCTTGTGGTGGCTGCTGAGCACCGGCTGCCCTTTTTGTGTTCTGTTCTGTCTTCTCGGGTCTCCTGGGTCCCATTCAGCTGCAAAAGCCCAAAGCTACAGTGAGAGGAACAGTCTAATCTGGTAGGGAAATAAAACAATTGATGGTTCATAAAAGCAAAAGGGACAGACAGTTGAAAAGGGAAATAGCAGAACAGATTCAAATGCAATTGTGAGTCCTACCACAGGAGTGCCTGGAGAAGGAGTGAGTTCTGCCTTGTTCTTCCTTCCACTTGTGCCCCAGCCAGCTGCAGTGGAGCCAGGACTCAAACCTGTGGTTCCAGGTAGCCTTAGACCTGAATTAAACCACTCTTCTGCATGCCTGGTGGTGTGTGGCAGCCTTGGCTGCTTCGGGCTGCACTGGAGCACCTGAAGGAGCACAGCCAAAGCAGTGGGACTGAGCTGTGTGCAGCCACAGCAGCTGGGCTCTGCTGGAGGCTGAGGCAGCCCGAGGGAGAAGGAGCTGCTCCCAGGTTTTATGGGGAGCTGATTCCAAAATCAACTCCTTTGAAGACAACAAAAGCACAAGCCCCTGGGCAGCACAGGGATCCGTGTGTGTCTCTGGGAGAGAAGGGTGGGAGGCTGAGCCCACTGTCCTCAACACCCACCTTCCCCTGGAGGGGCAGCAGGAGCAGGCAGTGGCTGCTCTTGAGGGGAAGAAGGACCCCCAGACTGGCTCAGACACCCCTGTGATGGGCAGAGGGGTGGGGTATCCCCCTGGGGCTGGTGGGATCCCCTCCTATCCCAGCTCTGGGGCTTGGGGCTGTCACCTCCACGGTCACCCCTCTCTCCCCAGGGCAGCATAACGAGGCCAGTGGAAATCTGAAGAAGAGAGATTTCCTTTACTCAAGGATTCCTATTCAAAGCTCCAGCTATTGACAGATTTTTCTATTCCTACGCTGGGTGGAAGCTGATAGTGTTTATTAAGCTGATCTCAGGCAGCAGAGCTGGATCCTGACTCCCGATACGCAGGCAATCATCAGAGCCTGTTGTGTTTGCATGAATGTACTAATCCTGCCTCTGCTCCCTGAATGCAAAAAGCAATGTGCAGGACCACTCAGCTCTGACAGACTTGGAGATGGCTGCAGAGGGCGAGACAGTATTTTTAATATGGAGAACTCCAAGGCAAGCTATTTTGGTACCTCAGGATCATTAACATTTTTGAATGTCTGAGAAGCTGCTAACATTTATAAGACATTACAACCAAGATTCATTCTCCCAAATGGAGAAAGAGCTCATATTTTTCACATACACTCTAGATATTGATAATTTTCTCATTTTCTGATATGACAGGGCTTGGGGATTTTTTCCCCACTGAGACAAGATGACTGACAGACGGAGATGAGAAATTCTCATAAAGAGAAGCAATGCATTTTTACACAGCTGAGGCTGGAAGAAAGCAATAATTGTCCTAATAGAGAGGCACAGCCCTCCAGAATGGCTGATGATTTATTTCAAGAGTCAGTCACCGCTGACCAGAATGCCAGGCATGTCTTCCCAAGCCAAGATGTGAACTGAGATCAGTTCAAAGAAATCCTCACCCTTGGCCCACCTGTTGTTGGGTGGCAAAGGCCAGTCCTGGGTGGTGATGCCAGCCTGAGATACCTCAACCATGGTGGGCCAGACCAGCAGAGCTGCACCAACACCTCTGCCATGGTGAGCCCAAATCACTGTCACAGAGGTGGCACTTGGCACACACTGAGTTCAGTTTTGGGGTCATTCTCAGCAAATGCTGGGGTGCTTGGAGTGCCCAGGGAGCTTGGGGCAGCAGTTAGAGCTGCCACTGCAGAACCCAAGGGGATTCTGCCTTCAAAATAACAACAAAAATCCCACCCCCCCTCAAAACAACAACAACAATAAAAAGAAAAATCAAATCAAAACAAACAAACAAAAAACTCACCAAAATATCCAAAACAAAGCCAGAGAAACTGCCTCTACCTCTTGGGCCAGGACAAAGCCTTGGAGCAGCCTGTTCTCAGGGCCACCACCACTTCTGTCCCCATGGAGCAGTTGAGCAGCTTTGCTCCCTGCAGGGATCCTCTGGAACCATCCAGCCTTCCCCATGCCTGGCCACATCTTGCAGGGTTCTTGTTTCCCTGGTGCACACAAGTCAAAACTGATACCCCTCTACCTGCTTTACTCCCGGCCTCCTCTTCCAGCTGTTCTCCCCTCTCACTATCTGCATATTCTGTTCTTCTCTGCCCTTCCTAAGAGCTTCTGTCTATGCCAAGTCCCATCCTACTCAGCCCTCTTTAAACCCCAGACCTTGTGCAGAGCTTTTCTGCATTGATCTCCCAGCCAGCTTTTGTCTCTTTGACGTCTTGGTTCTCTTTGTTTGTGCTTTTCTCTCTGGATCTGGGAATTATTCTGCTTCTGTTGATGCATGGATCCAGGCCCTGATACCTTTTTGAAGTCCAGGGGATCTCTCCTGCTTGGCAGGGGCAGTGGTGGGTATGACTGCTCCCTGCCATCAGCAGCACCCAGGGTGCTGCAAAGGCCTCGAGAGGTATCACAAGCAGTAGGTAACTTATCCTGTGCTAGATACTGGCTAGAGAGAGACATTATCCCTGGCAGATACCAGCTCCAGAGAGACATTTTCCATGGCATCCCTGCCCAGGAATAGATCCTGACTTCATCTAAGAGAGGAGCTGATTGTACAGGACTGTGCTGCTCGCTGGAGGATGGCATGGCCAGAGCGAGTGGCCAGGAGTGACCACTGCCATATCCAGGGTCCTCTCCCTGCTCCTGCTCGCTTCCTGATAAATATTTTGTTCTCCTGATGCCTCAGATCAGTAGCTCGATGAAAAGCTGTGGATCTGAGCAGCCCCTGCCGGCAGCAAGTGCTCCCCCTGGAGCATGAGGGGTCCCTGAATGCCTGAGCCAAGCAGATCTTTTATTTGGGAAACAAATGGTATTGACTATTTATAAACCTCGGTTTAGAGCAAGGCAAGGCCAGCAGGAAAAAATGCCACCATGGGTGAGTGAAGGTGCTCAGTGAGGAGTAGGGCATTGGGGGGTTTCAGCCCCGAATTACAGGGCAGCAGTGAGCAAGTGGCTTTGCCCTTTTTTGCCTCCTACTGCTTTAATCTGGAAGCATTTCAGAGGGCACTTTCTCCTGTTATGTGGTGATAAAACCCTGGGCTCAATAGCTGAGATCTGCTGTCTGGCATCAGAGCAATACAAATAACAATAAAAGAAACAAAATAGTGGTGAGTCAGGCTGGTTTTGACTTGGAAAAACATCAGTTATCCTTATTACTCACCAGCTCTGTCATCTCCTCCGGGGGAACTCTGCTGGCCACTGTTGAGGCTGCAGTTGCAGGGAGGCTGCATTTTGCTCAGGTGCTCCTAAAAATGGTTCTTCCTGGGGTTTTGGAGGGTTGGTGGTTGCATGTCCACATCACCAGGACCATGAGTACCTGCAGTCTTTTTGCACAGCAAAAGCCTTTTAGCTGCTGAGCCAATAGAACCACAAGGCTGAAGACACGACATGGCATGGGGAGATCACAGCCCACGGTGAGATGGACAATCCTGGAGGCCCAGGTCTTCATCTGGGTGCAAAAAACAGAGGAGGGAGCCTGGAGTGGGGCCACCATGTCCCCAAGGCTGGCTGGGGTCACCCACAGGCTCCTGAGCCTTGGCTCTCTCGTGCCCCACAGAGCATCATCACAACACCCTGATGCATCTGAAACACAGACAAGGGGCCAAGTCCAGCTGGCAGTCCAAGCTTTGGAAGCTGATTTCTTCTACTGAGATTTGTATTTATTAATTTCTAGCCCATTCACTTTCTTTTGGCACCATTTTTCTCTGCAAGTGAAAAATTTCCCCTGAATCACTGCGTGTTATTTCCACTTGTCAAGATAAAGGTTAATGAAATACCAGTAACTGCATCACAAATCCAGCTCCGTATCTATCCAGGATTTTATATGGCAAGTTGTACTGCACAGCCTGTTCTTAGAAAAGGCTGTGATTAAAAAAGCCAAAACTGTCAGGGGTCAAGAAATTCACGGTTAGAGCAGCATAGCCTCTGCCCTTCACTCCTCACTTCTCGCCTGCAGGACAAGGAATAAAAAACCTCCTGGAACTGACACAAACAAATGTGGGATGAGATTTCCTCCAACACACAAAATTCTGCAGGACTGTGGTGTTTAAACAGCATTTTCCTTTGCAAATGTTGCCTGCATCTGGATAATGGTTACTGGGATATTTATACACTATGTAAATAATATATAAATACACAAAATCCATAGAATCATAGGGTATCTTGAGTTGGAAAAGACCATCAAGCCTATAAATATATATAGAATTTAGAAGCAACGTATTGCTATAATTGACATATAGCTGTCTTCAAAGAGATTTGCACCAGAGGCAAGAGGAGAATCTGACATGCTGCAAAGAGGTTTTCACGCCCTGAACGTGAAACCACCAGGACTGACTGAAGGACAGTCTGTGCCCAAGGACTGGGGAGCTGAGACCAATTTTACTGCTGCAAACACCTTCAAGATGCACTGGCACAGCCTCGCTGCCCAAACAAACCACTTGGACATACAGAAGATGCCCCAGTCCAGCAGCAGTTGGGGCACGTGAGGTTTCAGGAAGGAAGGGAGGAGCTGCTTTGTTTTCTTCCCAGGGAAGGGCAGCGATGGGATGAGTGTCGGGAGCTGCCGTTTGGGGTGAGTCAGGAGATTGGCATGGGGCGGTTTGCATTCATACCGGCTTGAACACATGCCAGAGAGGATTTCCAAAATTCACAGCCAGTTATTTCTTGTCACAGAGTTAAGAGATCCTATAGCCTGTTCTTCCACTCGGAGGCATGCGATCAAAAGCCTGCGGAGATTATTCTGAGAAGGTTTGTTTGTTCTGTAAATATGTTTTTAAAATCTTGAATGCAGATGACTAAGTTTGAAGGGAAAAAAAAAGCCAAAACTTCTAACAGAGCAAACCCTCTCACAGACAATCTTATCCTTCCTTGGAGGTGGATTAAAAAGCATTGTTATGAAATCCCAGTGCAGATTTTATTATGGGCTAAATCAAAATGCTTTGGAGTTTTTGGAATTCAGATCTGAAGTTCAGCGTTTCAGCCCATATGCTCCATATAAAAGTAAGATAAAGAAAAGGATGTACTTTTTCTTCCTTTTGATATGCAAAGATTCAGATGAAATGCTTACTTCCCAATTTGCTTTTTCAGTAGAAATTCACTGGAGATCCTATCAACATGAAATACCCTGTGAAGCCCAAGGAGCTCCTGAAATGATGGATGACATCAAGAGCCAAAAGAACATGTACAAAGCGTCTGCAGAAAGAGATCCTTAATCACTCTGTGAAGCCTGTTGATTTGTTGCCAACTACTTAACTTAAAGCTTGTGTTGTCATATATCTAACTTTAAAATTTAATGAACCGGTTGGAGAAAGGAAATCTCTGTTAAAAACTCAGTCCTGTCCCTTCAGCTGCAGTGTGAGCAATAACACACTTCGTTGGGTACTCTCAGCAAGTCCCTCATTAAAACAGTAGCACCAGATGAGATCTAATTTTCCTAATATTTGTTGACTACAATGCAAGAAGGAAAATATTTGAGATTTTATGTATTCCTGAAGAATAGGCAAAACAAAAACCCCAAAACAGTGAAAGCTGCTCCCCAGGTTATGTGCTAGAACTCTTTCATTTACAGCTATCTTACTGTTGAAATTGAATATCAATATTATTTTTATTTTTTTTTTAAATTTTGCCCACTAGATGGCTGTAATTGTTATGGCCATGCTTAATTTTTGGTATCAAATTCCTATCTTTAAAAAAATCTGTTCTTCCTTTTTGTTATTCTTCAACACATGCTCTCACTCTCCAAGGCAATGTTTGAAGTGATGTGATCCTCAATTTGGAAATTTCAGCTGTTTATAGGAAATTTAGGTGTTCAACATGGCCACTGCAATGGGCTTGTATCACATCTAAGGCACAGAAATCCACCACCACCATTTTGAAGGATAAAGTGGGAATTTGCTTTTCATTCTTGAAAGAAATACTTTGTTTTCTGCCATTCCAAGGAGCGATCAAAGACTCGGAGCCCTTCGGAAAGACTTTCCAATAGTGTGGCATTTAATGTGAGCAGCTTGTGATTACTGCTGGAGCACAAAAACATTGTAAATCTGATGAAGGAGAGCCCAGAAGGCAGGATTGAGCATCTTCTGTGTCCTAGATTCAGCAGAGGAGCTGATGTGAAAAAGGAGCAGGATCTGCTGGAAGGAAAGCTCAAACCATGTATCACAGGGAACACAATTTCCCTGCTGTTTGCACAGGCTCTAGTCCAGGAGCAGCAGTGGGGCTGGGGAGTGGATTTGCAAAGTGTTTGCTGGCTGTGGCTCCTCGTGGCTGCAGTTTTCCAGAAGATCCACCCAAAGGGAATGACCACACAGGCTCAGGGGCAGAGGAAGACTTTCCTGATTCAGCCAGCTAGCAGGGCACTGATGCTTCCACTGAACAGAAATGCCTGAATATAAACATCTACATGTCTTTGACAGCTCTTGACTGCAAGATATGGAAAGGGAACTGCCTGTCTTCTTTTTTAAGCCAAACACGAGTTGTGAGCAGCATGAAGAGATATTTGTAGGAATTCTCCACCAAGCATGAGGCAGTATGGAATCACCGAGGCGTCGCTGCAGCCTCTCGGGCCCAGAGCATGGTTCTGCCAGCAGCACATAAATCTGCCCTTAATGGGAATTACTTCATTCTCAATAAGGAGTTTGCCCCCCAGTTCACCACTGCACCAAAAGAGTGATCAGGGGCCACCAGGTTTCATAAAACTTAAGTGCAACTTCTTCATTAAGTGTCTCTGAAGAGGGTTTGGTCAGCTGGAGAGAGAGCAGCTCTGTCAGGGCAGTGCCTGTGCCTCACCTAAAATCACCCCCCAGCACAGCACTGAGCTCTGAGGATCATCTGGAAGAGAAGAAAGAGCACCTCTGGCAGAGGAAGTGCTGTGATAAGATTTGATTCAGAGAAATGCAGGACTGCTGTAGTGTGCCAGTTTCATACCAGTCAAGTAGATAATTTCACTTATTGCTCACTCTTCCAGAAATACCACACCGAGGTGCTCGGAGGGCCCAGCTGCAGTCAGACCAGAGCATCCCCCTGCTCTACCTGGACTTCTCCCTGATTCAGGAGAGCTGAGCACTCTCTGTGTGGGCACAAGTAGGTCCATGTCAGCACGTGAGTCCCGTGAGCTGTGGGTTGGTCACCAGAGGTTGGGCACTGTCCCTGCCCCTCCGGATCAGCCCCAGGCGTTGTCCCCAGCCCCACCTTGACCCAGCTGCCTTATCGTGCTGGGTGTGGGGTCTGGTTTGCCTTCAGTCTTTTCCTGGCACATGCAAATCCAGCCTACCTGGATATTTAAATCAGGTTCATTGTCATGCTAGCTGAACACCTTATAAAGGGATGTTAATCAAGAAAGAATAATGAGCCTTCAAATTCCCCTATGTTGTAACTAAGGACAAAGAGCTCAAGTAAAACATCTCTCATTCTAAATGGGTCCTTATTTCTGAGTCTTCTGCATCCACCAAACAGGATAAAGTAAACACTCTGACACAAATGGATGAAAAAAGCTAAGTGCTCCTCAGGAAGATGGACATCCATTTTACCCTCTCTTCCTATTCCCTTCAAAGCAATTCCTGCCATCATCCTTTAAAACAATCTGAATGTCCCCAATACTCAAGACACTTCTTTGAGATCCTCTGACTTGCCAACTTTCCTGTTTTTCTGTGTCTACAGCAAATCTTGCTGAACAGGTTGAACCAAAATGATCTCCTTGCAAACATTCTGCAAATAGATCAATGCCATATCCTGTATCAAACGTCCTACCTGGAGCCCACTGAATAATGGGATGTCATTGCTATCAAATTATAAACCAGAACTTCGTGTGGCATCATACCCATATAGATTTGAAATAATTTAGCTTTCAGCAAAGAGTTTCCAGCATTGCAATAAGAGCAGTATAAATAGCCACAGTCTGTGAGCATTGCAAAGGACAGGGATTAAGGTCAGCAGCCACACTGCAGTGGTTTGCCTTTGAAGACTGTCTGGAGCAGGCTGTGCAAGGCACAGGGTACCCAGGGCTCCCATTCCACTGTCATGGGGTTGGGGATGCTTTGTATTCCCTGGTAATCACTCTGGAGGGATTTGAACGAGAAACAGATGTGTGGAAACCTGCAAGATACTTGTGAATAACAGGAGCTCTTTTGCAGAGAGGACAGGGCTGGTTCAAGACCACAGCACCTGCTCCTGCATGGAGCAAAGTTCCTTCCTCGCTCTGCATTGTCCTGGTAGAGCTCAGCTTCCCAGCAGCTCACCTGCTCAAAGGAAACCCCACAGCACAGGGCTTTGCAGGGTAAACAACGAGTCACCCCTGAGGTATCAGCGCTGGAGAGAAATAGAGGAAGAGCTGCAATGGGTGCTCCTCACCTCATGTGACTCACCCCAAGAAGATGTTTGCGTATTGGGTATTTTTAAAGCTGACAGAGGGAAGGTTTAGATTTGGTACAAGGAAATTCTTCCTTGGGAGGGTGGTGAGGCCCTGGCATGGATTGCCCAGAGAAGCTGTGGCTGCCCCATCCCTGCAAGTGTTCCAGGCCAGGTTGGATGAGGCTTGGGGCAACTTGGTCTGCTGGAAGGTGTCCCTGCCATGGAACTGGATTGAGTGTTAAGGTGCCTCCCAGCCCCAGCCATACTTTAAGTCTGTTTGGGAGACATAAGGCCCTGAATTGCACTCAGCTACCCCAAAGTGAATTGTGCTAGAGGTGTCCAGCTCAGAGTCAGAGCTGGAGGAGGCCGTGAAGGCTGAGAGCAACCCCGTTGGGTCGGGTGGCTCTCGCTTTCTCCGGCTGAGATGCACTCACCCCAGGTGAGGAGCAGAACCCCCACAGCCCTGGGGAGGCTCCAGCTGAAATCCCTGGCATCGGCCAGGCCTTGGGATGGGTCACAGCCTTTCCGAGAAGGGACTGTCACCTTCATTAGTCTTATCAGGGAATTGCTCTGAAACAAAGCATTCTGTGAGCCCGAACGAAAACACTGGGGAGCGCTCGGCGGCGAATTCTTTTGCATGCTCCCTTTTTGTTTTGTATGATTTCCAACGTTTCTGGCAAAAACATTTCCTCTGACTGTTTTCCTTCTAGAAACAGCCTCTTCCAGACAGGGCTGCTCTGCCACTATTTAGCTGGGTAGACACGAGGCTATTTAAAACACAGAGCTGGAACATTAGCAAAACACTTGTCTCATTCCAAGAGAAGCAGGGAAGGGGAGGGTGCGCATCGCCGGGTGCAACCTTGCTCGTCCCCGGGAGCTTTGTGCCTGCGTCATGCCGATTTGTGCTGAATTTAAGGCTTCTGGGGATGAAGCCTGTGACAAAACCTGACAAGATTTTTTAGAAGCTGCTAGTTCACAGCCTTGAGTATTTATGATTTTTGGCTGGCAGCTCTCGCACGCGTTGCGGTCAGCAGTTTAATTATTTACCAGGCTCTGTACAGCACCGCTCAAGCAGCAACCATCAAATCCGACGTTCTGATAATGCGAGGGTAATTGGGTTATTTTTTTTTTCCTCTCTCTCTCCTCCCCTCCCACCAGCTCCTACCCCCTATTCTGCTGGGACATGCAGAGTCATAGCTCTGCTGGCTTGGCTTCCCGCCACCTCGCTGCTCCTTTAAAACCCCATACCTCCCATTGAAGGAACTCGGTGTCCTGTTCGCCAGGAGGACGTCAATGTTTCTATGGAAACTCTTCCCAAAGATTCTCGCTCCGCGCTGCCGCTGCTGCGTATTGTATGACCGGCTTTGTACGCTGCAATTCATTATCCAGGCTGTGACGAAAAGGGAGCAGCTTTCTGCCCAAAGGGAAAAAGCATTACAAAAAAAAAAAAAAGATCCAAAACACTAACACCCCCCCTCCGCCACTGCCACCTTAATATTAATAAAATAAGCCACTAAAACCAAAGGTGCTAAAGCTGTTTGGCATTTGAGCTATGAATGGAATCTGCTCGCCTGTGCTCCTTGCAGTGAAAAATACCCTTTCCTGAATAATTAGCTCAGCTGAAGAAGCTTATAAATTCTTCCTAAGGTCCTTTTTCCTTCCGAGTAGCGAGGAGAAAATTTTCCACCTCTCGCCGTTACGATCCAGATGATGGATGAGTGTCACGTAGGTAACAAATGTGCCTGAGCAGGAGCCCTGTGCATGAACTGCGTGGAGAACAGGGGAGGCTCAAACCCAGGCTCAGATTTTGCATTTGAATTAACGTCTGCAAAGGGGACACGGAATTAATAGGCTGAAGGACGATTCACATTAATTTCTCATGTGCCTCAGTAACAGGAAATCTCTGGGACCAGTGGTGAACGTGGTGATGGCATTTATGGACATGTCCCTTACTGATGATGATGTCCAAAGGCGGCCAAATCCTTCACCCCTCTGCAGATGAGCTCCAGGTGTCACATACTGGAGAGGCAAAAGAGTGTAGATTTCATTCCCACCTCTATCACAGTTTTGCTGTTATTTTGCAATCACGCATCACTGTCAACTTTGAAAATCTGAATTTCTAGCTGCTGCTCAGAAGGAGCCCAGAACCTGATTTTCTTCTGCATTTTCTTCTGGACTTCCACTGGATCACTGATGGGCTCTTGGCACATCAGGCCATCAGATTTACAGGTGTCCCAAAGCAGCTACCTCAAACCCAAGGTACTCAACTCGTGACTTGGAGAAAGACAACTCCTTAACCCAGCAGAACTTGGAGATCTGAAGAAAAACATTACGTTCATCTACTATGCTGGGAACCAGCACTGAGTAAAAATCTGAGTAAAGATGAGGATGAGAGGAGACAAGTATTTTATTTTTAAACCTTATGAATTTCTGAGTAGTTCTGCTTTGTCACTTTCCTAGGGAGGAAGGCAGGGTTGGGAAGATGAGAATTTCAAACTCTGCTCGCTCCCTGATACCACGCTGAAGACTTGTATTACCTTTAATTGATGTTTCTGAGTGCATCCTCATTGATTTACTCCAGCCGTGCTCTTTATGCAGGGAACATTCTATTCTCAGAGCGTAATCTAGACCCATGCAAACAATATAGATGTTTCCTGATAACATAATTTAGAAAGAGGAGATGTAATTACTGCCTGTGCTGAATGCACAGCATCTCTGCGCTTGCCAGAGCACTGCAAACCCATGACCCCTTTTGGAATCCATACAGGGAGAAAACTCCCAAATCCTTCAATGTGGTTCTCATTTTGCCATTTCCATCTTATTAAATATGCTGGTCCTTGTGCCTTTGATTTTAACTTCCTAAGGATAGCTCATGCTGAAATTATTTAGAAGGCTCTCAGAGGCTCTTAGATGAAATTCAGGGATCATTCCTGCGGAAATGTGTCTATTTGTGGAAGAGGGAGCAGCAGCAACTTGGGCATCTGCTGCAGAGAAATGGGGAGGGGACCCAGCAAGTTCTCCCTGGGGTAAGTTGTTCTATTAAGAAGTGTAGCAAGGCAGGTTCTTGTTGTTAAGGACTTCCTTTTAGTACTTGAAGAGGAGGTTGGAACTCATCTGACCTGCTCCAAAACCAGTCAGCTTGGCTGTGCAAAGTCCAATTGCTGTGATTTAAAATGAGTAGTTGGAGTGCTTTTGTCTCCTAAATCATCCCATGAGCACTGTGCTCCATTGTCTTCTCTCTGATGGAAGGATATCCATGACAAGATGCTAAAATCAGAATTTTCATCTCTAGGGTCAAATCTGTCTCAGTTCAGTAGTGCCTGGAAAGCTCTGCCCTGCAGTGGGGTTTGATGTGAAATAAGCTCAAGTCCCTCCATGGCACAGTCAATCGAGATCCACAGCCCAGAAAAATCACCACTCTAATTGCTCCCTGTATCAGCTGCCTCGGGACAAAATAAAATAAAATAATAAATAACTAAAAATCAGTGACTGGACAGGCCCTGGAGACTGAGTCACTCTCCTCTCATTTAGAGAGTGGTCCCTCCTGAACACTTTTCCACATTGCAAAGCCACCACATAATGGAACAATTCAGCTCAACTGACAGCCCTGGCTAAAATAGCCCTGCAGCGAGATAGGGAAGGTGTTGTAGGTCACTGCTGAGGTGCTTGGCAGAGCTGGCAGTGGGAACTGTGCCCACACTGAGAGAGTTTTCCAAATTACTTCAGCGAGACCAGAATTAGCTCGCAAGCCTGATGCAATGAGAGAGAAGCCCTTTTGTATTTTGAGTTTTCCTTGTCAAGTATTGGCTTCTCCCTGTGTTGTGCAGCAGCAGATTCCCCATTTATTACTAACAGATAATGGTCAGGTGCAGGTTGGCTCTGGGACTTCCTATCAGAGGAAAAGACACAACTCTCCAGCCTGTTTCTTTCCTGGGATCTGATGGAGCCTGAATTTAACTTGCCCTGTGATCCTGGGTGAAGTCCAGCTACAGATAAAAAGCATTCACTGCTTAAAACTCTTAAAGCATGGCCCTCAATAGGTCTTAAGAGCCAAAAATACCCATTATAATTGTTTATCTTTATCTGAATTGGACATGAGGGGAGCAGGAGTTGAGTTCAGCAACCATTGGGATTGAGAGAGAACGAGGAGATCACCTTTGAGGAAAATAACAGCAACCAAACACATTGTGAGTGAGCAGAAAACACAATCAAAGAGGGACCCAGTGACAAAAATGAGGCTAAACATCACTGGTATTTGTCATTAACCTTTTTGTCTTTGTCTTGCTGTGCATTCTCCCAAATCTCATGCTTGGTGGGACTGGAGAACCCAGAGAGTTTGGCTTAAAACCAGATCAGGGTGATTCTGCAGAATGAGCAGGAGTGAGACTTAACCACAGAGCTCATGACATAACAACATCACCCAGTTCATGATAAAGAACCAAACTGAAGTTCTTTTTGTTCATAAAAGCACCATTTCTAAGGCAGAAGAGCAGCCAAATCAATGACTGAGAGGAACTAGAGGTGAAAGCTGAGAAAAAGAGATATAAATACATTTATTTTTAAACATTTTAATTTCAAGTCACAGGAAAACCATTCAATGAGTGTCCTGGGGTTTCTTTAAACAGGGAAAGAAGATTAAAATACTAATCTCTGCCGATTTCCCTGTGCAGCAGCAAAAATGAGCGTGGCTCCAAAGACTGACCTATGAGAAAAGATTAGGAGAAGCTAAATTTGTATAGCTTGGCTAAGCAACAACCACGGGGGATACACTGGCAGGGTGCAAACACAGAGAAAATGGAGTATTATTTGGAAAGACAACCGAGTCAGGGGATGAAAATTAAGGGAAGGTCAGGCAGAATGGTGGAGGAAAGTCCACTAAGGCTCTGGCCTGTGTTTTAAGGAGTGAAAGCCACGAAACTCCAAGGATAAAAGTACTGGGATGAACTAGGCACTGGTGTGAGGATCGTTGGATGCAACCAGTGACTTTAAGCACTTCCATTCCCGAGTTTCCAAAGAAAAGCACCTTTAGAAAAGTGACAGCTCAGCTCATACTATAAATCATTTCTTCTCAAGCTCAGCATCCAGCAGCCACCAATCAGTTCTTCAAATCTTGTGCAGAAAATAAACCACAAGGAACAATCCTGCTCTCCGAGGGGATGGACAAGCTAATCTAATACATCTTTGTCATCTCTGGTTTCCATGACAGTTGCATAATCAGACATTTATGTAAGTAGAGGTTTCCTCCTTAAATAGCAGCCTATGATCTCATCTGCACCTACGGTATAACCCATTTGAATGGAAATGATGTGCCAGTCATGTGTACAACTAATTTTTTTAATGCTTCTCTCTTATTTTTAGTTATTTATTGTGGCACATCAGCCTGCAGAGTGTTGCTCACACAGGGCTAACTCTTCTTGTTGTGGTCTTCTTGTGGACCATAAACCACCACAGTCCCCAGGTCCCATTAATGGTTGAGCTCATGCTTGCTCAGCAATTCAGTGTGAAAAGTGATGGTTTATCCACAAACCCCAGCGCAGCACCTGAGCCTTCCTAGGATCACAGAAGGGTTTGAGTTGCAAGGGACCTTGAAGACAATCCAGTTCTACCCCCTGGCCATGGCAGGGATGCCTTCGTCCACACCAGGTAGCTCAGAGCCCCATCCAGCCTGGTCTGGAACACTTGCAGGGATGGGACAGCCACAGCTTCTCTGGGCAACCTGTGCCAGGGTCTCACCACCCTCCCAGGGAAAAATTTCCTCTTTGTTCCTAAGCTAAACCAAATTTCTTTCTGATATCTAAACGAAACCTTCTCTGTGTCAGTTTGAAGTCATTCTCCCTTGTCCTATCCCTCCATCCCTTGTTCAAAGTCCCTCTCCAGCTCTGCTGGAGCCCCTTTAGGCACTGGAAGGGGTTTTAAGGTCTCCCTGGAGCCTTCTTTTCTCCAGGTGAACACCCCCAGCTCTCCCAGCCTGGCCCCAGAGCAGAGGGGCTCAGCCCTGACCATCCCTGTAGCCTCCTCTGGATCTGCTCCAGCAGGTCCACATCCTCCTTACATTAGGGACCCCAGGGACAAAATATTTCAAGGGGGTGTTTCAAAAGCATCCCCTTCCTCAGCCTCCTGGTGAAGCTTCTTTTGATGCAGCCCAAGATGTGGTTGGCTTTTGGGGCTGCCAGGGCACATTTAGGGTCATGTCCAGCCTCTCATCCTCCAGCACCCCAAGTTCTCCTCACAGCAGCTCAAACCTGCAGAGGTTATGGGCTGCCCTCAAACCATTTCAGATTCTCGAGGGAGTTGGGATTTCCTCACTGTACTCTTCCCCAAAGGGTCAGGGTGAGAACCACAGAGGGAGAGCTCCAGGGGTTTGTCTTGGCCAGTTTGGGATTTCTCAGAATGGGAGGAAAGCTCCCAGGACAGCTCTATACCTGCTGCAGAGACTTCTGGAGACTCCTCTGAGCTCATGCAGAGTATCATAAAGCAAAGCCAAAAATACAGATCTCTTCCTATATGCCATATTAATTGAAGAAAAGCAGACCCAGTGCATGAAATCTCACTCCTACTCCCATCTAAGTTCTTGTAATAAGAGTGAGAGGCAAGCAAAAGTAACTGCAGTTAAATCTGCATGAAGAAATTCCCAAAAACATCTCAAGGAAAAAAAAATCAGCTACCTGGAAGGAGTGGCTTTTATCTAAAGGCTGCAGACATCAGCAGTCTAGGGAGCTGATCCCAGTAGGCAAATAGTTCTTAATATGGATGTTCTGGGGTATCAGACACTCTTCAAAACCTGTTCCCAAGCCGTGTCCACTGAGTTGATCCTGAAATGTAAGTGGTCCTATTTAGACCATCCTCTTAGTGCTTTTTTTCATCATTCTGCATCAACCACTGTGCACAAAAATATCCCCCGAGCAGAGGAAAACAGGCAGGAACAGAAATCTAATCCAATCTGCCAGCCTTTGCAGCCTCAAATTTGCAGGACTCTTGCCAGCCTTTGGATGTTGCAGTGCCTCCTCTCAAAGATCCCACTATTAGAACAACACAAAGTATATTATGGACTATTGTTCCCAACGTCAAACAATCAGCAAAAATATCTCTGCTCGCTCCTCAGCCTAATCTCCCTTCTCCCACTGAAGCTGATTTAGTGACAAAGAGAAATAGGGTGGACTGGGGTTTGTGAGTGATTGCCAATTGGATTTTGTGAGCCCAGCAGTGTCTCGGAGCAGACTTCAATTTTCCCTGAGCCCCCTGCAGCTCCTATTAGCCTCCAAAACGGCTTCTAATTTTGGCCAGGATGTTTGCCCAGGTTTTTGCAGGAGGGAGGGGTCTTTCCCTGGTGCAGAGAGACTCCCACCACCATGCAGGGACCCTGGGCTGGTAATGGTTTAATTACAGTGAGAATTCCTGCCCCGTCCAGCCGGGCTCTGACGCACATTACGTAACTGGATTGTTAATGCTTTTTATATGTTGGCGGAACTGAAATTAAAAGAGGAAATTATTCTCCTGATGCTCAACTCTAATCCCCATCTGTCTGTGTTTTTACTTTTCTGCACTTGCAAAGCTCCCTGATCAAAAGGTCTTGAATAGATTCCAGATTTCCAATTTAGTTTGCTTATGCAACCCAAAATATTATGGCAGCCTTTCCTGGGGGCGATTAAGCATATATTTTCAGTTCCTCCAATTCTCTCTGTTCCAAGAGTGCTAAAAATGGCATAAAGCTTTAGCTCATTCCATACCGTTAGCACCACAAACAACTTTTTTTTTTTTAAGGCTTTTTAAGAAGATAGGAATAGCCAAGAGCTTTGCAGGGAAGGAATATATTCTGGGGGGGGAAAAAAAAAAAAGGATTTGTTAAATGTCCCCTGTGCCTTGGCAAAAACAAGCAGGGAGTCTATACTGATAAAGCTTTGCAAGGCAAACAGAGGGGGATCAGGCAGGCAAGGAGGGAGCTGCATCTTCAACCAGGGCAGATCCCTAAATCCAAAAAAATTCAAGAGCTCTTTGGATCCAGACTTTTGCTTTGTCCCATCCAAAGGATGAGCTTCAGCTGGACAGCTGGGAATGGATCTGATCTTTCTTGTGGTACTCGGATCATCCCCATCTGAAAACTGTCACCAATTTTTTTAATCCATTTGCTCTTCTTTCCCAGTCCTTCCCCTGGTGCTGGAGCTACACAATCAGCAGCTGGTTTTCTTTGCGGCAACAAGGAGGCTCCTCAAGTTGGAAAATGAAACTTCCACCCAAATCACCAGCAAATAAACCCAAAGTGCTGCTGTGACAGTTGTGTTTCATCATCCCTTTGGTTTCCAAGTGCAGGATGGGAAGCAGCAGCTCAGTGCTCACCTGGATCCCAATCACTGCAATGCTGCAGCACCGGAGTGAGTGGCAGGGAGAACACTTGGGACCATTGGTGTTGGGCTCACTGTTCTTAAAGAGATTTTTAAATTTGAAATACAGAAGGAATTATTTACCAAGTACTGATGAGTGCCTGCTCACATGGACCAGGCAGAAGCCCACAGGATGGGGTCAGCCCTTCTGGCCACTGGTCCTGAGTTTGTGGCAGCTATGGAACCACAGCATCGAGGTGCAGCTCTGGATCAAAAACCTGGATGGCACTTTTTCCAAATTTGGATTAGGGAAGCTGTGATTTAAGGCAGTTGCTGAGTCCCAGAAAATACTGTGTTGTGGCTCAGCCAAGGCTCGGAGCCTTTCTGCTTTCCAGGATAATTTGATTTGAGCATCCAAGGGCTGTCAATCTCCCAGGTTCCAGAGACACTCAGCACAGGAACCAAGCAGGAGCTGCTGGGGGAAGCCCTGCTGATCCCAACCCGCCTGGTTTTGCTGGACTCAGTGTCAGACCATCTCTGCTGACTATTCTGACAAAGTGCCAAACCCTCCCCTGAACATCTCCAGGCTGAGCTTTCCCTTCAGTCAGGTCCACTCTCAAACACAGTGACACTCCTGAAGCCTCAGAGCAGAAAGGGTTTTGGAGAAACCCCATGGCAGCAACGGCAGCAGGCCTGGGATGTACCCAGCAAAGTGGCTCCTGTCACATCACACCAGCCATTTATTATCTGTATTTCAGCAACACCCACAGGCTTCAGGCAGGGACCTGCACTGTGCCTGTACAACAAAATCCAAATATAGAGCAAGACGACAGCACAGCCAGAGCTTCACTCACTCACTCCAGAGCATCGCTCCCTTCCCTGCCCTGGCAGAAGTCCCTCCAGCCCCAAACTGGTGTGGAGCTGCTCTTGCTTTTACCAGAAATACCATATTATAAAGTGGTTTTGGGTTTTTAAAAATGTTTTTAGCAGTGTGACAGCTCCACCAGTTCTAGAAAGGCAGGAGGGTAATCATCTGCCAGAGCTGCTCAGGTTCCAGGTCTGAGGAATATTTAAATATATGCTCAACTCCCCTGTCTCTGGTTAAAGGGAAGCACGTGTTTAAACGCTTTGCTGAGCAGAGGTGGACTTAAGGACATACCTTGCTGTAGGCATGTGCTTAACTACTTTGTAAAATTAAACTGAAGATAATCAAGTGCTTTTGCTGAATCAGGCCCGAGTGCTCTGCAAACCCCCATCCTCTTAAGCAAGGCAGCTTTCAGCAACATTTAATTTGAGAACATGCTCAGAAAATACCATTAAAAAAATGTTAAAGAGCCAGGAGCCTTTAGAGAGTGGAAATAAATAACTGAAAAGATATCTGAGGAAATCATTAAACTGCACAAACCAGCACTGGGCTTTTAAAAAAGAAACTTTGCCTTGTGCCAGTTCAGCATTTGCACATAGATGAGAGATGCTTCAGCTGCAGGGACCTGATTTCCATGGATTTTCCCCCCAGCTCATGCCATCCGTGCTGCTCCCAGGTCAGGCAGGTTCAGCATCACAGGTTTGCCCTTCAACCCAGCCCTGAGGGGGGTTATTTTGGAGAGCAGGGTGGGAGGAAGCCCGTGGGAACAGACACATGATGGGCCAGGCTGTGTGTGCCCCTGGGTGCTGTTGGGGTTCCATCCAGGAGATCAAACATTGCTGCTCTCAGCCACCAGCACCCCATGGATAAATAGCCCCACATTCCCTTTCTCCCTGACCTTCACATCTCAGCTCGGTGCAAATCCAGCTTATCACAGTCACACCTCTGTCCCCGTGGGTTTTGGGCTCCCATCCCAGCTCGGGGTGATGGTGATGTCCCCCACATAGGGAGCCAGCCCTCCCCAAAAATGGTCACATGGCACAGTCGTCCCCAGATGACCACAGCTCAACTGGATTTGGCATCAGTGCCTTCGGGGTGGTTTGCCAGGAGATCTTCATGGAAAAACAAGGAGTTTCATGGAAAAGGTTTGGTAAAGGGGGTTGCTCATTCTCAGATGTCCTAATACAAACAACACATTATAGGTAGGAATGGAATGGTAGGTAGAAATTTAGGTAGAAATTAAATGGAGCTGTGCTGTGCAAACCTTTACCTTTTGTTTTTATGTGCCTTTTGGATTGCAAAACTCCCTGCAGATAAAATTGTTGAAGCTCATATAACACAGAGATCACAACCTCTCCCCCTCCCCAGACTTTCATCAAGAGGAGATTTCCTGGTTAGACTCAGACTTGCAAATCTTAGGCCAGACTGGCAGCGTTTCAAGTCAACTTGGGCTGATTTGGAGTTTGGGTACACAAACTCAGTGACTTGAAATGCAAGGAAACGTGGCTGTTCCTGCCTTGGTCCCAACCTAAAGCTACTGACCTGGCCATGGAGCTTCAGCCCAAACTCACCCTGAACGTGCAGCCAGGGCATCCCAAAATCCAGCCCTGCAGCCAAATGCCTTCCTGAACACACACTCAGCCTTATTGTCATTTAAGGCTCATGCAGCATTCCTCGATGGCTCAAAAATAAAATGACATTTCTTTAGGAGAGTTGTATTTCCTATTAACCCTAACAGCCCAAATAGAACTCAGGTGCTTGCAGAGCTGATCTGAGCTTTTTCCTTGCCTCTCAAGACTGGAGGAAGAGCAGGTGCTAGCTTTCTCCCTGTCAGCAGTTCTTGGAGGCTTAAAAGCTTTGCTTTGGTTTTAAAATGCTTCTTTCAGCACTGGCAATGCCCAGGGATGTTTTTAAATTTAAACAAATTTTAAATGCTTTTAAATTTAAACAAATAAATATATTTTAAAAGTTAGGGCATAAATTCCCTTCCCTCATGCACAATTTTAAAAAAAGATTTACCCTGGTATTTTATTTTATTTTTTATTTTGAATGGAATGCTCTAAGCACACCAAAATTTTCAGAGGCTGTTTGCTCACAGCCAGGGCTTTAGGGCTGGGCCTGTTTAAGAAACCAGAGCATTTGGATGAAGCCTGGGTTACTCACTATTTATTTGGACAAGCAGGTTTCAAAAACAGGAATTTTGCAATCCTTTGTCCCCATTTTGCCGTGCAAGGAGCACCAGCCGGATCTGGGCAAACTCCAATGGGATTTTAAGCTCAAACTCATCCTTGTGGGGCTCTGAATTTATTTCCTTATCATTGACAAAACCTTTGATCCTGATAGCTCTGAGCTGCAGGGCTGAATGGGGTTGTGCTCTACAGTGTCAAAGTAATTTTAGATAGCACCACTGGCTGTGCTATTTGGGATCTCAGAGGGAATCCCAGCTCATCCCAAAAATATTTCCATCATTGGCTCGTCCTCACCACCCTGTGAAGCCACGGGATCTGGCAGGTCCAGAGGGGTTTGTGTTGGAGCCAAAGCAGAGCCAGCTCAGCTCAGTGATACCTGCATGGAGATCGAGTGTCAGGCAGGGAGATTTAGGAAAATATTCTCCTTTTTTTTTCCCTCCCTAGGTAGATAATGAAAGATCTGCTAAATTGGAAGCTGTGACCATGCTTGCTGGCTCAACTGTTCTGGTTTTAAAACAGCAGCCTCATATTAATAATATTTCAAAAACCAGACAAACAGAATAATTGAATCCAAACCTCTATTCAGCACAACACTCACTTTAGGCGTTTTTCACCATTTCTAAAAACAGCAAAACAGTGATGTCTCAGGTCAGCCTGTGACTGCTGGAAATACTGTGCACCTGCATTTCAGGTAATTTAAAAATGCCTCCAAAAATCTATATGTAGGATACTGAAGCAAGCCATGAAGCTTCCTATCAGCAAACTTCCTTTGTTTTCCTTCTGTCCTCGGTGCCAGCAGTGTCCCAAAACCACAGCAAGGACAAACCCAATGTGCCATGGGCACCTCTGTGTTCCCAGGAAGGGAAATCTCATCACATCCCCCCAGGGAGCTGCCTTGGGAATGCTCTGTTGGAAACAGAGCCCTAAAGCAGTGCAACCCCTTGGGGAAATACAGCTGTGTAAAGCAGTTTATTCCTCTCCAGAGTAAGTGAAGCTCCAGCTGCCCTGGGGACTTTTCATGGATTTCAGCTCTGGATGAGCTCTGAGGATCTGGTTGGATGCAACAGCCCTTCAGTGCTTGGGGAAAATCTGTTATTTCCCACTGGAAAAGCACTGATCCCTCTAGAAGAACCTGATCTGCTTCACACACCTTTTATATCAGCAGCAACCATCAGAGCTGGACATGAGATATTTGTCACTGGTTACGTTACAGACCCTCCCATGCAGATAGAAAAAATTCCACAATGCCCTTCCCTGCTGCAAAATAAATATGTTGTACAAACCTCCCCATTTTCTCCCCATGCCCACTGCCCTTTGCACACAAGGGTTAGCAAGAATTGCCAGCATGGAAGAACAACAATCTTTTCCCTTCCTTTCTTCCGGAATTAATTCCCAATGAATTGGCATTTTAAATTTCTTGATAGCAAAGCCTAAAAGAAATATGTCTCCAGTATGGCCTCGGTGCAATCGAATGGCATTGTAAATCTATCCAAAAAACCACATAAACTGTCACTTGTAATCTTCTGTGTTCACAGGAAAAAAAAATTATATACTAAGATAAACTGAGCCATTCTCTTTGAACTTCCCCTTTGTTTGAGTTAAACACTCTGGAAGCAGCCAAGTTAATCGCACTGCAAAGCCCATCAGGTTTGCAAGCTTAGATTATTTTTTTTTTAATGAGCAAGTGTTCCTTGTGATAACTTGAATTATACTTTCTGAATGGTGGGAAAATACACAATTATGTCACATCCCCCCAAACTAAACACACTATTCAGGAAACACAATTAAAATTAAAAAACAAATAATTCTTTTTCTTTGCTTCTGTACTGGAGAACTTCATTTGGGGATTATAAATCCTTTTGAAATGTTCCTTTATAACGATGTCGCTCCTATTCATGTTCCTTTTACAGCATTTTCTGAATTGTTTTCAGCGTTTGGATCTGATTACTTGACTTGAAAAATGCATTTTCCCCCTTCTAGAGTAGCACTATATCTAAAACCCTTTCTGTTCTGATGTTATGAAGTAGGTACACTTGAGCTTGCAGCTTGTGGGGCAATTAATCACCTTGTTGCATTTCCAAGGATAATTGCCATTTCTGATCCAGCAAATCACTCATTTCCATTGACTGGCAATTCTCTGGGGAGCTGGAGGTCTCTGCTCTCCACTCCTGCCTGCACAAAGCCAACCTCACATCCCCTGAGACCAGAACAGCGAGTCCAACCTCTCCCAGTGCCTTTGCCTTTTGGTTTGTGCCCTTCAGGCCATTTCCTGCACAACTTTTTCCTCCATAAAAGCCTGAGGAACAATGCAGCACAACCTGATAATTGGCAACAGGGCTCGACTGGGGCTGTGGGAAAGAGCTGAGCATCTTCTGCAGCGCCTTTGTTCAGCTTTGAACCTCTCGGATTAAACTTTCCAGCAAAATTTATTTTGATGGGGATTTTTCCTGTTGCAACAAAAAGCCATGCCAGCTTCAGGAGAAGCCAGCCTGCTCCAATTGGAGGAGAAAAAAAAAAAGTGCAAATTGCAAAACATGGCAAGTTTTTCAGGATGGAACGAGCCCAGATGGATTCTCCCATTGCCTTTGCCAGAAGCAGGAGTGACTCAGAGCTCGTGTGTTTTGTGGTGGAGGCTCAGCACCCTCCACTGCCCCAGGGACAAGCCTGGGACTAGGGAGTGAAGGCAGCTTCAAAACTCAGCCCCTTTCCAGTGACAGGGGACCAAAGAACAGACCCCAACCACCCCAGCTGAAGGACAAACAGTGTTCTCTGCTCATTACGAACGTCTGCGTTTTTCCCAGAAATTCATCTCCCTGTTTCCTTAGTAACCCCTCTTGGTGGAAATAGATGCACCTGAGCACGGTTCAGCGATGGGAACATCCTCCATCCATGTCTGCATCCCTTCCCACCCCACACAGCATCTCCAGGAGCAGCCCTGTCAGCCCTGCCACGAGGAGCTCGGGCTGAGCGCCGCAGGAGGAGCTCAGGAAAACGAGGAGCCTGCTAACCAAAAAGTCCTGGCAAAGAACAAAAATAAACCCTCACCAGGCACTTCTCACAAATGCTGCTCCCAAGGGATGGGGGGGGGAAAGGAAAAAAATTGTACTCGGAGATGTACAGGCAGGAGCTGCCTACGCTGCTGTGTGGGAAGGGGTTTAATGGGGAGCCGAGAAAGAGCCTGCGCGTAGGAGGAGAACAGAGCAGATGTTAGCAGTGCCTTTTTGTTTTCCTGGATGGCATGGCAGGCAGGCAAGATGGAAAGAAAAGCTCCCCTTCTGCAGAAATAGAAGCTGAGGATAGGCTTTTTCCACTCGGCCAGGTTGGGCTCAGAGGTGGTTGTGACATCTGTGGGACAGGGAAGGAGCTGGGGCTCTCTGCCAGCACCACACTCTGACCATCCCGGGGCACCATGGACACAGAGAGCCTTGTTGGGAGCCAGCAGGCTTGGAAATTACTCTTCCCTGTGTTTGTGGAGGCTGGAACAGATCCCCTTCAGCCTCCTCCAGGGACTCTGGGCACAGTCAGGCTGCCAGGGGCATATCCCATCAGGAACCACTGTCAGGGTTCTCAATACACCAACGGTTCCAGCTCCACTACAAAAACATCAGTGACTTTCCAAAGAATCATCTCTCTCCCCAAAATAGCCCTGTGGGATGGGAGTACATGGAATGTGATGTGTAACATGCCAGGCAGGAGAGGGCTGGGCAATTCACCACATCAGCCATGCACATTCTGTGCCGGGGTTGTTATTGAGTTTATTATCTTGAATTTTATACCAGGCTGTTTGTTCATCTTCAATACAAATTCCAGGTGGACAACAATGCCTAGGGAGCCACAGGGCACACACAAATCCTGCTCCTCCTGTGAGCAGGGAGGTTCCTTCTCAGGAGAAAGGACTTGCAGGTGCAAAATTAGACCAGAAGAGGGGCAAGCTGTGCCCATGGGTACACAGGACTGGAGGTTAGGAGGACCAAATGTCTGGACGTACCTCAAATACCCTCTGTTATTTAGTTTGCACTGTCATAGCTTTTAGAAGCCCTGAAGTTAACCTCTGGCACTGCACTGCACAGAAAATACCTGCCTGGAAGACCTTTGACTCAAATATTTCACAGAATTTGTTTTTCTGCACCTCTGTAACTCAGAGAAGGGCTGGGGCTGCATGGATCCTGCAGGAGTGCCTGGGCTCTGTGTGCAGAGGCCATTCCAGAGTCCAGCTGACTGCCCTGGATGTGTTTTTATATAGCTTTGTGCAGTGGCAGAGGCTGCACAGGCTGCTCACCCCATCTGAGCAGGACACAGAAACAGGGGCCCTTTAAACCCTGCATGAATGAGGCTCTCATAAATTCCATATTTGAGAAACTCTGGCTGTATCCTTCGGTCATAAAAAGAAATTAAAGCTGCATATAACATTCAGTACCCTGTAATCCCGCTGCACAGCCCTGTGCCTGCATAAATCAGCCTCTCATGAATATTGCACTGTACCTGTGCCTGCCTGACCCGGGGCTTTAAAAAGGATAAATCAAAGGGAAACAAAGCCACAGTCACGGAAGGGCTGCACAAACAGCACCTGCTTTCTGCGAGCCTGAAAGGTCACCAGCAGCAATCTGAGAAGTGCACAGATTTCAGGGACCTGAGCAAAGCTGTAAAAGGAGGAGAGAGAAGATATTTTTCCTCCTCTCTTGCCACAGTGGAGCAAGCCCTGGAGTACACAGCAAAGCCTCTGGCAGGAGTTTTGTGGTCAGGGAGAGGGACGAGCTGTGGAACACCCTGAGCGTGGCAAGGAACAGGGAAGAAAAGCTATTTTATAAACCTTGGAGGGGGAGGAGGGCCTTGAGCTTCAACACTGAAATGCTTTTCTACCAGAAATAACTCAAAAAAACTTAGGATTGGAAATTCTGTCTTGGTTAAATATAATGATCTACTCCATGTATTTTTTTTTTTAATTCAAAAACTTTAAATAAGAAAAAGTCTATCTTGTCCAGCACCAAAACCAGAGAGCAGGAATAGCTTTTATTAACAACTTCCCCAGAGACCTAGAAAACACATCATAGTGCTCAGGGGGAGTTTTTTATTGCAGAAATCTTCAGTAATGGGCAACAAAAAATTCAGCCAAGACATCCCCCTCTGTCCCCTCCACCTTTGCCAGTTTATTTGCAGCCCAGCAGGTCACCCCTCACAGAATCTGTGCACAGGGACAGCACAGTGGCAGGTAAGGGACAGTGACACACACAGTGTGAATCCTCCTCCTCTGAATGGATCAGAGGCCATGGGCCAAGAGTGTCACTCTCTGGCCTTTGCAACCTTTGCCAAGCTAAACACCTCAGTTTCCCACTAGGGAATAGTAAAGTTTTGTATTTTGAACTCCTTGATGTCCACCAAGCACCTCATGAGAACCACCTGAGCTTTGACCTGGAGAATTTCACACAGTGAATTTACACAGATTTGCCTTCTGCCACCTTCCCCCCAAACTGTGGATTTTCTCTCTCACATCAACACCCCTCTTTCAGCTCCTCAGTGCTACTCACTCCAGCCAGAAACACAACACACCTTGTGCTCCCTGTTCCCCTGTTTCAAAATCCTACATCTCGAGACATTAAGCAAAGGTTTGTATTGTGGCCAACAAACCCTGTTAAAGGGTATTGAAAGCTTCTTCCTTTGCCATTAATTGAGTGAAGAGAAAACAGACTCTGCTGCTGTCATAGCACATCAAAATAATTAGCCTGGCTATAAATAGCTCAGCTTACTCACTTTTTGCTTTTCCTCTTTTTTAAGGTCAAGGCTGAAGCCAAAAGGAGTAGCAGCACATCCCAGAGGATCATCCCTCTCTTCTGCTTGGATTCAGGCAAAACAAGGAGTGCAGCTGTAATCAATGATCCCAAGGCCACATGATTACATCATAATTAGAGAAATAATTAGTCCCATTTAGGTGGGAAGGGGGGGGGGACAGAGTGTTAGCAAGCCCACATCTATGCAAATTTACCTTGGCTTAATTAATGAGCATTTTCAAACCAATTTTAGCTAAACTGCCTTTGTTTTTGTTGGATGATTCTTCTGTATCGACTTGGCTCATTCTTTAATCACTTCAGCATTAGGCAGAGCTCCTACACGAGAAAAGCCAGTGGAACAAGCTGTGACACCAAGGCATTTCCTTCACCCTAATTAAGGGCTTTCAAACCCCACCTTGGGGGAGCCCTGCCCTTGCGTTTGCTGCACTGACCCTGTCCCATCTGCCCCTTGTTGGAGGTGATATCCTGAATATCCAGGCACTCCTAATGGCACTGGATCAGGATACTATAAAGATCAATAAAAGTAAGCAGTTACAGCAGCACTGAGCCCAGTGCAAACTCTTTTACTCTGCTCCTGGATGTATGAAATAGACATTATTTTAGAAAGATGTGCATTGCTTGACCCAAACAGCAGCCACACCATGTCCTTTCACCTTTCCTGCTGGATTAGCTTCACCATCATTTTGGAATTGTCACTGTATTCCAGCAATTAACATCTTCAGTAGCCAACAAATCAAATCCACACTACCTTAATGTATTTTATAGCTGCATTAATTAGAAGAGGTCCCTGGATTTCTGTGAGAATGCTCTAATAGAGCTGATTGTGTGAGGTTATTGAACATCCCCCTGAGGCTCATGGGAGCACTCAGGTATTAAGCAGCTTTTGGGTGATGTTTATTTTGTGCAATGCACAGCCTCCCTTCCAGACCCTGAGCTGCACCAGGGTGTATTTAGATCCATCCCCTGCCACTGCATGAGACCAAAAATATTCCTTTTCTTCCTTCCCAACTTCCCAACTCTTTGCAACATCATCAATCACAGAAGCCTCCCTCCCCATGCTGGCTCAGGGCTGTGCAAGTGGGGACTGGAGCCTCCCTCCACTGTTCAAAGCAAAAGAAGATTTTCTGCAATCTTCGAATTTTCACGGGAGCCAGTGGGAGTTACACATCCAGCTTGAAAAATGTATTTGCACTCAGGCAGGTCTGGCAGGTCTTCAAGTGGATCCTGACCTCCTGGCAGGTATTTTTTCCTGCCTGGTCTCGCATGCAGCCATATTTTCCAGGTACACTTATCTACCTGTCACACACCATGATGTAGAGCCCTGAAGAAAGCAAAGCAGGTGATTACCTTTCCCCAGTCAAGTGCAGCGGAAAGGTCAGATTTAATATGAAGCTGAGGGGCGATGAAATGACACAGAAAATGTCCAGAAATAGAGCGTGGCCAGGCTGGGAGGGGAGCAGGGCTGCTCGTCCCTGTGGAGCAGCACAGACACACCATTCATCTCACACAGCCTCCTCATTGCTCTCTGCTCTTACTTTCGGGACTTGGCTGCACTTTCATGGGAGATGCATTTTTGGGAAGGTGTGAATTAGGCAGGTGAATCATTTCTCTCTGTATGGCCTTCAGCCCCAGGCTCTGCACAGAACCTCTGGCACCCAGCACCCACCCTGAGTCCCCCAGAGGAATGGAATTATTCCAGGCTTTTATGATGGAAAAGCTATTTTCCCTCAGTCCCTCCCTTCCAATGGCTGGGGAGCTGCCACATGTTGTGTCCACAGTGCTGCAGTTACTTATTTTAATCTTGGTGGTGTGTTTGAGCACTGCTGGACTCCTGCAAAATCAGCACCTCAAGGGAAATAAATGCACAATCCTGCAGCTCCCTGCATTCAGAGGCATTCCGTGCAGTCCCTCCCCTGAATGCAGTCGGGTATTTCACAACCTCTGTATCTAAATCAGGTTTTTCCATGCACTTTTTTTTTTTCTCTGAGTCCTGCCTAAACCCCAGAGCAAATTCCAAGGAGGAATTCTGACCCCTCACTAGGGCTTGAGCCCCTGATCCAGAGCATGAAGATCCCAGATCAGCTGCAGAAAACAGAAGCTCCTTTTAAAATAGTTCCACAGCTGAAAACAAGCTCCTGCTTTTGCTCTCCCACGTAATTTCTGAGTTCAGGATTCAAAGTGCCTTTCTGCACTCAGGGCCAGGCAGACACGTTTGGATGCATGAATGCCTTGGAGGTTATGGGTAAGACCTCAAACCTGGAAGTGGTTATTCTCCAAGCTGAGAAAGGAAAGTTCCTGAAGCTCTCCGTGATAAGTTGATAAGAAATAATGGAGAATTGTTTCATTTAAGCACAAAGGATAATTCAGCCATAGCATGACTCGTGATAGAGACGTTGTGAAAGTTATCAGATGGAAGTCTGAATGCTAAATCTTGTTAATATTGAAGAGAAATGTAACAATTGACTGTCCATGATGGGATCTGGGCTTCCTGGAAGGATACCCACCCTGCCCTGCTGCTGCTCTGTGTTCCCCATGTCTGCCTCTGCCTTTCAGATGAGTGCCATGAATCACAGCCTGATAGCAACGTTGTGAAGAGCTACTTCTTTCCTAGGGAGTCAGATCAATCCCACTTAAAAGTGAACTCTGTGAATGTGCCAAATATTTAGAGAATAAATCTCAAACCCAGGAGTGATCTGCTTCCTTTATCTCCAGATCCAGGTACCAGCACTGCCAGCATCTCCTGCAGGCCCACAGTGTGAGCTCAAGGCGGGAATTAACAAAAATTATATATAGAATCAAAAATATATGCAGAAAAGCCCACCAACAGCTAATTCTGGCCAGCTGAAAAAATCAGTCTATGATCTAAACCAGTCACCTAGACCTTTCCTATTGGAACTTTGCTTTCTCACAGGGCCCCTTTGAGCCACCCCCTCCATCTGAAACGCAGCACCACCGCCTGAAGAGCTGGCTTCAAACCTCTTTAAGACCCATATGAAGAGTCTGTGCCCTGCAGCAAGTTTGGCAGTCAGCACTTTGAAAAATAAACTCAGCTCCAGAACGATGATTTGCATAGTGCATGGTGCCTAAAATTAGCCTGCCTCGACTCCATCGCGGGAGGAAGTCTGAGTTGCCGCTGCAGTTTCAGGTTTCTTGGCTTTCAGAGAAATTCTCAGCATCCCAGGAACACAGACGTGGCTTCTGTGCAGCTCTGCTCCTCTTGGCTGGCACAGGCTGCATCTCAAAGCTGTCCTCCAGCACCAGCAAGAGCCTCCTTCTCCCTCATATGGGAAACCAGAGCGTGCTGAAACCTGTGAAAGCCTTGTTTTCAGGATGAGAATGTTTGGGAGTATTGTTGGTAATTATTTGGAATGTTTTGGAATTAGTAAGGAGAGAAGGCGCTGCAGGTCACAAATGGTCTGTGCTGGGTGTAGGAAGGGTAAAAGCTCCTTGAGGTTTATTTACCCCATGAGACAGAGGCTGCTCAAAGCAGAGGGGTGCTGGGAGGAGCTCTGCAGGACACAAACAGCATCAAAGTTGGGTCAGGATTGGTGGTTTAACCTTCAGTAGCTGCTGGATGAAGGTGAGATCCCCAAACTGGTTCTCAGCTCTGTCCCCCAACATCATTGCCTGAGAGCTCCTGTTCCCCTGCCATGGTTTAATATTGTGATTTGGCTGCCCAGAGAGCTCACATGCTCCCTTGCTCTCATTTAATTCTGCAGATGAACAGATGTCCATAGGAGGTCATGCTAGTCCACCATGGATGTCCCTGTCGAATTTAAATTATTCAAAAAGTCAGTCATCAGCTAAGTGCTAAGCTGTTGGGGCTTTTTTGTGGCTCCTTTTTTTTTTTTTTTTTAATTTCAGCTCGAGATGTGGCTATAGCTTCTCTTCCCAAGATGCATAAATAATTCATGCAGCTGTGAAGTGGGATCACTCAAGACCTGTGTGCAGAGTGCTGCTGGCTCAGATCCTCCTCTCACCTCCTGCACAAACCCAGCTCAGCTCCCATCCTTCCTCCTCCCTCTGCCAGGGTCAGGCCATGAGCCCTCAGGCCACATTTCTCAGGGTTTTGGTTCCTCCATCCCCCTGAGGTCCCAGATACCTTTGAATTCAAGATCACAGCTACCAGAGGCTCGTAGCTTAACGTTTGTATCAAATTTGTGCAAAATAAACTTGCTGCAGCCACAATCCAGCAGAGCACTGGTTTTCATATTTTACATGAATGCAAGCCAGCGACTAATTTCATTTTCTGCTGCGTTGTAGAACTGAAAGGTAATGATTCACCCTTAAAAATACATTTTAAATGATTTAGTTACTAGTCTGACTACAGTATATATCTCATGGAAGGGGCCCAGAGTGAAAGCTCAGTGATGTGCAGAGTCCTGGCTGGATGCAATTAGGAGCAGAGCAGCCCCATGACATGAAATCCGATGATACATTGAACTTCTGACCTATAGGAGAAATCTGATCGTCACCACCCAGCTTCTTCTTCATTTCAGCTCTGCTCAGGAAAACAAAAGTCTTCATTCAGCATTCAATTTTCTCCACCCTTCACCACTGGAATTTTTATATGAGCTGAATTAAACATGCCAGACTTTGAAGGTAGAAGTCCTGAGTGGCTCAGAGGAATCCATGGTGTCTTTTTGTTTCTTTAGCTATTGTCATGAAGCCTCATTCTCTTCTGATGGGGATCCACAGGAAAACAAGGTGCTGCTGTGTCCAGCTTCACTGTGGTTTGAGCAGAATAAAATACTGGATTATTTTTTGTCTGAACCAGAGGCAGTCATTGGGTTTTGCCTGCTTTAACCACATTCTCTGCTCTGAAGTTACTAAACACTAACCCTGAAGTCCTCATTCAGGATTCCAAATATCCAAGGCAAGGTCTGACCAGGCACAGACTGCCCTGAGTTCAATGCCCACACAGAGGTGGTGATTTGGGGTGGAAGAGCCCCATAACCTGCAGGGTGTCACCTCCACAGGGCCAACACCTCTGCAGCATGGTGTGGAGATAATCAGACCTTAAAAGCCCTGTCCCCATGGCTGGCTGAAGGCCAGCTCAGCAGTCCTGCTTATCTGAGCTGCTGCTCAGCCTCAGGCACGTTGCTCTTCACTCATCCACAACTGAGCCAGGCGTGTGTGAGAGGACCAGGACTCTACCCAGCCCTGCTCTGATAAGCTAAAAACAGACTGAAGGTCTAAGTCAACTGCACTTGAGCATGTGATAAAATTCTTTGCTAAACTGGGGCCGAAGTCAGTGTGCTCTTGGGGTGGAACTCAAATAGCTGCTCTTGGAGGAGGAAGAGCAGGCACGAGAAGGGAGCCAAAGGTTCTCCTGGGGTGAGTGGCCAGAGCCTGAGCAAATGGGGAAATGGCCTGATCCAAGGGGAGGAAGGATTGTGTGGCTGGCTCTGTGGCCATGGCTTGGGAGGAGGAATTTCCTCGTGGGAGCATTGCCAGGAGGGTGGGGAAATCACTGGCTTTTCCAAGCTGAAGCAACTCATGAAGGAGGGGAGAGAACAAAGGTTCTGTGCTGTGGGCACTGAGACACTGAGGGGTGATTTGGGGTGTGGGGCCCAAAATAGCACACTGGCTTCAGACCTTGAGAGCTCTGAAAGGGTAAAGTTATAGAGCTCATCTCTCATAAATATCTGTGGTCACCACTCAGGTCTATGGCAATGGCTTGTGTGGTCAAGGATAAAAATAAATCTGGTCTAGGATACCAGCCCCAGATTTCATCCAAAGTTCTGGAGAACAAGTGTTAGCTGAGTCCCTGGAGTTGCTGCTGCAGGACTGCCTGTTCTCTCTGTTTGTGCTTCTTTTGGAGATTTTGGTCTCCTCACCCTTCCTGGTTCTGAAACTTCCTCATCGTGAAATAGGGGAGAACTTCTGTCCTTCTGAAAGGATTTGTGGGAAAGGCTTGGAAGGACTAGAAAGAAATGGCTCAGGCTTTTGTCCCTTTTTGGAAAATAAGTAAATTGCAATCTGGACAGGGGGGACCTTAACTTCCCAGGAAAACACCTCAGTACATCAGGAACAACACTCTGAAATGGGTAGAGCTGTGTTTGCAAGCACCCAGCTTCCCCACTCCCAAAGACACTTCAGCTAGAGCCAAAAAAATCTGTGAAACACAGAACCAACCAACCTCCCCAAACATGCATTCCCTCCTAAGGGGGCTTCTGGGCACCGTGCTGGCTGACAAGAGGCTCAGAGCCGTGCAGAAAAGCTGTTTCTGGAGATATTCCTACTACACAGAGGGAAAGAAGATTTCATGCCTGAAGGATCTCCTTGATTACATCTCCGTTTCGTAGGCGCCATCTACAACTGGTTAGAGCCTAAAAATGGCAATTTCTTCTGCTCAGAAGAGACAGCAGCCTCTTTTCTCTCCTTATACCAGAAAAAAGAAAAGTTGTTTTGAACTGACTCTTCCAGATAAATAGCACTTAGAAGTAAGTGTAGTGCTCATGATGAGTCTCGTGTAGGGATTTGCAGTCACTTTTCATGCCATAGATCACAAATTAATTAAGAAAATCTTGTCTCCTGGAAACTCTTCTATTCACAGTTGCATCAAATCACTGTAGCAGTAACTTGCATGGAAAAATAACATTAGGGATATTTTTATTTTTAGCTGTCTTAATGAAATATAGCAGATGGAAATAAAGAGGAGAAGCCCGTCCTATGTGACTAGCCATCTGTCTGGGGATCAGCAACAAGTGTTTCATGGATCACAGCTAGAAAATTAGTGGGTAATTAACGTCAGTCTTCAAGCTACCTTACAATTCTTCACACTCATTATTCTGCTCCACAGAGTGGCTTTCAAATGCCACTCAGAGCTTACCCAGCCGTGAGAGATGTGCTCCTAGCACCACCCCTGGCTTTAGAGCCTAAACCTGGGGCTGAGCACCAGCATTCCCTGCTGATGCCTAAAACAGAGCTTTCCAAAACAGAGGCTAGGCAAAGTTAGAAGAATAAAAATCAGAGTAATTTATTAAAGGCCTTTAGGTACATTTAGGGCAGACAGAGCCTACTCGAGAGGCCACACCCAAAATGGACACTGAGTCACGAGTTCTTCACATTTTATAAGTTCTGTCTATTAACATATTGGGCCTTAATCCTCCAATTACACCTTCATCTGATGATGCCAATTACCCCAAGCTTGCTCCCCACAATCCACTGCTGTTTACATATTTTGGGGCTCTGAGGCAGCGAAGTGTCTTTGGATTTTCCAACTGAGAGCAATTGTTTTGTCTAAAATGCCAGGAACAGAGGTTTCTTACACTTTATATAGGGCCTAGAGCTACACACCAAAACTACACATACATGAAAGATAGAAGCTAAAAATCCTTAAGGCATCACTGCCAGCCCTTTCTCCTTCCCTCTCACACAAAGCTCTCAGTGATTGTGGAGAATCCACTTTCCCAACTATCAAGATTCCCAGGACTATTCCAGTCGATCTAAATTTGCATTAAGGATATTCCCATCCCACCCTCAGTTCTCCAACACACCAAGCCCTGGGATTTGCACTGGGCATGCCATGGAAACCAGGTTCCCAACTGGAGCACTGAGTGAAGAGCTAATATCCCAAACCAGTTCCTAGTGCTGGGTTCATTCCTGGCGTGTGGCTTTTCCAGGTCCGTTGAGTAGCCGCTCTGGAATCTCCAAACCCTCTCTGATGGCTTCCACTGCCCTGCTGGAGGAAGCCTGCCTTGTTTAATGACATCCTAAACAGACACACAATCCTGAGCACTGCAAAGGTCAGGCAGCCCGAGCTTTTGGAGAGGAGATGCTTGCCCAGTGTTGTCATCGCTATACCCTGGCGGTGCCACACATGCTGCATTACAGCTCCAGGCTGCTCTCCCCTTCCTTTTTGGGAAAATCAATGCCTTCTCGCAAGAAAGGTTTTGTATTTCACCGTCACAGAGTGGTGCTTATTCTTCTCTGGTAACGGGATATTGTTATCAGGCTGTTTTAACTTTGTTTATTACCTCCATTCCTCCAGCTGCTACAATTCACTTGATACTGGTTTGGTTATTTTTGTGCTTTGATTTAAGAACAATGTGCTCCAAGGCTGCACTTAAAGAAATGCCCAAGGAGTGGAGCCAGGGGAGTCATCAGCTTATTTACTGGGCTGAGCTGAGCCCTACACGATGCCTTAGGAAATAACCTCTCTTCCTGGAAATCCATGGATAACTGTTAAACTCCACTGTATGGCATAAACATAATTAATCCTCACAAAACCCTGGGCACGCAACATCTGAACGTGACAGAGCAGGTGGAAATTGAGTTATTCTTCATACAAGAAAAGTGGCCCCACTGACAGAGCTTAAATCTAGGAAATCCTCTTTGTAGACCTGCTCGGGTTTTGCCTGTGTCTATTGCTTTTATGGCCCTTTTTCCCTCCCTTCTGAATGAGTAAGCAATCACAGTTTGCTGACAAATGCCAAATATTTGCAAACATGTTTCAGTCTGCCCTTTCCAAGCTTGAAGGTAGATTTAAAAGTCATGGAAATGTTCATTCTGCATCCACGCCTTCACCATCTCCCCCCTCCTCCTTCCAGCCCTCCTCAGGACAGCTGAAGGCATTGATGGTGGAGCCACTGGTTCTTCCCAGCACTTCACCCACCGAGGGAATCAGGGCTGGGCTGGGATTGGGATGTCAGCCACAGGGATGCCATCCATCAGCCCGTCCCTTCCTGCTTTACTCTGAAAAAGGAGGAAATTCCCTGGCCTTACCTTTGCTTACCCACTGATCTCACCCTGCTCACCGACTGAGGTGTAAACTATCGGGGCAGATGTGGGGCTGGGTGTGTCCTGCCTTCCCAGGTGAGCCATCCCCTGAGCTGTGTCCCCGTGGGATGGTCAGGCTCACCCTCCTGTGCTCCTGGCTGGTTGGACACGTGTCTGAGGGGGTTTGCTTTGGTGGAGCTGATCTGCCTCAAAAACTGGGCTTGTGCAGCTTCCCCTTCCCATAAAAACCATGATGATGATCCAATTAACACACCAAGGGCTGCTAGAGACCTGCCAAGGGAGAGCTCAGGAAACACAAAATTCCATTTGCTTTTTAATTAAAAAAAAAAAAAATAAAGAGATGATCCTGAAGACAAACACAGACTCAGTGTCATGTGCCTTCTGTGCATCCTTTGCCTTGGCCCAGTTTCTGTTTCAGTTCCTGGGCACATCTGGGCGAGCACATCTGGAGGGGAGAGTGAGCATCTCCTGCTTTTTCACGGCCTGGAAGCTGAGCAGACACAGGAATGAGTGTGCAGAGGTGCTGCTGCCCAGAGAAGGGTGATCCCCACTTGGCTGCACTCTGAGAACATGTACAGCCAGAAGATTGACTTCCCTGGTATTTTATACCCAAATTAAGGTAGTAAAGCCAGCAGGGTGGCTCCAGATGTCTCCCTCATTTCTTCTTCTAAAGTTTCAAGCAGCCAGAAGGTTGCACAGAGACCGAGAGGAGGGGAGTTTCTTCATGAGCTTTACCTAAGCCAAACTCCCCCACAGCGAACCCAAAAGTCATTTTGGAAGAGCTCTTGGCTCTTTGCTGTGGTTTCTGTCTCAAGCCCAGGAACAAGGCTGAGCCTTTTACAAGGCAGACAGCTCCCTCCTGCCAAAAGGGCTCCAACAATGAGGCCAAGCTCAGAGCTGGCCACAAACCCTGTCCATGTGCTGGGGTGGCCACACCAGGGCAGAAGCCTGAACCCACTGGTTTGAAGCTATCTGGGGGTTTGGGCACACGCTTGTGGTGTGCACAGCCCCAGTCTGCCTCCCAAGGACCACAAGAATCCTTTGCCAGGTCTCACTCTATTTCTTTTCCCCACTGTTCCAGCCTGGTGTCAGTACTTGCAGCAGCAGTCAGAGGACACACAGAGCTCATTTCAAAATCCCCCTCTGCTCTGATGGTTGAATTAACCTCCCAGCTATCCAGGAACTGAGAACCAAACCTGCTGTCTCCTGACATGCAGCACCACCATCCTCCCTCTGCTCACTGCCATCCCACACAGGGAAACCCAAGCCTTTCCAGGGTGTGTTTAACCTGCAGCTCTGTCTCCCTGTAGGGAGAGGGCTGGGATTTTTCAAACGACACCACAGGGAATTGGTTGCTCAATTCTAGTTGTGTTTCAGGGGATTTGGTGAATAACTCACAGCCTTTTTTAAGGCTCGCTCAGAGAATGGCAATGGAGATGAATTTGCAGGTTGTCCACAGAGGCAGACGGCTGAGGTTCATTACAGCACCAGTTGAATGTTATTTATCTCATTCATTGTCTCATTCCAGTTACTCATTTCCCCTGGAAACCCAAAGAGTTGGACACACGAGTTGGCTGGACAAGGTTCTTCTTTCAACTGTCGTTCTCTGTTTAGGAATAATACCTAGAAATATCTTTTCCTGCAGAGCCTTAAGCCTCCAGCCAGGGCAAACAACTGCTTATTACAGGAGCTTGGATCCAAGGTTTACCACCATTCATGGCGAGCTGGATCCAAGGCTTTGGTTTGGCTGATGATAAGAAAGGCGAGCAAAGCTGAGTAAACCCAGATCCGAACCCCTCCCAGTGTCCATGGCCAGGGACTGGGCTGCTTCCAGCTTATCTCTACAGAAACCCACGGCCTGAGCTGCAAAATCAGCTCTGGAGCACCAGAAGGGTTTGAGTCAAAATACATTGGTGTTACTCACACTAAATAAATACGTGAAGCAAGACCTGCTGGGCTGAAGAAAGCTGCACCTGAGTGGTGACATGGAATTGCTGAGCTGCTCCCTTGGGATTTGCACCCTGGGCTTGCTGGGTGCTGCTCCCAGGGGATCCCAGCTCCTTTCCGGGCTCCTTGGAGAGCTGCGAGTGTTCCCCAGGCTGTCACACAGCCCTCTCCCAGCTCGGGGTGACAAACAGCACAGCTGGGACAGCCGGCAGGGATGTGCCGGCAAGGACAGTGCCATCTGATCCCAGGAATCCCAGCCGAGCAAGCCCCGGCAGGATGGCTCAGCGGGCTGCAAAGGGCAGGGAGAGGCGCTGGGATGCAGGAGGTGACCCGGCGGCTGGCGGGATGCTCCCGCAGTGACAGCACAGCTGACCCTGCTGCCACCCCAAATCGTCCCCCCGATCCCTCATCTCGCCGCTCGGCACAAACACAAACTGCCCTTTGCGGCTGAAGGAAAAGGGCAACCACGTTTCTTGTCTCTCTCGACCCCACCCTGACCTTCCCGGCGTCGGGAACTCAAAACCCCCCGTGTTTTGTGAAGCCTGAGGTGGAATTTCTTCCCTGCCTCGGCCTTTTAATGTTAACGTTTGAGGACTGTTGTCACTGCAGCAACGGTAAGAACCTGTGGAAGAAAAACAATGAAAGCCAACCCCCAGGATTTCAGTCACAAATGGAAGGAGGCAGATGTAGAAAAATGACTGCAAGCCCTCGCACAGATCAAATTACAGCGCAGAAAGCTCCATCCTACTCTTCAGCACTGAAAGTCTCTTCTCCAGCAAAAGGCACCTCCTGAGCTGGGGTGTTTCCCAAACGAAAGCAAGCTCCTGAGCCATGTTTTTGGATGCCATTCCAATGGGCACATGCATGAATGCTCTCCTGAACCTCTGCCTCCCAAAGTAGCCCTCAGCTAAATACCTGGCAGCTGCTGGAGCTGACAGCTCTGGGGATCCTTAAGGAACAGATCTTTCATAACCCCCTGGAAAATCAAAATATAAGCAAACCAGTTCCTCCTGATGTTGGTTTTACTAAAATACCACCTTCAGTTGCCAAACTTGCCACCCTCTTTCTTAGGACCGGGATGATCATTAGGCTCATTGGGCTGGAGGATCAGGAAGTCCAGGCTCTTATCCCTCTTCCTCAGTATTTGGGAATTTACTCCATGGTCTGGTTTAGCCATACACTAAATAAAACCACATGAAAAAGGGAATATCCTTATCCAAGTGCCCTGGGGAATACAGGCAGAAAGACCTTGCTGCTGCCACCCAAATTAACAAGGGGGAGGCACAGTGTGTGTATTAAATAACACTTAGCAGCCCAAAGGGTTAATTGCCCTGTTAATTTATTGCCCTGCTCATGCAAGGGAAAGAAAAAAGGAAAAGTGCAGAAAAAGGAGCTTTCTAAAAGCTTAAATTTGGGGCCCATGCCTTTGCTGAGCAGCTGGGCCTCCCACACTGTCTGGTTTGCAGTGAATCTCACCCAGGGACTCGGTGTGCTCAGAGCCCCCACTGTGCCCAGCAGATCTGTGAGTGTGAGAGTGTGAGTGCTGCACACCAGCAGCCCACGAGCTGCAGATAATTAGCAGAAACACCCTGCCATCACATTTGATCAGGAGAACCCCATGCTGATGGGATGTTCATCCTGATGTTCATCCCAGCACTGCAGTCACCCTCTGGCTGCTGCTAAAATCTGAGTCCCTAAAATCCCATGGGAGCACCCAGCTGGGAACACCTCACAGCAGAGCCCTGGGCTTGGGCTCAGCCCTGGCTGCAGCACAAACCAGCAGCAGGGGAGCTACAGCAGAAAAAACAGCACTAAATAAACCCAATCTCAGCGCCGAGGCTGATACAAAAAGCCATAAAAACCTGCGACAATAAAAAAAGAAAAAAAAAAACCCACATGGCAACAACAAATTGCAGACGCTGACGTGAAGGGGGTTTGTTTGGAAGAGGCTGCCGAAAATTCCCTCTCCTGGAGGCTGTCACATGTCCCGTCCTGGCAGGATTATGGCTTGCACACACAAGCACACGTCAGCTTGTATTCATAGCCCTGAAATGTTCCTGTCAGTTGTGCACTCCACACGCCAGCGAGCTCCAGGATGCTGCTTCCCCCTGCCCTGCCCACCCCTGCTGCTCCTCACCTGCCTGCTCCATCCATCTCCATCCCCTCCCCAGCCCCACCTCGGCTGATGCCGCAGGGGGAGAGATAGAATTCAGTCCAGAAAGCTCACTTTGAGGTACTCAGGTGTCTTGCAGCACCCTGGATGTGTTTCCCACCCCTCAATTAGCAAGGGGGAGTGGCAGCACTGATGGGAGGGTCTGGCAGCCCCTGTGTCACCAAAACTGGGAAAAACAAAAACTCCCCAACACTGTGGCACGTCCTGGCCAGAACAACATCCTGGCCAGAAAATAAAGTAATGCCTTGACTCTCTAACATTAAAAATATTGGAGAGTTTTTGTTTCCCCCACAGTTTCGGTGGCACCTGTTTCTCTGCAGAGCAGACAGGATTCACAATGACACAGGGAAGCATCTCTCCAGGAACATCCTGCAAAGGCTCCTGGAGTTCTGTGGATTTGGAGAGGACTCAGCTCCTGGTGCTCTTCACCTGCTCACATCCTGCTTGGCTGTACACAGGATTAAGCTGTGACATCCCTTCGTTTAGCTTCAGGGCTGCAGGCTTGGTTTATGATGGTCAAACCAGTGTAATTATCTGTTCCTACCCCAAATCCAGGCTGTGAGTCAGTGCTGACACCTCTGGGAGGGGCACGTGGTGGTGGCAGTGCCACCTGTGCTGGGGCAATGTGGGCACAAGGTCAGGATTAGCTGAGTGCCCACAGCACAGAGATCCACCAGCCCTGGCAGTGGCATTTCCAGACGGCTGTTCTACAGGAAATGCCTCGTTATTCCATAGGATAACAGCCCAGGACACCCAGCCTGTCAGTCAGGCCAGACTCACACCGAGCAGCAGGGCTGCTTTAGCTCTCTCCAAAACCCCTTCACTCCTCTGCTGAAAGCTTCAATCCCTCTGATATCCTTCAGGGGAGCTCCTGGCCTGCAGAGAGGGCAGGATGGTGCAGAGGGCTGGGGTGATGCTGGAGAAGCAGCAGGAGGAGCAGCAGGGATGGGAGGATGAAGGCACTGCCCAGGTCGCTGCTCCAGGGAGGGTTTCCCTATGGATGCCATGCTGTGTGCCTGTTCTCCAGGCAGCTGGGCATGGCTATTTCTGTCCCCTGTCAGCAGCCAGGAGCCCCGGGGTGTTCCTCTCCCTGCCCTGCTGTGCCCCCAGGGTCAGGTGTCCTCCCTGTGTCCCATCCAGCTCGCTGGGCCCCTGCCAGAGCCCTGGTGCCAAGGGAGGGGTGACACAGCACCCAAATGTGTCCCTGAATGGAGCTGAGAGGGACAGGGGAGGGCACAGAGTTATCTGACTCGTGCCCTTGTCACCCTGCTGCTCCCTGCCCTCCCCCTGGACAGTCCCACTGGGCTGGGAGGACCTCACTGGTGGGGGATGTGCAGCAGGGATGTGTCCTGCCTTGCTGAGAGCTCCCACCTCAGCCCTGCAAACCCCAAAACAAAACCCCCAAACCTACACAACCCCTCATTTCTGTATCCCCAGCTGTGTTTGGAAACAGAGACAGCCCCACCCTGGGCTGGGTTTCCAGCAGGAGTGGCTGTGCCTGCAGTGGAGGGGCTGTGCTGGGATGGGGCTCTGATTTGGGACTCAGATCAGCCCAGTGTCAGCTGCTGGACTAGCAAAACTGTGACTGTCCCCCACACCAGCAGGGTTTGTCCCCTCGGGGCATCTCCTTGTGCTGCCTGGAGACAAAAATACATCCCCAGCTGCTGCCCACCTGGTGCTGGAGATGGGTTTAGGAAATAGCGATAAGAAACTGAAAAAAAAAAAGGCTGAAAAGAGAGAGACAGGGGGCTCAGACCAGAAGTGAGAGCACTAAAAATAGCGGTGATCTGATCTGTCAGAGCTATAGGTCATAATTAAGCACTTGAGTGTCTTTGGGCATCGAGCAAGTGCCTCTCCAGCAATCGGAAACTCACGGGGGTTTAACAGGAGAGACGGAGTGTCCTGGGATCCTGGAATGTCCTGGGATCCTGGAATGTCCTGGGCTCCCCTCTGGACACTGCCAGCAAGAGGGGATGTGTGGTCAGAGCTCTGAGGGGCTGGAGCCAGGCACTGGTGGGCACTGCCCCACTGCCCTGTCACCCCTGTGGAGCTGTGGGGTTTGCCAGGGGATAGAAGAGTCTCTCCTGCAGGGAGAGGAAAGGACAGGGAGGAGCAGGAAGGCATCATCACCCTGTGGGGCACCAACCCCACTGCTGTGCCCCAGCAGCTGCTGGAGATGGATGCACAGACCCTGCAGGAAGGCTGTGTGAGGCACAGGCACAGCAGCATTGCCTTGGTGGAGGTTTGGAGAGGAGAAGCCACAGCTCTGAGACTCTCCCAGGCTGGAGATCATCCATGCCTGCTGGGCTGCTCCATCCCAGGCAGCTGCACCTTCCATGAGGAGTTCCCAGCCCCTGGGAGTCTGGTTGGTTTGCAATCCAAGCTTTATCCAAACCGTGCTTGGTGCTCAGGTGATGGAAATGATCAAGGCAAGAGCCCTGGATGTGCTCATCCCTCCCTGATGGAGCCCCTGCTGCACCCTCCCAATCCCAGCAGGAATTGCCCATTCCTGGGTTGCCCCATGGCCCAGGAAAAGGTGTTTTTATCACCAGGGGATGTGCAGGAGGGGCCATCAGCTTTGGTTCCCATCCTGTTTGGTTCCCACTGGATTTGGTTCCCAGCCCTGCTGCTCTGCCCACCCCAGTGCCCACACCAGTGACATCATGCTCAGCTAAAAGGTGCCTCTCAAGCCAACTTCTGCTGCTCTCTATTTTCTGTAAGCACAGAATATTGTGCCTGAGATTGAGTGGAAAGTTTCTTCTTCAACTCCTCCAGAAGGAGGATTATTTAGCTGAGCTGCTATTCCCTGGGAACCTTTGACTCAAGCGTTATGACATCGTGATAGAGGAGAAATTCAACACCACAACAGCCCTCAGCTAATCCCTTTTCTCTGCTGGGACCAGGAAAGCTCAGACTGGAATAAGGAAATTTAAAACCAGTTCAGCTCTAAGAATGAGTGGTAGTTAAAACCAGCATGAAACAGGCGAGGATTTTGGAAACAAACACACGACTTAATCAAACATGATCCTAAAAGAAGTTAAAGCAGCTACAGCCCCAGTGCTGGTGCTGCTTGGAGTGAGAGCAGGCTGAAGGACACAGCAGCCAGTGATGCCTAAAGCAGGGTTACCTGAAACAGAGCATAGACAAAGTTAGGAGAATAAAAAGCAGAAAAAATCATTAAAGGCCTTTAGGTGCATTCAGGGTAGACAGAGCCTACTCAAGAGGCTACACCCAAAATGGACACTGAATCACGAGAACTTCACATTTTATAAGTTCAGTCTATTAACATATTGAGCCTCAATTCTCCAATTACACCTTCAGGTGATGATGTCAATTACCCCAAACTTGCTCCCCTCAATTCACTGCTGTTCACATATTTTGGGGCTATGAGGCAGTGAAGTGTCCTTGGATTTTCCAACTGAGAGCAATTGTTTTGTCTCAAATGCTGGGAACAGAGGTTTTTAGCACTTTGTATGAAGCCCACAACTACACACCAAGGCTACAGGTACATGAAGAATAGAAGCTAAAAAATTCTTAAGGCATCACCAGCAGGGGCTGAGCCTTAGGAGAACTTCATGGCACAGTCCTGAGCAGCAGGAGCACAGCACTGGGGCTGGGAGGAGAATATTGCTGTCCACTCTGTGGCCATGGCTAAGGGTGATTCCCCCAAGGGTGCCCCAGGCTGCACAGCTAGACTGGGTTTGAGTCAGAAGAGCTGGAAAGTCATCATTTTATTTTCTCTCATTCTCCCCTATTTTTGGCTTCGGATTCTTGGATGTCTCCTGCCTACTCCCCAAATATGTGACAAGGAGTAGGTTTGAGATAGTAACAATATTAAAATGAGTCAAAGCGCAGCTCGAGCTGAAAGTTAGCAAAATGCAGGATAAAAACCCCTCAGCAGAAAATAACAGTCAGGTAGGCAGGAGATCCTCAGGAAAAGACTGGGAGCAAGGGAATACTGCAGGCTCAGCAGGGTCCCCTGTGCCACATGGTTTGGGAAACCTCCAGGGACAGTCACACCTCAGACACTCCTGCTCTGCACTGCTCAGGCTGAACCAAAACCCAGAGAGGGATGGGAATGATCCCAAAATACAGGCTGTGAGGAGAGGGAGGGAGACAGCAAATAAACAAACTCCAAGCTATTAAAGGCTAGTAAGATCTTGCACCTTCCACAGCCATCAAACCTGCAGAAATAAAGATGCTGGCACTGTTGAAAGGGAGGGGACAAGGCTGTGTCACCATCAGGGGATGTGGCACTGGCCAAGTCCCTCCATCACAGCACACACATACCTGGCAATGCCTCATTTTTTGTTTATGCCCATCCTTGCTCTGGGGACATCCCTGGGCTTCCTGTGGGGTTCACCTCCTGCTCAGGGGGTGAGGAGCTTTCCCCAGCACAGAATTTATGTCAAGAGATGATCAACTGGCTTATTCCAATCACAAAGTATTTTTATGTTTTTAACCAGAAGCTATAAAAATCCAGGAAATGTGGATTTATGGCCTATAAAAGGTTTAGCTTGAGCTATGACCTACGGATTTATGTAATTCACTACTGGCCTTAGAGAGGTCTCCAATCCCAGCGCCCCAGTGAGCTCCTTTTGGGGCATTTCTTGATTTGGGCTCTGTTAAAGCCCAGCTGGGCAGTCAGGTGGTCACTGATGGGAGCTTGGAGGGTGGGTGGCATTTGCCCCATGGCACAGGAGAGCCAGAAAGTGTCACCCATCAGTTTCTCATGAGGGCTGTGGCTGTGCCAAGTGTGAAAAACCCACCCCAGTGCTGACCTTTGAGGTTTGTCCTGCACAGGAGGTGTTTGCTGGTGAGATTGCTCCTTTCCTAGCCCTCTCCTCCCCTCCAGCTGGCAGCCAGTCAGAATCTGAGGAGATGAATGGAGCAGGGGGATGTATCCAGGTCTTGCAGCAGGATCTGCCCCAGGGCTTGGTAGTGCTTCTGCTGCCATGCCAGAGCTGTGGGGAGACTCTGGAGCTTCTCTGCACCACAACCACTCTGATGCCATCACCACCTTGGAGGCTTCCCTGCAGGTTCTCTCCTCCTCCAGACCTGACATTTTGTTCCATGAAGGAGTGACACAGAATTATGGAATGTGCTGGGTTTAAGGGACCCACAAGGATCATCCAGTCCAGCCCCTGGCCCTGCACAGACACCCCAACAATCCCACCCTGTGCATCCCTGAGAACATTGTCCAAGTGCCCCTGGAGCTCTGACAGCCTCGGGGCTGTGCCCATTCCCTGGAGTCCTTTCACATCCCTGGGAGCATCTCAGGGTGATCCATGTCCAGAGGGAAGGCAGGGTCTGCAGCAGCAGAGATTTATTTAGTTTGTGACAAGAAGTGATGAGAGCTGCCCGAGCAGAGTGTGAGATACACCTGAAAAGTGGAATCTGTACAAACCAGAAAGGGAATTGCTGCAGCTGTTGAGTTTAGCAAAACCTCCTGTGTCTCTTGGCCAAACACCAGAGCTTCCCTGGAGAAAGGTGTGCTGCACAGTGTGCCCTGAGGCCAACATTTGGGTGTGGAGAAGCTGAAGGACCAAACACCACCAGTCCTGAAGGACCTCCAGACTGCCTGTCTGACCTGCAGCTCCCCTGAACCAGGACCATTTTGCTTTGATTTTCTCTTTCAGGGATCAGCCTGAGAACAGACCTGCATTTGATCATGTTTAGACAGCAGCCCAAAGCAGCACTGAGCACTGAGCAGCACAGTCCAGCCTGGGATCAGGCAGTGCAGCTGCTCAAGGCACAGAGAGCCCAGCAGAGTCTGCTTGAACCATGAGAGGAGCATGGAAACTGCCACTTCATCAGCAGATAAAGCCCTGCCAGTGCTGCCTCCTCCTCAAAACACTCCTTGGGACCTTTTCTCATTTCCTTCACCTTCCTAGGTCTGATTTCAGATCACACCTCATGCTGCTGGCAAAGCTCTGTTCACAAAAAAGGAACACATCAACACCCGAGTGCTGCTGTCAGCCCAGAGCACTGCTGGTGGCTCAGCAAAGCTTTGGTAAAGTCTGCATTTCTCCAAAAATTCCCCTCCATGCTTCCTTGGGAAGATTTCTGACCCCTTGGGGTGATTTCCAGGCTGAGTGAAGTGATGAAGCCTCTCTCCTGCCCCTTCACCTGCTGTCACCCCAGAGGGGCTCCTGTGCCTCCAGCCCCTCTGATGGACCCACAGCAGTTCCAGCTCCTCCTTCCCAGGAGAACAGAGCAGTTGCAGACATTTCAAAGAGCTCCTGAGCTTCCTGCAGAGCAGGAGGGCAGCAGAGCCTGGACTGCAGGGTGTGAGGAGCTGTGAGCTCCAGGATGAGCCCCCAGGGATCGTGGTGTGAACTCCACCTCACCTGTGCCCTGTGCACAGCCTCCCCTCTGCTCCCAGCTCCTGCAGTCCAGTCCAGCCTTGGCCCACAGGTGACGTTGGCTTTATTGCAGATGCAGGTTGCTATGGTGAAATGACCTCCCAAGCACCCTGGAAAGTTCAGAAAATGATTAAAAATTCTTGCAAAAAGCCAGTCCTCAGCTTGCTGTGCCCAGCTGGTGGCAGGTCGTCACCCAAAGAGCAGCAAAGCTGTTTCCTCACCCCGTTTCCAGGAAACCTTTACTCTCTCCTGGTGCTCTGCAGTGCTGGCACAGCCAGTCAGGCTGTGCTGGGATGTTCCTGGTGCCTTCCTTCCCTCTGGAAATGTCCTTCCTCACTTTCTCTTCCCACACGTGGCAATCTGCAAGGAAGGGTACCTTGTGTCTGGAGCTGTGCCGAGGAGGGGAAATGGTCCTGTACCCCTGAGCATCCATCCTGCCTCCCTCCCTTCCTTCCTTCTCAGGGGGAATGAGACACAGGCACATCTGCAAAGGGCAGAAGAGCTTTTTTAGCTCCTGAGCACCCACACAGTGTTTATTTGCAAGTGACTCAACCGGACTCTAATGGGTTTGTGGATGCTGCACAATTCACCTCTCTCTTATCTTGGGGATTTTCATTACCTTTTGGGCAATTTTGACAAGGATTCAATTTTCCCCACCCACACGCACATCCTGCTGTTCTCTCATTGAGCACATCAATTAGCAGCCAAAAAAGTCCTCAGCACCTTCTCTCCCCTGGATTCAGCCTCCCCCACCAGCCTTGAGCAACATTTCCTTGTGAGTTGCCCATCCCAAACCAGGTCTGGCTTGAAGGACTGGAACTCTTCACACCTGATCCCTGTGCTGTTCATCCCACAGAGATCTCTGGGCCATCCCAGGAGCAGAATCCAAATGCCCCAAGCAGGGACAGAGCCATGTGTGGCACCTGAATCCCTGCAACAGCATCTGCCAGGAGCAGCCCTGCAGTGGTGGAACGAGAGTAAAGTTTTCTGTCATTCTCATCCAGAGAAGTTTCCAGAGTTATTCCAGCTGCCTTTACAAACCAACAAGCTCTCTGATTTCCTGCTTTTTATTCCTGCTGGGATGCAGACAGCAGCACCATTTTCCACCAGTCCTGTTGTTTCCACGAGGTAGAAGCTGATTCTTCCATCCTGGAGACCCAGCAGGATCCAGGGTGACCTGTGGGACACCAACCCTCACTGCAGGTGCTGCTCAGCCCCAGCAGCCAGGATGGCAGGAGCTGTGCTCTGAGCCAGGGCAGCACCATCAGTGCTTTCTTCTTGAGCTCACAGCAAGTGTCAGCCTAATATAAAGGGAGACCCTGAGCCTACAGAGCAGGCTTTGGGAAAGCCTAAGGATGACACCAGTTTGAGTTCTGTCATTGTCACCACAAGGAGCCTGGCTGGTGGCTGCTCCATCCCTGAGCCCTGCCAGCCCTGAGCCCCAGGGACATTGGGATCCTGATCCCATCTCAGTCCTGTGAGCCAAAAGGTAGAAGTGAAAAGCAGATGTGATGTCTGGGAAGGTTTCCAGCACCGTTTTTTTTTGTTGTTTTGTTTTTTCTTTTTCTTCATTTAAGCTCCAAACCTTACCGTTTGGAGACAGTGTGGACATAGCAGCATTCAGAGCAGGAGATGGCAGAACCCCCAGCATGTCCCAAATCCCTGGGCATTGGAGGAGGGCAGGGGAAGGTCTGGGGTGGATGTGAGGAGCATCAGCACTCAGCTCTGCCACCAGACCTGCTGCTGGCTGATGGATTTGGAACTGCTGTTCTCAGGCAGGGGATGAGTGAAGGAAGCTCTTCCCATCCCACCTGCAAAGTGGCACAGAACTGCCCTGGAGGCTGGGGGAGCAGCAGCAAGGGCAGTGCTGGGGAGCAGCTGCTCAGCCCTTGAAGTGCCAGGAAGCCTCATCTCCCCCTGGATCCATCCAGTGCCCAGCAGAACCTTTGTCTAAGGAAAGAAAAGCTTTCCGTTTCCAAGAGTTGGGTGAATTGTCCTGGAGATCCCAGCTCCACAGCCAGAGGGAAATCCCACCTGGAACAGCCACAGGGGGGAGGGCAGGGGAGCAGCTCCTGAACCCAGAGTGACCAAGAGCTTGGCTTCTCCTGTCCTTCCTTGGACACCACAGCTTCACCTGGGACAGCTGAGCTTGGCTGCTGCAGAAAGGCTGGGAGAAGGGAATGAATGCTCCAGCAGGATGAATTTTCTCTCTGCAGGAAGGCCAGGAGAAGGGAAAGCTCCAGCAGGATGAGTTTTCTCTCATTGTCTGAATTGTAAGAGCACCATCTTGTGTCACAGCTCTGGAGCTTCTGCTCCTGACCAGAAGCTCCTAACAAGCACCAATCCACATCTCTTCCCATCAGCTCCCTTCCCACCATGGCCCTGAAGTGTTTCAAAAAGCAGGAAGCAATTTACACTCAAAATAGGGTTTTTTAAAGAAGTGTGACCACACAGAATCCCAGCGAGTCCTGCAGACCCTGCTGTGGTCCCTGGCCAGAGATCCCTCACAGCTCATTCCAGGGCAGAATTAAGGTGCACTTGTGCATCAGAGATCACCAGGATATTCAGCACCAGTTCCAGACTGGATTGCTCAGACAGGAGGCTGGAAATGGGAGGTGATGGCAAAAAGAATACCAGATTTTTAGTCACTGTTTTTTCCATTGTAGAAAAAGGGAAATAGTCTCTCTCAGTCAGTCTGAGATTTAACTTCCAGCAAAAAAAAAGTATTTTTCAATAAAACCCTTCACACTAAAAAAAATTCCCTTTTCATTATTAAGTGAATGTATTCTGCCCTGAACACCTCTTTGACCTCTTTGGGTAGGAGAATGATACAACTGAGGGAACTTTTTTAAAATCTGCCTCAGAAACAGTGAGTGCTTTTCCCATGATCCATGTCCAGTGCAGCAGGGTTTGGTGTTTCCAATGGCTCCAAACCTCAGTCTCCAAACATCATTTATAGCACTTTAACCCAGTTCCCAGCTCTGTTCTCATGTTTCTCTCAAAGCAGGATCTGAAAAATTCAATTACACCTAGACCTGAGGGGCTTCAGGGCTGCTGGAAGAGCTGAAACATTTCCAGAGTGAAGATTTATGATGCTTCTTCCCACTTAATATATACACTCAGCCTGAGCACAGTGCAGTGTGTGAGCTGCCTGGGAATGGACATAGCCCCAGAACCTTCACTGTGAGGACAGGGAAATGCAGCAGTAAATCTGCTCTGAAGAGGCCAAAATCCTGCAGGAAAAATCCACTAAGTGAGCAAAAATTATGGGGTTTTTTTGTTGGTTTTTTTTGTTGGTTTTTTTAAGCACCAGATTGATAAAGTTTCAGGTTGGGACAACAGTGGTAACAGGACATTGGGTGTTCTCTGTGGTGTTTGCACATCCAAGGCTGAATGGTTTTTGTTCTGGAGGTTTTGAACAACTTCACATGGAGCCTTCAGCAGTGCCAGCTGCAGTGACAGTCACAGGGAGGGCAGGGGGCTCTGTGTCCCCAGCAGAGCTGGGAAAGGTCTCTCTGCACCAAGAGAGGATCCCCAAGCCCTGGGAACAGCCAGGGGCTCTCAGGGACACTGCCCAGGACACAGCTGGGACAAACGTGCTGAGAAAGGGGCAGAGGAGCTGGGAACACGTGAAACCCTGGCTCAAGTCCTCATTCTTCTGCCTTAAAAATGCAACATTTCCTTTGCTGAGCAGGAAATAACCACCATTTGAGCTCTGATGAATCTGTGCTAAATCCCAGTGTCAGCATCTACTCCATCCAAGCTGCATTAAGCAGATCTCCAGATCTGTATCCTCAGAGAGGCACAGACATCACAGCTTTTCTTCAGAGCTTTTGTTTGGGACCAGTTGAGAGAACAGGATAATACCACTCCTGGACTGACTCAAATACATCATTACCTACATTGATAATAAGAATATTTGGCTGTTAGTGTGAAATCCTCAATTACTGAGCCTTCTATAGCATCAAACTCTGCAAAATCAACGTGAGACTACAAAGAACACACTGACCCAATGCATGTTTCATATACATATTTATATATATTTCATGTACAAAGTTACATTCTGAACCCCATGGATTCAATAATAGAAATAAATACTGAAATAACTACACTGCTATATGAGCTCTTCTGCTCACAGAAAAGAAGCCTCAAGTTTTAACAGACAGCAAGTTTAACGCTGTAGAATCCATCTCAGATTACAGAGGCAAGTAAAATTCAGCGTAAAGTGTCCAACAGACAAAACTTTCAAAAATTACAGACCATAAAATGTTTAAAATATATGTTTAAAAGATTGAGAAATGTGCATCAACGAAATTAATAAAGGAAACTTAATCTTGTTAGAGGGCGGGAGAGACATTTAGTGTATAGAAAAATGCTTTGAGGTGCAACATAGGTTGTTACAATATGGCATAACCCTGTTAGAAAAGAACATTTAATTTCCCTACAGAAGAACTGCATTTGAGTTTACCGTGTCTCGTTTTCCAGAGCGAAGCCTTCACAAGACCTCACCTCAACAGGGCCACTTACAGAGTGCTAAGTCAGGTTTAATCCTTTGGTAACTTTTATAATACTCACATGGAAATAAATATTCAGTTACACAGCGTTTTTTTTTTTTTTTTAAAAGACACACGTTCTTTAGAACAGTTAGTAGAATAAAACAGATTTAACATTTGTTTGTTACTAAGGCAGCCTATGATAAAGTGTCTACGCTCTGTCAGCTCGATCCCGTCGGGCGCAGGAAGACCTTCCCAAGGAATGGACGATGCAGCCTCACCCTCACCATGCAAACACCCCTACCAGGCAAGTCATGTGCTGCAGATTTTGTGCTCGAAATGTTTCCAAACTATTAACAAGCTGTAGCTATCAAGAGATTAGCTCCTATTTATATGATGCTTTAATCACGAGTGTAATGCATAAACACATTCTTGAGACGGAGTCCAGGGTGTATTGTCAGCCCAGTGCCTGGGCTCTGCGTGCTTCATTCACCCTTCCAAGTGACCTTAAGGGGAGTTTATACAGCCCAGAACACTGTGATGGCAACAGGGACCCAGTTATCTACTGTACCTTAGGACAGGGGATAAAGTTCTTAAATGAGAAATACAGAGAAGTGCACATGCCTTTATCTACACCCACAGTGGAACACAGTTCAACTCGACTGTCTGCTTTAAAACCCTTCCCCTTTTTGGACAGAAACAATCAACCATTCTCTGAAATATTTGCAAGGGCTGGCCCACTGAGGTGGCTACCATGGCATGGTGGGCCAGCTGCATTTGGCAGGACACCAGGAACACACTCGCCAGGTTGCACAGCTCCGGCGCTCAGAGCAAACAGCTCGTCTCTAATAACAACTCAAACCCTACACAGAACCCAGGAAACACAATTGTGCGCTTTTTTTGTCTGAGAACATGAGAATGTGACAATCAACCAGTGAGTAAAAAAACTTTGGAGGTCATGTTTTCCAAAGGGAAAAAAAAAATTAAAAAAAAAAAATTTGAGGAAATGGCAGGAAAAGCAATGCAACTGCACCACTCACAGTGAAGATTCTGCACAACAGTAAAAGTTTAGACAGCGTTTTTCTTAAGACATCCAATCCCATAAGTTAATTCAGATGTGCTTCATGTTCAGCATACATGCCTATAAGTTTAAAATAGGTCTAAGAGTGTTGACTCAGGTTATTTTCTGTATTTGTATAATTTTTAATAAGCTTCCAGACTTTATATTGAAGCCAAAGTACTTTAAGAGTGACGTTCGAGATGAATTTGGAAAGCAAATTATGAACAACATGCTCTCATCACTTTTGGCATTCTGAAGAGAAAAATACTACCAAGATATTAGACATCTTTAATAAGGATTTTTACTACATAGTTCATGTCCTAAATACATATTTACGAGAGGAACAGCTGTGTACAAAATATGTCGCTTAAAAAGTATTTATACATATAAATCTAACCAATAGACCTGAATGGAGATTTTCTGGTTTATCAGCTATGATATGCATTTGAAAAAGCTGCCTAAATATATATTTACACAATAGACCTCAGCTAAATGTGTTCATTTAAAAAATTAAGAAAATATATAAACACATGTTTGCCTGATAGACCAGAACTGCTCCTATTGCATAAAAATGTTTAGGCAGTTTTAAAAAAGTGTTTCTATATTTACTCCTCTGAAACTGTTCAGTTCTCTCACATAATCAAGTTACTAAATTTCTCTGCTCATCTGAACAGCTCCAGCCTTTTGGGGGCAAATGCTGGATGTTTATTAGAACCCCTCAAAACTTTTACTTTCCAGAGACTAAATGAAAGAGCAAATCTGGGTTTTTGAACATTCTGAAGTACAGAAATCATGAAGTGTTTAACTTAGGTCTGATACTAATGCAGAAATTTCAATGTAAAAAGGAAGACAGTCTTCAACTCACATTTATGGTTAAAAAAATAGATGGTGAGTAGACAGAATGTCAGCCTAATATTAGAGTCTCCTGACTTTCAATAATTTTCTCAATCTTTGTGTTACCTGATAATATTGTTGCTAAATCCTTTTTTTGTTTTTCCTATATTGGGGTATGGAGCTACAAAAAAATACATTTTGTACCTAATTATCTGGCACCACAGTTCCTTTACAATCTCACTTGGGTAGAATGTGGTTTTTTTTTTTTCCTGTACACTCTCAGTCTTTTCTCATGCTCTAATTGAGGTCTCCAACCTTCACACACGTAGTGCCTCATGAGTTTGACCAGCTAGGCAGAGAAGATCATTCTAGTGCTTAGGACAGAAGGAGTTTAAGACAAGAAAAGAACAAAACATATCCCCTGTTCCAGAATTTTAAAGTTATTTTTCCAATTTAAATCACCCTAAGAATACCCTTTGGAAACAGAGTTGTTCCATGTCAGGGAGATGGGAAAACATTTGCTCCAAATTGCTCGTTACTGAGGGCAGCAGTTCTCAAACTTTAAGGTTCCATAGTGAAAACATGGTTTTATTTAAATATTTTCATCTTAATTCCTATACAACCTCCTCTTTCCCCCTCAAATTCTGATGAATGCAACAAATTAAACCATGTACACTGGGTGAGCAAGATGTTCCAGGTTTGAAAACAAAGGCTGAAATACACAGTTTCCTTTAGCCCTCACTGAATATTCGGATGAGTCTTAATAATCCATCCTTATAATTTGTCCATTTTTTAAAAATACTCTGGGAATAACTTTGCTGTTTTACCCAATCCATTACAGAGGGAAATGAAGCTCAGTTAGAACAAAGCTGAACTCAAGTGAGACTACCAAAGAAGTGAACACATTAGATTGCTGTGGTACAGTAAAACTGTCTCAGCTGCTCACTGTGGTGTGCACACCAGCTGGAGAAACATCTGATTTCCTCACGCTGTTCCATGGAACAAGGGTGCAGTAAAACAGCACAAGCTAATTCCTGTATAGGTAAAGGGATGACAGGTTTGCAATATAAAGTTAAACAGCAAAGAAATGCTTCAACATCGTGTAGTGAAACAGGTTCACAAAATAAAAAAAAACATGCAGAAGCTTTTTTTTTTTTCTTTTTCGTTTGTAAGGTCTCCAGCTGCATCCTACAGGCTCACTCACTGCCACACATGACTTGCCACACTATCAAGTGACTCCTCTCAGCTTTGGCTACAGAAGGTTCAAGTGGTAGAGCTTCTCCCAGGAGTTCAGATTCTCCTCCTTCATCACCTGGGGAAAAAACAGCTTTGGTTGAGGCAGCCAGTAACCAGAACAGCATCAATACCACATGCAGCAAGACACGGAAAAACACTAAAAACACAGTGTTTTGCCATATGCTGATATAAAAACATATTAAAGTCTGTGAATGTAAACAGAGCATGTTGCATAATTATCTCAGAGCCCAGTGTTCTGCTGGCCATTTTCTCCAGTTCTAGCCACGAAAAATGATGGCAGTTTTGTAAGTATCTATATTCTACAAGTTTCATTATTTTAAGGTAGAGAAACCTCCTAATCTGCAAACTCCCAGGCAGACACAGAGATGGTTTTGCCACTAGAAATTGCTCTGGGATAAACACAAACATATAAATGCTCTGGAACAAGAGCTGTGATCAAGCAAAAGTGAGACAATGCAACATCAGTGTTTGTGATGAACCTTCCCCCTTTTTCCCTCTTGTTCCAGTTATCCCAGTTTGTCACAACTCTGCCCACAGTGGCAAAGACAGCCTTGAGCATATTCTCCATTATAGCTCTTCAAAAGAGAAGAGCAGTTTTGTAGCTGCATCTGAACTGGAGATGACAGGAGCCAGCTGGGACCACAGGTGACAGACCAAGCACTGAACTGCACATGGACAGCCAGAACCATTAACCCAGGAGAATGTCACCTGAATCAGAGGAAACAGGAACTGACCTACACCTTCAGGAAGGTGCCAAATCCCACTCTGCCTGGTGTTCTGGTTAGACTCCTTTGGAAGGCTGAGGGATCTAAACACAGAGTGGCCCCAAATGGCTCTTGACCAGTTTGCTGGGCTAAGGCAGCACTGAGCTCATGGCTTTGCCTCCTGCCACAGGGACAGCAAAATGATCATTTGGAATGTGGCTGTTCCAGCTGCCCTGCAGTGATGCAGAGCTTGAGCTCTCACTGCAGTGTGGCACACAACTGCCTCCCACAGAAATCCAGCAGGGTCACCCCAGGAACCTGCTTGGCACTGACTAGAGGGATGACAGGATTTGGGATGGCCTTCCTGGGTTCTCCTTTGTAGTGGTTTCTGTGGGTTGTTTTGCTCTCTGGTTGGTTTTGAAAGACTACAGACAGATTTAGGCAAAAGGTCAAATCCAGGCCTAAGAGTTGTGACACCTTTTGATGTAAGTTTTGTCAAGTGCAGACACCTTTTTATGCTTTTTGTCAAGGTCTCCAGCTCCAGATTACAAGCACAGAAACACAACAGCTCTCAGTTTATTTCCCCAAAAAGTTCAATTAAAAGGAAGAGAAATGTTTGCACAAGAACTCTTTTATGGGCTAGCTCATGCAAAAGTGCTATCCAAGAAAAGCAGTGATCAAATAAGATGGGCATGCAGAGATAAGTGATCTACTTTATTCCTCCTCACTAAAAAATGAGTGAATTTTACATTGAGCATTCCTCACTTAACATGACTTGTTTTTATAGTCAGTCTGCATATTTGAGTAACTAAGGACATGTTTTCCAGCAGTTTGAGACAGAAGATTAACCTGCCACAGACAGACTGAAAGCATAAACAGGAAGGTGGTACATGACTCCAAAGCAGGGTTTCAAATAAACCTTCGCACCCAGTCATCCCAGAGGTCATGGTTTACTGGGAGGAGGAGGAGGAGAAGCTGAAGGTGTGTGTCAGGATAAAAATTATGACTCTATCCCTGCAGTGTAAAGGCTGTATATACTGACCACACAAAGGCACTCGCTGCAATTACAGCAGCAGTTATTATGTGGTTAATAACCTTGCAGGATGAAGTGTGACTCATTTAAAGCTCAGATTTCTTACCCATTCTGAAGTCAATGTATCCTTCTCCACCACTTATCACCAACATTGATTTTAAGGGACTCTGGTTGAAGGACTCTTGGGCTTGTTTATCAGCTGTTAGCTCTGTTCCACCACTACTCTGAGGGCAAACAACCTGACCTGGGGGAAAAACAGAACACATTTTTATGCCTGATATCTCAGAGTCAAACCCTCTGTGCTTGATCATTGGGTGACAATGATTAAAGCAGTTGAGTGCCTTCTTAACAAGTGTTCACTCAGCACAGAACCTTTTTCACAGAAGGAAGCAAAGTCCTTGTTTGTGACCAAGCCCTCTTCCTCCCATTTACCAGGGCTGCACTTAGCTATCAGACAAGTCTGGTAATAAAATATAAATCGTTTCTCAATGCACGAATTCATACTCTTGCTACCTTTGCCTAGGCACTGTAATTAACTAAGCAAAAGAAGGCAAAAAAAGAGAGAAACTTTTGAAGAAGGGTAACAAAACCTCACCTGGAACTGCAACAAAGAATTTGACAGCATCCCTGTGGCCGTGGAAGCAGAGCTGTGCGTGTGCCATGGAGCAGTAGGGGATGAATGTCCCTGGAGTCACTTTGTCACTGTTCTCATCTCCATACACACGGATCACACTCCCCGGACGGTTTCCAGAGCCTGCTGCTGCTTTGTTGGCTGTGAAAGAAGAGGAGTTTTTTTCCACTTCCAAACACAAATTGCTGAAGTGGTTATTGGTTAAGAAACCTTATGGTACCATCTAAAAGCTAAAGCCAACTTAGATAAAAATGAAACAGGAGGGCAGCAATGCCAATTCAAGACAGAGCTGGAAAGAAAAAGATTGCATGCTTCGTTATTTTAAGTACATCAGAAAATGGAGCAGGATTCTTATTAGTCTAGCATAAACACCAGATTTTCAATGTCCTACTTTTGGGAAAAAATAATTTGTGAAAGGACTGTATCTTTCATAGAAAATAAGTACCTCTAATGTGTTTCAGTATGAGCAAATTCCATGTACTTAAACATGTAATTAAAGACAGTTTCATTCCAACTAATCATAGGGTACCCCCTTGCCAGCAAAAATTCTCTACAAGTAGCCACCTGTGGGCACGAAGGAGCTACCCTATTATCATTCTACAGCTAGATTTTACTGAGAAGTTTTAAAATCCATTAAACCAGAGAAGTACTCATGCTAGACATACAAGCCATCTCCATTCCAAAGACTATCAAAGTAGTGAAAGAAACAGTGATTTGTAACAAGACAGCAAATGATGTGGATTAATGACAAAGTTATAAGATGTGGTATCACATTGGCTGGAAGAAAAACAAAGTCTGTATGAGAGTTCAGCTGCAACACAGGATGATATGCTAAACTGCTGAGCAGATTGGTGGCCATTTAGCAAACATAAAACTGCTGCAATGCAGTAACTGCAAGTGGAAAAACATTTAGGAACATACAAAGGGTAAATCTATAAGGAGTGGGAAACAGCCTCGAAGTGGCTATTAGAAGCCTGAAAATAGGTTTTGGTTCAGGATCTGCACTTACCCCGCAGCCCCAGTAAACGTCCCTGGTGGAGGATTACAGCTAGTGAGAAAGGAGGAAAGGGGAAATGGATAGGTATGACAGTAGAGGAGAAGGATTAATGAGAACCCACCACTCATATTTTGGTTTTTGATAAGGTAGAGCTTAAAATTTTAGCTCCTAAAAAAAACAATAGATATTTAATTACAGCAGATTCGATCAAAAGTCACAAAGAACAGCATCTTGTTATAGAAGTTTCAGTACAAAATGGACCATGAAAGCACTGCCACTGTCATGTGCTTTAAAGTTTATTATTGATTATCAACGTTTCCCCTTTCTCTCTTTCCTTGGCAGGAGGCTCCAGAATAATATAGAACTCATGTTTTCAAGTGCCTTTTTGGAACATCATCTGCTGCCCTGCTACTGAGACTCAGGGGTTTGAGAGATGCCACTGCTCATGCAAGGATCTGACTGCTTTTAAAAACCATCAATATTTCTCACCAGGGTTCTCCACCCCACTATCAGGCTAACCCCCAAAAGGCTGTTCTGACCCACAACCAACCAATAGAACTGAAATGAAACTGAACAGCTTTAATAGGGATTTCTTCATGTTCACTCCTGGTTTCAAACAAACTCCTCTGGAAACATTAAATTAAGCTTGACGCAAATGAAGAGCTATAATTTTTGAAAGCATGATTAAAGTGTCTCAAATTCATGACAGGAAGTTTGTCCTTCCTTAGTACATTCATGCAAGGCAAAAAAAAAAATAAAAGACATTTACTGAATGGATGGACAATGCAATGGAACAATATGAGAAACAATGCATGTGTGTGCTGTTCAACAAAGCAGATACAACATGAAGAGTTTTCACTATTAAATCACCCTAAAACTCCACCTGTCAGGCTGCACTATTTTCTAGGTACCAACAGGACAATTAGGACTATCAAAGGTCTGCATTTTATTTGCTGAAACTTCTGTCCATCTGTTTTAACAGTCTCAGGCACAAGTGTTGAGGCTTTTTTCTTGTTTAAATGCAATCAATTGACACAGAGATTCATCCCAAATTTTACCTATTTAAGATTTGTTTTGCCCTTCAGCTGGATTGTTCTTTTCTCCTGAGGTTCAACTGGCCATGTCTGAATGCTTTCTCTCCCACCCTCCTCAAGTAGTTTCTGCCTTTGGTAAGAGTTTGGGGTCTGTTATTCAGCAAATACCTGGATTTACAGGGTTGGAATTTGACCTGGAAGTTAGTGTCCTGTTTGCAGAATGTGCTTACAGCTCCTGTAACTCTGAATGTGTCCTTCAAAGCAGACTGTGCTACTCCTGTTCAGTCCTTTATACCCAATTTGTGACGAATTCTCAAGAACTTAAGCCTATCAAATTGTATTAGCAACAACACCAGCGTGCTCAAATCTAACAAAAATCTACTTTCTGATCACATGGCACTCAAAAATAACAGTAATTAGAAAACTAACAATGCCTTTTATAAGCAATAAACTTCTATCAATGCTGCTAATGCTCAGAACACCTCCAAGGCTTCGAAGTGTCCCTTTGATTTCAGCCAGCTCTGCTCAAACTGCAGCACAGGAGATTCTGGAGATGTGTTATTTTCTCAGTCATTGTAACCACAATCACAGATTTAGGTGCTGAACATCCCACAGGCCTGACCTGTTACAAACCTGAGAGAGTCAGACCTGGCAGTGAAGCTTTCTATCCATTAGCAAGCATCTGAATGGTGTTAAATACTCTTTTTTTGTGTGTCTACAGCATATTGCACAGTGCTATTCATTGAGATTTTACTTACTTTCTGTTAATGGAATGGAGATGATGACACCATTTCCTGTTCCTACCCATAAACGATTACAAGACACCATAAGAGCTGTGATTCTCACAAATGAGAATCCCAGTTTACCAGTACCTAAAAACAAAAGATGCTTTTCATCAAAAATTATGAGCAAGAAGAACTTTAGTTCTACAACAGAGAATCTTAAATCCAACTCCCAAATCACACAGACAAGCAACTCCCTCCCACTTCAGACAGAAACAAAAGGGGAGCACATTTAAGTTGTAAAGATAACCTAAAAGGCTACAATGCTGTGATTAAGGTGAGAATCTATATTGTAAAAATCTAAATTAACTATAAGAAAGCAAAAAAGCTATAACAGCTCCATAATGCTGCACAGTAAAATCTTCTGGAGCTTACCAGTTTTTAAAACAAGCAAAAAAAGTGAGTTTACAGATACTTTAAGATAATGAGTTCTCATCCATTAAAATTAATTTCTCGTTCATTAGCACAATGAGGGGGGCAGAAGGCTGACCAGCCACGTGCAATGCACAGCAGTGACTTGGGAAGGATTTCCCAGGGCCCAATTATCCATATTTGTTGTGTAATGTAGGTGGTCAAACTGCTCTTATATAGATATTAAAGCAAAAAAATCAGCTTATTAGGTTCCATAGCAATAAGAATTTGATATTTTGTGGGAGTTTTTTGAAAAAAGATACATTTTTTCCAGGCAAGTAATGGATTCTTCCCATTTTTAGCTTCCCGTTTATACTGATATAGATCAGCATAGAAAAAGAGAAAGACTATAGTGTCTCTGCTGGTGCCTGCCCAACCCAGCCATCATTTTCCTCCTTAGTCTGGAGTTTTTCAGGACACTTTACACACCAGGTAAGATCAACAGACTAACAGATGACTGCAGCAGATGACCCATCATGCTTTACAGACTGACTTAGATTTGCACCAACTGATTTAACTTCCCTTCCAACCCAGCCCTGCCCCAACTGCCTGATCCCTAGCAGGAAAAGGAGGCAGCAGCCAGCAAGGAGACACCATTTTTGGGTGAACTTACCAAGCATTTTGCTTACATAGGGCTCAATGTCCACGTCCTGCAGGTGCTGGTAGGTGTGGGCGTGGTAGAGGCGCAGGGTGGAGTCCAGGCGGATGGACACCCAAACACCATCACCCACCCACGCCAGCTGCCTCACTTGGCTCTCCCTCCTGGGGTGGGCATCAAAGGACTTCTAGGAAACATTGGGGGTCAAATCAGAAGGTGGAATAAAGGGAAGGGGAAGGAAGGTAGTTTTAAGTTGAGCATGACACTCTGATTTGCGAGATCACACAGGGAGTGTTGAGCTTAGTTACAAAAACCATGTGATGCTGTAAAATTGCTGATTCCCCTCCCTAAGTTGGGTCTCAAAGCTGTAGTTTCCTACTCTGTCTTCATTTACACATCTCATCCCAGCCTGCTAAAGCTTCTGTCTCCCTTGAACCTGGAGCCTTTTTGGTCTGAGATGCTGCTCAAGGTCCACATATCCAAAAAGTGCTTTTATTCCTCGTTCTGCCATGACTGATTCTCACAAACAAACCCACCTGTGTAAAACACACACTGTCCACCAGCAAAACAACCCATCTCACTTTCGTATCAACTTCATTTCAGTTTTCCCATATATATATATATTTAGAGTCTTCTTCACAGAAACAGGTTATTAACTGGGTGATTGATCTTTTCAGAAGAGCTGAGCAGTCACTCTCAAAGGCCTGGCCCATGTCTCAGGCCAATTAGCAGGAGCTGAAGCACTGCTATTGCTCAAGGCTTGCAGAAACCTCAGCCACTTTGTGCCCTTGAGATGACAGATTAAACACTGCAGATAAAACACAGATAAAAGCTCACACATCTTGCATGAACTACTCTCTAACTGGAGGGTGCATTCAAGATTAACACTCACAAACCTCTAAAGTGTGCAAAGACAGATTACAGAGGAGTTTACAAGTGGGTGGAGAACAAAATGAGGCACACAGAGAATAAGATGGGGTCTGACCCTACAAGCTTGGCACAAGGACACTTTGCAGTTTCTGGCCAGCTAAAAGTGGAGCACTAAACCCTCCAAAAACTGGTTTCAGTAAGTAAAAACTGTCTTATCATGGCTTAAAATCTTCCCAAACAATGATAACATCTCAAGAAAATGTAATACTAACTAAAACAAATTTGCTTGGTTACCTGTTTCTGTACTGATAAAAACAGGTGTTTCTGGAGTTACTCTGGAGTCTGAGCTGCAGCATTAAAGCATAACACTGAATTATTTTAATCACCATTTGAACTTACCTCTATTTTCATGGCCTTTGGTTGAACAACATAGATTTTGTTCCTGTAGCCACACCAGACCTTGTCATGCACCACTGTCATGCACCGGATGGAGTGGTGTGGCCGGCCAAGGTCCAGGAGGTGATAGTTTGTCAAATCCCACTGACCATCTGCAAAAACAGGAGGAAAACAAAAAGCAGATCTAAACACAGGCTCCTGGGAATTGAAGGAAAATTTAGAAGTACAAGCAGCTATCTTTAGTCTGATTTTTTTTTTAAGCATTGCAAGAATCTGGGTAAGTTAATACAAGTTTCTAGCTAGGCTCCTCATTAAAAAAACCCCAGCAATTAATATTCCAAATGCTACTTTTTCTAAAAAATAAAAGTTGTACAATGATCCAGGTTAAAACCCCAGCAAAACATTTTTAAATCAGCAAGTTACCCAGTGCTAAATGCTCTGCTTGGCTAGGACCAGTATATGTGAAAACAAACAGCTTCCCACACAGCAGCAGGCACTTGCTGCTTGGCTGAACATAGAAACGTTGGGCAGCAAAGATTTTTTTTTAAATATGCTACAAGATCTTAACAAAGGCACCTGAAACCTAAAAAGTAAAGTTAACTTGAAATCTTTCCCATGACAACCTGTAAAATGGCCACTGGGGAATATATGATCAAAATATGACTTTAAAATAGCACATTTCTTTCCTGAATGCTGTTAAAAAACCCCAGGTTTGCAGGTGTAGGAGAATCCTTACCAACTCCCCGGTGGAAGATGGCGAGTGTCCCATCAGCCAGTGCAACCAAAACGATTCCTTTGACATGTCTGGGGAAAAAGGAAACACAGCAACACACACTGTTAGACTGCTCTGCTCCAAAGGCAGCTTTAAAGCAAGGTAGAAACATTTCAGCATTTTTTTTACAGTCTGTTAGCCCTAGTGTTTTGATTTCTACAATGCAGCTCAAGAGAAGGGATGTAACAAAGGTGTCAAAATCCAGGTCAGAGAGCTTGAAATCTATCTGGCTACAGTGCCTGAAGGAAACAGCAAGGATAACAACCTATAACTGTTTTGAGTAGCTACAGCTCATCATTTGGGCTATGTATTTCCAACAGGTAGATTCCTTTTATTTTCCTTACTCCCCAAACGTTTTCCATTGTCCCTCAAAGAGCATGCAGGCAGTTATGGCAACTGACATTCCCAATATCTGAGGAGGAAATCTAAAGCTAAACTTTGAATGTATTTTAACGGAAATTCATTATGATTTACATGACATTCTTTCAGGACTTACACAATACTGAGAATAGAATCTTTAAGTTTAATGGCATGAACACATTTCCTCCACTGGGCCACTGACGAATGAACATACAGGCTGCAAAGACAAATCAGGAGGCATTAAAAGCACTACCAGGCAAAAACAACCACAAGAAAAACCCTTATCAACTAAAATCCACAATCAAAGGGAAAATAAGTTTTCATCTCCCACTGGAAACTATGTATAGACTGAAAGGAAGAACTACACGAGCAACAGAATGGCTTTTCAGAGACCTAAAGCATTACAAACTCCTTTACAGATCCATCTGCAGTAAAAACGACAATATATTTTTTCTAGCATATTAAAATATTGAAAGTTATGGAATTATCAGACCATGACAATTTCTTTCAGTACAAAAAAACCCCCAGAACTTTTCTGCAGATGAAGCATTATCCACCAAAAAGGCCTTGCTAATCACCTACAATACTTCCTTTGAATTCTATAAGGCCTAAAAATGCAGCAAAGCATTCATGGTTTTGGCTCTCTTGAGATCTTCCTGCACTTAATCCTGGCTCGAGACAGTTATCAGGCCTGCAGGCACAAGAAGCAAGTTTAAAGTAATTATTTCAACTAAATGTACCAAGATTAGCAGTTCCTTACCATCCATTCTGTGCTCCAAGCCACATGGTGGGTAAAAGGCTACTCATTTTCTGTGCTTCTTCTCTCACTAGATCTTGCTCATTGGGCAGAACTGCAACATCTTTATATAACTCTGACTCAGTACTAGAAAAAAACACCAGTTAAAATACATTTAATGGACTGCACAGAGTACTCAGGCTACAACCCAGCCACTTACTTCACTGCTGGGAGCTCCTACACTGCCTTTTGAAGTACATGAGGTGTTTAAAAACACACTAACCACACAGGAAAGTGCACTATGGATGAAAACCCCAATAACAATGACTTTCTTCAAGTGGACATTTGCTTTTACAAGGAAAATTAGGTTCCATTCAAGCCTGTCAGTATTGCTGGTATCTCTGGGGAAAGGCAGAAGAGAGTCACAAAGCACAGTCTTGTACCAAGACTACTTATGTAAACCTCAACACACCTCAGAAAAAAAAAAGGTAGTGATCTTATCTCCATGCTAACTTCCTACATACACTATATTTCTCTCTTTAAATACATTCAAGAGGTACAAGGACTGAGACTATGTACTTAGGCTGGTACACTGGGGATGCCTCTGTTGTGTGCTGCACTCCCAAGGGATCTGTGAAGACATGCTCTGTGTAGACTCCAGTTTGTGCAATATCAGCTGTGTCTTCTCCTGTCCCTGCATTGACTTCTGTTGCTTCTGTTGCCTCCTCTGCTGTTGGAATGTTCTCATCTACTGAATTATTTTCAGTTGCAATATCTATGAAACAAACAAATTTGAAAACCTTTTAACAACTGCAACAGAATCTATTCTTTAAAACAGCCAGAACCTTATACTTTGTATAGATGTGATAGCCAGGCAGTTACAATCTAGATCTTTTCATCTAAAAAAAAAAAAAAATCACACAGAAATGCCCAAACTTTAGCAGGTTGCACTGTATAAATCAATGTCCAGTCACTTTAAGTACCAACCCAGTAACTGAAGGCCCAGATTGGCCTTTAAGTGACTAATTAGGACAGCAGTGAGCAAGTCCAACCACCACATATCTATTGCCAATTGTATCACCACACAGTTCTGCAGGGCATGTGACAGAAAAAAATGTTTATAAAATAATCAGCTTCACTTAAATCTCTATGAAGACTCAACAAAATCCAAGGCATTTATTCTAGTCGCTCTCTGGCAAGATCTGCATTCAAATATTAACTTAAAATCTCTCTTTAGAGCATGCACAAGAATTCTCTCAAAACTACCTATTTCCATGCCACCTCCACCAAGTTTTTAGCTACAATTACACAGATTTAGTGTTTGTGTCACCATAGCTCACACACTATTACACTCATTTCCAGCTGCACCTGCACTGTGTGTCACACACCTGGCCCTGTGTCACACCTGCAGTGTGTGTGTCACACACCTGGCCCTGTGTCACACCTGCAGTGTGTCACACACCTAGCCTGACACATCTGTACTGTGTGTCACACACCTGCCTGACACACCTGCAGTGTCACACACCTGACTGTTTCTCTGCCACAGGTGAGGCCCCATTGGTGTCATGAGTGCCAGGAGGTGCTGTGAGCCCCTCAGCAGTGCAGCCCACCACGGTGATGCCCCCCAGCAGGCTGTCAGTCTCTGCAGAGCTGTTGCTGGTCATGCTGCCACACAGGGAGGACTTGTCCACTTGGCTGGAATCTGCTTCTTGGGACCCTTCTTCTCCTGCAGGGTAGTCTGTTTCCCTTGCCCCTGCAAGAGATGAAACTCAGAATCACAGAATACCCAGACCTGGAATAAGAAAGCTTTAAAGTGAATGAGCTCTCCAGCAACTCAGATTAAACATGCAGATAACCCCTGTCAACAAGGTTATTTTAAGGTGATCAGCAAATGTGGAAGATGCGGTTACACAGCTCACAAAACAAAACCAAGATTTACATATGCTGCACAACAATGTCATTCACTGTGTTTCAATCTGCAGTTTTCCAAATGGCTTATTCCTATTTTAATTACCTATTCCCATTTTATTATTGATTAATTAATATTAATTCCTATTTAATTTTCCTCTAAAATCAGATTTCATAACAGTGCATGGTATGCAGGGACACCTATCTACATCTCTAAAAAGAATTTAGCTGCAATAGATCCTTCGTTCTGGAAGAAAAACTGGTTTTCTCATGTTCAACTCTCATAATTTTAAAAGGCACTCAAATGCAACAAGGATTCCCTCTGCAGGAAGCTCCAAGACTTGCTGCTTATCTTCAAGAGGCTGAAGAAGTCAAAAAAGCAACCAACATATTGTTCTTTTGGTGATGCTCACAGTTCCATGAAATCCTGACACTATTGCACAATTTATAATACATCAAACAAAACAGTTCCCCTCGGCTGCTGACAGCTCTCCGATTTTCTGTTAATTTAGGTCAGGAGGCAACTAAAGAGTGGAACAGGAGGGAAGAAATGCCGCAGTTTCTATGCAACTAAAAACTTTCTTATTGCTGTGCTACAGTAACATTTGATCACACTAAGTAACAAATCTGTGGGTTTTCATTGCACAAGGAAAGCTGAAGAGAAACAGTTAAAAAAGCAGGAGCTGAAACAGTGCAAGTGCTTACCTGGCACACTGGCAATGCAAAGCACATGAGAATTGCAAACAATGAAACTGTCCAGGATATTTCCTGGTTGATTTGCATCAATGATGATAACTTTTGTAGCAGAATGTGTGCTAGTACAGATCCAAACTAGACTGGATAATTCTTCCTGATGTTTCAGTTCCTTCTGCTGATCCTGAAGGAGAATAAAGGCAGAAGTGAACAACAAGAAGGGGGACAAGGATAGAATTATTACCTGTGATCTTTTATGGTCTTAGATTTTCACCTACAGAAATACACATAAATATGTGGGAAGTTAAATATCTTCAATGCCATTGTAAAATTCCATGTAGTTACTTGTTCTTTGTGTATTTGAAGTATAAAGCTCCCCCATTTCATACTTCTATTAAAAATATAGAAAATATTATAATTATACTGCATAATTATATAGGTAGACCAGTACAAAATAAGAATACTATTGACATGCCAGCTGCCATACTCAGTATCACCACAGGTTAATGTGATATCCCAAAGCACTTCAAAATGAAGCCTCTGTTTTTATGTCCTTCATATGAATTCCATTCATGGCAGAACATAAACACTTCTGTCACAAATGGGTTTTAAAGGAGGCAGCACTGATATAAGCAGTACATCATTTTGATGTAAAATTGATTTGCTCCTGAGATTTGCCAGCAAGTGAAGAATCAAAGCATTTTTGTAGCTGGATTCAATAACCTAAATATCCTGGGCTGATGCCTACCCAAGAAAAAGCTATTTGTTACCAATAAGCCAATTACAAAATACTTTATTACTCTACAGTTACACAGTAAAGATGTTTGCCTTTATAATTTATTAAATGTGCCTTGCAGTGCCCTTACCTTCAGCTCCTGGTCTAGTTTATCTAAGCTGCTCTGGGATCCTGTTTGCTGCTTGTTGCCATCTGCATCCACAGCAGTCACGTCATTGTAGAACACACTGGCACCAACCACAGAGCCTCCATCTCGTGTCTTCCCTCCTGACAGGTTCACCCCTACAGCACACCACAGCTTGGGAGAAAAAGAAATGTTTCACTTAAATGGCAAAATGAAAAAGGAAACACAACCATTCATCAATATGCTAAGTAATATCAACATTACTATATATCCACAGTCCATTTTAAGTTATTCGTTACAATTAAAGTCTATTAAAGCTTAAATTTTTCTTCACTGTGTTTCAAAAAGAACATAATTGAGTCCAAAATAAAAATATTTAAGCTATAGGTATCATCACTGGAAATATCCTACCTTCATAGAGGTATCCTTCTCATCTAAAGGTCTCAGGTAAACAGGCACAGGCAAGTTCTTCATCTTATTTTCACCCTGTCCACCATTTGCCACCTAGGCAAAAAAAGCCAAAAAAACAAAATGGAAAAGCTCTCCCCTTTAAAAGAGGTTTACAATCTGTGGAATCAGTTGCTCAGACTTTACTAAATGCAATTAAGAGTTTTGCATTGATGTTTTCCTTAGAAAGATTCTCCACTGCCAAGTCCACCCCAAAAAGCTGGAATCACTCAAACACGAGCTGTGAAATCACAGCCCATCCAGATGTGACAAAACATGAAGCTGCTCCCATTCCACCTGAAACCACAATACCTGTTTGTACTTCTGAGGTAGACTCCAGCCAAAAGCCTGCACTCTGCCATCCTCCTTCTGCACGTGAGCTTTCACCTGGCGGTACTGCTCCCTCTTCTGCTCCCGGCGCGAGGCTAAACTGGCTTCAGTTCTGGGCAAGAAGCACCATTGAGGAATCTGTTATTCGTGCTCTTTGGAGTTCTTTGTGCAATGAGAGTTGCTGTTAAACTCAATAATCAAGATCTCTGTGGAAGCAGTGGGTTATCAAGGATTACCCCTGCTTTTTTCACCTATTGAAACACCAGGTTTCCTGTGTTTCTAAGGGACTGGTGAAAAACAGGCAAAGCCAGAAAGTTTATTGCCAGTGTCCTTCAAGGAAATTAACTTGGGTTATGTACCTCTACTAGGGGCTTTAAAAGCTGTAAATAAAAAGGATATATTGCCAAAACAAAGCACAGGAGAAAAGAAAAATGGCAGATACTTGTTAGCCTCTTAAGTGAACCTGAAGTACCTGTACAGTTACAGCTCAGCTACAATATTTGCATATAGAAGTGTACCAAGTGCTGCCTCCTGTGCCTAAATGCACTTTTGTGGAAGACAGTGGGATTTACCAAGTAGAATATTTCAGCCAGGTGCTCAGAGCATTCACCCATTGCTGCACAATTCACTCTGCACTATCTTGAATTCTTACATGTCAACACTCACTTCAGGAGAACATTATACTCCACTTAGCAGCATGCTAGTACTCTCAGAGGACTGCAAGAGTAAACACTTGCTACAGCATATCTAGTAGCATAAAACCAAGATGTCTTACTCTTCACTGAGGAATTCAAAGGCTTTAGATTTGTCACTGGGTAATTGAGATAAGGTGCTGCTTCTTTTCTTGACTGACGGAGTAATGTGCGAGGTTGGAGCATTATATTTAACATTGACAGGAGGTTCTGGTTTCTTTGCTGTATTGCTGGATGAACTGAAGAGCCTGCTAAAACTAGAAGAGAAAAAGACAAGAATCAAGATTTGTCAGATACATCCAAATTTGCCTGTGCAGGCAAAACACAGCATATGCCAGCCTGCTCAAGACAGTTAAACTAAGAAACTGGAGCCCAACATAGCAGCAGCCACCACACACTCAGTAACACTCTCAAAGCACAAAACCTCATGTCAGTCAGAAGAATTCTTAAAGAGTTATCATCCCATTTGTTCATCAAATGCAATGGGAACTTCGTTTTGAATTAACATCCACAGGGTACCAACAAAATGAGGATGTGAACATCACACCAGGAAGACAGTTTTATGAAGCACATTAGTTCAAGCAGAGAGCACTTAAAAAAACCCTCCGTTTTCTAGGCAAAAAGCTAGAACAGTTATCAGCAAACCACAACATCAAAAGGATTATTTGACAAATATCTTCTTGTGAAAAACACTGGTTTAGATTTAAAGAGCTCAAAGTCAGCAAGGAGAATGTGACAATCAGTAAGCTGCACTTCACAGAGGAAAAGGAAGCTGAAATAAATGCAATCCACACATGCTACTCAGGTTTCTACTTTCCATCATAAAAAATGAACCCAGAAAAATGTTCAGAACAAGAATCCTGGTGCATATTCAGGTAGTAAAAAACTCCAGCACTTTGGCATTTAACTTCACAAAGTGCACAGGCACTCACTACGTGCTGCAGCTTACGACACATTTTGTCTTCCAGACCAGTCTTACCGAGCTGGCATGCTGGGCAACAAGAGGAGAAGGGTTAAGACTTCTTCATCTGCCAAAAAACAATTAGCTAACATACACCAATGTGCCAGCTAATTGGTTAGGGTCTTTATTTCTGCCAGTGAGTTGTGTTTCTATACTTACAACTGCCAAATGCTTGATCTCTTCTTCTCTTGCATGGCTGGATTTTCTCTTGATGCTCTACAAGAAATGAATTCCAAGTTTACTGAGTAAGCAACAACCAAAAAAGGAACAGGAAAGGAACAGTGTGTAACTCCTATTTTTTAAAAAAAGGGTAATATCTTGAAAGTAACAAAGCCTGTTTTTTCACAGTGCTACTTCTTTTCTGATCAGAGCACAATATTAAAATTCCCACTAAAGGAACTGAAGTTACATAATAAACTTCATCCACATGTCTTTGCATCCCAAACAATTGGCAACTACTTTTCACACAGAAGAGACAAATCTGCATAACACTTTGCAATGAAAACAGCTCAAAGAAAGCAACAAACCATTTTAAATTATTCTGCCCCCTATTTAATATTTTAACCATTGCTTTTTGTTTTAAAGCCTCTTATCCTTGAACACATCAGTAAATAATTGATAAAGTGAGTGTTCCCATAGCCATAGATAAGAGATAGGAGAGGATTTCTGCAGCAGACAATAGCTATAGAAAACAAGCCATGGCTGTTGGGATATTTCCTCCCAAAGGCTCACAGGCAGGAGGACAATGGGAACAATTACATGTCACTGCTGTCTGTGGCCAGCAGGCAGCACCACAGCCTGTGGTACCTGTGCTCAGGACAAGGATGAGCTGGGCTGAGCTCTGAGGCAGAACACTTATGTTTTTAAACCACACCTTCCAAACAAGTCAATATTCAGAATTGAAATTAGACCAAATCACCATCTTTATTGCTTAGATTTAACAAACCTTGCACAGCTTTAAATTGGGCTTTCCTCTGAAAACTCAAGTCCTTCCAAAAGGATTATGCTCAATCTGAAGTCTACATTATCTCTATTTTGACATCACAAGGTATGTGCACACACAGTAATTTTTACTGCCCACCAAATTAACATTATTTAAAATTACCAACTTTTCTAACTACTCCAAAATAAGCATCCCTTGAAAAAATGCATGTATTTCACATATGTACTTCATGAAGAAGTAACACATCTTCACAGAGTTCTCACCAGGAATATTTTGACAAGTTCCATGCCCATAATTTAAAAACAATTACACATGGGCATGAGGAAAACGAGCAGAAAGGAATTCAGCTACCACCCAGATCACTCTAAAAAAAAAAAAAAAAAAATCACAAAGAGGTCTAAAAAAAAAAAAAAATCACAAAGAGGTCTGTCAAAGACTGTAGAAGAGAATTCACCTGATCATCTCAGTCCATCGCACAGCCTCCTGCAGCTCCATCAGCCTCTCCTTGTACTGGTTCCTCTCCATCAGCACCCGCGCCATCTCCACGCGGGTGAAACGTTTCCGCTGCGCCGTGGGGACATCGCTCTGGGCACAGGAAACACCATGGCAGGGACAGAGCAGCACCACAGGGCCCTGCAGAGCCACCCTCTGCCTCCTGAGAGCTCAGTCTAAGGCACAAGGCCAGGTTCCAAATTGTTTGTAAGTCTTGAGTTTTACCTTCCTCTCCTCCCGTCCTTTGTATGCAAAATAATCGGAATTAAAACAGTTCTTCAGAAAGGAGTGTGATAATAGTGGACAGAGAGGAAAGAAAGCAAACTAATCACTGTCATTTTAAGTTTACTTGTGCTCTTTAGATCTTCTGTCTTTTCTATACATGGAGGAACTTTACCACTGCATTGTAAGCAGTAAAGTTTAGCAGCACTCAAACACAAGGACTTCTACTGTCCCACAGAATGACATCCCCAAAACCACACACATACATCCACCTACATCATCATCCTCTTTAGCTTTCTGTCTTGCTTCCTCTGCTTCTGCACGAGCTCTAAATACAAAATGAAAAACAGCTGCATTAAATACCACAGTAGTTTTTTTTCTTCTTTTTCTTTTTTACAACCACAGAATTAAACTTACTTTCTCAGCTCTTCTTCCAGTTCTTTATTCTTCTCTTCAAGCTTCTGTTTTGCTTGTTTCACAGCCTCTAATTCACCTTGTAGTACATCCTTCTCACAGGTCAATTCATCCACCTTTGCTATTAAATCGTTCTTCACTACATTCAGTGCATTTCTACACAAATATTGAAAACACATGGTTAAAGGATGGCCAGGGTCTCACAGCTCATCTTCAGCCTGGTTTTGTTTTTGAATAGCTACACATTTCTTACACAGAGTTGCTGTAAAAAGACACAGCTTTCTTGGAGGTCAAACTATCTCCCCCCAGATCTCCAATGTTCAAACACATTCACATCTCTGCATTAGAAAAAAGTACTGATAAATCAGTTTGCTTAGAATAAACTCCTCAAGAGTGCTCCAGTGGATTTGCCTCTGCACTTACAGCTGTGTTTCTGACAGGGAGTTATCTCATCAGGACACAGCACTGCATTTCTTGGAGCCTTACAAGGATAAAAGCAGCTTTTGCTTCTTAGGTCCTTAATTTCTAGAAGAATACTGACTTAGCCAAATACATCTACAAATTCAAAATACTCATATCACTACTACTCTTAGAACTGAAAGCCATTTGTATAGTTTCTGTAAGAAGATATTAAGAAATAACAGAAAGTCAGTATTTTTTATACAAACATTCTCACTTACTTTGTCTCGAGCAGCTGAGTGTTTTCCAAAATCAGGTTTTCAACCTCACGCCCCATTCCTTTCCAAAGGAAACAAACACATGAAATTAGCAAATAAAAATGGATGTTTTTACAAAACTTACACTTTGCCATTGCCTAAAGCCAACTGAATTTTAAGTATGACCAACTTGTCAGAAGAACTGTGAGCTATCTGAAGTTTCAGGTCCAACCTACCTTCTACAATAAGCTTTCCCCTCCACCTTCTCCCAGTCTGACTTCAATTAAAACCCAAAGGCATCCCTGGCTAAGCACAGGCCAGTGCTGCCTCCACCTACTCTTTATTTAGAAGATGTTACAGTACTAAGCCAAAAACCAAACACAGCATATGCTGCACCAGTATTAGGCCACAAAATAGAAGTTTAAAATGCTCAGCTGTCTTTTATACCATGTTAGATACCAAAGTATATATCAGTTCTAGACACAAGACATGCTGAATAAAGCTGAGATTGTGAAAGCCCTGCAGATTTCCCCCGAGCAAATGATACCTTACCAAAGAAATTATGGTCTTTAAAGCCCATGCATTCCATGTAGAGCAAAAACAAGAACAAGAAACATTTCATGTGAGGTGTAGTATGAGCGAGGAGCAATAAAAGATTTAGACTTAGGAAGTAAGAGCGAATTAAAACAAAGCCACCACCAAAAATCTGAAGTGGGATGTGATGTGATTAGAAGCAGGATTTATAGAGAAGACAGATGTTGAAGAATTTAAGTTTGTCACAACCATTTCCATTGGTTAAACCTCTTAAAAAAAAAAATCAGTAATTTAACAGAAGTCTCTCATTTTCTGTGAAATAATTTAGAAGCACAGTACATGGAAGAAATGCTAAGCCATTCAGAAGTTTCCAATTAATATGTTATTATGGCAAAAAGTGAACATAACTTTTCATGTAAATACTTCAATGTTACTTAAATTTCTGGAAATTCATTTCTCACCCTACTGTTTCCATACCTAATTTTGAAAATATTAAAGGATTTTAAAACTATAATTTGGGGAAAGAATAATTATTTTGCACAGCAAAATAATTGCCACACAGATAACAGAAGAAATTATGTTAATTCAAGATTAACATAACTAATGAAAGAGGTATCTTAATGGTGGAGGCCTTTTAAAATACTTTAGGAACACAATCTTCTAAGCAACTTTGGCAGCAGAAGACTTAAAAAATATTTGGATAACAAAGAAAAAAGGTATCTATAAATAGACATGCAAATCAAAGTTCCCTCTTTTGACATTTCCCTCTCTGGGTTTTGGATTAAAAATAAATGAGATTTAATAGTGAAGCAACTTAGATCAGCCATTGTTAATTTATCAATATCTGGAGAAATCCCCTATGCTGCAGCCATCAAGAGATCTTATTCACGTAGCTATTGCTTTTTAAGCATTTTCAGTATTCACAGATAAAGGGATATAGGATCATGTCCAACAGGTGTCAAGATCTTTTATAATGCAAGAACAAAAACTAGAAAGCCAGAGTGCAACAGCAAAAAAAAAAAAAAATAGTTACCAAGCAGGGAAAAAAATGCAGAGAATGTATTTTATGAGAGCAGCAGCCAAGAACGCCTAACTGGAGAAGCAACAAATTTCAAAGATTTTTTGAAAAAAGAAGCATACACACCAGAATATTCCCCTGGGTATGCAGCCCAAGAGAAAACAGATTAGAGAATCCCAATTAACTACTTTTACACAACTCCAAACTGAGTTTAATGCTCACTTAGAACAGATCCAAATGCTTGAAACACACAGACTATCCTGGATGCAGGTTTGGCTTTGCAGGTTTTGGACTATGGTTGTCCTCAAAGTGAAATTACAATTCTAAAATAAAATTTTCAGATGAACACATTCTGCATAACAAATGCAGGTATAACCCTGGGCTTAGTTTGCACACACTGGTGTTGCCAGCAGTAAATTTACAGAAAATGTTAATAAATTCACTGACAAACCTTCAGTAAGTAATACTAAAAAGTACGTTATTTTTTGCCCATGGAAAACAAAGCATTGGAATCAGGACATCCTGACACATGTTTGATTTCTTTAAGCAGTTTATCACAGCTAAGGGATGGAAGCTGCTCCATGTTAATACTTCTCCAGGATCTGTATTTTTGCATGCAGAATGTGTGATTAAGTTGTCCCTGTAACAATGGAGTGACATCCAGGAGTTTTGGATTGAGGATGTTGCAGTAAGGATGTGGAGATCCTCACTGCTCAGAGTGACACAAAGAAAAACCATCTCAGACTGGGGACAGGCCCATTACTCCTGCTGAGTAATACCTGCAGAAACGTCACCTGGTGGATGTAAAATAAGTTTCTGATGGAACACTGAGCAACCAGAAATCCAGATTGCACACAGGAGTTTTAACAGTCCTAACAATCTGTATTTTTGCTGGGTCAGAGGACAGAAGCAAACAAGCTGCTGATTGTCTGCATACAACCCATTCCTCAAGCAAGAGTGGCATCTGCATTTTATACATTCCATAGTACCAGCTTGCATTATTTCAAAATGAGCCCTGAACTATATGGCCAAAAATATGTTGTTTATAGAAAGATTATTTCTTCTAATGACCTTTTTGATCTTGGTCAACTCATATTCCCAAAACTTACATTTTGTTCAGTCAGCACAGAAGTAGCAGAAAGCTGCTTTGGAGAAAGAGAAAAGTGGGTTTCCCCTCCCCTATCAATTAACAGTTTGATTCTCAAATTACCACCACTGCATTTTGCTGCAATTCTCTTTCAAGTTAAAATCCCTGAAGAGGTGATAAAGCCAGGCCACTACAGATCAGGCATAACCTGAATAAAACTACTGAAACTAGTTCAAGACAAAAATCCTGCCTTGAGATAAAAATCCTTATGTAAGAGAACATACAGGGAGAAATGAATTAGAGAATAGTGTAAGGAGTGCCCCAAAAGATTCAGGCTGACTTCATTATAGGAAAGAACAAACACTTTCTCCTGGTTTTGCATTCCAATGACTACCTTAGGATGCTACTCAAACAATTTTAATGCAAATGAAGCCTAACAATAAATCCAGCAAGAATAATTAAGCACTTCCTAAAAAGGAAAATTGCTGTATACAGCATCTTGAAATAACCTTTCTTACCCAGTAAATCTGCACCTTCATCCACATCTCCAATTAGGCCAGAACCAGCAGATGACAGCTCTTCAAAGAGTGACTCTGTGTTACGGTCAAACGCTTTGTTCTCGATGCCTTTGGTGGGAGTGCTGGGCAGAGAATTAAACAAGACATGAAAAAGCAGGGAGAGAACATTCCCACAATGAAGAAAAGTTTTCTCTGTATTTTTTTACCAGTAGTTCATTTCTTCCTCCCAAAAAACTCCAGAAGTTTTCAGCTGGCTTAAAAGTTCTAGATTCTATTTTCAAATAGTGCTTTGCCATCAAGATCCCAAACTTGAAGCAGTTGCTGATATTGAGTTGGACAGGATTTTAATACATTAAAGCATATCAGGTTTTGGCCTATAGAAATTCAGTTGTGTCAGGACTTAGTCAGCCCAAATGCCTGAAGAACAGACAGCTCAGCTAAACTGGAAGTCATTTCATATAATAAGAATGCGAGAGAACTGAATAGTAAGAGGTCAAAATATTCCTCTGGTCAGAGAAGCAGCTCTGTTCACACAAAGCTCTTAGACCCTTAAGATTCACCATACTGAGCAATTTTATCCATCTCACCATAAGAATGAAATAAAGACAGGAAAAAGGAAAATTCCTGCACACAGCATCTTTATATAATCTTCTAAAAATTGTCTTTTTCCTCAAATCACAACACAGAACTTACCTGGAACCCTTATATCCACTGAGATCTTTATCCATATCCAACTCTGGAGTTGACTCAATGATTGCCTGAACTTCAGATTTTTCTTCATTTTCATTTCCCCCTGGGGCAAAGCAAGTGATATATGTCCATAAACAAAATCATCATGACCCATTAACTACATGTAGGAGTTATCAATCAATCACCAACTTAGGATACCTCTATTCAAAGGTAATTAAAAGAAAAGACCCAGAAATTTTGACACTGTAGTGCAGAAACTGAATTTCTGCATCTCTCCTGAATTTAACAAAAGTCATCCAACAGTAGTTATTTCCTACTATTTCTGCAGTTGAAACCAAGCAGTCCAACCCTTCATGACTCTGTGCCTTTTCTATTGTCAAGGAAAAGTCATAAATAATTCTGATTCTAAAGAAAAAAGGACTAAAGCCACCAATAAACAACAGACTTATCTCTGACCCATATTCTGAACTCCTTAAAATACTGAGTAAAAAACCTAAGTATCTCTTATTTGTGGCACCACAGATGATAATTAATAATTGATCAAATACAAGGTCCATAGTAACCTACATGAAGAAGTTAAAGCAGCTCACCAGTGCACACATTTCTTGTCTCTTGAGCTGCCTGTACTTCAATATTCTTGCTTACATCCAGCTTCTCATTTGACATCTCTGTGTCCTTTGCAAGCCCTTCAGCATTTTCCTTTTGAGGGGTTTCAGCAGGCAGCACAGGAACATCTGAAGCAGCTGTGGATGCTGGAGTAGTACATTTGGAGCCTGCTTGGCTAACATCAGACAGCTCATCCTAAAATTGCACCATTACCAGTGAAAAATGAACACAAATTAAAGTGTTATTAGAGTTGGGCATATAAACTAAAGAATAGACACCAAAATCACTGTATTTTACTGAAAATTGTGGAAATGAAAAGAAACAGGAAGAAAAAGACTACTTTAAGCCAGTACATCTTTAGCCTCTGGGTGTTCTACCCTTGTTAAAGCAGTTATAGCTACATAAAACTTCCTTTATTTTTAACAGTAATGTTTGATCTCAGCTGGTAATTTTAGTCACAACTTCAGGGTGTTTTTCTGTTAAGTCTTCCAGACAACAACTTCCCTTCTCATTCTAACAGTATTTCTAGCTTCACAATGAACTGCTCAATCTTCCCAAAGCTGATATAAAATTAATTGTTCAAAAAGTACATGGTACCTTAAAAAGCAGACCTTGAAGCACTGGTGCAAACATGGATTTAACTGATACAAAAGTGCAGTATTTCATAGAATCATAATCACAGAATGGTTTGGGTTGGGAGGAACCTTAACCCAAACTAGACCAGGTTGCTCCAAGCTTTGTCCAACTTGGCTTTGAGCAGCTCCAGGTATATTTGTAAGCACTTCACTCAGTATTTCTGTGCTTTCCAGTCTGAGCTGTGAGCCCTGGCTGGCACTGGGAATGAGACATGGAACTGCAGTCACTGCTTGTCCAGCTGGATTTCAGACCCACTGTGGAACACCAGCAAACAGCTCTTCTTAGGGAGATGATTCCTGGCAACAATTTACAGTGATGCTGTGTCAATACCCATAAATATGGCATTAATCATGGAATTAATCCAGCTGCTGGACTCCAGACTGGGACCATTGCTCAGACAGAGCTGCATCAGGCACTGGGTAGGAGGGCAGGGTGGACTGTAGGTGACACAACCAGAGGTCACTACGTGGACATAGCAACAGCCTTTTTGTGCCTCTACTCTCCACTCACATTCTACCCCCATTCACATTTTCCCCCTCATTCATGCCCAGACCCACACCAGATGTCTGATCTGTGACTTAAGCAGCACATGACAGTAAACAACAGCTCACTGCAGAGAGAAAAACAAGTCTGTCTGTTTAGGCCAAGAGTTTCTAGCACACACCATTAGAGGAATCTTGCTGGGGAAAATAAAGATGAAACTTGAGGCTGCTGTGTGCAAAATGAAGGATGGTAAGTTTTGATGAAAAGTTATTGTAGGGTTTGTTTAGGAATCAAGAGGTGAAAGCAAAGCCCCTGGACAAGTCTGTGACATTTCAAGAGAATGTATCTGTTAATACAGGAAAGCTGAACTTGTCAAAAGTGAAACAATTCTAGATTTTGCAAAGCAAAAATTCATTATACTGCCAGCATCCCCTTTTGAGGAGGAAGTAAAATTGGATTTTAAGGTTATTAAAAAAAAACACAGGAGAGACCTGCATGTAGACACACACTCTCTCACTGGTACTCAGCATAAGATTATTAAGAACTTCTAGATTTCTACTTTTGGAACTTAAGGTTTTTATTTGTGTGGGGCTAGGCAGCAATACACATTTATGTGTATCAGCATAAATGAAAGCTTGCATCCTATAGCAACATCCCCACATTGAATTTGCTACCCCTAGAAACAAAATTCAGCACTTTCAAGACTTGCCTATCAATTACTGACAGCTCTCATAACTTCACAGTAAATCACAGAACCACCAATTATTAATATTTGATTTGCTGTCAAAAGTTGTCAGAAAATACAGACCCCTCCAAAGCAATAAAAGAAAAAAAAAACTACTCTGCAATTTACCCAATTGCCTTTTGAATGGGGGAAGTTGAGGCCCTGGCTAATGGTTCATACTTGAGCGAGCAGATACAGAAGGGAGGAAGTGGTGCCCCTTACCAAGGAATAAAACCTCAGCAGAGCTGCTGGCTCTGCTCAGACATTTCTACATCTTTGTATTCCAACAGCATCCACTAACTGATGCAGCACAAACTGATCACTGACTTTCACACGCAAAGCTCAAGGAAAATAGCTTGATAGCACAAGGAAAGATGGTGAATAGAATGGTCCTTTCCCTAAGGGAATTTCAAATCATCCCATCTATTTTATATTTCTGACTTTATTGTTTGTGGTATTTACTTAGCTTACTTTTGGAGCTACACAGATTAAACTGTTATGGATGTTTGTTCTAGAACTAAAGAAAATGAAAAGCAATTTCATTAAGTGACACAATTAATCAGAATATCTCAAATCCTAAACATCTGAAAGTCACCACTGTGTTGACTTAGCAAAATAGACTTTTTTGGTCATGCTGCCAAAAGACTTATCCTGAAAAAAAAAAAAGAAAAAAATAGTTTAAAAACTCAATAATTAAATCTGAAGGAGTAACTAATCTGCAATGCTGTGCAGAAATGAGTAGAAAAGAATGACTGGTACATAATTGTGTGTCATCTTACAATGATATCCAGCAATGTCACTACTGCACAAACTACAAAACACCCAGATTTTTTTCATCTCTGCCACCTCCTTTTTGTGATGCTTCTGGAGGAAACACTGCCCATTAATGAAATGCTCAGACATGAATGGAAAACACAGGAAAAAACAGCAGAATCTTGTTTGTGCCTTGTACTGCATGTTTAAAGTATTTGGGGGAGAAGAATTAGAAACAAAAGTTTCAAATGCTGGTTTTGACTTCAATGTACCATATTATTCAACAGGTTCACTTCAGAAGTACTTTACATTCACAGCTACAAAGTAAAGATGCTGCTTTGGACCCAAGAAACTTACCCTGAATAAACAGATTTGAAAAACTACAGTTTGTGCTATTTTGTAACTTCTCATTTTAGCAGTGCATTATTTTTAGAAGAATTACACCAAGAAGCCTCTTTTGACAATATGAAGTAGCCAATATCATTTTCTACAGGGAAAGGATGGAATCAGAGCTTCCCTTCCCACCTCATCTCCACCTACTCATAGTCATAACTTTAATCTGTATTTCAGTCAGCTTTCCTAAAATCTGCCAATTCACTGATGTTAATCACCACAAAACAAAGGGAATTGGATGAATTCAAGACCCTGGCTAGCATAATTTTTAAATGACAAATTTTTATAACCCAACTCACACTGTCACTTTGATATGTTTATAATTAACTACTACTTACTCTTCCCATTATCTCCATATGACCTCTAGGAAAAAAAAGGTTCCTATTACTTCCAAATAGCTCTTTTAGCTCTTATCAGTTAATACTCCCATGCTAGGTAGGTATAAAGTTCATTTAAGAGGAAACTCCTCTCAGCTGTGTGCCTTTCCAGAAATAACACTACATCCACAGTCTTCCAAAAAACCTCATCAAGAAATATATATTGGGAGGATTTACACATTCTGGAGTTTTCTCACCCTGCAGATCCTCCTCCTGCTGTGCTGTGAGGGCACCCTAGGCCTGACTGCCAGACTCATCACACTCTGACACCACTCCCCCATTCCTCCACTCCTGCAGATTGTTCTGCTCCATCCTCTCACTGCTGGAGCACAGAACAATTGCAGGAATTACAGCCAAGCTACATGTAAGGGAAATCATAACCACAGGCTAATTCTGGAAAGTTAGGTCACTCTCAGCTCTGTGGTCCACCTGCACCACACACCTGGCTGCATGAAGAGCACTGCCCATGTAGAAACCAAAGCTTTCCCTCTAAAGCAGCATTAATGAAGCCAATTAGACTGTTTACACTACCTAGTAAAATATCTAGTCAGGAAAAACAAGTTGGAACTTTTGAAAAAGGTCCTTAGAAAGAAAAGACCCACTGCTGAGAATAAGAGAACTAACCTGTATTATCACTCCTTTGGAAAATGCCCCCAAAAACTTTGTTTCTTGCAGTAAGAAAGTTCCCTCAAAGCTCACTGGAGTAAGCAACACACTTGGCTTATACAGAGATGTTTTAGGGGTTTCCCTCCTCTCTTTCAATTTGGTTTTTTTTTCCCCATCCTCCCAAAGATCTCCCACCTGTCCTGGGAGCTCCTGCTGCCCCAGAGGCACCATGCTGTGCTCACCTTGAGGCTGGTGTGGGACCTGGGCTGGCTCAGCTCGGGGAATTTCCACTGCTCCGCCGCGGGCGTTTCCGCCGCCTCCCTCTGAGCCTCGGGCGTGAGCAGAGCATCTCCTGCGGGTAACGGGAAGATGCCCAGCGATATGGGACGCTCCTTCCTGTTGGAGAGACAGGCAGGGTTCATCAGCCATCTCAGGTGTCACACGGTTTGTTTTCAGGCCTCTGAAACCAGCAGGGAAGTGGTGAAATTCCAGGTGAAATTCAAACATCCAGACGCTGCTCCGTTAAATGCACAGTGCAGCACAGCCAGACTGTGCCACGGCACCCAATAATTCCTCATTTCACATGATTGCCAACAGGCAATTCCATGGCTTTAAACAGCAGTTATTGATTTACACTGCAGCTAATCTGTAGCAAACAGAAGTTTTACAGAAATGAAGCACCAACAGAAGTATAAGACAAAAAGTGTTTCCTCAGATTACAGTTTTCAGCAGCCACTATTAAAAATACCATTTTGCACCTTTTTCTCCTAAGATATAGTACCACGTAAATTCTACAACAGCAAACAGCTAAATCATCAACTGAAGCATTTGCAAAACTGTAAACAGTAAGCCTCAAGCAACTCTTCTCAAATCATTGGGTATTTTATTCCTGAAGATCACAGCAATTACATGGATTTGTGTAGGAGAAAGGAACTGGGTCAGGGAATTACCAATGTTACAAACGTCTCAGCCAAAAATTGTGTAGTTTTACCCAAGATCAGCTCAACACTACTTCACCCTAAAGCTGCACAAAAACTTGTACCAGCAAAGCAAATTACTTCACCCCAACTCTTCACTTCTTCACTCTTTTCACTTCCCTATGGCAAACAGCATTTGGAAATTCCAAAGGTTGATGTATTAACCCCCAAAAGAAACAAAAAATCCCCAGGTCAGTAGTGTGCTCAGTGAACAAAAGGATTCATTCTTCCTGTTAGCAAGAGACAAAACCATTGTGTGCAATGCCATTCAGAGGATGCTATGGCCAGCCCTGAAAAGGAAAAATATCAGCCAGGCCTAGGACTGAGATAAGCAAAGTGTTTGTTCAGGCAGAACAATGTCATGCAGGAAAAAAGGGCTGTAATCAACTAGCACAGCTTTAAGTATAGTAGAGGCAGAAGATAAAACTGGGCACAAGTGATGGCATAGCTTTCACATTTAAGCATTATAAAAAGTCAAGTCACAACCACGTGTGCTTTCCATCACAAAGCCTTTCACAAATTAAACATACCAGGCATAATTAGTGTCTGCATATAAAATATATGCAAATATATAGCTGAGAGTGCTGGAAAGCAAAAGCTAAGCATTTTTTGAAATGTTTTTGATTTTATTTACTTTGAAAAATGTTAGTGAAGAAGGGATTTTATTTATCAATTAATCAGTAATGCAGTTTTACATTAAAATTTACCCCTTTAGTAAATTCTACATTATCAAAACCACAATGTTCAAACAGCAAACAATTCTAACTAGCATGAACCTTTCCAGTCCAGGTGTACAAAGATGCTCCTTGTCACAAAAACCTTTGCACCTAATTTTCACATTGGAGCTATCTTGGCCTTTCAGAAATATTATTCCAAGTTATGACATTAATTGTGAAGTAGCTCAGCACAACAAAGCAGGCAGCAAAGTGAGTAAAGCCAAATCAGTCTGGGTTACAAAATTCAAAATGTCAGATAACGTTCCAGCATCTGCAAACTGCTGGAATGAGAAACCCCCAGTGGATTCCAAGGATTCCCACTATTGTAACAGGTCCTGCTTTGCTTTAGAATTCCCAGAGCTCTCAGGCGTGTGGGGAACAAAAGACACGCCACAGAAGCTGAGATTATGTCAAAAGAGGGGCTGAGACCGTTTCGTTGGATAAGAAGTGAGGGAACAAAAAGGAGGAAGAAAAGCTGCTGATAAAGCTGCATTGTGAGGAGTCTGCCTTAGGCAGAGCAGCACATTTCCTTCTTGCAGGACATGCCACAAAGCTGAGCTGCTCTGCAGTCTGCAAAGGAGAGAATATTAAATGGATACCTAAAGAGTTTGCACCTGGCATCACTTTTTTCTACGTATTAGTTTTAAAGGAATTTTATAGTAAACGTATTTTGATGTGTTAGAACAGAGATCAGGTGCATTGCAGGGCTGTACAGTAAATGAAGTTCGCAAAAGAGGCTGATTTTGGAAATAAGTGTCTCCATTAAAAGAAATTAGCTGATTAGACCGAAGCAATTTCAATTTATTTCACTGCTTGTTGACCAAAAAAGAAAAGAACCTCTTCTGCTTTCCCAGTGCCTAAAAAATAACTGAAAATGCCACAGAGAGCAGAATGGAAACACGTCTTTTAAAAGCCTAAACTAATATTCTGAAGTGATGCACTGAAGCATTTAGAGGAACCTTTAGGATAAACAACCAGATGCTCAGTTCTAAAATCCGACTGGTGTTAAAAAATAGAAACAATTCTTCTACAATTAGATTCCTTCGTCCTATAGTTTGGTTTTTTTTTAAATTTTTTTGTTAATGAATACAAACTAAGGATGTGAATTCTAATTCCTGTAATTCCTAAAGCAAATTACTAGGGGCAGGAAAAGGCATAGCTTCCCCAAACCCTTCAAATCCATTAAATATTCCAGGGGAGCAAAAAAAAAAACCCAAAACAACAAAAAAAAAAAAAAAAACCCAAAACAAAAAATCCATCTATTTCTTAAATGATCAGTTTAAAATTAAAAAATGTCTTATAAGTTATTGAATACGAAGTTCTGCTTTGGTTTGGTTTGTTTTTGGAGTTGGGGATTATTTGTCCTGGGTTTAGGTTATTTCCCCCTCTTTCAAACAAGCATAGCCTTACTAACTAGAACAGTCTTTAGAGTTGCACTTCAAATTTATTTTATTTCTTCATATTTAAGTACTCAAGTTTTTTATCAGATATTGCTATAAATTGGTATTTCTTTTATCTGTAGGTTGCCTTTAAACCTTTGGAACAACTCTTCTGTGCTCACAGACCCAAGTTAAAAGCATACTACCATACAAAGTCTACATGCACCAAGTATTAAGGAGTAAAAAGTCACATAGCTGTTCCAGAGAACACTAATTCCCAGCATTTTTCCCATTTTAAATAAAATTTACTATAAAATTTACAACCACAGGTAAAATAAGCCACATTTTCAGACCAGAAAGCTGCATTTTAAAACTTTTCCAGCTGTTTTCCATCTGTAATTACAGTACTAAAACATGTCAAGACTACTTTTGGCCACAATATTCTAATGCATCTCTGTCTGCTACTGCTCCAGGCACATAGGACAAACAGAACATAACCTGAGGGGGGGACAGACAGCTGGCAACTTGCCATGCAAGTACAGAAAGAGAGGAGAGGATAACATTTGGCTGAACAATAGTGAATAGGCTTTAAGAGCTCTAATGCTTAAATAATGAAAGATTTTTTTTCCTCCCCCAACCAATAATCAGATTTTTCGAAAATAACGCAATCAACTAATTACTGTGGTTTTAGCATCAATTAGCTGATCTTACATAAGCCTTTTGATTGGAACAGGTGCAGTTTAATGGTACAAAGCCTCGGACTGCATACATTTATGCTCCACGAGATCAGCCAAGCACCTGACAACACACTGAAGGTGAGCTTTACCCCTGGCATTTACAGGAACCTTTAGGATAAGCAGCAGGTTACAATAAACCGATGTTGAGAGCTTTCTATGGAAAATACAGACATAAACTGACCTTAAATAAAAGGCAACGAAGAGAACAGATTGCATCTCTGTACACAGCTACGCTCACAACAAAACCTGCCATTCCTACGTAATTCCCATCGCTCATTCATCCCCGTTTGCCCAAGCAGGAGAGCAGAGAGCAGGGGAGCAGCGAGAGCACACCCAAAGGCAGGGTTCAGTGGGTCAGAGTACCTGAGGATCCTCGGCAGGTTCTGCGTCAGCGCCGGCACCCCGGTGGAGATGGAAAAGTGCACGAGCAGCAGAACGGAGAGCGACACCAGGATGGCCGAGTTAATGACCACCGCCCCGCCAACGAAGCCAAACACAAACAGCAGCATGCAGCCCGGATTCATGGCGCTGCGCTGGCATGGTGGAACGCCGGCTCCGAGAAGGCTACGCAGGGGCCGAGGGGGGATCTTTGTGGGCACAGTCTGTCATTCGGCCGCCGCCACAAAAACAATGCCATCAGCAGCAGCAGCGGCGGCGTTCCACTCTCCTGCAGCAGCTCCAGAGCAATGACATCACCGCCCTCCTCCCCCTCGCTGCTCCTCGCAGCATCGATGCAGCAGCAGCGGCGCAGAGGCACGGCCAGCCCGGGAGTGCTTCTCCCTCCTTCCACCTCTCCCTCCTTCCACGCAGGGTCAGAGGCTGCAAAGCTCCCCGATGATCTGCATCATCTATTCCCGGCGAGCCCCGAGCACAGGCGGGTACCACGCGCGCTGCTCCGGCGCCCCGCGCACAAAGCCGCGGACAGAGCGCGGGACAGCCGCTGACATTTCCCCTGCCTGCCCCAAAGCTAACACCCCAAAAAGCTGAAATTGTTTAAGGCTAATTAATGCACAAAGTATATCTCAACGCTCAGCGGCACAACGGCAAAAGCCTCTTTCTACGGATTTCTACGCTGTTCTCTTACCGCATTCCAATCATACAACAAATCTTTCCGATTCAGCCGAACCGTTGTTGCGGGATTAAAGAACAAAGTCTTGCAAACACAAATGAATGGATTTTTTTTTTCTCTCATTTCAGGGTGAGAGAGCAATAAATAGCTTACCTAATTCTACTGTGTGTTGTGGATTCTAGCTGATCACCCCCTGTTAGCTGATGAAGTTTGGTTCTTTCCAAGTGCTCCATGTAATTGTGAATCATCTGTTTAAAAGGACAGAAATGGCAAGAAATATTTAGTAACATTTACTTGTACTACAACTGCATAGTTCTTGACCAATTTATTCTCCCCCTGTGATGCTAAATAGTAAAAGCATTTAGAGACATTAAAGAAATAAAGAAAGAAGCAAAATTATACAGTGTGTAAAACCACAAACCAGAAGAGAAGTCCATAATGAATTAAAAATATTGGAGAACTTCCTTGTGCATTCATGCACAGGAAACATCCTAAGGGTAAAAAAAGCGCATGCAATACTTCAAATGTGAGTTTGGAACAGAAGTACCATGTTCAAATTAATTTTGGAGTCTGAGACCTCTATGTCCAGCAGACATTAGCATTTTTAATGTGATACTTAATAGGCATTACAGGCTGAATTGCAAAGTATTGTGAAGGTCAGACAACATGCACCTCAAATATTAAACACTGTGAATCCACAAGCTAATCATCAAATTATTTCTGTAGGCAGAAATATGAAGCCTTCATTTCTTCTTTTTTCTTCTAAAATTCAAAATAACTTAAGCTTTCTGTATTTTCTACAAGGGAAGTTTGGTTTTAAATTACCTAGGCTGACATCTCATTAAAAGGCTGGAGTGGCTGTGGGTTTTTAGCACTCAAGAAGAGCTCTGCTTGCTCTCTCTTTCTCACAAGAGACAAGCACAGGCCAACACAGTGACTCTGAAGCCATGACTTATTTAATGAGCCCCGACTCCTGTGGCCAAAGGATGCTGCTCTCAGCATGTAACTGATCCAGGACATGCACAGGGAGAAGCACCAGGTAGCACTGCATCACTCCAAGGGCTTCATTTGGACACACATCCTGAATTTAAAACTCAGAAAGCCTGAGGAGAAGCCTCTGTGCAATTTGGTATTTTTAGCATTTCTACACTCACGTTCACTGATGAATAGGGCTCTAGGAACAATAAAGGAAGAAAGAAAGAAATCACAGGTGTACTGCAGAGGAATTTAACGTATTTTTTTTCTCTCTGAGACATATTCAGGTCACATCTTAACAGCTTCCTCTAGGAAAAAAAACCACCCTATTCTTTAATACATTAATTTCTTCTGCTATTCTACAAAGGGTATACAAACACTTCAGAACAGTGACATTACCAGGCATTTGTACAACAAGTGTTACATAACCTTTTGTTTTGGGGGCAGCTGCACACATGAGGACTGAACTCAGCAGGACCTGGAAACCCACATCTAGGTGTTACTCCCAAGTCAGGTCTGATGTATCTGAGTTTGACCTTCAGATGCCACCAAGCTCAGTCAGTGCCAGCTTCTCAAATGCTGCTTGCCAGTATTAGCTACACAGGAATATATCCTTTGTCTCAGATTTTTCTGACTGAGCCAACCAGCTTAAGACATCCTGACTGATGGATATTCTACAAATCAGTAACTTACATTAAGTGCTTGTTACGTACAGATGTTGGTTTTCCCAGCATTCACCTGAACTAATAAATATAATTCAGACCAGAAAAAAAAATCATGCTATTTTTAGAGAAACATTATATAATACCTTGAACTGCTGTCAAAAGCTTACAACATTTATCCTCCAACAAAACGCAGTGTTTCACCAGACCAGCCCATTTGTTTTCTGATTTTTAATGCTTGCTCACACACAGAGGCAAACAAAAGAATTGAAAGCTCCACCTTCAACTACCCACATTTATTGGTTTTTTTGCATTTCCACCAAGCAGCCAGAACTAGGTGTTCCAATTGTTCCTTTGCATAGTTTTACCCACATTTACTTTAATGCAAATTAATTTAGAAATTCCAGCGGGGGAAAAAACCCCCAAGAGTGCATAACTTTAAAATGCACATTAGACCATTCTGTATCCTGTTCATGCACTCCCTCATCACGGGAGGAACACATTGCTGACCTACCTGCAAACACTTCCATTTGCAGCACAACAATTGGTTACTCAAAGTAAAATTTTAAACAGAACAACTGTTGTGTTTTCAGCCACTGAACAGAAGCTGAGTGACTGTTACCTCTCCAGGGAACTACTAATATATGGGAAAAAAGAATAGGGTCAGTAAAACCCACACAGCTTTCATGTTTTGCAAAGGACTTGGTTTTAACCTACTCTCTTCTCTCCTCTCAGTCTGTTCTTTTGTTTACTGCAATGTCTCATCACATTTATTACCCAGAGACTGGAGGCTGCAGGGCAGGTCAATTTAAAGGACTGTGCAGTTTAATATTGTACTGCAGCTGAAAACGACACTGACAATAAAATAAGCCAAACTGTAGATCACATACTTCAGCACAATGCATGTAAGCTATAGGAACCCAAAAATAAAATGAAAAGCAAAACGTGCAGTGCTGCATGGCAACTTAAGATTGATAAAATCATAAGGTCCTAGGTGCATGTGCAGTGCTGCATGGGAATTTCCCCACAGATCCAGGCTGTATGTGCCTGTGGTGTCCAGAAAGTCAGAATAGTGGTACCACCATGTAAAGCCCACTCAGCATCAACCCAGGGTCCCAAAGATAAAAGCTGACAAAACTGGAATAGCCTCCACAAGGAAAGGAGTTCCTCCCCTCCCTCCCTATGGGATGGGGAGATCAACAGCTGATGCTGTAGAGCCATAAGAAATGGTGTGTGAATTCTGAACTTCTGCAAACTTAATTTGAAGGTTAAAGTAATAAATTAAATACTGCAGCTTCTTGGGAAGTAAGTCCACTCCAACTACTCATCTGCAATAAAACTTTGAAGACTCACTCCTAAACCAATGGGATTTGAACCAGATGACATCCAAGGATCTTTTCAATCTAAATGACCCTCAAGTCTTGGCATACCCATGAAGTGCCATCCTGATCCAAAAACGTGTAATGAATTAATGCACCAGAATTCTGAGTGCTCCAAATCTGATTAGAAGTTCTGCTGTTTAGAGATTATCCAGCTATTGAAAGAAAAAGGCTTTAATATTACTGACAATTTAAAAATAGACTTAAATGGATTGAATTGCTCTCTCTTCACTCAGCACAATTTCTACTGAAGTTATGCTAGAGGACAGATGATAAATAATTGACTATGTCTACCCACCTTCCCTTCAATAAAAGCTGCAGTCAATATTTAATCATCCATGACCTTTCACTACTGACAGCTCGCTCTGCTGCCCATGAAGTCCACAAGTATTTTGAACACAACCAGTTGTTCCAAGAAACACACATCACAAACACAGAGCACTTCAGCATTGTTGTAATTAAACACATTGCTCGATTACCATTAGCTGAGGGGATTAAAGATAAACTCAGAACTTGGAAGAATTACCTTAGTTAACAGCATTTCACAGTTCGGGTGTTAATCATTTTAGGGCACATATACAAACTGACTACAATAAGCTTTTGAGCACATTACAGCATGAACACGAAAGCCATTCCTCTTGAATTTAATGTCTTTCCACCTCAAAAAAACACTCAGATTAGTTTCCTCATGGCATGTGACAAGTTTGACAACTTCAGAAGTGTTACAAGATTTTTCTACATCTTAAACTGCAGCACTCAGTAAAAGACAATGAACATCCTGACACTCATTTCAGTTTCTACCCTTACAAATACAACCACAACCAGTGTACACAAGCCTGGCACTTTCCTTGTCACAAACAAATGTGGATATGCCATGCTGGGGATATTATTACCTGCACCTTTGCCTTAACCAGGTTGAGAGCATCTCCTTTATACCTTCCTTGCTCTTTCGCTCCTCCTTCCTTTTTGTGTCACTGCTTTAGCTCCCCCCGGACAGGTTTTAGCAATTCTTTGGCTGTCACACCAGGCTCAGTGCTACAGCCCTGGCTGCTCATCCTGCAGATCCAATCAGGCTGGGCACCAGCAGCTCCTCCCTTTGGGAATGTGCACCAACTGTGTATATATAGATCTTTCTCTGTCCCCTATAATCTAGATTTATTGAGGTAACAGATATTTCTAGAATCTCCTTGATTCAGTACCAAAGTCCTGAACATATTTCCATTTAAGTACCTATTTTCCTTTCAGGATTTGTGGTGAGTTTCTCACCTAAGTATAAGCACCATTCCCACTGGAGAGCTTGATGCATCTTTATCCACACACAAGATGGTGTTGCTGGCAGATACAGTAATGTGGAAAGATGTTAAATCCAGGTTTTATAGATCAAGCTGTTAATGCTCAGCATAAGGCTTTAGAAAAACTATTTGCTTGAACAGATCTCCAAAGTCTAATCTCACAGACACTGAGACAGGTGCCCATGCTTAGCTATAATTGTAAAGAGACACTTCCAGTAGCCTTCTCTTCCTGTCCCCTGCCCAGGGACCTGCTGGGGATATGTTTATCCAAATGAACCTGACAAAGTCCATTCCCAATGCCAGAGCCAGGCTCAGTGCTCTGTCATGTTGTATCAGTGCAGAACACTGAGAAACTTCCATGGCCCAATTATGCTTCATTAAACTAAGCCCATATTCTGTGTGTCAGGGAAAGAAATATCGAACCACCTCAGCCTGGTGTTTCCCAAAGGAGAAAAAGAATAACTTCCCTTAATAGAGTAGAGAAAAAAAAACTTTTCTTTTGGAAACCTGTACAGACAGGGGCCATAGGTATCAGTTGATTCTCCAGCAGTTGCTCAAGTATTGCTTTGCCTCAGTTTCCCAACTGAGTAATAAACACAAAGCAGCCTAAGCCAAGCCTTTAAAAAGCCAGTGCCATAGTTATGAAGTTCTGACCTTTAGCTCTGCAGAAGAAAGACAGACCCTTTACTTCCTACTCAGGAGGTAAAACCACCCTGAATGGTTTGCTCTGAAAGAGGCAGCAGTGCATCATCTCAGCAGCAAAGGCAAAAAAGCCCCCATAGGTACATATAGCAGACAGGCCTGCTTTTATCCAGCCAATACAACAAGCCAGATTCTATTAAACAGACTAGTATTTGAGATACAAGGGGCAATTGAGTGGCAGAATTCCCTTCTAAGTCTGCAGAGCAAAGAGCTGAAGATTTTTGTGTTAGACCACTGTCAACCACTCTGCTTTCCAGCACACTGCCCTTGGCTGTAGGGTTACTTCCTGCATCTGGTCCTTTCCAGTCAGAGAAAGATGTAAACAAGACTTTGCACAGTTAGGTTCCAGAAATTCCAATTCAGGAATTCCAGCACACTGCTTTGTCACCCAACTCATCTGAGTGTTAGCACAGAGGATGATCAGCACAAGATCAAAATCCACTGCAAGCACGGGAAAGACAAGCAACCAGAGCACGGATGTCAGAACATGTTCAGGCTGTTCCATCCATTCAGTTCTGCCTGAACATTTATCCTCCTCACTACCAGCCACACCCCACCTTCCCATCTGCCATCTCAACTCTCATGCCCTAATCCATTTAATATCAAGTCAGTTAGCCCAAGTACAGGGTTAGTGGGAAGGAGGCTTAATGGGATATGCTGCACTCACACCAGCCCAGCTCCCTCTGCAGAGAGCAGCCAGACAGAGGCTGATTTACCAGAAGGGTGATGGAGGGTAAAGCCTCTCCCCAGAGCTCTCCCCAGGCAGGGCAGCCCTGCTGGCTCTGCAGCTGCACACACCTCCTTGCTGGAGCTGCAATGCAGAGCCCTGTCTCTGGCAGGCTGAGCTCCAAGGAGAACTCGCAGCTCCCACCACAACACACACACACTGCAGAGAGGGATTGATTCAGCTCTCTGCTTCACAGCCCTGCTGGAACTCCCCAAGGTGACTCTGTTTCAGCAGGTCTTGGTCCACTGGGACTGCAAATGGGTGATGTTATCCCAGGGTGCTGAGCCAGCAGCTGTGCTGGGCACTGAACTCCAGCAAGGGCTGCCATGGACAGGTAGGGAGGGCTGAAAGGACACGGATACAGGGGTTCAGTCAGGTCAAGAGTTGGAAAACAAAGACATCCAACTCTGAAATACTCAGCTGTGAAAGAAGGAATGAGGGGGAGTGGGAGGCAAAGGGAAACAAATATTGAAGCAGAATAGGGAAAAATTGCTAGAAATTAAGACTGCACAAAATGCAGTCATGTTGCATCTTTAACATGACATCTGTCAAAGTAAGCACTGCCAACATCTAAGAGCTAAATTTAAAAAAAAAGCCAAACCACATTTCTAATGGTCTGTTCATTATTTGGCCAATTGAAAGAAAACCAATTGCCATTTCAGTAAGTACCAAAGATGGATTACTTGTAAAGACAACAATAAAGCTGACTCAGAAGGAAAGAAGTATCCCTTCCCAATAACACATGGAAGAAAGAAGTTTCAGAAACAAGTATTTGATAGAAATGTTTGATCCAACACACCTGATAAACCTAAATGCTGAAAGGAGGTTGGATATCTGCCAAAATACCTTAAATTAAAAAAGTTACTACACAGACCTAAAGTGTTAGAATTTGTTGGCAGAAAGGGAAGCAGGAAATTACACAGGGAATGGGGAGATGGGCACTATTATCAGCCAGTCCTTTCTAGTTCCAAGGGATTTCAGTCCCTGAGTCTCCAACACACAGCAGATACAGCATTAAAATGCTGAGATGCTCTGTCCTTAGAGGAGGTGCATCTTTGCAAGATTCACAATGGTCTGGAAAACAAAGAAAGAAGCAATCATATTTAAAGGGAGGAGTACAGAAAATAGGAGACCTGGTTTTAGGAGCACAGAAGTATGGATATACCATGGTGCACTACAAATTATTTCTTCATGAAGAAAGGACAGTCACCCCAGTAACAGTGCAGCCCAAGGAAACACCTCTCCCTACACCAGAGAAAGTGACTTGAAGATGTAAAAGCATTGAATAAATTGGAATCAAACCAGCAGAGGCTGTTGTCCATTTTGGAGCAAAACCTACGTAAAAAGATATTCAGAACATGTGATTAGCATTTAATTGAATTAATGGTACCCAATACATTTAAGTTTAAACTATGTCAAATGGGATTCAGTAAAAACCTGCCAGTTGTATCGTGACAGAACCCACAGGTTCTAACTACAATAACCAGAATTCTGCAATCACTCAGTACTCTGAAGGACTTCCAGTTCAAAAGGATGTCAAACGTCAATGGGCAGCATTAAGATTTGCTACTTCTCATTTTACTTAAATGTCCATTTTTCAACAGAAGCACCATTCTAAAGCAACTATCTAACAACAAATGTGATCTTAGATATGCTATGATTTCACTAAACAGAATTTTTTATTTAAGAGTTGCAGGAGTCATCACACAACACTCAAGCACTACAGACTGGTTGTGGTTCCAAGCCCCTTTCAGCTGCTGTCAGTATAAAACACTTAAGTTTGCTAAAAGTATTCAAGATAATCCAACATCTGTAGCTGCTTCCTGCTTCCCCACATGGGTCTCTGGGACTGGGAACACTCAGTATGGCATTGCCCTCTTTGGTAGCAATGCTCTAAAAACAGCTCTCTGACCTTCCAATGCAAAGCAAGGAGATGGAGGAGAACTGTGCTCAGTATTGGGACTCCAGATTAATCAGAGTAATTCAAAGGACTTAGTGACTTTCTCTCTCAAATATGTACGTGACTTAGGTAGTAAAACATCATTCCCTGCATGGGAAGGACAATCTGCTACTGAAAATTGAAGCACTGCAAGTCCTGTTTTTATGCTTTAAAACCAACTTGAACCATGTGTCTCTTACTTATTTGAATTAAATTCAAACTTGTTCCATCTTCATCAGCAAATCTCATTTTCAATAGCTATCAGTAAAGTATGGCAGGGAGCCCTTTTAACAACAAATCTCAGTAGGCCAGGTTTTGAAAGTATTTGTTCCTTCAATGGTACAAATAAAACCAACATAGAAAATTGATGGAAAGAGCATGAAAATGCAATTTCATTTCTATGTCTTTGAAGCTTATTAGTGTGCTTTGAAGAATTGCCTTTGAAATATGGAAACGCAAATTCCTTTTTAAAACTTCTGAATATCTGACAAAGCTATAAAATTGACAAATGTGTAATCAAACATTGAGAAATGGACACTTAGATGTAAATGAGGAAAACTACATCACTGAAACAAGCCTCGTTACAACTCAGTGTACAAACCAAAACATCCAATAATTTTCCCAATTGCTCACAAAACAAGTTTTCCATAGATCTGTATTTTTACAGATGCCCCAAAATTATGTTGGTGCAACAACCTACCTCTGTATGTCTTGAATGAAGTGCATTGTATTCCTTCTTGAGTTCTGCCTCCCGCTCCTCAAGTCTGCTAACTGGAAGAAGAAAAATAATAAAAGAATTAAAACTAAATTCAGAGTTCTAGTAAGTGAGATTGACTGGCCTGGGACTAAGCAAGTAGATCAGAGTATTCCTAGTAGTGAATAGCAAAAAGCAGGATAAAAAGTATGTCACTGTTTGTGTTTTTAAGCTCTCATCCCTGAGCTTCCTAAGTCCATCAACAGCAGCACAATCTTGCAATTTGCATTCCTCTAAAGAGCCCAAGTCCTATTTTCCCCTGCTGATTGCCAGGCCAGTGAGAGGGGATTTCTGTGTTCAAGGCCAGCTTACTGCTCACCCCAATCCAGATTGTTTCATATGCAAACCACAGGAAGCAGCAGAGGCCACATCACTCAATCCTGGATGAAGCCATGAGCTCCAGCTCAGGCCCTACATCGTTCCCTAAAACACATCCACAAGCTCCAGAGGTGTTTAACCAGGACAAACACAGCAAAGGTATTTGTTCAAACAGGTTCAAGCCTTACGTGATACAGAAATTAAGGCTTCACTCACACTTCACTGAGAATTAAGGCAGTAGCTTTACAGAGAGAAAGAATTTGAATATTTCTGTAGGTATTCCAAGAAATTAAAAATACATCTAGCAGATTTAGAACTTTAGACAGTAAGTTCCTGTTAGAGGCAGATGAGCTGAAACAAACTGGGATATCCCAATGCAATTCATCTGCAGAAAAATTAACAGAATTCAGAACTTTCTACACACAACTTATTCTTTCATTCAAACACAAAACATTTTTGCTGCTTAGATGTGAATTCCATCTTTTTTATTCAGGTATTTTTGAACACGCTATTTACGTGACATAAGCATGTGTATCAAGCTGTGTAACTGAGCTTCTCTTATTCTACTTGCCTTGTTTAAATACCCCTGGGAAAGTTCAAGTTTATAGTTCCATGTTTTCAGAGTCATTGCCAGACACACATTAGCTGAAGACAAATGCCAAGATCTTCTTTGCCATTTGCATATTTTCATGTTGCCAACTGGGTCTTCTGAAAATTAGTTCTCAATATACCATTTCTTTTTGCTCAATATATCTGTATTTTGGCACAGTGTTTTATCATAAGTATGTTCAATGAAAAAAAGTCTTTGCCCGAGTCAAATACTGGAACCAAAATACATAACTCTTTACTCACTCAAATCTGTGTAAACATTCTGAACTCCTAATCTAATCTTGCTTTTATAAGGACATCAAGTTCCTTGACACAACCTTTTGCAGTCCACCTATAAATATCTGACCAAAATATTACATCCAATGTTATTTATACCAATGCAAGATCGAACATTTCCATTCCTGCCCTGCTATTGAATCCCCAAAGCTCCTTGGATCAAATAGCAGCAAGTAAGGCACAAGTATCTATAACACAACATATAGAAAAATGTATTTTACAGCACAATATATGCATCTAAAAATACATATTTACGTGATGCAGAACACCACTGAATGGAAGATTTTAGTTGATTATTTTGAGGTACAAGTTGTTTTAAGTCTTCTCACACATTTGAAGGGCAGTTCTATGGAAGCCTTCGATAAGACACCACAGAAACAAGAGTGAGAACCTAGAGTTAACAAAGCTGTGATGTGACAAACCACATCTGATCCACTGTTTTAGCCTGACTGCCACCCTATTGTGAGTTTTGAGATGTTAAACAGCTGCCCATCAGAGACAGCTGAGCAGCAACCATTCAGCAGCTCCCAGGTGAGCACAGCATGCCCAGGCTCTGCACCACAGCACCCAGAGCATCTCCCTGGTAACCTTTCCACTCTGCTACACCTGCTCTGGGAAAACAGGAGATCAGAAGGTGCAAATTGCACGACTGATGGGCCTGGTGTTTGGTGAGACCAGCTCCCTCTCCTACACACAGTGGCCAAGGAGCCTCCCTGCTGCTTTGTGCTGGGTGCTGAAATCATGGCTCAGCTCAGCCTGGCCAGGACTCCCACCCAAAGCAGGCTGATGCACCCAGCATTGCTCAGGGAGCTCGTGCCTACACAGTGCAGCCAACTCCAGGGATGAATTCTGCCCGTGGATCCTGGGAAAGTACTCAACAGTGCATTTAACAAAGATAACATCACAGCAGGTGTTATCAACACCCCTCTTTGCAGCTGCCCATAACCAGCCTTCAGGAAATCCACAAAAGCACTTCCCACTCTTACAGATACAACACACTTGCACAGGGGTTGAGGTGCCATAAAGGAGCACATCACTTCCTCCATCTGTAGAGAAAGTAATGCTTTAAAATGCTTTAAAATTTTAATGGCCCAGTTATAATAAATAGTTCCTTGAATCAAGTTATTGAAGACAAATGTACATCGATAGTGATTATGCACAGTCAAGGGGGATAGCTCCATTAGATCTCACCACTGTTTTTATTAGGTACAAAGGTTAAAAAGATTAAGGGCTCAGAAGATTATATAATTGACACTCAGCATTTTCTTCTGAAGCCACTTCTAGCTGTGCAACACGTTACAGTCCTAGAGCTGGAAGTTTCAGTCAGAAGAGGATGTACACTGAGTTACACACCCTCAACAGACACCACATTCACAGTCCTCACAACTGGTTTTTCCAATGCCAGCAGAAAGAGACACCACTGGAAATCTGTTCTACCCAAAATATGCTTCCCATCAAGATACCACCTTGACAAAACCACCGACAGAATACACTTTGTTTTTCCAGTTAAACACTGTGCAAGAGATCAGCTATTCCCCGAGGATCAGAGATCACCACTGACCTGAGCACACAGAATAATTTTGAGGAAGACCACCAGATTCTTGCCCCAAAACCTTGGAGAACTTAAATCACTGCTAAAGGAACATTCTCACCAGAAGTAACAGGAAACTAAATAGGAGGGGAAAAATGCCTTTCACTGGCACCCAGAAGCACATTTTAAACCAAATTGTCGCCAACTCCATTTTATTACATACAAAGGAGTGGAAGTCTGGCCCTGATAACACCCCAAGAGGAATGGAGCTGAGTGCTGGCACTGCCAATTCCCACCAGCTGTAGCTCCTATCAGTTTGACTTAAAACAACAATACAAAAAGTTCCTCTGATATTTCAGTCTCAAACTTTTTTCCACCAAGATGTCAAATTCTTACTGGGTGGATGATAAAATTGGTTTGATAATCTACATCCTAAAAGCAAAAGTATCCATTGTCTCTGTTGCAATGTGTCTTTACAAAGCCATTATAACCTTGTTATATCAAGGAAGATCTTACATTGCAAGATTACATTGTTTAAGATAATACATGTGCAAAATGTTACACACATTCAAAAAAGTTGCACTACTCACTGCTAGAAGCTTATGTGGAAAAAAAATATAAAGGTCTTCAAGCATCATAAACATGAGCATAAAATGCAAATATGCTAGTGCTTTTAGGCTGATGAGAAAGCATCCCCTAGAACATCAGGAACAAGCTCAGAGCCAAGACCTACCTGCAAACCTCTCAGCTCCAACACCTTCAGTGACCTGAGATACTAATCCTGATCAAAGTTCCCTCAAAGAAAACCAACTAGGTCTAAAAATGGGAGATTAAATATTATAGCAAACTAGAGAAACTGGAGTTTCTGTCTCCTGAAAGCATGATGAGGAATCAGGCAGCCAAGCTGCCCACCCTGCCTGTTCAAAAGTCAGAGCTTACCTCCCAAGTCTGATGGCTTTTACCAAGTTTGGAACACCCTTCATCTGTATGTTGTCCTCTGCCTCAAACTCCTGATAAGCCTGAGGGGGAGAAAGAGAAACAGACCTGCTAGAATGGCAAATCCAACCAGTGTGATGCCTTCAAGAGGAATTACAAGTTCCTCCTACACAAGCCAGGACAGAGATGTAGCTCATCAAGGAGCCTTTCCTGGCACCAGCACTGTCTGAAGATTCTCCCTGGACAGCTTTCATCCAGCTCCATCCTTTAATGCAGGTCCCACACCAAAGTTAAGATGTAGATCCAGAAGGACCTTATGACCTCCTAAGTAGTTGCTAAAGAGCACACACATCCCTTGTGGGCTGAAAAGGGGAATGAGCTATCAAACAAGTGCTTCACCTGGAGGTGGTAAGACCTGCAAATCAAACCAGCACAGAAAACTGATTTGTAAAACAAGCAAAAATTCAACCTCTTGGCAAGACTAACATCTTCAAGTAGCTCTTATGCTGTGAACTACAGGTCTAGATCTCAGTTGAGTAAGTAGGGCACTTGAAATTATGAAGATAATTTTGCTGTCAAGAATTCTCTGTTGATAGCAAATATCAACAGATGCAGCAGCAATGGTCTTATCCCTGACACTTCTGGACTGTTCAAGTTTGCACCGTGTCTTAGGCACACAAAATCCCTGAAATTTGTTACCAAAAACCAGCCATAAAACTTTAAAAAAAACCTCTTTAAACATTCTGCTACAACATTTAATATAAAGACAACCACATGCCAGGACAGCTCTCACATAGGTTTAAACTCAAACAATCAAGAATACACACAAGCAACTTCTACACAAAATCAAGTCAAAAATCCAACTTCTTGCCCAGTCTCTGCACAAAGAAGTGTTTCACTGAGAAAACTTTTGATTGACTGCTTTGCAAACAGTGAGATGCTCCATTTATACACATGGCTATTGAAGCAAGCCCCGGTCTGAGAAAATCCACATGAAGTCAGTGTGGACACAGAAGCTACAGCAGACTGCATTTGTTTTTAAAGCTACTGACAACTCAGGAATGCAAGACTCTAAGAGACATTTAAAGCCATTTTCTTAATTACTGCAACATTTTGAGCAACAGAATCATTATAACAAACCCCAGCACGTAAACCACAATATTCCCTTCATTCAAACAGGCACACGAGCAGTTAATTAATTATACACCAGTGGATTTCAAGCTCCTCTCACCACTTTTGCTCAGGTATATTAATAGCCAAGTTTAAAACAGGCCAATCACTGCTCCAATTTCCTACTCCATTTTATTTTAGCCTTGAGTCCTGCAGCTCAGCTCAGTGCAGGCTCTGGAGGCAGCTGTACCCCCTACTCCATCTAGTGGGCTGCTGGCTCCCAAATCCACACAGACAGCAGGTGTTTGGGAACTGCATCAGGCAGCAGGAAAGGCACTGGGAAATGCAGAGTTAAGAGGAAAGCCTCCCTTTCCAGCACATCCTGATGCTCACACTTCTCCTCACAGAAGGATTTTTCAGGTGTAGTGACTGATACCTGAGGCACAGCATAGGGAAAGGCAGATAAACCTGAGATGAGGAACTGCCACGCTAAGGACACACTGCCAGACAGCTCAGTTCCACTTCTGCTAATCAAGAAATACAAGAACTCAAGCCATTCTGTTCCTCCTTTGCTGGAAATCAGATTAGTTCTGATGTTCTCAGTCTGTGAAAATGAAGTAGGAACAACCCAGACCATCACTGGACAAACCTGAACTTTTCAACTTCTTTCCAGGATCTATCGAAAAACTTCCTTGTATTCCCTGACATAAACACTACTTGAGGCATCCCTAGAAACAGCATTTACTGACAGAGGTGTTTCATACCAGTTTAGTTATTCACATCACCATCTGTGCAGATACACAACTCAAATCATATCTCAAAATAATGTTCTGGGAAGTTTCTGTTAAACTTCACAGCTGAAGGTTCACATCAGAGTGTCCCTTTTAACTACAGATCCACATGAATTTCTGCTGTACCCATGAGCAGGGATATCTCAGATATTGGATACTTTCAGATAATCCATGAGAGTCTCTCTGCCTGGGTGTACATTACAGCAATGCTGGTGTCCTGAGAGATCAGAGGAAAATCAAATATCAAATGACATCTGCAGAACATTCACAACAAAACCTGGTCTTGTATTTTCTCTTGAAGCCAATGGAAGCAATAGTTCTGTTTAACTTCTGAGGAAAACAAATGGTTTTAGGTCAGCTGCCAAAGCGTTTGTCTCACATCCCAAATAAAACCTTCAGCGAGCAATAGCTGCACAGTGTCACCTGACAGGGGAAATACCATCATCCCAACAGTTGTGTCACAACATTTACAGCTCTGAAACCCAAGAGCTGCTCCTTGGGATTATACTTGTTTGGGGTTTGTTTGTTGTGCTGGGTTTCTCTTACAAATGCAGTTTTCTCCAAATGTAATCTCTCCTAAACAGAAAACTCAGGTTTGATAAACTGAGTTATGTAGATCTGTTGTCTTGTCAAATGCAGTTTGTTATCTTGGTTGTACTTTAGCACTAAGCAGATCTAGAAAAGGAAGCAAATCTTTCAACTCCCACAGCCTACCACCTCCATCAGAAAGCACTTCAGCCATGCAGACATTGTGTTTTTCGGATCCTCTAATAAATAAGTTACTCCAAGAACGATTCCTCCAGAAAGCTTATGCCAAAGCTGTTCCTTTCCTGTAATAAGTCAAAATAAACTACAGTCATCTTTTACTCCCAAAAACTTTAACTTACAGCCTGTAATACATTAAGAAAACTGACATTCCCAGAAAGAGAGGCAAGGAAGGAAACTAAAATAAACCTCTGTAGCCCCCCCAGAACCCAGTGGAACATCACGTGAGCTCTGAGAAGATCTTATCCCTTCCTGTAACTGGAGCCTGAGCACTGTCCCAGCAGTATCATGTGCTTCACAGAGCACTGATGGACAAATGAGCTGTGTATTGCTATTACAAGTTTTTAGCAGCTCTCTAGGCCTATTTTCCAGGTTCAAGGTTGACATTTCAAACATTTTTATGCTGCAAACAAATTACAAGTAGAACTAGGGGGTCTGACCAAATAATGTGGAAGACAGATACATTCAAGCCCTTGTAAGAAATGTTTAAGATTATACTGAAGACTGGCACTGCTCTCACACACACCACTGCAGAACAGAAGAATGTCAGTGTTAAACTTGTATTTGCTGAACTCCTGGCATTGCCATGTTCAGTGCACCTCCACAATATTCACAGCTGCCCTCTGCTGCCAACAACAAGGAAAAAATTACATGAATTCTAGATAAGTCGTAAGCTTTAAAAAAAGACATTTGCTGACACTTTTGTAAAAGTCTATTAAAGACTCACAGCAAGAACTTCTAAAAACTCTGCCTGTGCCAGCATCATCCCTAAACAAATCCCCAGGAACTCTGTGCTATTTAACTTGCTTTACCTTCCGCACAGCACAGACCCTGAGAGCACAGGGACATTCCCCCCTCCCTGAACAGGTACTGCTGGGAGCCAGAGCACCCAGGGGCAACCCAGGGGAAGTTGCAGCCAAGAGCTGCAGTGCAAAACCAGATGAGGAGCTGCATCACAAGCCAAGGTGCACACTCAGCACTGCACATTCCTGCGCTCAATAGAAGCCGCAAGTCCTTACGCCTCTGCTCTTCTTTAAGTAGTTGGAAAGTTTAACAAATTATCCCAGGGTGCCACATATTGCACCATTTCTGGCAGCAAACTTGACTTAGGCAACCACCACAGCCCAGGAGCGAGTGCTGCACATCATGCAGGAGTCGTAAGTGCAGAGCATCAGCTCCCACCACTGGGGATTTCATCATCTGCTGGGCTCAGCCCTCCCAGCAGTGCCACCAGGTCACCTGCCCCTCTCTCCACTTCCCCCTAGGAAAGAACACAGCACTTCCAGGTAGTTCACTCATCTGGCAGCGACTGTTTCCATTTCTAATGCAGGGAAAAGAAGTCAGGGAACCACAGGAACGTAGCAGCTGGCTGACACAAAATAACCTTGTGATTTCACTTCTGTAATTTCAAACGGCAGATTTATTCCAACCTAACTGGTTGAACACACAGCTACAGATGCAATCCCACAGGGTAAAGTTAAGTGCAGAGAAATTATTATTTATTTCTTTTGACTTAGTGTGACAATCACTTAGACTGCACAAACAAGCACCTATAATTCAGGACATAACAACCATAACTTCTTGAGCAATTTGAACTGGCGCATCCTCAAGCACATACAACCAAGCTGAATTCGACCATGTAACTTAAGAGCTGCCCCAGCTGACAAGTCTTCACTAAATGTTCAGCACAGACAGCGTTCAAGAGAATGAGTCAAAACTTTTTAATGGACAAAACTTGTTCTCACAGGCTCTGCTTATCTGAGGAAAAACCCAGAGCACAGGCAGTGTACAAGAAGCAAAAAGTCTGGCTGTTAAAGTGTGACACGGGACCACGTTTTACCTGTTTTTCATTCTAATCATTAATCATGTCACCAGCTGGTGTTGTGATCTCAGACTCTGCACTCCAAAGCCAGGTTTTATTTGCTTACTTGCTCTGTGCCAGGCATTTGCAACTCTCATTACCAGTGATAACACTGCCCATGTTTTGAATGTCGACGTGGTAACACAGCTGGCAATACCAGGGCCTAATTTAGATGCACAGGCAGTACTATAGGAAGTAGAAGAGAAAAAGAAGTATAGCTAAAAGAGTTGGAGCTGAATTAAAGTGACACATTGGTGATTGGGATTGAACAACATGCCAGTTGCCTGGTCTATAAAACAAAACAAAGTAATGCAGTAAGGTTAGGCTGCTTCAAGAATATAGACACTAGGGTGGTTTTCATACCTTAGAAATTTAGAGCACTAAAAAAACCAGTTCACTTGCATAATATTCGTTAGATGTTCAACAAATGTGCTTATGGCCCCTTTGATCTTGCTCTGCATCAGCAGCATGTCAAATCTTCCCAGCAGCCTTTCATGTTGCCCCAGACAGCTTATCAACCCCAAGCATAAGCAAAACTCAATGTTCAATCCAGCCCTATTGTTTCTCCAAAGATACAATTTTGCCATCACAGAAGGTTTTCCTCCAATGAAAAGTTTTTTTCCCCAATAAATGGAACTGTTTAAAAGTCACTGCTCTATCACCAGAGCTTTATGTAGTTATGATAACTGTTTTTAACAATACTACTTATTACAAAAATAGTAGTTCTAGCAATCCTTAGTGGTTCTACTGGAATGATTGAGTTTCTTGTGCAAATATTTTCATTATTATTATATATACATATATATACACACATACATATACACACAATACAAAATTAAAACTTTTAAATCATACACATATTTGAAGGTTTCAAAGCAAAAAGAGAATTTCACACAAACAGATCACAGAGCAATATAAAATGGGGTTATCAATACATGGTCAGTGACACTTCTATTAGAGAAACTCCAGGTATGCTGCCACAGAAATCCAACTGATTTTTCTTTTTTGTGCAACCAGTTTGTACTTTGGATTGCATTAACAGAATAAAGCCCTGGCCTATAGGACAGGATGCAATCTGGTTGTTGTCAGAGAGCAGGGCTGTGGGTTTAGGGCACAGAGCTTCTGGAAACAATGCCTTTGTTACCAAAACAGACCACTTAACTGCTGCTACAATGTTTTCTTTTCCCCTCTTGTGAGCTCTTAAACACACACACAACCCCATTCACAGCAATCACAGCCTTTCTGAGACAAGTCTCCACAATCTGCTTTACAATTATCCATTTTAGCCTGACTTCATCTACAAAGAGACAATCCCAGGAAATAATCAGCCTGGTCTGCCCTAGGAATGATTGGCTGAAGTGTTCCTTCATCCCTGCCTGGACAGAATCTGGGAATATTTGAACAGTGGATGGGAAGCAGTTCATGCCTCTAAGATCTGCCAACACTGTTCTAAACCATTCCAATTTCAGTGAAATTCTGCCCCAGATGCCACCTACATTCATCTCAATACTCCTGCCCTGCTATAGACTCAGTCATGCCACTGAAAATTGAACTTTACAGCAACAGTATTGCAGTTTAAGCTGGAAAAGAGCTGTAACTTGCTGTGTTAGGGGCAGGAAACGTAGCTGAGCAGAAATAAAGGAAGAAAGGATAGTGAAAAAGAGGCTTTTTGACGACTGGCACTGCTTTTAGAAACTGATCTTATCTCAACCTTGTCACAGTCTCACTTTACATTCCTGCAGGGCCCAGCAATAAAAGCTATATATTAACTGATGAACACTCCAGTCTCACACCAACAGAAGTTAGCTTAGAAGCTCCAAGTAGAAAAGTAGAAAAACTGGTGATGGAGTTTCATTCAGTGACTGTGTGGCTGGGTAAGAAGCAGCCCAGCAGAATGTTTAAACTACAATATATTCACATTATAACTTTGAGTATTTTGGGAAAATTGATCACTCATCTTTTTCCAAAGCTTCTGTAAGTTTTTTTAAATTACATAAAACATCTCTAAAAGGGGAAGTGTTCTTCCTATATTCTTTCTCTGTAAAAACTAAATGCCTCAGAGAAATAAATCATTCAGCAAAAATTATATAGAAGTTAATGAGAATCACCATCAATGCTCTTCTCATCCCAGCTGTGCTTCTAAACCTGATGATTACCTTTATTTTAGTGCAGACAACAGTTTAATAGAAAGAAAACAGCTTACTTTGGCATCACTAAAAAGGAAATAAATACTAATAATCTCCTGAAAAAGTTGCTAAACATGAAAATAGCACAGACTAAAAGGCAAACAAAACAAGCAGGATACCAGAAGAATCAGATTACAAGTCACAAGCTCATATCTGATTTGTTTGCCTTAATTCTAAAGAAAACAGACTTGCACAAGAATTAAACCCAGTTACCTGCCCAAGTACAGGAATCAGAGGGCACAGATATTCAGTATATGTATTATCACTTTACAGAACAAAATTCAAAATGCACCAATATCACTTACAGGGAGTTCACCATGTTTTACTTACTTTGATCAGCATAGTTTTTTGCTTTTAGTTCAAGTTGTCGAGTTTGTGACTCTAATGCTTCCACTCTGGTCTGTAAGTCCTTTTTCTCTTGCTCTTGAGAATCTTCAAATTCAATGAATTTCTAAACAACAATAAAATAGTTACGTTAGACTAAACAACTAATTATAGCTTTTACAGCACCTATAATTAGGTGTTATATAATAGGAATATAATAATATATTATTATTATATATATAGGAATATCTATAATAGGAAGCAACACAGCAGCCTTTCACAGCCAGGAAGGTGTAAGAAGGTTTCCAAAACTGAACAGATCCACGTTTAAACCCAAAGAACCATTTCAATCCAGGTTCAGCAGTCAGGCAACCAACCTAGGATGCCCTGTGTAATAATTATCAACTCAGTGCCAACTACTCCAGAGAACTGCTTGGGATTAACATAAATATGAATTATTTAATTATTGTCTAACTTAATGTACAACAACTGCCAACAGTGCATGTGAACACAGGGTGTCTTGGCATCCTTAGTTTGATTGATCATTAGTGAAGTGATTTTCACCCAAAAGCCACAGAGGTACAGACACTGCAACAGGGACACACCAGCAGCAGTGCCAACCAAACTTAGATATCTTTTCCATTCCCACCCAATTCTCCTAAAAATTCTCATAGTCTTCATCAAATCCTTAATAACTGTCTACAATCTGTCAACTGCACAGAAAACTGCAACTGTGATGATCAGCATCACCTTCTGCTACCTTGATTTACCACCTTTGTGTCACACCATATTCTGGAGTTCACTGATAAATATATCAGTGTTTACATTGCCTAACATTAAAATTACCAACACAACATTACAGCAGCTTTAAAAGCACTTTTTTTGCTATTTATGTTATCCCAAAATTTAAGAAATTCAGTGTGTATTGCTGGCATAATGAACACTTGTAATTAGAAGCAGAGATGTTTCAGGTCATGCAGTGCTCTGTGCTCTGCATTGCAAGGAGACAAGGCCACCAACACAAGTTATGCAGAAAACTCATGGAACAGGGAGAAAAAGTGAACCAGAAATCTCTGCAGATAGAAACATCAAACACCCAAGACAGCTGAAGGGTCAGAAATGCAGCTGGGGACCACATGGAAGAAGAGAGACAGTGGAGGCAGCAACTTTAAAATAGTAATGTGAGTTGAATTTTTTTTTTCCTATATATCGCTAGGAAAATTTAGTGGGAAAAATATTTCAAATGCTCACACATCAACTGTCAATAAACTCCTACTGCATTTAACCACTCCACTGTGTTTTAGAGCTTTTACAAAAGCAGAAATTCGTACCCTTATGAAAAGGGCTTCAGTTTAACAGGGTCATCAGAAGAAGTTCTGACTAAAAAGTACTTCAGATGTAGAAATGGAGCAAAATCTATGAAGTGGAACAAGAGTTCCTTTCAGACCAGCTCTGCCCAGCTATCACAGGACTGGGCATGGTGCTCATATGACTGTGCTTGAAGCTAAACCACGACACAGTTGGGGAACAGCTGACACAGCCCAGGTAGCAAAGTTTGGTGCTGCCATCAAAAATCCCTCTTCAAAGACAGATGTGCAGAAACCTTCCTACCTCCTCCACACAAAGTTTGGGAACGTTAATTAGTCAACATAATATTGAAGAACTCGATGTTTAAGCTCGTTTCATGTCTTTGTAGTAACTGATTCAAGACTTTTGCCCCTTTTACATGCAAGTCATGTCTGGCCTATTCTTAGCAGACTCCCTTTTCAAAAAGGGCTTCAAAGTTTGACGCAAATTTGGCACTGGGGCAAAAGACCAACACAGTTTGTTACCCTAAACATGGGAAAACATGAAAGAAGAATTATAAAACTGTAACATCTTTGTTTAGTTGTTTCTCTGATGATTTCTCAAAAAGTCAGACATGTCTCATAGCTTGCAAAAGGCCAGGGACAATTATACTCATGAATAACAAAAAGCCATTCAGAGTCATTAATGTCATTGTTAGTCACGAAACTAAAGATAGACATAATTTTGTATTTCCTCCCAAGTTCTTCAACTGCAAGTGATGAAACTGGTTTTGTCTAGAACAGTTTTGTTACCTTCCACTAGTTTACCCTCATTTTGCTGAAGTTCAAATCTACATTACTATGCTTTAAAGCATTTCTGTAATCACAGCTGAGTATTTTTCCCTCCCCTGCTGTAAACGATATCTGATCAAATCCTGGGATTGAGAACTTTGGACTTTGAATATTTTTATTTGGTTTCATTTCTCCTTCTGGTGATAGTATAAATCACAGACACAGCCCCAGCAGATTGATCATCACATCCTGACTAAGCCTGCACAAGTATGACAGAAGAACTAGTCAGATAAACCACCACAGCAGCCAAGCACAGGCTGAGCACCCTTGTTAAAAGACTTTTTTTTTTTATTTACATGGACAATATACTCAAATCCTGCATGTCTCCTGCATTGTTTAATGTAAATCCAACAGCATATGTTAGCCACTCAATGACATCCTCTTATTTCAACCCCAGCTACTGGTTGTACAACACACTGAGGCAGAGAAAAATCTAGTTTTCCTCATTTTAAATGATATCCTGTTTGGGCCACAAAGATGAGCCTTATAACTCTGAGAAGTGAGATTTTTTTGCTGCCTTTTTTTTTCTTCAGAACAAGCTGAAGGACATCAACCTGTCTTAAAAACAATCAGACCAAATTATATAAGATGACAGAAAATACAGCTGGAATGATCCTTAAAAGGTCATCTTGTTACCAGGTTCAGATGCTCAGTGTTGATGTCTGGACCTTAATTTTGATTAGGCTATGATGAGGTGTAACACAGGATGTGAATCACAGATCCTCCTGCATGTGCTGCTGCTGAACCCCAACCTGTGCTCCCTTCATCAGCTATGTTTGGCAACTCCCCTTTAATCCGTCCCATTTTCTCCAGGCAGGATCAACTCTGTCATTTCAGACCTTTGTCCAACCTGTTCTTAAAGACCTCACATAAAAAGTGGGAAAAAGTCCTTGGCAAACTGAACTCATAAGCCTTTATGTCATCAATTTTAAATCTACCTGGAAGTTTGCAGCAATCATTGCCACAAATACGAACTCAGACTACACAACACAAGCACATCTGGAGCCCTGTCCTGCACACAGCCACTGAAACACTCAGTAGCACATTATTAGCCAAATGAAATACTTCTTCCTATATTTCTGTCATGTTCTGTCCCTTTCTCTCTTGACTTGTTTTCCTGTCACAGGAGCCAGGTGCAATGCTGAGCGTATCTGATGTCAGGTCCCACCCACTTGGCAATCTTTATTACTCCATGACATGTCCTTTTGCAATGTGTATTGCAACCATGCCAGATTCCCAGCCAATGGCAAGTTCTTCCTGGAGCAGAGAGAAAAAAAATCATCTAAAAAGCCAGCTCAGATGGACTTGGGACACAGAAAAACACAAGAAATTGAAAACAACCTGATAGCTGTAAAACAGTGTGGAAGTTTTCTATAAAATGGATTTTGGTTTTGTTCTCTCAAATGAAAAATACTTCAATTCTTACTGCAGGGTGTTTATTAACATACAATCCTAAGGAAGAAAGTTACCTCTGGGAACAGTAAGAAAAAGCAGACATCAAATTCACGCTGTAACTTAAACCAATTTTAGCAGTGGTAAATCCTTTTTCATGGTCGCAGAAGATTTCAAAAACAGCTTAATCCCACCAACAGCAGAAAAGCTAAAAGATACACTAACTTAGCATGGCTAAAAGGAGTAGATTTTATCCTGTTTCCAAGTGCACACAAAACACCTGCCAGCCACAAGCACAGGTCTGGAGCAGCACATTGCTGCAGAAGTAACTCTTATCAGGGTACAAAACAGCAGAAGCCCAGATGCTGGTTCCTCTGCCACTTCTTTGTGGCAGGAATTGCTGTCTCACAGTCACCAAGTGGGAAGGTAAGTTATGCAGAACTGGAAGCAGAACAGCAGAGCAGCTGGTTCCTCCATTCCTGCAGCCATATCACAAAACCTACCACGTTAAAAGGCAGACAAGTGACTTCACAGCAACTGCAGAGATCATGACTGTTACCCAGAGGGTTGAGAAGTAGGCCCAGAACTTCTGTCAAGGTGACTTTAGAAAAAATTATTTCAGAAATACACAAACAACAACTTTCAGGATGTTTCTTTAGTAATACTTTTTAAGCACAGGAAATGAAGAAGGCAAATTAGGACAATGGGGTAAGGAGACCTCTATTTAAATAGTAAACTATTAATGTTCATTAAAATAGTGCTGAAAAAAAAATTCCTAGAACAGCAAGCAGAAAGTGAAAGAAAGTGTGTTAATTGGCCATGTGGCTGCCCCTGGATCCCTGGAAGTGTCCAAGGCCATGCTGGACCAGGCTAGGAGCAATTTGGGACAGTGGAAGGTGTCCCTGCCCATGGAATGAGATGAACTTTAAGCTCCCTTCCAACCCAAACCATTGTGCAATTCTATGAACAGATGATAATAAATATTGAGCTCAGGAGCTCAAAATTCTCCATTTTGCACCAGACAACACAAGCAACCTCCACAACAAAAGAAAAGAAACACGCGAAGCCAGCAACTTCTTGTCTGAGAAAAAGTGTTAAATTTCTGTTCCCTCCTTTTATTTCGACCATACTGCACCCATCAGGTTATCTCAGCATCAAAAAAAATATTCAACAACCATGCCTGACTAACACATGTGCCTCTCCTGAACATGCCAGGCTGTACCTGACAGACACTTTCACACCTGTACAACACAATGACCTCAGCACATCACAAAAATGACCTTTGTGCTTACCGTGAACACATGGTCTTTGGTCTAACTGCATTTTGGAAAGCATCAGTCAGCTGTCTTGCAGCAGGAGCAGTGGTTCTGAGACTGCACAATGCCTGTCTCCTCAAGTTAATTTATCATGACACACAGAAATGGAGATGGCAGTGAAGCACAGTCCCAGCACAGACACATACAGCTCCTGAAGAGCCACAACGTAATGAACCCCATGCTCTGTTTGATCATACTGGTACTGTTTCTGTCCTGCTGCCCAAGGCCTGCTTTTTCCAATCTGGCAAATGCTGCCTGTGCTTCAAGCCTGATGCATTTTCTCATGAATTAATTCAGAAAATTCAGTCCCTTCCTATTACTCTCAACAGAAACATGTTTTCTGAAAAAGCCCTTCTCATGCAGCTTGTGTCAGAAATAGTGTGGCAAGAATCCCCTGCCAGGAGTCCATAAGGCATCACAAAACCACCACAGGTCTGACAAGGAGGATGAATGGTCTGTCAGCCCAAGAATTGGGGGGACACCATTAACAACACAGCACTTCAGAACAACCTAAGTGCTGGAACAACCTGCAGACAACATTTTGCACTCACTCATAATGGAAACAAATATTTGTATAAGGTTAATGTTTTTCAAATTAAGCTTTCACTGTCAATATTGTCTTCACCCTCAGTGTGGTTATCCTTCCAATTTTTGCAAAATTTAGAAGGCAAGCACACCCAGAGAGATAAGCACGGGACAAGGAGTCTGGAAATAGACTTGTAAGATGGTTTGTTCTATTACAGATAATGCTGCCAATCCAATTTCCTACAGGAGTTTGGCAAGACAATGAGCTGGAGGAAGTTATCCTGCACAGCTGCTTCCTATTGTATTGCTTTATAATCTCACAGCAGCTAATGCCTTGCAAGCTTATTTATGCTGAAGTGATTCTCGGTCAAAAACTGACATAAAAACATCCAACATCCCAAGCCACAGTCGATGTCACTGGAGAGTCCACGCCACCTGTTGCTGCTTACAGCTCGCTGTACCAACTCTGCAGAGGCTCAGCCCAGCCGCTGTGCATTCGCACGGTTTCTGCAGGGCGCTGTGGCTGGTTTTTGCACAAATGGACATCGGCGCGGGGAGCACGGCGGGCAGCGCAGCGCAGAGCGCACGGTGCCGTCATGTTCGCTCCCTGCCGGAGCGCAGCGCTCCGCGCGGCTCACCGGGGATCACCGAGCCGCACGGACCGAGGCACTCCCCGCCCTCCTCCTCCTCCTCCCGAGCCGCGGCGCGACCTCAACTCGCCACCGGCGGCTTCAACCCTCTGCCGGCCGGGCAGCCCGGCTGTGGTTCCCCGGCTGCGGCTCCCCGGCTGTGGATCCCCGGCTGTGGATCCCCGGCTGTGGATCCCCGGCTGTGGATCCCCGGCTGCGGCTCCCCGGCTGCGGCTCCCCGGCTGTGGATCCCCGGCAGGGCTCCCGCCGCCGCCCGCAGCGCCCCGGGCAGACCCAGCGCCGGAGGAGCAGCCGCCCCCGCGGAGCCGCCCGGCCCGGCCCGGCGCCGCGCTCACCTCCTCGGCCTGCTTGCGCAGCGCCTTCTCCCGCTCGTACTGCGTGAGCAGCTGCTCGTTGTCGTCCCGCAGCAGCTCCAGCTCCACGCTGGTCTCCTGGCTGTGCGCGCACACCGAGTCCAGGTTCTCCAGCACGGCCACCACCAGCGGCATCAGCTCGGCCACCACCTCCTCGTCGTAGCGCCCGATGAGCCGCTCGAACTCGCGGTAGATGGAGCCCGCCAGCCCCGACACCCGCTCCGACATCATGGCGGGGCCGGGCCCGCCGGGGTCCTCCTGGTACACCACGCCGTCCGCCAGCTCCATGGCGGCGGCGGGAGGCTGCGCGGGGCCTGGCGGGGCCCGGCCGGTCTGCTCGGAGCTGCTCCCGCTGCGGCGGAACCTCGGCGGGGCCGGGCGGGGAGCGGCGCGCGCCTCTGACCTCACCCGCCGCGCCGGGCGGGGCCTGCCGGGACGGCGGCGCGGGGCGGGGCTTGCGGCGTGACGTCAGCGACGGGGGTGGGGTCTGAGCGGTGATGTCATCGAGGGGCAGTGTTGGGTGTGATGTCATCGAGGGGCGGGTCTGTGTGACGTCACGGCAAGGTGGTGTCGCGGCTCGGGCGGGAGCGGGGTGGCACCGGGAAGGGTGGCACCGGGCAGGGTGGCACCGGGCAGGCTGGCACTGGGAAGGGTGGCACCGGGAAGGGTGAGGAATCCCGGGAAGGGTCACAGCATCACCGGATCGTCCAGGCTGCGAGAGATCTTTAGAAGGGCAGCAGGGCAGGGAAGGGTGTGCAGCACGATTGCTGTGAGGAGCAGCTGGGGGAGCTGGGAGTGTTGATCCTGCAGAACAGGAGGCTCAGAGCTCACTGCTCTCTGCAGCTCCCTGGCAGGAGGGTGCAGCCAGCTGGCTCAGATCTGCTCCCAGGGAACAGAACAAGAGCTCATGGCTTCAGCTGCACCAAAGGAGGTTCAGGTTGGACAGCAGGAGGAAATTCTCCCCATTAAGGGTGGTTGGGAGCTGGAATTGGCTGCCCAGGGAGGTGTCACTGTCCCTGGAGGGGTTTAAGGACAGACTGGATGTGGCACTCAAGTGCCATGGTCTGGGTGACAAACTGCTGTTGGGTCATAGCTTGGACTGGATGATCCAACCTCATTCATTCTGTGATTCATTCATTTTCCAGCCTCGTTCATTCTGTGGTTCTCTGATTCTGTCATTCAGTCTGACCATCCGTCCAGCACTGCCACTGTAACCCCTAAAGCACATCACCCAGCCCCAGATGCCTCCAGGGGTGGTGACTCCACCACACCCCTGGGCAGCTCCTCCCAAAGCCTGGCAACACCAGCACTGAAAATCTGTAATATCTGATCTGAATCTCCCCTGTCTCAGCCTAAGGCCGTTTCCTCTGGTCCTCTCACAGCAGGCATGGTGGAAAAGCACAATCCCTACCTCACTACACCCTCCTGTCAGCAGCTCTAGAGAGCCATGAGTTCACCCCCAGCCTCCTCTTCTCCAGACTGAACAAACCCAGCCTCATGAAACATATTTTCTACTCCCTTTATGAGCCTTGTTCCCCTCCTCTGGACACTCTCCAGCCCCTCAATAATGTCATTTTTAAAGTGAGGGGCCCAAAACTGAGCACAGCAGTGCCAAGAATGGAGGGACAATCACTGCCCTGGTGCTGCTGGCCTCACTATTCCTGATCCAGACCGAGATATTCCAGGTCACCAGAGTGAACACCAAAGCCCTGGCACTGGGGCTGGAGCCTCTGGGGGCTCCTGACAGTGGGAGGTTCAGTCCCTTTAGCCCTTTAGTGTGGGATTGGGGTAGGGATCCCCATTGTGGGGTGGGGATCCCCAGTGTGGGGTGGGGATCCCCAGTGTGGGGTGGGGGTGCCCCATGGGCAGCTGGCTCTGTGCATGGCAGGGGTGAGGCTGTGCAGTCTGACAGCTCCCAGGGTGTTTGTTTATCACACCCACGGAGGCATAAATAGACCAAGTGATTCACTGAGGGATGACTGGAGGAGTTGGGAGTTTAGCTCCTGGATTTCAGGACTCTGCAGCTCCCAAACTGTGCCTGGGGCTCTGTGTTGGCTGGTGTCTGGCAGCAAAAAGGCCTTTCCTTTCTAATAAGGTCTCCAGATAATATCAGAAATCCTGTTTTCTTAGCAATAATACAGCTTCGAAGGCGTCTTGCACTTGCTAAGAGAGATTGATTTTCCTAGGATTTGGAGCAGTGAGTTCCATTCTGGATCATGTGTTCTGTCATGGGAACAATGGCAGCTGCTGTGGACATTTAGGGTAAACTTGAAAATACCTACTGAGATGGAAAATGTTCTGAGTTGCTTCACATCCCTCGTTTTTATCATGCAGTTGTTGAGGTTGGAAAAACCCCTTAAGACCATCAAGCCCATCCATTGACCCAGCACTGCCAAGGCCACCACTCAGCCATGTCCCCAAGTGCCATATCTGCTCATCCTTCAGATGCCTCCAAGGATAGTGACTCGACTACAACCCTGGACAGCTTCTTCCAGGGCTTGACAGCCCTTTCAGTGACAAAATTTTTCCTAATATCCGATCTAAATCTCCTCTGGTGCAACTTCTATCATACAAACTTGGGGACATCAGTATTTTTCCTTAGGTAAAATCACACACACAGCTGAGGAGCCTGGTGGCCCAGCAGCAGTCCAGGAAGAAAGAAATGACTGCTTTAAAAAAAGGCAGAAAGCTTGAGAAGGGGTGGAATTTTACTGTGGTGATTGCATTCAGCTCCACTGGAGAGCAGCAGAGCCTTGCACTGTTATTTTCTCTCATTTGGACTGGTTTGAGGCAGGAGCTGTGCTCTAAATGCATGTGCTGCCTTGTCTCTTCATGTCCTGAGCCAGTGAGTCTGCGCAGGAATGACAAAGAAGAAAAGACTTCAGCCCTGTATATTGGATTTCTCGTGAGTTCTGCTCAGATATCATCATCCTCCCAAGCTAATATTTAACATGGTGTGGCCAGGGCACAGGCAGCTGAAATACAAATTTATTTATAAGCATGGCAAAAGGAAAGAAAATGTGTTTGCCTTTTAATTATGGCCAAAAAATGACATCATTCTAGCTAAAAAATATTTTTTTTTAAAGACACAATGTGTACTCTCATACACCTCAAGTGGAATTGTCCTTTAAATCATTGGAAATGATTGCTATGAAGGGATTATTTTTTCCTGTTTCTCTTTAGCACTTGGCCACTGAGAAAAACAGCAACCCCTCCATGTTTTGCCTGCTGTGTGCCACAGATTAGAGCCTTTTACCTGAAGCAGGAGTGCTGAGGGAATCTGTGTGTCTGGATTTCTCTCTCCCTTTTGGTTATACATAGTTCCCCATTCTCCTCAGTGGTTTGGGTTGCAGAAGGCACTGAAAGCCTTTGGGGTAAAGGGTTTTTGATGGACATTTTTTATTTTCTGAGCCTGAAGAGGCCTTGCAGGAAGGCTTGGAACAGCTCCAGTGAGGAGGTAACTCCATGCTGCTCCCAGACAAGGCTGGCAGCACACAGCTCATTGCCAAGGGTTTTTAAGCTCACCAGGCTCATGCACACTCTGTATGGTGTGAGGACAGCTCTGAGCAACCCCAGATAGCTCTGAGCAACCCAGATAGCTCTGAACAACCCCAGATTGCTGTGAGGACAGAAGTGCCAGTCCCCTTGAATCTTGCAGAGCTGCTGCTCCCTGGGCAGGGTTTGCAGCCAGTGCCACCCTCCCTGGCAAAAGGCACAAAGCAGCAGCTCAAAGAGGTGTGTTCTGGCAGACGGCAGAAATGGGTCAAGGTGTCTGCTGGCAGCCTGTGGCATAGGGGTCTCTGAGGATGTGCTATTTTTATCCTGTTTCCATCAGCAAAATGGGGAGAGGTGGTTTTCCTTCCCGGACAGAGCAGGAGCATCCCTGAACAGGCTGGCTGCTGCCACTAGTGCTGCAGTCAGAGTGACAAGTGCAGGTAAAGAGGCTGCTTGTGCTTGTGTTTTATTTCCAGCCATCTGGGGGTTCTCTAACCTGGAGAAATGAGGTGTTTTAAAAGATGAACAATAGAAAAATTACCTGGGAGACAAGTTTAAGAGGGGGAGAAATGGATCTTATTGACAGTCTTATTTTAAAATGATCACATTTCATGTGTATCTCATAGTCTGTGAGGTCAGAAACTCAGGGGTGGATTAAAAATAGAAGCAGGTATGGAATAATATTCTACTTTCTTGCCAGGAGATTAAGGGACCTCGATGAGCTGTCAATGTAGCACACTAGTCAAGCATGTGAAACAGCACAAAGAAACCTGATAGTACTGCCTTTGTAGCTCGAAAGTAGTGGCTCTATTTGGTAACTAGTAGAGTACAATGCCAGCAAATTCTAGTGGGAAGAACTGGCTCACAAAAAGAAAAGTTGTTTTCTGGGTAATAAGAGTAATTACATTACTCATCCCTAGAAACAACAGTTAATTTGAAATTTAATTGATTTGCAATTTACCAGGGAAGAAAATCAGCCCTCAGATCACTCTGGGGTTAGAAGAATTTAACTAGGACTTTACCCAGAGGAAGAAATGTTTGTAAAAGCTTAATTCTGTGGTGCTTTACACCTTAAAGAGCAACAGAAATCAAGGTAAAGACTGATGAGTGATAGCAGCACTCAGCTAAATGAAGAGCAGGATATCCTGGAGCAACAAAACATGTCAGAGTGAGGAGTCTGGTTACAAGGAGCAAGAGGGGCTGAGCAAAAAATGTGAGTTTTGATGAGAACCCCAAATATTCTGGGTGGTACAGACTGAGGCTGTGAGCTGAGGTCAGTGTAAAGCTGGGGCCGAACCAGCAAGGCTGGAGCTGTGGTAAATTCTCCTGAAGTTTGGACACATTCACAGTCAGTCTTTTGCCTCAGGCCTGATTTAAAAATCTCTGCTGGTTTTAAGTAATGTGGAAATGGTTTGAGCTCAGCAGTTGTGGTTCACTCACTGAGGACTTTGAAGGTGTTTCCTTCTCTCCCATGATCAGTCCATTTTTTGGAAATCATTTGTCTAGACTCTCTGCTTCTTCACATTTTAGATAAACGTGTTGTTTTCAATGTAATTAAGTGATCTTGGTAGAATTTGCAGCCAGCAAAAGCTCATTTATACAGTAAAAATAACATGAAGCCTTCTGTGGTGTTTTGTGGACCACGTGATGCTCAACTTGCTCTGCTAATCGTGGATTAATCCCAAAAGTGACAAAGTTGACCCTTATTTAATGAGGTTAAAAGACTTGGCAAAGATCTCAGAGCAGACCTATAGTAAAGCTGGAAGTCATGTTTGCCCACCTTAGGGCAACTCCTAAGCTTTAATCATTAAATGACGTAGACTTAACAAGGCTGTAAATAGATGTCCTATGGCTGCTTTTAAATCAATATTTTTCTAAACATTCTGTTTCTAGAATGTTTAAACATTTTTCTAAACATTCTTTCTTCTTCTAAACATTCTTTCTTCTATTTTAGATGTTATTTTGCCACAGTGAGGGTTATTACAGCATTAGAGGTTTTTTTCACTAGTATGAAACATCTTAAATAAATGTGTATTGAAGCAACAGAATCAATTGGATTTGTGTTGAGAGGAGAATACTCAGAAAATCTAATTCCAAAACAACCTCAAGGGGGACTTGCTAGAATGTATGATGCTGTGGTTTTTCAAACAGCATTTTTTAAAACAGAGATCTTGAAAAATGAGCACATCATAATGAGATGGAGAAAGAGCCTGAATTCAAGAAAACAAGTTGTTTGAATAGATGCTGAGGCCAGATCTGGAGGCTCACAGCAGAACTCAGAGTACCACATGGCCGTGTGATGGATTGTGGGGAAGAGAAGGAATCCCAAGGAAGGAAATCCATGTTATCAAAAAGCTGTCAAGCAGCAAAGTCCTGCCCAGAGGGAAGTGAAATCTGCATTATTTTGCTTTCAAGAACAGGCAGAGAGTGAAGCCCAGGAAGTTCATCCCAGTTTGAGAAACAAAAACAGGACAAGCACGGATTTCCGTCCAGATGCTTTATCCTCGGTTCTCTCAAAGGCAATAAAATGCTCAAGGCAAAGCAGCTCAGTGGTAAATGCTTGAAGGGTCTTTTGACTCAGACAGCTAATACAGTATAACCACAAAAAGCAAACAAAATTAATGACCTTCTTTAAAGAGGAAATGCAAGCAGAACAGTACGATAAAGAGATTTTTATTAAAATAACGTCATGTGCCTTTTGTTAAATAAAAACCAGCATCCAGCAGCCAAGACTGAAATGCTGGGAGGGCTCAGCCTGACACCCTCGCCCTAAGGGGAAGAGGCCTCTGTGGGTGTGACCCGGGAGGGCTGGGGACTGCCCTGGGTGATGCCGGTGTGACCCGGAGGGGTTGGGGACTGCCCTGGGTGATGCCGGTGTGACCCGGAGGGGTTGGGGACTGCCCTGGGTGGGTGTGACCTGGGGGGGTTGGGGACCTGCTCTGGGTGGGTGTGACCCGGAGGGGTTGGGGACTGCCCTGGGTGATGCCGGTGTGACCCAGGAGGGTTTGGGGACTGCCCTGGGTGGGTGTGACCCGGGAGGGTTGGGGACAGCCCTGGGTGATGCCGGTGTGACCCAGGAGGGGTTGGGGACCGGCTCCGGGTGGGTGTGACCTGGGGGGGTTGGGGACAGCCCCGGTGTCGCCCAACAGGGATCGAACCCTCAACCCCGGGTGGGAATGGCGCCCCCTGCGGGCGGGAGGCCGCGCTGTCCCCACGGCGGGGGGGCACGGCTAAGCCGGGCGGGGACCCGAGGTGACACGGCTTGACTGAGCCGCCGGGCGGGACACGGGCTGCCAGAGCCGCCGGGGCACCAGCGGGGGACACGGGCTGTGAGACTCACCGGGGAAACAGCGGGAGACACCCTCTGCCAGAGGCACCGGGCCACCGGCGGGGACAAGGTTTGCCGGAGGCACCGGGACACCAGCGGGTGAGGCGGGGCGCGGGGCAGCGGGGAGGGTCCCCTTGTCCCCGGGCAGTGTCACCGCATCCCCGCGGAGCCTCCCCGCAGCTCCGCGCCGCTCACCTGCCCGCTCAGGTGAGCACGGACACATCCCTGCAGCGCCGCGGGGCTCGGAGCCCCTCCGCTCCTGCCGCTTCCAGGGGAAAACTCTGCCTGTGGATTCATTTTTTCATTCATTTATTTATTGCACGGCGCTGGGAGATGGATCCGTGGCGGTCATTACCTTCCGTGCTATTCCATTCAGAGCTTTCCTGATTTTAGTATTTTCCGTTTCTACACCTGGCGCGCTGCCACCGCTTCAAACTCTCTCCCGCAGCGCTTGGGAAGAGCCGTGTGCGGACAGCGGCTCATCCAAACGCTGCACGCCGCGAATTACTGACCCTCAGACGCAGCCAGTCTAATCCCACAGACAGCAGACGAGGCTGGGGTGGCACAGTCCTGGAATAACAGCTTTTATTCCCTCCTGTTCCTTCCCCCAGGACGATGGCTGCCATCGACGAGCGCACCTTCATCGCCATCAAACCCGACGGGGTCCAGCGCGGGCTGGTGGGGGAGATCATCAAACGCTTCGAGCAGAAAGGATTCAAACTGGTGGCCATGAAATTAGTACATGTAAGCTCTCCTAAATTGCCGTGTTTGCTTTTTCATATCCACTGCAGCAGCACAGGATAACAAGAATTGTGGCCTCTGTAACATTTAAAACTGAAATTTTGAGAGGTCTTACTTGGGATGATTTTGGAAAAGTTCCAATTCCCAGCTCTAGCTAAATGCTTTAGACATGCTAAGCACGCTAATTTTAGTAACCTGATGTCCTTAGTCTGAAGAGAATATTCTTTCAGGTGCATCCTAGGCCTAATACATATCTTTGAGTATCTTCCACAAATCCCAGGTCACATAAACCATCTGTATTGGCAACAGAAACTTCTCTAAGCTCAGTTGTGGCAAACAATTCAAGTTCATATCAACCTAAAGTGCTCCTAGGAAGATGCTAGAAATGCTGAATTTTGAAGTGCGTGCAAGTTTCAGGATTACCAGTGCTCTGTGGCTAATCTCTGTGATTTCACTATGCTCTTAAGTTCTTACAGTAAGCTTTTTTCTCTGTCTGGCTGGTTTTTAACCCAGGCCTCTGAGGACCTTCTGAGGGAGCACTACATCGACCTCAAGGACCGGCCGTTCTACGATGGCCTGGTGCAGTACATGCATTCGGGACCTGTTGTAGCCATGGTGAGTTCCTGGCCAGGAAAACCTCACTGCACTGAGACTGTGTCACCTGTGGGTTCTAGTTTACTTTTAAAAATCTGGATATAAATGCTGTAATTAGGAAGATGTGCTAAGTCATTTTTCTTTAATCTTTTTCCATAATGTTTCTCTCCTTTGAGTCAGTTTGTTGAGGAAGAGGGCAGGGGCAAAAGGGAATCAAAGCTGGGACCTTGCTAAACAGTAAATCTGAGCAAAAGCCCCGCTAGGAAATGCCATGTAGTAAACATGCTGAATGAGATTATGGAATGTTTTTAATGTATTTCTCTTTTTCTCCTTGATAATCTGTTTGTAAAATAGATGAGGTCCAGCTCTTCCATGAGCAGACAGCTTTGTGAGGCTGCTTGACACACTGAGATGGAAAATTGTTCTCTCCCCATCCTGAGTGAGGAGGGGGATTGTACAGAAGGGGTGCATGTCAGCAGGTGCTTCAAAAATCTGGCAGAAAAACTGAAGATAAAATATGTCTCACTATTACAAATATTCAGATGGTGATTTGTGCCATGATGGACAACCCTGTGTTGTTGTGGATGGCATAATTTATCTACTGCTAAAATTTAATAATGTCAGTGGAAATTTTTTTTCCCTTTAAGGTGTGGGAAGGTCTTAATGTGATCAAGACTGGAAGAGTGATGCTGGGGGAAACCAATCCATTCGATTCCAAGCCTGGCACTATTCGTGGTGACTTCTGTGTTCAAGTTGGAAGGTAAATATTTCAACTCTTGGTATCATCCAAAGGCACTAAACACCAAGTGTTACGTCATGATATCTGCAGGAACTGTGGAACATGGAGCTGCCATTCCCTGTGCCCATGCATCATTAGGATCTAAGGATGGAAATCATATCATTGTTGTCTCTGCTGATAAAAATGAGGAGCAAAGCTGGCACTGCCTGTGCTGTGTCTTTTCCTACTTTACTGTTACCAAAAGCTCCTGTCCATGATGGGAACCACCTCAAAACAAGAAGCTTGCTTTGCTTTAAGTTTAAGAATTCTCTTGTTCTTATATTCATCTTTTCTTCTCCTAGGAACATCATTCATGGCAGTGACTCCGTGGAAAGTGCAGAGACAGAGATCAATTTATGGTTCACTCCTGAAGAACTGGTTGATTACAGAAGCTGTGCTCATGAGTGGATCTATGATTAACCCAGCCTGGATCTTCTGATATCCCCACTCTCCGTGAGCAGCTGCCAGCCTCTAGCTATTCCAAAGAATTCCCTGGTAGAAACTGTGAGATTGCTCTGTTGTGAATGTTAAATAGAGCCAGTGCTTGCTGCTGCTTTGATTTAAAAGCTGTCAAGTTATAGGTGAAATTGCACTTTTTAAAACCTGCTTCTGTGGTTGAGAGATATGAGGTGAAAACCCAGAGCAGATAAGAGATATATTTTTCTGAAGCACTTTATAGTCATAGAGGATATTTTGGTAAACAGGAAAAAAAAGGATAAAAATTTATTTGGTAAATAAATATGCAAATGGCTCAGAGTCAGAGGTTAACTTTGCTGAAACATTAGAGGACAACTGGTGGTGTTTAAATGCATTGCTAATATGCCCAAATGTTGAGGATTTATTTAATATCAAGTCAAGTGCATCCCCATTCCTAAAAGAGCTGCAGAAAAAAGCCCATTTCTCCCCCCAGAACATGCTATGCCCATTCAGAGCTCAGCTCTGGCTAAAATGACAACTGGCCTCCGCACTGACACTGTTTCAATTTGCTTTTTATTCCTTTTACATGGGATTTATGTAGCATTTTAAGGAAAGATTAATGGGCTGGGCTTATGAAATGCCCTTTTATGTGAAAAGAAGATTAATGTGAGGATGGATGAGGGAGATTCTACCTTCAGCTACTTCGGTGCAGCAGCCCTCTGACATTGCACAGAGCAATAAGTGGTGTTTGCTCTGCCAGCTGAAGAGCTGATAATTTAGTTTTGTTCTCATTTGTGTCCTTTCCTTAGTAGTTGGAGCTACAAAGCAAACTGTCCATGGATAAATTGTTTCAGAAGTGACTTTAGCACTATTGTTTTGTATTTATTTAATGATGTAAAGAAGCAGGGTCAAAATAATGCGGAAGGTGTTTCACTTTCAATGGCAAAAGTGGTAAGGGATGAGGAAATTGGGATTGATATTATGTATTTATTTCCCTGCAACATTTTATTCACGAAGAGCAAGAGTTTCACGGAATTAGTTGCTCAAAGGCCAGGATGTTTTTCCCCCCACAGTGAGCTCTTGTATCAAATACTGAACTATGCAATGAATGTTGAATTAAATGCTTGTGGTACCTTATGGTAATATAGAGCTCCTAAAGAGATGGTACAAAATAAAACAACATTTGCTGTTTCTTAACCGAAATAAAAGGAAATTTTAAGTATATTGTCTTATATCTAATTAATGAGTATAAGGAAAGGGAACAAATGAAGCTGTAGGCGAGGCTGTGAGCTTCTCTTCTGAAAATATTCAGTGTTATAGAAGATAAATAATGAAGTTAAAGGTAGTTGGAGGAAAGGGAACATGTGACAAACCTGGGCACGAGATGAGTAGTCTCCAGTTTAATCTTTGCTTGAAGGGTTACTTGAGATTTCTTGATTCTACAAAAGAGAGAAATGTGGGTTATCTGGGGATGTGGGGGCTGTCAGGAAGCTGCTGATTAGTGTTTCTAATGTGATGAGGCTGGGAGGAGGTGGAGATCAGCACTCCTGCATGGCTGAAGTGTCTGAGAAGGTCCAGCAGTGTCATTCAGTGTGAAAAAATGAGTTGGCGCCTCAATAAGAGACAAGTACTGTGCGAGGACTGCAGAGGTGATTTCATTAATATCCCAGCTGCAGTGATGGTGTGTGATTATAAATTGCTGGGGAAAACAAAAGGGGTTTTATAAACTAGTGAAGGGCTAAGTAGGAAACACCATAAAAAGGTGAAAACGGGTTCAGGGACTGTGAGGTTTTGACAATTGGCAGCTTCATCTTCCCAATAAAATTATGAATAACCTTCCTGGGTTACGGATCCCACATCTTGCCATATCCCGATAAAATGACCAACACTTTTCCCGATCCCACACCAATTTTCTGTCAGAAATACGCTTTCGAGGAGCTGCAGCCGGGCTGGCAGGACCAACCCTCCGACCGCAGCAACACCTGCAAACAACGACTAATAGACTATTTCCTTCTGTTAAACACCCGCCGTCGCTTCAGCGCCTTAAAGGCTTAACCCGCAGTTGCCGCGGCTGTAAATTAAGAACCCTCGTGGCGACAGGTGCGGCCGGGCCTGGCCAAGAGCCACCCCGGCAGCGGCCGCTGTCCCGCCGGTGCCATCCCGTCCCTGCCGTCCCTCCGGCCCGGTCCCGCTCGGCGCTGGCAGTGCCACCCCCGAAGCGCCGCCGGCCCGGCGGCTCCTCCTCTGCGCGGGGCGGGGGATCCGCCGCCTGCCCGCCTCCTCCTCCGCCTCTTCCTGCGGCGGCAGCGGCGCGGGCGGCGGCAGCTCCGGACAGGTGAGGCCGGGCCGGGCCCGGGGCCGCTCGGGTTGCGGGGAGGCGGGCGGAGGGGCCCGGCGGAGGGGCTGCAGGGGCTCGGTGGGGCCGGGCCGGGCTCGGGGAGCGGGGCCGCTGGGCTCTCGGCGGTGCCGCGTGGCGGGGCGGTGCCGCCATGGCCGCCGACCTTGAGGCCTCGAGCGCGGCGTCCCCTCACGGCTCGCTCCCGCCCGCAGCGCCATGGCGGGGAACGGCGAGCGCACCTTCATCGCCATCAAGCCCGACGGCGTGCAGCGCGGCCTGGTCGGGGAGATCATCAAGCGCTTCGAGCAGAAGGGCTTCCGGCTGGTGGCCATGAAGTTCTTGCACGTGAGTGCCGCGCCGTGTCCCCAAACCCCGTGCTGTCCCGCCTGTCCCTGCCCCAGGGGCTCACCGCTCACCCCACACGAGATGATCTCCGCTGGCGTTTCCCCGGGCTGAGGGATGGCGGATGGCCGCAGCACGAGGCAGGCCCGCCCGCCCGCCCGCCACGCGGCTGCTCTCCGCCACACAAAAGCGAATTCTGCTCCGGTTTAATGCAGCCCGACTGAGAGCTGGAGTGAGCTTGGCTGGAAGGCTGTGCTGGGTAACGTCACCCAGTACTCTGCTTATCGCTGAGGGTCACTGCAGTGCAAAGAAATCGTGTTGGCAATTCCCAGCGCTGCCACAAAGAGCTCCTTTCATGTCGCAGCAGCAGCTCCCGGTGGTACCCACAGTAGCCCTGTCGGTACCATCAATGATAAGTGAATCTGATTGCTAATGCCATAGTCTCACACCTGTAACACCTTTTGTTTAGTGAAATTCAGAAAATTATGTTTAAAGTTGCATCTACCCTTTTAAAGGCCTCTGAAGATCTCCTCAAACAGCATTACATTGACCTGAAAGACCGCCCCTTCTTCCCTGGTTTGGTGAAATACATGAACTCTGGACCTATTGTGGCCATGGTAAGCGGCTTGATTTTAGTTAAGGATGTCTTCCTTGAATATATTTGTGTTGCTCTGTTTATTGTTTAGAATATTCAGAGATAGTGTTGCAGAAACATTTTTTTAAACTACCCACTTCTTACAGTGGCAAAAGAAAAAATTTAAATTAAGACAATGAAATTTCTGTATACTAAGGAAGGTGCACATATAAAATGGGTATTAAAATGCTTAATATATAAATGTATAAAACAAAATTCCTGAAAGCAAATCTTCTGCACTGTTTTGGGCAAAAAAGGGTCAGGCTGACTGACACAGAAACCCAGTTTGTGTGTCATTCTTTACTAATTCCCCCGAAACAAGGTCCTTGCTCTAACAGCATCTCCTGGTGTGATTATGAACTAGGAGAGAACACTTAGCAGGGTGTCCCTATCCCACCACAACACAAAGGGTTGGAGTTTGCCTTGTACATTAAGTCTGAGGCTTGGTAAAGTATCTCCTTCACTGCAGTAACAATATTGATGGTCCTTCTTAAAATCACTTCCAGTTCATAATTTTTTTTCCCTCATCACCTTTAGAAGTGCCTAAGAGAGAATTTAGGCAAGGTTAATTTCTTTAGTGGTAGAACTGTTTTGCAAAGTATGGTATCAACAAAGATGAATTGTTGGTATTTTGTATAAGCATGGATTAATAGGATTTTTTTTGTGTTTTCTACTTTCAGGTGTGGGAAGGACTCAATGTGGTTAAAACTGGGAGAGTAATGCTGGGGGAAACCAACCCTGCAGACTCCAAGCCTGGCACCATCCGTGGTGACTTCTGCATTCAAGTGGGAAGGTTTGTGCTCAGTCTATTAATTAACACTAAAAACTCAGCAACTCCTACTCCCCGTTTAACTACCAACACCAAAACTGTTGGTATTCTTTTATTCCAGAAAGCCAGAATTGTTGCTAGATACCTTAGTGTGATGGAATTTCATTTGCAGGTCACAGGCCATAGCTGCTGTTTAGGAAAATGGCACAAAGCTGACTTTGTTTGCAAGGCAGCTCCTCCCCAGAGCAGCACGTAAGCTCAGGCAGGGGCTGGGGTAGAACAGTAGCTCCATAGTGACCCTGATAGGCATAACTAGCTCTAGGTGGGGGTTGGAACCCTGTACCTGAAATAACAGTCATCTCCCAGCTCTAGATGCTTCAGCCAAGTTTTTGCCAATTGAGAACAAGGTTGTTGAAGGTGTATTTTATAGGGATCCATGTTTTCCTCCTTCCCCAGGAACATCATCCATGGCAGTGACTCAGTGGAGAGTGCACAGAAGGAGATCAACCTGTGGTTCAAACCTGCAGAGCTCATCGACTACAAGCCCTGTGCACACGACTGGATCTATGAGTGATGGGTTCCCACAGTGCTCGGTGCCTTCCAACACCTCCTCTCATTCCAGCTGCTGCCCTGGGAGCAACCACGGTTATCTTAGTGCTGAAAGTGACTGTCAAATAAATGGGTGTGAACGAATTCCTTGTGGTGCATTCACTTAAAACAGACCTGGCTTCAAACAGTCATGAAAGTCATTTTAGTCATTCAGGAGCCCATGACATGTGGCCCTGGCACAGCTGCTGGACTCAAGCAGTGGCAAATTTGCAGAGGGAGAGCTAAAGAGAAGCTGGCTGGAGGTGCTGCCAATGCAGCTAGAGGAAAAATTGGATACAACAAAATTTCCCTCCTCACACAAATATCGATACTAAATGAAATAAAACCAAGTGCCAAGCTTGCTCTTTGAAATGCTTATCTAATTCACCTTCCCTTATCAGACACCTTACCTTGTGCTCAGGGCCCCACATGGTTTATTTGTTGTCAGACCAACATACCCAGTTACGTAAAATACAGTTTTTATAGATTGTGAGTATTTTTAATATGCATTGTCTTGAGAGAAACAAGCTGAAGTGCATTTAGGGCAAAGGGTCTTTGAAACAAAACAATCACTAGTCAGAAAAATACTTTTTCTCGTTTTTATTTTGTGTAAAAAAGGCAAATTTAGTGAATTATTTTCATCTTGTACACAAAGTTATAATTTTAATGCTTTTCACATCCATGCTGAAAATCTGCAGTCTCGTAAAAATGAAAGTAACATTAATTTCTCCAAAAGCATTTTTTCACTGAGTTATGTACATTGCATGAGAAAGCTTTAAATACTCTCTCACCGACCACACAAATTACCAAGAAAATAAAAGATTAAATTTGTACAGATATTGATCTATATATCAAATACATACAGAAATGATGTAAAAACCCCATTTGTTTAATCTTGATTCCCGCCCCAACATTTTCCCAGGGGCCAAAGCTGATGCCTTTTTTTTGTATAAATGGCTGTGGCTTTTCATTTTAAATATGAAAAAAATCAAAAGGAAGAAAAATTCAGCTGAAATCACAGTTTTTTAAAATCCCTTCCCAATAAAGGATTGTTACCAAATATATTAGCACCATCATACAAAGATTGAGGGAGGGTATTCACATCACAGAAAACAACAATAAAAAACCAAACAAACACTGAAACCCGTGTTAGTATCCGTAGAACAAGGAATCAATAGCTGCTGTAGCTTTCCTCAGACGCAGCAAGGAACAGGTTAAGAGTTATACTGAAAATAACGTAACAATCAAAGATCAGCAGAGAGATTTGGAGCAAGAAAAGAGGGGCAGCAGCCAAGTCAGGGACAGGGCTTGGGCTGCCTCGTGGTCAGAAAAACCTGCTGTGCCAAATGCCAAAACGAGTCCGACCCCATTGAAGGTTTCAGGTGTCCAACATTTGCTGCTCTCTCAGCCAGGTACCTCGGCTGGAAGCCAAGAGAAGCATCCCAGAGCCACGGGAATGCTTTGCAGCACCAGGGAGCTGCCCCAGGGCCACCCCAGGGCTCTGCACATGTCACACCCTGCTAGCACCTTGCTCAGGCTTTGCTTTCCTTGAGCTTCTCCTCAGCGAGTGACTTCCAGCAGCTCCTCCCGTGGTTCGCTTAGCACAGATGTCACTGCACTTGACAATTACACAACTGAGGCAATCAGAAACACAAAAAGACATTTCACCAACTGCTGAAGTCACCACGGGTACCCCAGAACGTACATCACCTCACAGACCTTAGTGTTTGATGAATGACAGAATATTATAAAGACTGACAGACTTTAGAACAGAGTCTTACATTTCTCCAGCACAGGAAGTAAGTTCAGGGCTAATTTTCCCTCTTGACATTTGAAGGCTAACTTGGAAATCAGGGATGAGCCTGGGCGACAGGCAGGAGCCCAAGTTTAGTGACCTGGCAATGCACCTCACTCATTACTAGCCCGACCTTCCACATTATGAAACACAAATTAACGCAACAGTTTTTCTGCTCAAGTCAGAAGCTGTTGATGAGAGAAGAAAACAAGACTGTGAGAACCTTATTCCAGCTGGCTGGGACAACCTGCAAGTTGTTGCATTAAAAAGAATAAATAAATCAACAATGCTGTACTTACCAAACCAAATCAATGCTTGCAGAGCTGGATTTTACAGCAGATTAAATTGAGAACACAGGAAAAAATAACAAATCAAGGCTCAAAGTGTCACTACAATGGTCTCTAATCCTACTTCTCCAATCTAGGCTGTTCAAAATAAACATCATGGGTGGGTCAGAATCTGAGATAAGGTATTTGAAGTCTACCAGGTCCAACAAAGTCCTTTTTATGGCTATTTTAGAGAGCTAAAATGTCTTTACCACCTGAAGTTACAGATTCTTGTAATCTGATGAACAGATTCTGTCAATAGACGAAGCTGTTGTTAAAAGGGGTCATTATTTAAGAAATTTTACCAGTAAGGGAGAAAAGAATTCCAGACATTCCTACACTATACAGGACATGTTTTACTTCCAGTAGTAAATACAAAACTACATAATTAACCCCTCTTGCATAGAATGAGGTAAACCTGTGCATATCACCAATACTATGTACCCAAAGTTAGAGCAATATTTTAGAAAATAATCAAATTGCTGGTTTTCAACTTTCTATGCACTTTTTTTTTTTTAAGCTCAAACAACAACATACAAAAATGGTCTCCTGGGGCTCTGTGGGTTGACATCCTTAAAGCATTTCTTAGGCTGTAGGAATACAGATGTTAATAATTTTGATGGATTTTTTTTTTAAGCCCTAATTTATGGTCTAGAGTCAGATGATCATTGTACTGCTCTGAAGGGGACCTGTGAAGACCCAGAAGCACTTACAGAACTTATGAGATAATTCCTGAGAGTTTAGTTAATGAACCTTACTGGTAAAAGCTAAAGCTCTTGATGCACATTTTTTCAGTCACAGCTCTGCAGGGCTGATCAACCACCTCACTCATCAACTCCATTTACAAAAATGTTCAATGGCTAAAAATAAGAAAAGATAAAATCCAAATTATTAAGAGCTCCTGCAAAAACACTTTGTGTCTAACTGGTTGTCATTTTCACCCTCTTATGTGACTTTTGCCTTATAAAAATCTGGAAGCTGACCAGGTGAGGCTAATGGGATATTGACATGAGACAAGAATTCCAGGCAAGAGGCAAATCCAGTTTCTGCATATTATACTAAAACCAGGTGATTTTTACACTGTTCTCAAGTCTCAACTCCCATGTTACACTATTGCAGCAAGACATGAATACTGCAGGACTGAACTAATTTTTAATCCAAGCACAGGGCTCCTTTCAGCTCACCTGAAACCAAGTGGCACATGAGTTCTGAATGGTCACACATAAGTATTTAAAATGGTAAGGAAACATTTAGGGCTTTCTGAATGGGAAAAAAAAAAAAAAAAAAAATCAGAATAATACTCACAAGTTCCTTCCCACTACCAAGGGAGTCCTTAGTGACTGTCCATCTAAGCTGCTTCTTCAGTCAAAATTCAGAGCTACAACTAATCTTCCAATGAGGGAATTTTCTGAAGTTCCAGTTTGGCATAGGGCTCTGTAAACATTTGCTGAAGCATTCCAAGAATACAGACATTCATGTACAGACAAGAGCTTTGTAGATCCAATCCAATGCCCACTGCAGTTGACGGAGACAAGGCTACTGATAGTAATGGGCACTGAATCAGACCCTAAGGAACATTAAAAAGAACCAAAATCTTGTATAAAAAAAGGTATTTTAAACTAAATGAAAACACCTTGAAAAGTTAAAATCTTCCTCAGGTGATGGCTCTGTTGCACTTGGGGCTACTCACTGAGTAGAGCTTTACAGAACTATCTTCCACATACAATTTATGCCTCTAAATCAGGGCGTAAAAGCCTTATTTTCACAATTAAAAAAACAGAAGCGTGACCAGTGCAGTTCACAAGAGTCTAAAAGTCTCCCAACTTGTACCAAAAAGGTTCATTTATGACAGTTCATTTGTATTTGCAACTACATCTTCCTCCAACTGCTTCCCACAACCATGCTAATTAAACTTTAATCTTACCAAAAAATTAGAATTTCAGTTCTTGTTAACAATGCACAATAAATCTGAACTTGAAAATATTACAAAATTCTTTCAAAAGCTTCAAATACAACACAAAAGTGTCCATTTTTTTTTTGTTGTTTTTAATAAATTGAAAAATCTTTTTCACTAAAATAGTTTCCCCGCCCTTCCAAAAAATTCTGAACTGAGTCTAATTCATCTACAGTTAGCAAAGTGCCCCAGGCACAGTCACCCAAACTGCACCATCCAAGTGGGAACAGAATCAGTGTTGGAGAAAGGTTCATTTCCTATCACCAATCTGTGCTCCTCCCAGGAGCTGCCTCAGGGTTCCTGTTTGATGTAGTAGCTGGCAGAGCCGTTGCTCTCCTGGTCAGATGCTCCCTGCAGGAAGCTGTACTCCTCCCCATCCAGCAACTCCTCCTTCAGCTGCAACGAAGTCACTACAAATCAAAAATTCACATTTAACAGCTAGCAAATTTAAGGTGTGACTTTTTCCTTGATTTTACTTAGTATTATTGATTTTGGGAGCACCCCAGATTTGTCGTTGTCTGCATTTTAGTGATTCTTTAACACTCAGGATGCCACAGAGAGCAGATGGAACCTTAACTTATGCTCTAATAGCAACAGATTTCAGTTGACTTAAAATAATCTATTCTCTACAAGGTTTTCTCAAGAATGCAGGATTTTAAACCAGTTTAACTTTTAAACCACTTAGCTTTCTATTGAGCCTTTATGCAAGTGAAAATGAGATTGAAAATGGCCAACAGCTCATCTACAATTCACACTACTTGGCTCAGTTACTGCAAACAATGTAAGACAACAAAATGTATTGACAAAAATTTCTCAATCCATCATTAAACTTTTAAGATCCCGGAAGGTAAGTTTCACTCAAGCAAAACATTCTTATTGTAGTTTTAATCTTCTCTCTCCTTTTGGCAAAATTAAAGAGAAATGAGATCTAAGACATAAAAAAGATGTTATGAATAGCAATAATGTCACAGTTTGTTTCCCAGTTTCATTAATGAATAGAGGTGATTATCAAAATATGAGCACAATGAAAAGAACACTGAAAACAAAACATGTAAATGTTCATTAAAGGTGCAGTACCCACATTAAAGGGTTGATTATACGAAAATAAATGATTCTCTATGACCAAATGAATGAGTATCAAAGTTTATAATTATTGAATATAAAGTTTATATACACTGTCAATGTGTCTTGAAATGCAGAAATATGCAGTGAAAGAAAAAAAATCCAACCCATAACCTGCTGCTGCTGATAGCCCTGCAGTAACTTACAAGCTGTTTGATTATTCTTTTATAAATATTCTATGTCATCTTCTATGTTGAAACAAGCTCTTGTGCTAAATAAAAATAAAATTTGAAAATTAGGATAGGAAAAGATGTCAAAAGTTGCAGCATAATGCAAGCTCTCCTCATCTTTCTTTAATAGATGCCTCCTCCCACCTACACAGCCCACAATCCATTCCTTATTTTTTTCTCCCAAATACTTTGCCCTGCATCATGCCCAACTCTGATCAAGTTTCCTGATCTTTGGGGGAAAACAAAGTGCTTTCTAAATGATAAGATACATAATTGGCTACTTAGCTTTGCTGCAATGCCTTTAGCAAAGTCTACAGAGAGGTCAGGGATCCGAACCAACCCACCAGGCATGTTGTTTTCCTTCTCTTTCCCGGCAGGAAGCTCCTGCAGGTCCAGGAGTAACAGCAGCTGCCATGATTTGGATTGGCTCTGGCTCTTTCCAACCAAAGTCCTGACATTTTAGAAACTTAGCAATACTTTACTTAATTTGTCCCTATTATACAGCTTTTAACTACAATCCTCCATATGAAAAGCTTTGTTACAGCTACATGCCAAGTTATTTGAAAGAAGAATAAAGACAGACTATGGAAGTCATCCAGCTGAAGGAAAAGGGATGCAGATGGGCCAGGTACTCCCTTTTTACATTGTCTCAGTGATCTGCCTGCACACAGACTGTGCCTGATGACACTCAAACCTCCCAGAACCCACAGGAATGGAGCAATGTGCTGCAGAGCTGGGTGAGTCTCTGGAACAGTCTCCTCTGCCAGGCTGGCTGTAGGTTCTTTAAAAAGCAAAGCAGTCCAACAGTTGAATTTCAGTGCTTAGAAGACTTAGATGACTGGAAGATGTAAAGTACTCATGTACACTAAAGCAGCACCAGGAATCTGCTAGAGAGCAAAACCACTCCATACAAACAAGGTGAAGAAGTGCTGAACCCTTCTCCTGTGCTCATGACAATTCAAAAGGGGAAAGAATTAGGTTAGAACCTTACTGAGATCTCCCATGGACAAGAAGTTTCAGAGCAGATGCTGTTTTGTTACTAATCTTACACTGACTCCATTCAAAGCCATGCAAACATCCCCTGCACTGTGCCTGCACGTGTCCTACAGCTACTGCAACATCAGGCAATGAATATGGTGAGGAATAGACATATAATTAATGAATTCTGGCCCATCTCAAATGTTCTCTAAACTGATTAGATGGTATCAGGGTCATGCCTCCTCCCTAGAGACTGAAAAGGTGTGTTCTTGCTGGTTTCAATTTAATCACAAACACCTTTGGACAATGACAAGGCCACATCACAAACAACACTAATTCTGCCCAGCCTTACCAAAACTCAATGTTGCAAAGTCCCCCTCAGTTGATCACAGAAAGCACTGAGTATCAGCAACCAAAGAACACAGGTGTTTCACAGGAATTGTGATCTAATGACACAGAAATCCAGACTGTGCATGTCTTTGCACTATAGAAATGCAGTGCAGGTGTAGATTTGCAGTAAGAGAAGAAGGACACACCAGTAACAAGCTGAAGTGACACTAAAGGGGTCCTTGAGAAGGGCTGAGAGGTGTGCAGAAGAGAGTAAAGGTTTTCCCCAGGGTCTAAAGGTGTCCCAGTCTGTTAATGGATAACACATGGACAGGAGAAACTGTTCTGGATGTATTCCAGAGCCAGCAGAGAGTGCTGACAGGGCAGCCTGTGCAGACTAAGGCAAGCTTAAGGGAGTAATCAAGCAAATCTGAAGCTAAATCTATCAACCTGGCAACTGTCCTGCAGGCAGAGCATCATCCAGCCTGTCTGACAGCTCCTCCTGCCACGACATATTTGTTAGCAATAATTTGCTGCATTATGTTGCCAGAGGTATTAGGAAAAAAAAAAAAAAGCGACCAGATCCTTGCAGTGAACTTGTATAACTGGAGCTTGATTACCTTATGTGAACTATACTTAAATAAGCTCAGAATTTCAACCTACTTCAATATTACTGATTAATTTTTAAGAGTTTTTCCCTGCTCACTCATACAAATGCAAAATTACACTGTTTCCAATTTTCTTAGAAAACCAACAAAATTTCAAATGACACATTCCAAAGACATTTTCCCAGGTAACTACCTTTTTCTGATACAAAGATGTTTATTTACTGTGTATTGCTACTTTTTCTGCAAAGGATAATTCACACTAATGACCTACTTACATCCAATGTTCCCAAATCCACATTACCATTCAGTTTTAGAGTGCATTTTTGTATTTTAACACTCTGCAGAGCCCCTGTGGGATTCTCAGTAACCCACACCAAAATCTCCTTCCTCTGAAGTTCTAAACCAGCTGCAACCCTCTGCTATGATTCATTCAGTGACGTGGTGCATCAGTGAGAATGAAAAGCTCTCTAACAGAAAAAATAAAACCAACTAAAATTCAAAGGAAAAAAAAAAAGGCAGAAAGAAAGATTGGATGAGTCAGCAGATGACACAGTGGAGCACAGCTCCCCACTCTGCAGTGACACACTGCTGAGAGCAGTTACCTGTTTGGAGGCTGGGACTGAACTCCTGGCTATTCCTGGGAGGCTGGAAGGCCTCGGGGGCTGTCTGTGCTGGAAGGGCTCGGTATGGAGGAGGAGCCAACTCGTCATCCCCAGAGAAGCTCCTCCGCACCTCACCTGCCAGGGGTGGGCTGGACAAACTGACAGGTTTCTTCCCCACTGGTATCTTCCTCTCTAAACATCAAGTCAAACTAAAATAAACGCTCGGGTTAAAGTGCATCAGGCAACTCTGACTGTTCACTGAGAAATGGCTCTGATTGATATTCACCCATTGTGGAAAACCAGGGCCTGTACAATGGCACCATTCAGTTATTGCTGGGAATATTGTTCAACAACCACACTGTAGTCCCTGAATTCTAGAGGTTGCTGGTGGCACTTCAAGGGCATTGCTTAATAGCATGACCTACTTATTATGTGCTCTATCAATGAAATATAAATGCTGTGAATTGCTCCTGCTGCAGCTACACTGCACAGTCACACACTCCTCTGCCTGGGCACCAAGACATCTTGGCTCAGTCTGAGGCTGCAGTTGTTTCAGCGTGTGTGTCTAAGAGACAGAAGGATGCTTCTGGAAAAAATAATCCTCTCCAGACAAAGTTTATCACTTCTAAAAATGCATACTCTTAATTGCATTAGAATGGAATGGTATTTCCCATTTTTACAGTGCCTTACAAACATAAGCAACCATTTAAGTGTGTAGAAAATAAACGTCTAAAATGCCTCCAAATTATTAAACAAATTATTTTGCATCCATGCAAAAATGCTATTTAAACATTTCCCATGCAAATTAACACCATGCTCCTCCTTTATCACTAAGATACTCCCATTCTGTGCCCAAGGCAAGTTCTCTGTGGCATTGGGGTACAAGATCTGTAACACAAATCAGTGCTTTCAGCTATATCAAAACTGGCTGCTGCTGCTTCAGTCCTATCAGCACTGTCAGCCAGACAAACAAAAGCCCAGCCCTGAAGACAAAAGGCAACTGATTATGCACATGCTAAAGACACCACCCTGCTTAAATATTCTTCTTACAAGACAAGTTCAGGATGAGCCTTTTAGAGAGAATAATGAGGCAGAATGGTGTCTACAGAATCCCAGCCTTGAAAACATGGAGGTCAGATTATCATTTCAGTAACCTTATTCTGATACACACCCCCAGGAGGAAGCAGACAATACCAGCAGATATTACATCCATTATTAATTAATTCTCCAGGCATGCTGGCAAGTTACCCTTCAAGAATTCACCTGCACAGCCTTCTGAGCAGCACACACACAGTGCAAAACCCTACTCCCTGAAACAAACACTACTGGAAAGGGAACTGGGGGAGATTCTCAAGTATCCCCAAAAGCATTCCCAAATTGTTTATGATGCAATCAGTTCTGCTTCCCAGTGAACATGTACACTCCCAGCGCTCCCAGGAAGGAGGGGACACTGCAGCAGAAATCTGCACAATGACTCAACGACTTCCTGGGCTGAGAAAAATGTGTGGATTAACCCTGTCCTGCTAAAAATAACCTAATTTAACATATACACAGAATTTCTTGTTAATCATCTGCGGTGACTTTACACAGTACCATAAAAACATCACTGCTGCATTGGATGGTTTTGTGACTGAAATACTTGACAAAACAACTTGCTATCTTATTTACGAGTCCTGAACATGAAAAAGCTTCAGAAGACATTTTTGGTGTTATTTCTTGTGACTCAGCACTTCCGTTGCCATAACCTACTTAGAAAAAAACCCATGTTAGAGTTGGCTGCCTCCTACTGTTCATGACCTTGTTCTCTCATCTTCTGATGATTACGAGGATTTCTTAGCACTGAGTAAACAGTCCAGAACACTATCAGGAGTTTTCCTTGCTTCCACAGCCAGCATTTACCTCAGGTTAGTGAGAAATGAAGAATAAATTTCCCTAGACTAAATCTCCTTCCTATGGCATTAGATAAGAGGAATTCACTTTCCAGGTTTGTGTCACACCACTGTAAGAGGGATAGCAAGAAACCAGCAGAGGTATTAGGAAAGGGCTAAGGTAAGCAGCAGGATGGTCCAGCACAGCTTGCTAAACAAAATCTGCTCAGACAGTGCAGAATTATCCCAAAACAGGCCCTGTGCAAAAGCCACTAACAAAAGAGCCTTATTTCCCTGCCTTAAGGCAGCTCAAGCACTCACAGCTTTCCCTGGATATTCTCAAATCAGTTTTCCAATACCTGAATTCTACTCAAAAAATACTGCTGCAAGATTCTGAAAAAGTATCTGGATTTTACTGTTTATTTTACTGTTTATTTCCTCCAATAGCAGAAAGGAAAAACAGTGCAATGTTTGAGGCACTTAACAAGAGCTTCTAAGAACTTCCCAGGCACCTGGTTTAGCTGTGGCACTCACCAATCAACTGCTTCTCACATCCAAAGATCAACAACCCAGCAAAGATTGTATTCTCAGTGACTGGGGAAGAAGGATCCAATTTGCCTTAATAGATCCATTTGTAAATTTACCAGGAAGACAAGGCCTTAATTCCTTATTTAGTTCTACACAACAACAAAACATTCTGGAAACATTTCTGAATTAATCAAGCTAATTTGATATTTTGACAATTTGATTCCAAGGGAATCAGTTACTGTGGAAAGAACCTGAACACTTCAGATTCTTTAAAATGTCACTACTGTGTTTTACTGTGGCAAGAACAGCCACATACAGCAATGCTGTTTATTGCTTCTGGAAGTAATTATATAAAAGCTTAATTGACATCGATGCCTAAACCAAAAAATCTGGGAAATAAGTAGCTTTTTTGTTTCAAAAGGAGCCAGTTAGATGATAATTTAAATTTTCTACACCTCATTCTTTCTGATCCCAGTAACTTGGTTCTTAATCCTCCACCTGTGTTACAAAGAACAGAGGGAAAACTGTGTTGATACCTGAATATTTTGTACAAGGCAGTACAACCACACAGCCAATATATTATTTAACTGAAATTATGTCAGAATACAAAAATATTTTAGCCATTGTCTATCTACAATTCCAAGATTATTATTATTAGCAACATCTACCCTATTACAAGTTATAAAAAAGGTTATTCTCAATGAAAAAGTTCCTTTTATGGCATACTGCACCTTTAAGCATAACATCTGTTAGACACAAACATTTCCAAATAGAACAGGGACTTAGGCAGAGACCACAAACTTTAAAATAACAGCAAAAGTGCAAACACTGTTTTGTCACCCACTTTTCTTATGTCCTTTGTACTGTTGCGATTTAGCTTTTTTCTTCTGTTTGGATGAACTTGACTGGCTATCTCTTGATGCTGCAAAAAATGAAGATTTCAAAATTTATGCTTATTATTAAAAAAAACAAAACCAACACTTCAGAATGTGTCAAAGCTGCAACACAGTTAGAGAATTTTTCCTTAGTGATTGGACAAAGGCAGAAATTTATTGTGAAAACCAGCTTTTATTTAACTACTTAACATGAACTCTCTTATTGCTCTTATTAAACAACAGATTTTGAAATGCAGTTATCAATTATTAGCACTTGATCTGACAGGACAAGTTGTGATGTAATAAATAAGACACAGCTTCTGCACAGGCTGAGTTCCATCAAATTCAGAAGGTGAAACAGATACGTTGGCAGTCTTAAAACAATATAAATTCTCAGTGATATCCTCCAGAACTGGCAAGTAAGAGGCTTTTTCTCTGCATCAAATCAGATTTTTTTGGCATTGAAAAATAGTAAGGAACATTGAAAAATAGTAAGGAACACGAAATAACAGAACTATTTAGAAGTCAAAGTGGGAGAGATTAGAACTGTGAATTAGAACTTCCAGGCATTAGCAAGAATTTGTCCTGTATTTGTTATGCCTGGGGACCCAGCTGGAAAACCTTGGGAAAATGAGCCCCCATGGAATATATTCACATTATTGCCAAAGCAGGACTCACACTGCGGTGCTGGAGGCTGCAGTTGGTACCCAGTGAGCTGACACCATCCTACAGGATACAGGTCTGGGGACTCACAGTCCACCCACTGGTCATACTCATCCTCCCAGCCGTCGAAGTGGATCCTCAGCAGGCGGTGGATGATGCGCGTCACTGTGGCCACACACACCAGCCGAGGCTCCATCAGATCCACAGCCTCCAGCTTCATGCCAACGTGAAACCCATGGTTTGGGACTTCCTGGGGAAGCACACGAGGCAAACAGCACTTAACAGACTTGGTCATTAGGATAGTTTATGCAGTGTTGAAACAGGGATTTCAAATAATACAGAAAAAGGCCATGTATCGTGGATGAAGTTTCATGTACCTCAGAGATATTCAAACTTCATTTACTCAAATGGTTCTTATCTCTAAAGGTCTGTGTCTCAGTTTTTCAAAACTGTATTTAATGAAATGGGTCCGTCCCATGCGCTGTGCAAAAAATAAAGAAAATACTAATTCCAATACAAATAGGTATGATTTTTATTACCTTATTGAAGAGCTTTACTGGTGCTGCTATTGAGTCAGTTTCCCTGAGGTAGTCAAACCATTTAAAAGGGAGTTTTGCATAACCTGTGAATTTTAAACAACATTTTCATACATCAACTGCAAACTTCATGTGTAAGAACAGCAGCAAATATAGCACATTGGGAGTGTGTTACAGCTAAGAAGACAACAAAGAAGTCAAACATTAACATCAGAAACTTCCTCTCTCTGAGCTTTGGTCTAAGGGACAAACAGGCACCTGGACATTGCCCATTTGCAACAAACAAGAATGAAGCACTGGGTAACACAGAAGGTATCATTTAATGGTAAGATTAACCATTTCAACTGGAAGGTTTTTGTCCACACAGATCCTTCATCTCTACAAATGCCCTACACAAATGACTCAAAACAGATCATGGATTTAAGCACATCCAGTGGGGAAATATTGTACATTTTTGGGGGGAAACAGTTCCACTATTGAAACACTTGAATTGTCAGGAACAGAATGGTAAGAATAAACATGGATATTAAAAAAAGTTTAACAAGAGTAAAAATTGCAGTAATATGGAAAATCATAATGGCTTTTAAAAAATCTTCTAAAGGGAAGAAAATAATCTCTCAAAAATATGTAGCTGCTCCTGAATATGCATAAAACACAGGAATATTTTTTCCTCTGGGCAACTTCGACAGCTGCTTAAACTAATAATTCTCTAATTCTAGCTGGAGCAAGAACAGCTCGGAAGATTTCTCTGTAGTAGTGTGCAGTGATAGACATCCTAAAAATCTGCAGTGCAGTGGGCATTGTGTGGGAGCTGCAGGAAAGGCCTGGATCTCACCTCTGTGGGGGCACAGGGCTGCAGCTCAGGGCTGCCACACTCTGCACTCACTGCCCAAAATCCAATCTCACCCCTCAAAATGCCGAAGCACCTTCATCTCCTACTGATTTTAGCAGGGGATGAAACAGTTTGGGAGGAATGAGCTTTGTAAAGCCCAATAATTTCACAGCAACTGAAGTTATCCACAAAGCTAAGTGCAACTTGGATGAGAGTGTTCACATTCAGTATGGAATATCTCTGAACAGATGCAGCTGGAGAGTTAATTAGTAAGGGCAATCACAATGATGTATCAGTTCTGCATATTAATACTTTTCTTAATGTAACATTCCTCTGCTACATCAATATAGTTGTACTCAAGTTCGTTACACACAAGAAGTCTGCATGTGAGCATTGTCAGCCCAGGCAGAATTAAGAAACTGTCTATTTTCCAGCCCATAATTTGGAAAGCAAAATACCCCCCTTGTTAGAGCTAAGGAGCTTTGATCACTTTGATCCTATTAAAAATGCTAATGCGCATTATGCTCTGTATTTTACTGCTGGTAATTCCTCTTCCAAATGACTTTTAGATTTTTGCACGTGTGATTTATAATCATCCCTCACTGATGACACAAGATTTAGGAAAAATTGCAGTAAAAGGGAAAATGTACATGGAGGTAAAGAATTAGGTTGCCATGATACCAGGAACATTAAGTACCATAAATGTGCTAACAACAAAATCCACATTCTGTAAATAGTGTTTGAAGAGTGAAGAGGTAAAATCTCATCAAAGGCAGGTTTTTCTCCTGTCTCATCAGTTTCATATATTTATTTCTAAACTAATTGATGTGTGTTGATATACAAGCATTTTCCTCCCGTAAAAACTGCTATTGCAAGAGTCTCTGCACCTCAGATTTTTGAGGGATGCTGGTGCCCATGAATTTTAGGCAATAAAGTTCACTAAATGACCTGACTGAAAAAGAAAAGTAAATCTGTATTAACTGCACTTTCCACACACTCAAGGGTGACAGAATCATCAGTGTACAATGAAAAAGTAATTTGCTATCCATGAATATCCAGGTAATTTCATATTGCACTACACTGCCTTTGCAGTTATTACCTATAAAAATAATTCATTAAATACAAGTAGAAGTCTGCAAGAATGAGAATGAAGGGGAAAAATCCATAGAAAATCATTGTCATCTGCTCTTATACAGCTGGTTATGATCCTCTTAAAAAGTGCCAGACCAAGACAATAAAATAAAATGGGAAAGGAAAGGCAAAGTCTTCCGTAGGCACATGTGCTTGTGGACAGACAGCTTTTCCTCTCAGAAGGGTTTATTCAGTGTGCAGCCCTAATGGCTGCTTCCTCAAAGCTCAGCTTGGTCTGTAGTCTTCCAAAAATTAACTGGTATTGCTGTGAATTAGGTAAAGTCTGAGATTCTTTACAGTGTTCATGAATTGTTTTGGTGGTCAGGAGTTCCCAAGCAGTGACCCTTTCTGACCAGGCCTTTTCTGGAACTCAATTTCTGACAGCAAATACAAATTATTTCAGCCAATTATCAAGTTAACTTTTTCTAAATGAAGAGTTGGCTATCTCTGGTTTAGTTACTTCAAAGTAATGCTGTTGTATTTGTTTCAGACTTGAGGAAGTCCTAAAAAGTGACCTGATTTCTGTCAGCTGAGTTAAGAAACAAAGCATATGGTATATACAATATCACTGAGCAATATTCACAAGAAAATGTGTCAGAATGCTACCTGTACCTCTGGGTGGAGTTAGTTCAATCATGTTAATTTCACAGAAACCAACAGGGAAAATAGAAGGGGAAGTGGCATGGTAACAAAACCAATCAGACCCATCTGCTGCTTCTGAGCCATCAATCCCAATCATAAGATAGCCATCTGCTAACACCTTGGTAAAGAGAAACAAAATTCCACATTAAATACCTTCAGCTGGGTGAGAAAGCCATGTTTCACAAGAGTAAAAGTAACTCAGTCATAATGGAAGCACAGTTAGAAGGACATCCAGTTATAACAAAACCCCAGATCATACCTGTTTCCAGGACTGGGAGTACAGCTGTCACATGTTTTGATAACTGCAAGGTTATGAGATCAACATTTTCTCTTTCTGATCTCTAGTTTATTTTTCTTGTGAACATCAGTTCCACATCTAAAGCTTTATAAATCAGTCTATTCTTTATTTTGCAAGGATATTCAGCACATCATTACTCAAAATCATAACCACACTCCTCCTCACTGGAAAGGTTAAACAATTCAGCTAAGCTGCTTTTTACATTTTCTCTTTTAAAACAGATTTCCCATGGATTGGCTCCTTTTCCATCAAGCTAGGAAAGGAGGACAGCTTTAAAATATCTTCATAGACTTCTGCAAGTCAGCAAGATGAGGTTTGGCTTAAAACAGTTGCAAAACATTTGGTATAATTAGCAGAAGACTGTCCTGCAAATTCATCTCACAAATAGATTCCAATTAAAGGTAAGGCTGAATTTCCAGACATTAAAGTCAAACTGACATGAGCACATTTTCATAGCAGCTGTACATAAACAATTAACAGACACACCCTATTCACTGCATGAATGATTTTGATTTTAAGCTTTTTTTTCCAAGCCTGAATAAAGGCTAGTGACAAAGCATTCCTCTCTGCCTCCCCAAAATGCACATTTGTCTCCTTACCTTTCTGATAGTTGCCACACATATTGCTGAAAGGTTTAAGGGGTCTATAGCTTCCAACTTCATTCCTTCTTTAAACCACTCTCCAGCTGCATCAACCTCTTTTACCTACAGAATCACAGAACAGCAGCAAAAGCAGAGAATTTAGTGAGCCTGGAACAAATCATAACCCCACACTGCCAAAGGAACAGACTGAAATACCTGTTCTACCACCTCTGCTTATACCAAGGAGGTCAGATTTGGTCATAAAAGCAGAGATGCTTGTGCTGGGCCAGGAGGTAAACAGAGTTTCAGGTCTGGTTTATACACAACAGGAACTAAGGGTTCTCAATCAGCTCAGCAGTGTTCTTGCTACTGAACTCACCTTCATAAATAAATGTGGGGGTGCATCAAAATGTCCATCCTGTTTCTTTGTAATATCTACAAGGAATAATAGTATCATAATATTATTCAGAAGTTTTGTTCACAGAGCAAACAATACATATTTCTGAATGTGTTAACCAATATTGTGCAATATCATGGGTGTGTGAAGCCCACAGTTTATAGTAAGAATACCACAAAAATCTAGAGGATATAATCCACCCATTCTCCTTGTTGACTTCTACCTGAGCTGCCTCTGTAACACAATCTCATTTATGAAAAACACCCAAAATCCAGTATTTACAAGACCATTTGTTTATGTCACAAAATCGATGAAAGAACACATAGAAGCTTTTGCAAAAAATTGGCAGGTAAACCGTGTTGTACTGTGCTTTGCCAAAAAATTACATCTCTATATATTTTTATATAATGACACATAATCACTCTCAATGTTTATAAATGGCTTCAGTGAAAGCTGAAGCATTAGGAAAACTGAAGGCCTTTCCCTGAAGGGAAGCCCTGTGGAATGTTCTACAGGAATTCTGTTTCTGACAAGGGATACCATCTCAAAGGAGGAGAGACATAATAAAAAAAACCAAAAAAACAGAAAACCTTGTTTTCTGTTTAGAAACCTTAACTATTTCAAATTACAAGTGATTTTGTATTTTATGTAATAAGGGGCTTAATTGTGCTCCTTCTATTAGACTGTCACTTCACCTTCCCTGCCCATAGCCTAACAGCCTATAAATCACATAAACACTGCAATATAAAATATGAGACAGTCTCTAGATTTGCAAGTAAATAGGAATTCTCTAATAGGATACTTGTCCACATTGTACTGTACAAAAAAAGGAGCCAGATATGAAGAAACTAGGAGCACGTGCAGCAGGATTGCAATTCCAGGTATCAGCATGAAAAATTAAGTTTACCATGCTTGAATTCTGCACTTCAAGGTTTTTCTGTCTACAGTTTGCAAACCTCTGTTTATCATTGAATCTTCTAAACATCAACGTACTACAAATCAACCTAGAAGTTATGGTGGCTTTTTCCACTGCTATATAATCCATTAATTATAATTTTAAATTAAATCCCTGCATGTAAAATAATCGGTAAAACCAATATAACATAACAGACATTTTTAAATATCAGTATTCAAGGCAGTTTGATAAATTGCATAAAGCAACAAAACTGCTCAAATCAGACTTGTCCCAGCCAACACAAAACACCTCTAACCCCAAATACTAACCAGATCTCTTGAACCTGTGCCCTATACTTCGAGACCAGCCGATATGATGGATGAGGGGGCTGTACATATGGCACCAGAAGTCATCAGTTTTGTCCTCACTCTCCTCATACACCAGCCTCAGGCGGCCCCCGATGACACTTTCCACCACGGCCACCCTTGTCCGGCACAGGTGTGTCTTGTCCACCACTTCTACCCTCATGGAAGTTTTGAATGGGTACTGCATACTCTCAGACACCTTCAAGCAACAGAAAAGAAACTTTCTGTAAGAATACGCTTTGCTTTTCCATCTTCCTCTGGCTCTTAGAGCACAATATTAATGCATTTATTTAATTCAAGTGCTTGTTAATCAAGCTGGAGAAATGACACAAATTATTTCTCTTCTATTTCATTGTAACAAAATGTTTGGGAAAACTAAGAATGGAGCCCACAATGCTTTAATTGTTTCAAGGTCATTCCTTAAGATGAGATACAATTCTCACATAAGTGAAAGGAATTTTCCACTGACACAATCAAAGTTTGTTCAGTTGTTAACTGATAATAGATGAAGTTACCTTGAGCAACAATTTTAACAAGAAAAACCTCAAGATTTTTTGCTCTTGCTTTGTCATCCACTCAAAACACAGCATTTTAAAACCAGGAATAAAATACTTCATTATAAAAGACATGGAAAACAAACCTTCAACATAATTAAAGCTGGCCACTCACAAAAGTATTTCTTCATAATACACAAAAGAAAGGAAGAGAATGGAAATAGATGTTAATCTGCTTTGTGAAAATAGATTGTGTTTAAAAATCAGTATCTGTCACTTGCCATTTTCCTTATCAACTCCCCAATGGATTGAGATCTTGCCAATTTAATTTGGCTTCTAACTGAGCCGATTTTTAAATAAAAATTAAGAACTGCAGAAAGGCTTTTTGAACATTAGATGCAGTATAAAGCAACAAATCTCATATTCCTACTAAGAACTATATGCACCATCATCTCACAATATCGATAAGTAAACTTACAGCACACTACACAGCAACTGCCACACCTAAAGATGACTTAAAGACAGAAAAAACCTATTCCAGAGCACGAGAAAAATATTAACATTTAAAAGTATGACCTTTATACCCTCTAGATCCATGCTATATTAATATATTTCATTCAGTTTCTTGAAATAGTGCATGATAAAAATCACTCCTGAATTAGAAAAAACAGTTTTTATTTTTCTTACATATCACAGGGTAGCTCATGAGCACAACTGGGTTTTCTGTGGGTTTTTTAAATGAGGTATTTTAAAATTAAAATAGACTAACTAGTTTTTAAAGAAAGCTATTTTTTTCTAGAGCAGTTTTCCAAATACACACTGACAAGTGTGACATAACTGGAGAAGGGATTCCAGGGAAAACTGTATCTAAGGGAAGAACCTACTGTATCACCTTCACTGCAAGGGGAGCTAAATGTGCCATGGTAAAATATTTCAGTTCTTCACATTGTGCTGCAATTTTCTTTACAGAACATCATTGATATTGCATCAGCCTTACCTTCTGAGAAAAGTCAGGAGGAAGTGTTTTGGCACCAGTAAGTCGTTTCACTAGAAAAGCTTTCCAGTTTGTGTATTTGTGTTGGATGGCTGTTGCAAATGAAGGGGAAAAAATAAGCCACTGATTTTTAATTGTGTCCGTTAGAGACAATATTAGAGTCTGGAATGTGTAAAGAAGAAATCCCAGATGACTGTTAAAAGGCCTGGATGACAATAATGACAAAAAGCCTCTTTAGAGAATGAATGCTACCCAAAATTAAGCTTATGGGTCAGGGTAAAGAATTTAATAATGAAGTATAAATAAAAATCAGTGCATGTCCCATGACTGATGAGCCAACTGCTGCCACCCTGATCTTTAAAAGCTTTGAGTCACATCAGATGGGCTACTCCAAGAAACACTTTCAGCATCAGTCAAGCTTTTATTTTTCCAAAAATTAAAATTATTAATTCATAACTGTTGAAAGAGTTGTTATGGTGAAAGAATACTTTGATATCTGGACCATGAGCGAATTTAGTTTAATAAGAGACTTTGACATCAGTCAGTAAGGCGACTCTTTACATACTTCGAGGAGGAACTAAGGGCTTCCCACTGGTTGCACACCAACCAACTGGGTGGATGTCAGACCCACAAATGTTGCACCAGAAGTCAAGACTTGAATCATTTTCAAAGCCTTCATATCTCAGCAAAGCATTGTAGCCTGAAAGAGAGCATTAAAAAAAAAAACAACCAAGAACTAAACAAGATTATAAGAATACATATGAATATCTCCTGATCAATCATCATGTACATTACATTGGTTTTCTAGATTAACTTTTATATAGCAAGCTTTTTTATGGCACATTTCTGGATGTTATTAATGCACAGAATGGATTACTTTGATAAATGTGCATGTGTTATCAGGTAAGTCAATTTAATTAAAATTCTTGATCTATAAACCTTTAGAAGTTGTACGTAGGAGGACAAAATTAATTATGCACAGCCTCTGCTTTTTCATACCTTAGATCTGTAACCTTGAATTTCTAACTTTGTACCAAGACAAGTGATTTGTAAAACAAAGCTTCTTGCCAGCTCTTTTAGAGTCTCCTATCTGCTCTGCACTGCTCCTACTGCACTCTGAGGCAATATGAAAAAACCAAACCAATGACATTCTCAAGCATCACTGCAGCCACTGTAGAACAGTGACAGCACTACAGTGTGTCACCTACTGACACAGCTCTGCCAGCCTGGCCAGTGTCAGCATTGCACTCACCAGCCCTTCACACAGTTCTTTTGGTTATTTCAATTCCAACTAGAACACATTTACCTGCTAATTTTACAATCCCAGCTATCCAGAAGACTTTGGTAGGTAGGCTGCAGTCAGTGTTTGGAACCTCCACTCGCACACCTTCTGCAATATCACCCCAGCAAGTCCCCATGGGTGCCTGTCAAGGTTGGGGGTAAAAAGTCACCAGCTCACCACATGACAATAATTGTTTTTTGTTATCTCAGTGTTTTATGAGCAACTTAAAGACAAAACATTCAATATACATACAATAAACATATGGTTAGAAACCACTGTTTCTATGAAAACCTACTTTGATTTGAAGCTTATGTGTCATACTGTAATTGTATCCAATTATTACGGTGCATTTACTGAAAAAAACCTAGAGCATTCCAAGTTTAAATATCTGTTAAGCACAAGCAGAAATTGTACATTCTCACAGGTCAGTTTTACTTTATTATGGTTCAACTATTGGTATTAGTGAGAATGATGGAATTCCTATGCAATTCTACTTGCAAGAAAATTATGCTATCTATAACACAGACATCAAAACCTTTACATTCTGTAAATGAGAAATGTTGCTGAAAGAATGCCTAGAAGTTATTTCTTGAAGCTATTCTGATGATTTATTACGGTGGGGTTCATCACCCACTGGTTCACATCCTCTCAGAGGAACAGGCTTTCACATCACCTGCAAGTGATCACTCCACAGAGCATGCAAAAAGAGCAGAAGGCTCTGAGTGGCACCTTTTTAATGAGCAACAGAAGGAAAGGCACAGCAAGATCCCTCACACTGTCCTGTGTGAGAAATGTGTTAGCAACAAGAAGGAATACCTGATGAACTCGTAAGGGTTTGCAGAAGCTGGTGATAGAAATTACATTTAGTTTGCTATCTCCAGAAGAACATTTTGTTGAACAAAGCATCATGAAAAGTCAGTCAAAGATGGTAGTGTAGAGATACCAGAAATGCACAGTGCTGAAGAACCTAAATTCTTAACAGTTACTCATCTGAAGTCATACCGTAACAAGCTAGAAAATTACTCAGTCTGTATCAAACCTGAGACCACCCAGAAGACAGAAATTTGTATTTGGGTGTTTTATAATGACAGTTATATCAATTCTGAGAAAAATAAATTTTTATTGGTTCAGAGATTACCCAGCTATCTCTGGGACAACTGAAGGAAGGATCCTCTGGCTCTGCACCGTGTCTCACTCATAAAGCTCTTTGCAAACCCAGAGAACTGAACCACTCAGTGGGAATAGGCTCCAACTGCACCATTTTTGGTGAGAGCTACAAGTGAAGAAATCTGAATTAATCCTGAATGATTGGAAGTGACAATATTGGAATTTTGCAGCAATAGCCACTAGCTGCATTAAAAGCTGAACTTATCTGAAAAAAGGGAAACCCTTCACTACTTCAAGTACTTGAGGCAATGCAAAACTTATAACTAATTTTAACTCTTAAAGGAAATGTAAGTATGCCTGTTTTTATTCTTGGAGCCTGGTCTCTTCATGTTCTGCTATGTCCCATCTACACCAGTCTGGACCTCAGAGCTCTCTTCTGCCAACTGGCAGCCAGAGAAAAATCCAACTGAAAAGATGATGGCTTGTTTTCACACACAAAATATGCAGCTACAACTTCTCAAGTCCCATCCCATATTCACTATCATCTCTAAATTGACATGTGTACATTTTTGAACTGAATTGGGGAAATAAACTTTTCAAACTGCATATTTTAGCAAATCTTGTTGCCTTGTATAGAGATACAGACGAGGCCAAACAATCAAGAATAGCAGTACTGAATAATTTCATAATCCAGCTGCACTCAATTGAAATACATTTATTGCCTGCTCATCTATTCAGTTGATTCAGAGAGAAAAGTATATCAAAACACTTCTGACACCAACCTATGATGGAAATTTCATTTCTAGAACGTGGATTGGTATAGAGGGAAATAGCAGAAAGTTAAATTTGTCCTTGTCTGTGAAAATATTGGTTCTGCTAGTTCTCCTACACCAATCCATATGGCTCACCCTTTCAAGAAGGAAGCCATCCTGTGCAGCATCACTGCTGAAATGCCAGACAATGCTATTTTCCCAGGGATGGTTTACAGCACTCCTGCTACACTGAACCATCTCAGCCTCCTTCACTCATTAGAAATATTCTTAAGGCAGGAAGACCTGGATAAACCAGGGCTGTGACAGCCATCTCTCCTTCTGTCTCATCTGATTAATCAATGTTAGAATAGTGCTTTTTCAAACTCAAAAAGCACTAGAGAAGTGATAAGTCTTATCTATCTGCTGGCTGGAAGGTAACTGCAGTCTGGATTGGCATAGTGTGAACTAGCAGAACCATCATTTACAGGTAAGAACAAATTTACCTTTCAGACTCATGACGAAGAGATCCACTTCACTCCCAAACAAGAGCTGGGTCCTGGCTGCTGCTCCGGGACATGACCTGGGAGGGTCTAGCTGTGAGCACCAGGAGCCTTCTCTGCAAGGTAAGGTGCAGTCAGGAAGGGCCTGGTTGACAGGAGCACCTAAAGGCCAAGTATCCCCACATAGAGAGCTGAACAAAGAGCTCACATGGCTTAAATGAGTGACTTCTAAAGGTTTTGGTTGGCACCAACACTGCCATGATTTCAGACTTTAAATTCAATCAGGATTTTAATGGCAAAGCTATGCTACCAATTCCTGAAGTGTAAGGGATGTTGAAACCTGGTGTGTGAGCAGTGCCCCAACAACAGGTAATGCCAGAGGAGACAATGTGCAAAAGGGTTTAAACAAAAACCTTCAAAGCAATGCACTGCCACCCAGTGCAGCATCCTGGAAATGCTCCCTTCAATCACACTGCATATAGTCTAAAAACACAAGAAAGCAAGAGAATGAAAATATTTCGGCTCAGAATAATATTCAGCTGCAAGAAGGAACTTCAGGAAATGTGCCTCTCACTAGCTACAGAGTGAAAAGAAATAAATACTCAGTTGTGCATGAAGTTGTCCAGTAAGTAGTACTGGAAAACAACTCAAAGCACTGCATTTGCTTTCAGTTGTAGCAATGGTTTGAACTAATAAAAGCAACTACAGAAAAGAGTAAAAAGTGTTTAGAGGAGAATGAAAGTGGAATGCAGGTCAGCAACGAGCTCACTGTATGTGACTAAGCTATAACACAATATTAAAAACATTAAATTGAGTTTTTCTCCTTGCAGCAGCTACTGCTGTGTGTCTGATTAATGCAATTTGACCAAAAAAGCAGCTGCAAGGTGCACAAATGGGAATTCTGGCTTTGCCACGGGCTTCCTGTGGGACATAAACCAAAGCAATTCTCAACTTCAGTTTGCTGAACTCTGAAGCCATTGGGCATGGCCATACTATTGCTACTGAATTTCATTAATGTTACTCAACACTGAAGTCTGGTACAATGTAAAATGGAAGCACAAAAAGCACATCAAAATACTTTGAAAAAAATTCTTCTCATAAAGAGAAAGAAAGAACTTCCAAGATTTAGACACTTTAATTCTAAAATGTTTTATATTGAAGAAATAATCCCTCAGGAAAAAAAAACCCACAACAGAAAAACTGACGCAGGAAATCTACATCATACCTGAGATCCTGAAGTATGCCAGGTTATTTTAAAAATAATCAACCAAATCTCACATCTCATAATTCCCTCATTTTCTTTAATATTGATCTCAATATTCCCTACCAAATATCCACACAGATATACCCAGTATAACCAGTAAATTCAATATATTTTATTGAATAATGAATTTAGGGTAGATATGTCATGATTTTACCGTCAATTCAAAACTTTGGTCTTGAACAGAATAAGCTTGATATGTTCCATCACATACATACAAGTATATGGAATCCATAAAATGGATGGTAAACAAACATCAGTCAAGACAAACTTTTATAAATCCAAGCAATACAGTACACAGAAAACAGCAATAATCTTTCCAGACAGGCAAAAAGAATACTGTTTAATTGTGAGAGTGTGACAGAAAGAAGGATCTAACAAGAGAACACTGAGGTGTTTTCAGATTCTGATTGGTTTAAATAATGTATTTTTCAAATAAACAATTACAGTAAAGTTAAATGCAAATCATACTCTTATAACATGAACTCATATCCACCAAAGCAGTGGAAATCTCCAAAGGAAACTGCAGGATTTGCATTTTACATGTACGATAAAAGAAAATGAGGACAGAAAAGAAACAACTTTCAGGCTACTTAGTAGCACTGCTGCCATTACCCTGTGAAAATTTCCAAGGTACAGTGTGACCATGAGTGTAGTCTTGGTTCCCATTACTGGGGCATTGTACAGATGAGTGAATGAAGCAGCGAGAAAGGAAGATACAACTCCTTTTAAGGTCAGAAGTTGTAACATAATTCACAAGTGACCTGACAATAGTAGCTGTCCCTAATTCAGGGTGTCACCCATCCTGAGGCATTTGTTGCTACAACAGCACAGCCCTTGTTATCAAAGAATACCTTTTGATATGAGCTTAGGAAATCATTTATTCCGTGTCGATAGCTGTGAAAGCAAAGTGCAAACATGCTGACCTGAGCACGTGGAATTCGATACAAATTCCCCAAGTTCTCCTAAGGCAGAGCTCTGTTCTGGGCAGTAGCTGAGGCCTCTGAGCATAAAGGGTGCCATTCACAAAGTGCCAACTGCCAGGAGCCCTCAACTCCCACTGCTTTATGAGCTGACAGGGCTCAGCAGGAACTCCAGGGCTGGACAGAAAATACGTTTCTTCTCCCTCATGGACAACTTCCATGAAACAAAATGTTTGTTTTGATTGCAACTTTCATCACGTAATTTTCAGCAAAACAAAAATTTTGTAACAGGGAACAGTTCAGCTTCTCAAATTAAAAAATATGGTGTGAAAGCACCTTCTGTCAAAGTTTTTACTTCAGAGACAAAGTACTGACAATACTTTAAACAATGTCTAATTATTGGAATTTAACAAACCCATTGAAGACAGATGATGCTAAATATTTTCCCTATCCTCTAATTTCCTCAGTCATTAAGGAATGTCTGTTTGGAATTTTTGTAACTCTAATACAAAGAAAATGAACTTTATTTCAGATTCCTAAACAGCCTTTATTTTCCTCTATTCTAGGCTACCTGTCAGCCCAACTGACAGGAAGAATCTGACTAAAAAGTAAGAAAGAAAACCCCAAATCCAAGTTTGCAATGAAAAGAACAGTCCAACACAATGGAACAAGCCTGACTTAATCTAAAAAGTCTTTTGTAACTTTTTCCAGTACAGCGCAGCTTGGTTGGTTTGTTACTCTGCAGTACATGGAATGATTTTGTGCCTTGAACAGGAGAAAAATAATTGACAAGTGTTTTTAAGAGTCCTCCTTTTACTTTTTGTTTATGAGAGTATATGGGATGAAAGTAACTGATAGAGTTCAGAATGGTTTTAAAGGACAGAAGAAATTATCTCAAAAGTAGTTCTACTAATATAGTTTATAATACAATTTTCATAGGTCACATAATGTACGTGGATATGAATGGTTTGGAAAAATGAATTCAGGAACTCCCATGGACTCACTCACTCACAAACAAAGAAGGGAAGCACAAACTGAGAAATACTCACGTGTTTAAAGCAGGTAACAGGAGCTGCTGTAAAGCTATTGCTATTGATGTAGTTACCCCAGCTGAAACCTTCCACAGGGACAGCTGCTAAGGGAAAGGTATTTTAGTTAGGAAGCTGCTGAGGAGGCACAAATCTTTCAGTATTTTTGTCTCAGCTCTGCTTATATGCTGTTACCTGCTTTTGTCTTTGCCTGGTTTTGTAAAGTTGCTTGGTACTGGGCATATGCTGCTAATTTAGCCACTAAGGGCTGTTTTTGTAGAACTTTAGCCTTCTTTGTCGGAGGTTTACCCTAAAAAAAAAAAAAAAAAGCCAAGTAAATAACATCTTTCCAGACTCTCATCAGGAAATTTCCACAGCTCTGTAGCTATCTTTGGTAGATTTAACTCAAATTAAAAGCACACAGAGACTAAATATCACACAACTACACGTAATAAAAAAATTTAAAAACCAGTAGCAAAGAATGTCCAAAAGACGACTTTTGTACTACTATTCCAACTTGAACAGCATTATAGATTCACTGTTGTTTACCTGAAAAAAAGATATCTTTTAAAAGCAGGTCAAAAGGAAGAACTTTTAATCTAACTTATAGCCATGCAATTTTTTGGCATTTGTTGCAATGAACTAGAGACAAGCTATAATGATATTTCCTGACATTTCTGTATCTTTTCTTGAACATTACAAATGTGCCTGGATGATTATTTGATTAATGTTCGAAGCAAACGAACAAACCCCTGTTTTGCAGCTCTATTAAAAAAAAAACAACCCTCAAACCCAAGCAACTTATCTTACAACATGCAGCCATCTGCCCAAATGGCCAATTTCAGCACCACAGACGACAGAAAGGATGTAAAGAAAACGGTGTCTGTACCGCTACCTGAAGCCTGGCCAGAATGCTGGCCTTCTTGGAGTTGGAGGAGTAGCTTCTGGAGCACGACACGCTGCAGAAGCGCTTGGTTTTAGAGTAAAAAGCGTCCCGGACACCAACCATCCCACACATCTCACATGTAGCTGAGCAGAGGAGAGAAAAAAACCCTAAATGTTAGGAGCGGAGGTAAAACCGCAGGAAAAATTCTGAATGAACAGGACAGAGTGAAGGTCCTGGAGGTGGCATCAAATAGATTGTGAGTGTTTGATACTGAAGAGAATTCCATAGGTAAATTTATGATTTAAAACACCACCAGTTATGTCAGGGAAACACCAAGAACCTCAAGTTCACTGGTGAAACAGTGCCTCTTTCTGCTCCCTATTAATTTCACCCCCCCATGCAAGTGAACAACCCAGCTAAATCAGCTCAAGCTGATTTCTGTTTTTTCATGGTTCTTAAGGAAACATCTGCTTTGAATCTGGGCCTGCCAATCTTCATTTCCTCTAAATATTTAATACTTCCAACCTGAAATAAAACCTGATCTCTTTTCTTGGTTCATAAATTAGTATATCCCAAATATCCCAGCCCACCAATGTTCTCTTCTGGCTGGAATCATGTTTCAGAGGTGGACAGCATCACCCACAGTGTTCCATGATGAATAACCACTTGGAGACCAACTAATGCCAGTGAGACAATACCAAAATTCTACCCAGAGACAGCTCTATTAATCACTAAGATTTCAGATAAAATATTTTTCCCCAATAACAAAAGAAATCTCCCCTTTTAAATTAGTTTTCCTGGTATACTCCAGCTCACAGCTAGTGAGGAGTGAACAGCTGTACACTAACAGGATTTACAGAAGAGCAGAACTAAGGTTTTTCTAGTATATGAAGTAACATATTTAAATATATTGTATATGTATATATATATATATCATAGGCAGAGAAAAGGCATGCCCTGGCATAGAGACACACTGACATTGCTCACAAATGTCAGTGAATAACTCCAAGAATAAAAGCAATGCACCTGAGAACACACAGATGCATGTGCAGATACACACAACACATCTGACAGGAGGGAAGATGTTCCCACACTATTTCTTCCCTGTCAGCAGGATTCAAATCCTCTCCTATTTCAGTTTAGCAGAACCCAAACAACTCCCCCTCCCTAAACCAACCAACCCCAACCCTTCAGCTGCTTTGGTCCCTTTTCAGTTGGGACCAACATTTGGGATTGGACCCACCCAACCCAGCAGAGGCTAAAACCCATCAAATACCCAAATCTTTGTGTTCATGCAGCACATACTTACCCATGCCAGATTTGCCATCTGGATAAGTATAAACTTGCCCATTGTTCTTGATAATTGGGAGACTGGATGGCAAAGGAGCAACCTCCTCCTCACTCTCATCTGAACTGGAGCTGCTGCTGGTGTCCTCACTACAACTATCATAACCGTCAAACATCCCGAACGAGTCTCGGCGTTTCCTTTCCACTTGGGAACTACGCTCTGTCTAAAAATTAAAAACAGCCAAACAACAAAAAAACCCAAAGAATAGCAGAATGTTCTGAATGCAAAGATTTTAAAGTCAAGCTTAAAAAGTTTCACAGGTCAGTCCTCAAAAGCTGATATTCTAAGGCACTGCTGTATCAGCACAGACATGAGCCATGTATTGCCAATTACATGAGCATTGGTATAATCAAAACTGGCTAATTTTTGGTATTGTGATATACAGGAAGAATCAAAAAAAAATCTCTCTCATGATCCACTGAGAATACACAGGAGCCATCCATACATTTCATTTCCTTGGTATCTTCAGAGTTCATTAAGCCTGATGTGCTGAACACTGACAGCCACACAGATCTTATATGCAAATGAGCACATTCCAGATGGCTGCAGCCAATTCCACTAAAATTCATTCATTTGAGAAAGCTGGGCAGAGAAACGGCAGCTCAAGCAAGAGGGCACTTCTAGCACAGGAACAGCAATGAGAGGCTCTGTGCTCTCATTGGCTTGTGGGGTTATCCATAAATCACTCAGCTCCCCTATGAGTCTGTGACTCCCGAGTGAAGCAGGAACACCTCTCCACCTCACAGGGCTGTGCTGAGGATTAATACATTAACCATTATGAAGAGCTCAGTTACTATGGCAATAGGGTCTGTACAAATGCTGAAAGATAGAAAGGTGACTAATTTGCCACTGTCATATACAAAAAACTTGTTACATAATAGCTTTTCTATAACCAAAAAATCTGAAGTAGGATAAAACCACACAATTTTGAAGAAGGCATGACAGTTAAGCAGTTTCCAGCAAAGACATTAAAGAAGTAAGAGATTAACTGATGTACTTTTTCTGAGGCACATCCACCACATGCATTTTGATATAGTGACAATTTTCACTTTATTAATAACCTTACAAAGCTCTGCTGAAACAAGGCTGAGCCTATGTGAGCTGCCCTCATTAAGCTAAAAAAAAAATTTATGTTTCAAATTATTTTTATAATCTTAAATAGTATCTACTAAGTTTGAGAAGAAATATCAAATAAAGAGAAAACAAAGAAATTCTACAGTAGAAGCACAAGATAGGGGAATGATGTACAGACAAGAAAACAGAAGAAAAACTAAGAAAGCCTTTGCCTCTGCTTCCTTTTCCAAGAGCTAATTTTATTTAAAAGTCAGTGTAGGCAGAAAAATAATGTGATTGGGCTCTTCCTTCTTAAATTACATTTGGATTCATAGCTTCAAGATTTCATCACAATTCCCCAAATCCCTTTCCTAGAGTGCATGCCTGAACATCTTTATTGTTGGATCTCATTCGAGCCTTTTTCTGCCATGCTATCCCTTTATTATAATATATTCTCCTTTGCAATCTAAATAAATCCTATTATGGAAGGATTTCCTAATAGTTACAAGGGAAAACTGATTTCCACACTGACCCAATCTTAGCATGCAATTATTAAAAAGAAAATATTTCCCAAAACACCCAGTAAGCATGAAAGATTACGCAATAAGGTAAATACATTTAACACACAGTAGCTCTGAAACAAAAAAAAGGTCAGTGTAATGTTAATTATGCATATAATCCTCAGCCAAAAAAAAATTTGTATTAAACCAAATCAAATTTAGGATAGGGCATAACCTGAACTTCCTGAAGGCACTGATACCAGCAATCAGGGTGTCCATGGGGTTGTTAGAGGAAACACTGAGCCATGGCAGACAAAGCCCAGCCCTGGCTGTGCTGGCAGCAGTGTCACCTGCCCTGTGTCACCTGTCCCATCTGGCAGCACCATGCACCAGCAGTGCCTTGTTTGTGTGTGCACGTGTGCAGCTCCAGGCAGAAGTTGAGCACAACGTTGCCATGGATACAGTATCCTGCCAACACTGCCAGCAATTTTCAGTGCAGAAGATGCAAACTAGTCATCTTCCTCAAGGTTTCAGAGCTCCTTACCATCTCCCAGTGTTTAAGTTCCCTTGACCAAAGTCTCTGCCAAGCTATCAAATGTGATTCCATCTGAGGCATTCCCAGCAGTACCACCAGAGCACTAGGATGCCCACAGGGTTTTATGGACAGACACTCGTGGTGTCTCAGAGCCCAGGGAAGGATCTCCTTCCTCACACCCTCATCCTCTCTAAGTCAGCTCATCTGATTTCACTAAGAGATTAGGGCCTCATCCCATCCCAAGGTGTGATTCTATGGCTTCAGCCCTCTTATGGAAGCTGCAGCACAAGCCAGTCTCAGGCTATCCCTTTTCTATTCCAGACTGCAGAGCTCTGGACCCACGGGGCAGTTGCTTTGCTCAGTACTCTGCTGGCAGAGGTCAGAAAGGCTGTGGCAGCCCAGAAGGAACTGAAGAGCAGCCCATTCCCAGTCTCTCCAACTCCCACTGACAGGGAAGGTGTTAGAAGAACCAGGAAGCTGGGGGCAAGGTGAAGGACCAGAGGCTGAGGCATGGGGCAAGGTGACAATCACAGATACCACAGCGGTGCACTTGGCTCTTTTTTTGTTGTGCTTTTGCATCACTTCCATTTAGAACCTAAATATCACTGCTAAGATCTCTTTGCCAAAATATCCACAGATGAGAAGGAAAATAGCTTCTCTTTGTAAATGGAAAGTTGGGCTCTCAATTAGGAAAAAATCATTTTCCAGCATTATACAAGTTCCAAAATAGCAATCATCAAGTTTTTGAGTTTAACTACACTGTCAAAACAAATCTCACGTATCACCTTTCCATTACTTAATATTCATCCAAATCGTTCCAATTCAGAATTTTTGAACATCAAATTTGCAATTCAAAACTAGTAGCTTTGCTTACCATTTTAAAATAATACTGTAGTTTTTATAAAACGTTTATATCCCAGCTTTTGCCAGAAGTTGAACACATTTTCCAGATAATTTATGCAGGACATTCTTAGTATTAATTTATAGTTTAAAATAACCTGGATTGCAATGGGGGAAACTCTTCAAAATGGTTTGTGATATGTCAAAAAAAAGAGTTCGCAGGAAAAAAAAGCCCAACAAGCAATTTGTACACAACAGTAGGTGAAAGTTAGGGAAGATGATATGCAAATACCCATGCTGGAATTCTGTTAGCGTAAATGAAAACATTTCTATTTTGATATTAAACACCATTAAGGTTCTTTTTAACCCATGTTGAAACACAGTATTTGTAGAAATAGGTGAACAACATGTGGAAGCTTTGATAACCCTTCCTGCAGAATTTGGATGGACAAAAGAATAGGAGCTCTAACATCTGAAAATGAAAAAAATTGGGGTATAGCCCCGAATCCAGAGGCATATCCTTACAAAAAGGACAATGAATGCCTCAAACAGAATTATAAACAAGATAAGGCAGCTGCTTTGGTATAGCAGCAGCCTGCAATTCCTGCCTAGTTCTTGCTGAGTGGTTCCATCTTTTCCTTTCAAAAGTTAAGTACAAAATTTGCCCATTCTCAATTTTCTAGAGCCTCAATGTTTTTCCAGAAGCTCTCAACCACATCACCAACAGCTCCTGAAGTGCTGGTGGCCTCTAAATACACTATGGAGCTTCATCAAAGGTATGGGGAACTTGGAATCATCTACCCTATGTACACATTCTCTGTCCCTCTGTTTTTATTCCTCCGATCTTTGAAAAAGGCAAAAGGAAGACCCAGGAAATGACAGGTCAGAGTGCCTCATCTCATCCCTGGGGAGGTGATGGATCAGAACTAGATCAGTGTTTTTTAACTTCAAACAAAGCAGGGAACAGCCTCCTGCCTATGCACAGAAACTGCTTGGAGCAGCAGCCTGGCTTGCTATAAACCAGAACCTTGCAGCTGGTTAATGCCAAAAAAGCAGCAGCTTGAGGAACTCCTCCACTAAGAGAGTCTAGCTGTACATTAAGCAGAAGCACAAAAGCACAAAAAAAAAGAACAGGACAAACTTTCAGGCGTTCTGGCTGAGGCTTATTTTCCTAATAAGATTACTGGTTCCTCAACAGAGGTTTTCAGTCAGAACACCGTGAAGTGTAGGGTGAGCAGCACTGGCAAACAACCCTGTACTATTTGCTCGGGGGGTTTCTTGCATACTTTTCTTTATTGAAGGGATGGGTGGGGAAAGGAACTCTTAAGAACTGCTTTCTTATTCTGCCCAACTTCCCATTTCCCTGTTCTTCCTCTCCTCCCTCTGAATACTTGGCAACAGAGTATTTTTAAGAAATACTCTTAATTAAGCATTACATAAGGCAAATGGTATGATAAAAGAATATAGTTAAGGAAACCGGTTTTCCTAAGAGCAGGACAGCAACTCTAAACAAATATGAAAATAACCCATTTCTCACTCTTAAAACACAGTTTTTTTACATATATATACATTAAATTTGATCAACACATTATAGCATACATTCTTTGACAGTAATAACAACTCTTACAGCACAAAAATTGGGCACAAAGGGTGAGCAATCCATGGCCAAAACAAAAACTATTTCACATTAATTAGACATCAAACACTTAATCAGGAAATGGCTTTAGTGTCTTGATGGAGGACTACGCTCAAGCATTGGCAAAATTTATGCAAAAGAGTTTTGAAGGTAAAAACTTGCAAGAAAAGCACTCCATTATTATGTAACCAAACCTCTTCCCCAGGTAAATGCATCTGGCCGCAGGAGGTTGATCCAAAACAGCCACAGAAAGGTTTTAAACCACTCCAAATGGTTGTTGAATTCAATCTGGGGCTTGAATTCAGAATGGCAGCAATTTGGAGCCTGGAGTGCAAGAGCTGTAGCTCAACAAAGACCCTGTTCAGCAGCACCTGAACAGAGGCATCACCTCCTACATTCAGCTCCAACCCCTCAGATGGGACAGAAGTATGGGCAGATGGGATCTGAGGCCAAGCTCAACAATGAGGTCACCACAACCTTCAAGCCAAGGGTCTGTGATAAGACAGATTTACTTTAATCACATACCCTCAATAAATCCAAGGGTGTTTCCAAGTTAGACTTAAATGTGATGCACAGCTTTCGTTATCAAAAGTTAGTTGATGCTTTATGCTACAAACTTAGTTTCAGCTGTGGATGTTGGCATTAAAGAAACATGAGGATGGAGCTAATTTATTACAACTCTTCTGAATGCAAGTTGGCCAAAATAATTTACAGTAGAATAGTAGCTTGTCCCTGTGGAACTGAAGGCTAATTGTGCCTCAGAACACGACCAAAAAGGAAAATTCAAACATGGTACCAAATTAAAGAAAACACACTTTCAGCTTTCATTAAAAACAAACAAACAAAAAACCCCCAAAGCTAAACATCTTGGGATTCCTGGAAATCAGAACCAACCAAACTTACTTTTTTTATATAAGCAACTCACCTCTATCTGGAAATGTGCCTTCCACTCTTATTATAAGTAAAATCTCTGCTGGAAAATTACAGAAATGTTTTTTCCTGTCTCTTCATTTGCTATGTATGACAGCATTTTGTCTGAAGCCAGTTTCTGCTGTTTGCCAATGGTTTTGTCCATAGCCTCTTCCCCAGGGGGTTTCACACAAGAGGGGAGACTCTTTCATAAAAAAATATATCACATTAGCAGGCAATTTTGGAGGGGGGGTGTGATGATTAATACGTGAAATATCTGAGTTTTGAGAAAACTGAAAATCTGTTACAAACTCCATTATGTTTCTATAAAGCCCTTACAGGAGTATCTGGAAGAGGCAAATATTTCACTTTAAACACTGTGTTACCATTTAAAAAAAAAAAAAACAAAACAAACCCAAACAAAATAACAAATTTAAACGTAGAAAAACCCCCAAAACCACCACCAACCCAAAACCAAAGTCTTCAACACCTGAATTCATTCCACGTGCTCAGAGCCAGATTCAGCAAATGATCCCACATGCCCAGAGTGCACCAACTCACCTGAGAAATGAAGGAATGCAGTAGTGGTTTGCAGAAGGTATCAAAAGCCTTGCAAAATTAAATCAAATTTTAGAAGGTAAGAGAAATGAAAGCCAATGAGAGGGAACTTTTGTGCATGTTATCACTGCTGCCAGAGGCACCTCGCTCTTTGGGGAACAATGAGGAGAATTCTTATTTCCAGTTTGCAGTCTTTCTGCACATGCACAAGCTGACTTGCTCTCAAGAAACACCTAAACTAGTCCTGGGAGAGAGGATCCCTCTGCATAGTTTCCTCCAGCCACATTACACACTTCCTCAAAACGATGCCTAGGCTGAAGGAATGAGTAAAGACAATCGACCTGCCAAATTTTATTGCCTTTTTAAGGGAATATATTGCTTTAGTTCCCATTAAATGCTCCAGATTAGACTCTCATAGCTTTATTTCATTCCTTTTAAGTCAAAATCAAGCGGTTAAATACAATAACTAAATGCAGGTCCTCAAACGTGCAAAATAATTTTAATTTAAAATACAGGAGATTGCCCTGCAGCTTTCAGTATTAAGTGGCTTTAGATGTGAAAAATCACAACGATTGCCAGCCACATTTTAAAATAAATTGCTTTTTCACACAAAGAACTTTTTACCCTAATCAGCATACGCTTTGTAGTAGGACTTTTAATTTTTAAAGCCACGCCGGGCAGAAATTGCTACACTTTCAAACATTTCCAGCAACAACCTGAAAGTGAAACTGGTTTCACGAGTTTGGTGCTCCTCACACAGAGAACAAAGTCACAATATCAGAAGTCATAAAAACTGCACGGGGAGGGGGGAAGTGGCCGCAAAGAACCCAAAACTTTTGAAGCGCTAATATTGAAGAAAACTCTCCAGCGCTTAACGCGAGCACGCTGGAAAAACTGAACTTTAAAGGCTGGAAGTAGAGGAGGAAGTTGCTGTTGCCCGGCTCTGGAGCGGAGCAGGGGGACAAGAGGATCCCAGCGCCCGGGAGAAGCTCAAACTTTCCTGCGAGGCAGGAGGAGGAAAGGACAAAACCCGAGCCCGCCCGGCCGGCTCACAACAAAGGGGTCCCGCCGCGCTGCCCCCACGTGCCCCGGCCGGACCCCGCGGCCCCTGGCGAGCAGCACTGCCGGCCAGCCCCGAGCCCCGCCGGGCGAGCACAGCCCCCCGCGCCCTCGGGCCGCCCCCGCACCGCCGCCTGCTCCCCGCTCCCTCCCACCCGCCGCGGGGCCGCCTCTCCCCGCACCGCACCGCACCCGGGGGTCGCTCAGCTCCCGCCCCCGCTCAGCCCGCGCCGCTCCGCCCTCAGGCGCCGGGGGTCCCGCGGGGCTGCCGAGCCGCGCCTCCCGCGGGCTCCGGTACTCACCAGCTCCTTTGTGTTTTCCATCAGGCCCTCATGGGCAGGAGCCGCCCGCTGCCTCTGCGCGCTCGCCCCGCGGGCTCGGGCGCTGCGGGTGCCCGCGGTCGGGGGAGGGCCCGGCGGGGCGGGGGCGGCCCGGGCGGTTCAGCCGCTCCGAGTGCCGGGGACCGACCGGGACCGACCGCGGCCGCCGGGACATCAACAACACGAGCGCGCGGTGCGCAGGCGCGGACACGCCCCCGCGGGGACCGGGCTGCGCGGGGCGGAGCCACCGCCACATCACCCCTCCTCCGGGCGGAACCATGCCTTACCGGGGGGGGCGCTCCGCGCCAACAGGGGGCCGGCGGGGGTAAGAACAGCCGTGTCCGCCGGTGAGCGGATATTCCGGTGAGGATATCCCAGCGAGACGTCGGTCAGCAGCCGGTGAGGGGCCCGTGCTGCCTCACGCTGATGGGATTCCCCCCCCGATGGCTCGCAATGGGGCTGCCCAGCGTGGCGCGTCACGTGGAGCGCGGGGTGGGCGGGGGGTGGGGGCAAAGGGAGGCAAAGAAAGGAGTCACGTGACCCAGGCCTGAGCCCGGGGCGGGGCTTGGATCACGTGGGGTGGGCGTGGTGGCGGTGTGAGCCTATCGCGGGCAGGGGCGGGGCCGGGCGGTATCACGTGATCCGCACGTGTTCCGGTTCCGGTCCGTTCGCTATGGCGGGCCCCATGGCGGCCGCGGCGCGGGAGCGGCGAGCGGGGAGAGCGCCCGCAATGAGAGCGGCCAGGAAAGCGCCCAAAGCGCCCAAAGCGGCCACCATGACCAAAGCCAAGCGGAAGGCCAAGCGGCTCCCGGCCGGGGCGGATCAGGAGGCGGCGCGGCGCGCGCGGCACCTGAGGGCGCTGAGCAGCGCGTCGGGCGCGGAGCGGGAGCTGGAGGAGCTGGTGTTCGGCGACAGCCTCAACGTGGAGGAGGACGAGCTGCTGCGGCGCCTGGCGGGGCCCGGGCGGGTACGGCACAGCCAGCCCCGGCGGGGATCGGTGCTCGCTGCGGGCCGCAGCTCCAGGCCCGCCCGAGCCCTGTCCCCTCACCCCGCCCGTTCCCTTGTTTGCAGGGTGCTGCCGCCGAGGGGAAAGCACTGCAGGATGAGTCCAGCGATTCGGAGGTGGAGAATGAAGCCAAAGGGGACTTGCTGCCCAGAAAGCCGGCCTGGGTGGATGAGGATGATGAAGCTGAGGAAAGGTGAGTTCAGGCTGGCTGATGGTGTTACGTGTCGCGCTTAGCAGGGGCTGCAGGTGGCCTTGGTTTGAACGAGCTGTGTGTTCTGTGTGGTTTTCCCCCTCTAGCGTTGATATGACCCACAAGTACAGGAAAGATTTCATGAAAAGCGATGCTGAGACGACGCTGACTAAGAAAAAACTGAAGAGGAGACTTGAGGAACAGTGAGTTTCACTAATGTTTTTGTGGCTAGCTTTATGGAGGTGAGATCATTAAACTCCACGATGGGTGCCAAATGGTGTCAGACTCTTTTCATTGGTGCCCAGCACAGGACGAGGGGCAATGACCATAAACTAAAACACAGGAAGTTCCACTTCAACATGAGGAAGAACTCCTTTACTCTCAGAGAACTGGAGCACTGGAACAGCTGCCCAGGCAGGGTGTGGAGTGTCACTCTGGAGACATTCCAAACCCACCTGGACACTTTCCTCTGCCACCTGCTCCAGGTGACCCTGCCTTGGCAGGGGGTTGGACTGGGTGATCTCTGGAGGGTTGATCTCCCTTCCAACCCATCAGTTTTGTGAGATAGAATGCATTTATGTGACATTCAAAGTTGCTTTCCTCTTCATACACTGTGCTTATGTGGCCTCTTAAAGCCAGAGCTTCCTGCAGTCTTTTTAAACCATAAATATTACTAAGAATAGTAAACAAACTATGTGCTAGCATTGTCTAGCCTAATTTATTTAATAGTTGTGTTTGTCAAAGTGCACAAACTAATTTGTCTTCTAGGGAGTTTTACCAGAAATGGTGAAATCTTAAGAATTTAAAAAAAAATTAAAAACTTGCTTGTGTTCCAAGTAATCTTGCAAAATTGCAACTGTGTATCTTGTAAGTATTTAACTCCTAGAAGAGAATTACTTTCTCACAAAAATTGTTACTTTTTTTTTCTCTTTCCCCTTCTCCTGCAAGGTTTCAGCAAGCCATGGGAGGAGTTCCTGCCTGGGCTGACTTAGAAAACATGAAGAAATCCAAAAGGACTTCCAGTGATAGTAAATATATCCAATACTATTCTGAGAAGTGTTTCTGTGATTCTCTGTTCAACTTGCTAGAAAATAACTACTCAGTTTCAGTAGTGTGATGATATGCTGGATAAGCCAGCTTTTTTCCTTCAGAGTGCTTCAATTTAGTTTGTTTCACTGAGGAATGTGCAGGTTTTGCTGTGGCTAATTTGTGCAATTAGCTGTTTCCTTGTGCTTTGCTTTAATGAGGTGACAGTGATGAAGATGATGATTTGCTACGCAGGACTGGCAATTTCATAACGAGCTCAGAGTCACTGCCAAGAGGCATTTTGAAGGTAAAGACACACCTTATCTTTCCATTTCAGTAGAACTAAAGTGCACACTTTGACTCTTGTTGTATATTAAATTCATGGTTCTGTGGATTTGTTCCTGTAACTAGAAGCTCTAGAGGATAAACAAATTGAATGGTTCATGAGAAAGCATGAAACAATAATTTGAGGTGCATTGTTTGACATTAGAATTCTCTGCACTCTAAATAGCATCTTGTATTAGGATTTTAATTTCTGCAGAGGGAGGATGGGATCTTCCCACAACTCTGGAGCTTCTGAAATGATCCTTGAGAAGTGACAGCCTTAAGCAAGTGCTTCTCACAGTGTCTCTTCTGCAGCTGTCTCAGATGAGTCAGAATGCAGCTGGTTTTACACTCAGAGTTGGCTTTAAAGCCAGTAGAAAGGCTGCTGAGTTCAGCCTGTCTTTGCACTGGGGCAGAACTGAACTGGCTCTGTGTGCTCTGCTCACCTCATGCTGCCCAAACCTTCACCACAGGGCTTGAGCTCTGATAGCACAAACTGGCTTTTCATCAGCAGAAGTGAGTGTTGGTTTTATTGTAACTGCCTGATCTGTGTTGTAGATGAGCACCTGCATTCCTGCAAACCAGGAACGTTTTGCCAATGGAAAACTGGTGACAGTGCAGTTCCATCCCTCAGCTCAGGTGGTGATGACAGCTGGGCATGATCGCTCTGTGTCCCTCTTCCAGGTGAAGAACTTCAGTCTGTACTCTGCAAATGGGCAGTCTAACACAATTTTTTTTTTTTTTTTTTAATGAGTGTATATGAAATAGCCTGGAGTGGTAGATTTTGTTTGCTCTCTTCCTCTGCACACAGGGGTGTAATGTCTGTGGTCACAATGGAAATTCCTTGGTTAAGGGCAACTTGAAAGAAATTTCCAGCTGTGATTTCACACCAAGGCAGACTTAGTTGTGTTGTCAGAGTTTTTGGCAGAAGATTTGTGTTTAAAAATGTTTGGTTTTAAGGTTTGCAGTGATGAGGACTAACAAGGTTTTTTGTTCCTAAGTTGTTTGGAAAGCCTGTAGTAGGGGCAGCAGCCCACTTTGCTTTGAGACTGTAAACTTGCTATGAAATCATGCTGGGGATGGAGAGGCTGTGCTGCATCCTGGGATGCTGCCCTGCTCCTCTGAAACTAAAGATCCTAGTGTTATCTGGAAACTTCCAGCGTGGCCCAGAATCAGTGAAATGGTCAGACACAAGTGCAATGTGATACTTCCACAGGGCTGCAAGGAAAAAAAACCCCAAAAGGTACCCCAAATCAAACCAGATATTTCCATTTAGAAAAAGCACAGTAGATGTGATTATTTGAACAAAGCATGAGCAAAATGAGGAAGGGCAAGAGGTGCATCAGAAAGTGCTTGTTAGATGGGGTGAGGAGCCACAAACCATGTCATTTGTAGGAGAGGGGAAGAGTTTAATGCTTCACAGTGGTGTACCTCTTACTGCTTGAGTCTCAGCTGGGTAGTTGATGCAATTTTTAATATCAAAGTGTTAAGTATATTCCTCACTATGACAACAATTTGTTTGATTTTTTGAAGGTGGACGGCATAAGGAACCCAAAAATCCAGAGCATCTATTTGGAGAGCTTTCCAATTTATAAGGCTCGTTTCAGTGCGGATGGAGAGCAAGTTATAGCCACTGGTACTCACCACAGGATGTTCTTTGTGTATGACATGATGGCTGGGAGCATCATCCCTATCCCAAAAGTACGAGGTATGTTTTACAGCTCTGAGTGGCTGGGCACGGTTGGATCTGTCCCAAATAGGGATGCCACATGAATTTGCTTTAAAAGGAAGTAAAATGGCTCGTTGGAAGTTGTATTTTTAACTTGTCTTCAGGGAACTAGAGTAACTTTAGTGTTAATTTGTCTGGGATATTAATTACCATACATGAGCAAGGTTGAGTTCAGCTTCGCTATGACAGCATCTTGCAGAAGTGAAAAGCTGGAGTCAGGTCTTAGTCATATTCATCCTACCTCTGAATGTTGAGGCCAAAGAATAAATTACACCAATTTCAATTTCAAATTTCTTTTTAAAGGTGTGGAGGAAAAATTTCTCAGAAACTTCGAACTCTCTCCAGATGGATCATTTATGCTGCTAATTGGAACCTCAGGTTACCTTCACTTGCTCTCCATGAAGGTACTTTCTCTGCAGGATTCATGTAGCTTCACTTCCTTGGTGCCTTTTCCCTTTTGAATCTGCTTTTATCTCATCTGCAAGGCAATCTAACTTCCAGCTGAAGCCAAAGTATGACACATACTGTGACAGCCCTCAAAAAGCGCTGCTGAATCAACCCACTGCAGTTTTAGGGAATTATTTTGGGCTCTCTGAGACTTTCTTCTGCAGCTCCTTGGGGCTGGTGGAGCTCAGGGCAGTTCCATGGGGTTTCCAGCTGGAAAAAGTCGTGTGTCAGTGTTGTATTTCAGCTGCTAGCATGAGCACTGTGCTGGCAACAGGAGGGGAAACAGCGTGGGAACAGGCTGGGGGTGGGAGAGAAAGAGGATTGCTTTTCTGGGAGTCGTGCTAGTGCTTGCTGCTCTACCCTGCTCATGAATCATGCCAAATCCTGATTCATAATGCATGGAGCAACCTTGCAGTTGAATTTTAAAATGCCATACGATGGCAGCTGGATTTGTTATAAACTTCTACAGGGAAAAATACTTTCACAGAGAAAGTTCAGCTCTGTTGTATAACTCAGGCCCTTCAGTGAGGGAGCAAATGAGTGTTTGTTGATCCAGCTGTGCTTGGACTCAGCTTGTGCTGTGCTCTGCAGGCACTGAAAATGTTGGTGCTGTTCTCTGCATGTCAGGGTAGCTAACTTCAGATTTTTGTGGGACAGGAGACAACTTTCCTACAGGTTTTTGGTAGAATCACTGTCACCATTGTTCTTCGTCCTACAGACAAAGGAACTGATCAGCAGCATGAAGGTGAATGGAAGGTGCACTGCCTCTGCTTTCACCCCAGACAGCAGTAAAATATACAGCTATTCCAGTGAGTATTCCAATGGCTCTGATCATAACTCCATCTGAATTGCATAATCTCTTAGAGGTCACTTATTGTTTTAGAAAGCTAATTAAAAATTATGCCAGTATATCTCCTGAAAATACAACCAAGTGATCAATTGTTAAATAATGGAGTTAACTATTTTAGTATGCCTTTAATTGTTGGGTTTTTTTAAAAATACCCTGTGTTTGATAGTTACAAATGAGCTAATAGTTGTCATCTAAGTAAATTTATTTTAGCAAAATAGACAAACAAAAGGTTGTGTATATGTGATTTCTCTCATCTCCTTCATTCTGCAACCAGAGGAAGGCGAAGTTTTCATTTGGGATGTGAGGAGCAGAAAGTGCCTACACAAATTTGAGGATGAAGGTTCTTTGGAAGGAAAGTGCATTGCTGTTTCAAAAAACAACCAGTATGTGGCATGTGGGTAAGTGACTGGGCTTGGACAGCTGCTTCTGATCCCTTTTGGAAGCTCTGCAGTGGTGCCTGCTGAGAGTTAGGAACATGGTTTGGTTCTAATTAACTTAGGGTGGACATGAATAGGTGAATATTCCCTATTTGATGATAAAAATTTACTTTTCTTCTGTGTAAATACGAAATACCACAGTACACCTGAAAAAATAGGAGTGATATTGGTATTACTATTGCCATATATGGGTTCAGCAGTTAATTTTGAAATAACAGTGACTGAAAGCACAAAATCTCTAGTAGGAATGTTGATTCAGGGTCTTCTCCCTTTTGTAGTTCTTTCTTGGACTCAGAATTTGGCTCCTGCAAGGCAGCTTGTTAGCCTTTAAAAAAAGGCCTCAGAGCCACAAGCTAGAAGTGTTTCTCCAAATCTATTTACTGAGATGCAATTTCAGTCAGTGTCTGAATCCTTATAAATGATTCTTATAAATGAGAATAGCAAATAAATACTGAAGTACAATACATATTTTCTGAGGCTACTGTAGAAGAGGATTTTAAAGTGAGCTTATCCTACTGTTATAAAAAAGAAAAACCACAATAAACTCCTTGAAATTATTTCAGAATCTTTTGATAGCAAGCTCTCAATGCTTTGAATTCATGCTGGTGAGAGATGGACTCATCAAGGCTCTCCATGGCTAAGTGAGTCTCTTAATATATAAGTGAAAAGAAAACCCAAACCAGCAAAAACCTAAACCCCTCCACTAAATACTGTTATAAACTCCACAGGAAAATCAAGTTCCAAACAAAACATTGTTACAGACCCTAGTAAATAATTGGAAATTTCATTTTCAGCTGAGTGGTGGGTATAGCTAACAAGGCAATATGTACTGCAATGTGACTTTTTGGTATAATCTTCGTTCATTTCTTTCTCTAGTTCATCTTCTGGAGTTGTAAATTTATACACTACTGATGTCTGCCTCAAAGAAAACCGTCCCAAACCAGTCAAAGCGATCATGAACCTTGTCACTTCTGCCACCTGTGTCACCTTCAATCCCACCACGGAGATTTTGGCAGTGGCTTCCCGTGACACGGATGAGGCTGTCAAATTGGTATGTTCAGCTTTTTTCTTGCAATATTTCTTTTATATCTTGATAAAAATACTGCTGGTGGCAGAATAAAACTGGTATGGAGCAGATACAGATCCTGCAAAAGGTGCTGGACCAACCAGATCAGGACATGGCCAAGAGACTCTGCATTTACAAGAATATAATTTTATTTTCTTAAGTAAACTTGCTCTGAAAATAACATTTTGTGGTTTGCTTTACCTTTTTACCTTTTTAAAATGCCCTCTAAAATGTCTGGAAGTGTTCAAAGCAAGGTTGGATGGAACTTGGAGCAACCTGATCTAGTGGAAGGTGTTCCTGCCCATGGCAGAGGTTGGAACTGGATAAAAATTTAATTGTCCCTTCCAACCAAACCAGTCTGTGATTCTGTCAGTGCTGTAAATAGAACTCAGCAACAAATGGGAATTTTCAGCAGCTAGTAACTGTAACCATCTTACTATGAGGGTTTTTTTGCCAGCCTTGTCAGAATTCTGGCCAACAGTGGAACTGTTGAATTAATCTGAGGATTTGTGGGCCTGAGAATTGCAATAATTGGTTCCCTGCTCCTTTTCTCCAGTAGAATTCTTTATATAGAGTAGGAATACCCTATATGTAGGGTATTCCCTATACAATACCCTATATATATGGTAGGAATATACCTGAGCATTTGAACTTAACATTGACCCTCAATTATAAATTTGTAGTTTAATTTTATTTTTAGTGTTTTTTTCCTAATTTTATCTTCTGACCTATTTCCCAATAGGTGCACCTTCCTTCATACACTGTATTCTCAAACTTCCCAGTGTTCAGAAGAAAACAGATTTATCTTACTCAGTCTATGGATTTCTCTCCCAGGAGTGGCTATTTCTCTGTAGCAAATAACAAAGGCAAAGCTTTGTTATTTAGGTAGGTACTAAGTTAGTTATCCATCCCAGATAACATCTTTATGTTCTGTAAGATGTAAGATGGCTGTGAATGATGAGGTTTGACTTCCTGATCTGAATTTCACCTGGTGAGTTACTGGAGTGTGGAGTTGGCTTTCCCTGCTGGAGAACAGCCCTTGTTTATTGTCTAATTATGAAATACATCCTGTTTCCATAGTTTTTTTGTTTCCTGGTGTGGTCAGGGATGAGGAGCAGTGTTAATTCTAAGCAGGAATATTTGGGGTTTTTTTTTCAACTCACAACTTCATGATATTTGAAAAACTTCTTATTTTTAAGATGAGATTTTAATGATTTACCAAGTCTGACATGGGAAATATATTGGCAGATTCCTGAATTTGAATAAAAGTTTTTATTTGTCCTTTATTTAAACTTGAACTGCATATTATAATGGCACTGTAAGTAATTCTAGCAGGTGGATAGTTGTTATCTTTTACTCTATCCATGTTTCAGATTAGCTGAGGATACTCAGTGACACTGCTGAAGAGCTCTTGTTTCTCTGTGTTGTTCCCTCAAATGGTTATTGAGAAGTTTTAAATCTCAATTTTTTTTTTCTTTAGGCTGAAACATTATTCATCCTTCTAAAAGAAGATACAGGAGAAAATGAACCAGTAACTGAGGTGAAAACAGCACTAGAACTGGTGACAACATTGCCTTGAGGAGCCTCCAGATTTTCATTTTGCTGCCTCTACTTCTTTACAGAGGGCAGGAAGAATTTCTTAGCCCTGTGAGCTGCAGGAGGATGGGCTGGAGTAGGGCTGGCCTTGTCACTCTCATCTTTTCTGATAATGCAGCAAGTTGAGATCATTCAGCTAAAAACTGCTGTCAGCAGGACTGAGCAGAAGTTTAAAATCTGATCATATTGAAATCAAACTGAGCAATGTTGATAAACAGCTGCAGGCTGGCAGCTCCTTGCCTTCATCCTGTTCTGTCCTCTCGTGAGCCCAAACCAGTGCTCATCATTTCAAATTCTCATTACATGAATTGCTGAAGTTTGAAGCATAGTTTGTGTTCAGATAGGATTTTATTGTGCACTTGAACATCTTATTGGGAAACTGGATAAATCTGTAGCCTTGAGAGTAGTTCTGATTGATAAAAACTGTGTTAATGAGGGGAGGCTGAACTTGCTCAGACTGGGAGCAGCTCTGACTGCTGCATGTTAAGCTTGCATAGAATTTTGTGATGGCTCAGTGTTTGAGGATACTAACAAAATTCTCTTTACTGGTCTTTCCCCAGGTGTTGTAACCTGCAGATATGAGGATGCTGGAAAAATCAAACTTTTTTTTTTTTTTAATTTTATATGGAAGTTACAAGATACTAATAGAACATATGTATTTAAAAAAAAAATTAAAATAAATATACCTGGTAAGTTTCCAGGCAACTCATTTCAACTTATTCCAGTGCTTTGTGAAAGCTTACAAGTAAGATTTTATTGCTTGGTACTCAAGCTGGTGTCTTCCAGAAATGCTTAGATGTCCTAATTATTATAAGCATGGGCTGAAACAGAAATTCTGTGTGAACAGACCTCTGCTCTATGCATTTAGCAGGAGCTTTTCCTTCAGCCTGCTTCACTTGAGGCTGGGTTGCAAACAGCATTTTTTGCTGCCTGCAGGAGCCCTTAGCCCCTGGTGATGTTGGTGTTGCAGCTCAGCCCAACTTCCCACCTGTAACTTCAAAGTGCCAAATCCTGCACCTCTTCTGTCACCCTCATTCTGCTTAAATTCATGAGCAAAAAGGTGGTTAGGAGCTTCCTCCAATAAAACCCTGCTTTGAGAATAAATTGTGACTCATGGCTGACCAGTTCCCACAAGGCAGCTTTTTGAGCAGTAACAGCACAAGTCAAGGTGCTCCAGTAACCAGCAGTGAAGTCAGGAAGCCTTCAGTGAGAGTGGCATCCCAGAAAATGTGCTCCGAGCATGAGACAAATTTAATTCTGTAACCACGTCACAAATTTTCAGTATAGGAGCCTATTGGTGAATTCTTGTCATGCTGTCTTAAAAAATAAAATAGTGTGTGTTCAGATATAATAGGTTTTGGAAATGGCTTTGCCAGTGATTCATCGTGAGATGAGAATTTGAGTTCACAAATCTTGGAAAAAGCAGAATATGCTCTGGAGGTGTGAAATTGAGTAGAGTGTTTAATCTAAACCTCAAGACCCTAGGATGGAAGAGTAAAATTAAATCATAAGCACACTGCATTAAGATGCTAGCTGTAGGATTCTTCTGTTATAAACAAATCTGGCTAGAATCTGTCTGGGACTGAGACTTGAATTTCAGAAATCCAAGTGCTGGAAGTTTTTTCTGCCTTCACTAGAGGGCAGCTCAGCATCACTTATGGAACATTTGGCTGCTGGGTTTTACCAGTTTGTCCCAAGACAGCTCTGCTGAGGGGAGAGGGTTTGTGGTTACCAAAAAATTCACTTCTTCTCATCATCCCTGTATTTTATCATTAAGTAAAATGAAGTTTAATTTTAAGTAGTGTGACTTCATCCACAAAATTATTAAATTATTTCAAAGGAAAGGTTTCTAAAAGGGTACATTTTGTCTGTTACCAAATCTCGCTGCAGTAGCTGTGAAGGGTTTTAATGCCATTTAATCTACTTGTCCTCAGACTGTTCCACTCTTTCCCCAGTTTATGCTTACCCATTTGAAAACAAAGTGCCCAAATCGACTGATTCACAGCCATCCAGCAAGTCATTGGCAGATCTGGAATTAGAATTTGGGAATTACTGGGTCCTGGAATTATTTTCCAGACAGATTTCTGCTGTTTTTCGTTGCTCAGCTGGCTGACCTCTGGCTGCAAGAAGTCCAGGTTGGATGGAGCAGGGGAGTAAAGGGAACGGTGTCATAAATCTGAGGTTCTGATTACTCTTGTATCACTGCAAATGGCTTCAAACATTTGCAGGAAGAAAGGAGAGATTAAACATTTATTTTTTGTGAATTCTGTGATAAAAGTTGGAAATTCTAAGCACTACAGGAAAGTCTGAGCTTTGTACTAAACAAGTTAATTCTTGCTGCTTCATTCTTGCCTTCTGGGAAACATAACTTATTGCCCCATCCAAAATATAAACCAGAGAAGACTTTTGCTCTGAGGAGTAAAGGAAACCTCGAGGTACCTGTTGCATTCTGTAATGGGTTTTGAGCAATGGCACTTCCATGCGCTGAGGAGTTCTTCAAAGTTGGATGACAGGCAAGAAGCTGAAACTGCTACTTGTGTGTCTGGGGATGTTTATTTGGAAAGGGGTGAATTACTATTAAGTACACACTCTGCAGTACTCTCATTCTGAACAGCTCAGCTCTTTGTCAGTTTGCCATGTGTTAAGAGTACTTAAGCTTCTGACCTATTTAAAACCTCTCTGTTTAATTCCTTTTTTCCTAGCGTGGCTTTTTCCCCCAGCACTTCTAAGCTCAAGTTCTTTTAATGAATTATTTCTCTGCTTTTCCTCTCCTTCCATTCTCCTTGGCAAAATAAATTTTATTGATGTAGCCCATGAAATATTTATCACGGCAGCCTTTCCCCTCCAGGCTGTGATCTTGTCCGATTTTGCAAGCTAAAGAGAATTAGGCTGGTTGGTGCTTAGAAAGGAAACCTCCAAGAACAAAAAACCTGTCTAGATGTTAGAATAACACTGGCTTTTCATAGAATTATTGGGTTTGCAACTTAGTCTGTCTTGAATTTGCTATTTGACCCTGCACCTGTCCAAGAGCTCTGTTTGTGGTGCAGGTTTAGCAAACTCTTGGAGGACTGAATGATTATTTTTTCCCTCCTGTGCCTCATTCAGTATCCAAGATTGCAGCTCTCCAAATTATTTGGGAAGTTATGGTTCTGTAAATCTCTTCCACGTGGAACTGTTTCAACTGCTACATGATTTTCCCAGCTGCTGGCTGATCAGACAGCAAATTGGATTCTCTCTCTGTGGATATGCTGAACCCACCCAGGGGCTGTGACAGGCAGGGCACACCTTGGCAAGGAGCTGCTTTCTTGCCTAGGGGTGCTTCTCAAAGTCTTGCAAGGCCTTTGGTCATCCTCTGAATTCCTATTTTTGCTGTGATTTGTTAGGTCTCTGGGGAGGATGCAGAATTCCTCTGGAGAGTGTCTGAAATCAGTCTGTGCAGTCCCTCTGGGCTCTCATGGGTGCCCAAACTCCAGCACTGCCTCTCCCTCTGAATCCTGCTGTGTTTGTGCTGCATTTCCTTTGGACCAGCAGCAGCAGCACTTAATGACACAATTCTTTCTTTTTTTGGATTTCCTCTGTTGAAACTATGGAACAGTGATGGTTTTATTCTGGAACAAAGCACCTCTTGGGCACTTGGACGTTTCTGTCCCCTGTTGTGTCACAGTGAGGTGGCAATACAGTCAAACCCATCCTGGAGCACTAACAGGCAGTTGCTCCTGTGTTTTGTCTTCCAGTTATTAAAACCAAGCAAGTTATACATCTGATTAAATTGCTTTGAGATCCCTTAACCTGAATGAAATCTTACAAGCTGATCAGGCACTTGGAAGTGGCTGCAATAGGATTTGGTTTTCAAAACACAGATTGAAATTGTGATGGAGATCTGAGTCTGCAGAGTGTTGTATTTTGCACATAAGATTTCCTGCCATGGGAGACTCATTTGGTGTGTTCAGGGTTGAATGTCTTACTAGGCTTAAACAGCTGGGAGGAAGGGTTGAAGCAGAGGGGAGGTGGGAAAGGTGAGCCTTGACTTTGGTTCCTCCCTCTTGATCTCCCTCTGCCTTGCCAGAAATCAGGGATCTGTATTTATCATGGGGTGGTTTTTTTGCATTTTCTTGTATTTTCAGTCAGTTTTGCCTGAATTAAGACTAACTTAAGCAATTCAGCCCACTGAGATGTTTTTAACAGATGTCCATGGCTGGAAGCTGGTGGGGAGTGGAACTTCAATTGAGGACCTTTGAAGACACATCCATTCTGTGAAGGATGAGTTACTTCTGTCTGCAAATCCTGACGCAGTATAGTGTTTAACACTGGGATGTTAAGCATCTCTACATCTCTATCTGCTTAAGCACAACGGCTTTGTGTTCCTCTTTAATCTTTCTTTTAAGCTTTAGATAGGTATTTCAAAGTTAGGGAAGAGACAAGGTGTTTTGAGTATTTCCAATTCAAAAATAATTGTTCAAAATCTTGCATAGTCACTCAAAACTCAGGAACCTGCTGTCCATAAGATTGCTTCAGTTACTCAGTGAAAAACTATTAGCCCTGCTGCAGTGGGAGGAATTGCATTAAGAATTAATTAATTAAGCCATGTTTTGGTGGTTTTTTCCCTCTGTAGCTTCTGTAATGAATGCAGTGCAGCAGCAAGAGATTGTTGTGACTCTCTCTGTACTTTGTGGCTGCATTTTCCTGCCTTGGAGAATGTTCTTTATTTGTACAAACGTGTTCCACATGACAGTGATACCTTAAGGATTTTTAGCTTCTATTTTTCATGTATCTGTAGCTTTGGTGTAGTTCTGGGCTTCATATAAAATGCTAAAAACCTCTGTTCCCAGCACCTTTAGCCAAAACAATTCCTCTGAGTGGAAATCCAGGGACACTTTGCTGCCTCAGAGCCCCAAAATATGTAAACAACAGTGAACTGGGGAGAGCAAGCTTGGGGTGATTGACATCATCAGCTGAAGGTGTAATTGGAGAATTAAGGCTCAATATGTTAATAGACAGAACTTATAAAATGTGAAGAACTCGTGACTCAGTGTCCATTTTTGGTTGTAGCCTCTTGAATGGGCTTTGTTTGCCCTAAATGTACCTAAAGGCCTTTCATAAATTTGTCTGCTTTTTATTCTCCTATCCTTTTCTAGCCTCTATTTCAGGTAAGCCTGGCTAAGGTGTCACCAGCAGTCACAGCCATGCCTGTGCTCCAGCAGGCTGGGCTACAACACAAACTACCTTTTTCTGCACACAGGGAGCAGATTCTGCAGAAACCCAGCTCAATTTGTGGAAGAAGCAGTTTCTTCCCAGATTGGAAGCCATGAACTGGATTGGAGAAATAAAAATTATGCCCCCTGTGAGCAGATTCCTCGTGTGACTTCTGCAGAATATTGAATTTGTGCTGCCAAGAGTAATTCATAACAAAACCCAAGTATCTGTTACCCTGTGGGATGGTTGTTACCATGCTGTCCTGGCTGCATAATGCTTCAGTTCAATAAGGGAAGGCTGGAGGGAAGAGCACTACACAGTGAGATGAAGTGATTGCAATTTGAAAATGAATGGGAAGGCCTTTGATGAGAGGAAATTCAAGGTTACATTTAATTGAGGACACCCGAGAAGTGGTCAGGTACGTGTCACAGCAAAATGACACAGGATCCATGGATATGAGACCAATTCCTGGGAGTTAATTTTGTATGGAACAGCCATTATTGCTCATAAAAATATTTATGTCTATATTAACACAAACCAGTCTTCCATCTGCATAAATTTGTCTAGTGGAGCCAGCCCCCCGAGCAGTTTGTAATAACTGCACTGGAATTCATGGGCTGTCAGTTCTCAGCCCAGGTTGTGCTGGAGAATTTCTGCTGGTTTACATTGCACTGAGGTGAAGCCACACAGTAAAGTGCTCTGTGCCAATTAGCATTAATTACTGTAAAAGTTGGAGTATTATGGACAGATACTTGGCAAAATTTAAGCAAATTTCCAATAAAATTTTCTCTCCTGAAAAAGAAAAGAAAGGAACATTGTTTGACGGAACCATGCTGATTTTCTAGCCCCAAATTTGTCTTGGCCTGTTATAAGTGGATGAAATTACTTATTCAAGCATAATTGTGGGAAAGAATAGAGGCTGTTCTTGGGATCCCTCAAGTGTGCAGGTTTCACTTACAGAAAAAGCCAAGATTAAATGCTGTTTCCATCTGAGTGGAAAAGCCCTTTTTTTTGGGGACTCTCATTCCTGGTTTAAGTGATGTGTGACATCAGCCCTGATAGCAAATGCATTACTCTAAAGATACTGAGGAATTCAGCAATGCACAGATTTTAATGGAGGTCAATCAAAAGTTTTACATTTTGCACTTAAACTTCCCAAACAGACATATGTAACTTTGGGGTTACTCTAAGCTCTTGGAGATTTTAAAACCTGTTTGAAATTCAGGACTATAAACCAAGCTACTGCAGGATGGGGATTATGTATTTTACTTACTTTTTCGAAAAAAAAAAAATGCTGCAGCTTCAAACTTCTCCCCTCAGATGGTTGTGAAGCTGAATCCGTGCTGCTCACATTCCTCAAGGTGTTGGCACAAAACTCAGGATAGGCACAGACAAACAAAGGCACAGATGGCTGTGATCTGAGAAGTGCTTTGCTTAAAACTCGAAAAAACTTTCAATGTCCACGAATGCAATGGCCATTTGGTAGCCTTCAGGTGAAGGCTGTACCTAAATCCAGTCAGGGTCCTGGAGCCCAGCAGGGCAAAGTGAAAGTGGTCCTGTGCTGTTGGATTTTATCATCTGTACCTGCAGAAGGGCTTTGCTATAAAGCAAGGATGTAATTTAATTATGGTACATAGTAAGTAATACTAGGCTCATCTCAAAGGTGGAATGAATTACCTGAAATGAGCCAGAAATGGGAATTTCAGCTTATTTTCTTGATTTCCTGTCACTTTTTTTAAAAAGAACCACTAGATTGGCTTGTCTCTCTGAAGGCTGTGCCTTGTTCTGCTCTTGCATGCACGCCTGCTATTTCCTTCTCCCCTGATTTGCAGTTCTTGGATGATACTGAAGTTATTTCATTGATTCTCCAATCTGTTCTTCTTCCCCAGATACTTAAAAGTGACTGTGCTGATGAGATTTTTGTGAAGAATGCTGGTTCTGTGGGAACTGACATCTGTATCGGTATTTCCTACTAATCTGTCAGCTCTGGCAGGTTTCTGCAAAGATGCTCATCTCACAAAAGTTCAGTTTGCTGCAGAAAATTCAGTCTCAAAGGAAGATTCGTAGGTTCTTTGTGGGTGCAAATAAAATTGCAAGCCAGGAACGGGGAGGAGAGTCCTGTGGGGAAAAGGAATGCAACAAAATCGTCTAAAATTTTACATAGTAAGGGCCGTGTAGAAATAGCTACCTTTGTTTTGAACTAAATAAATATTCTGCTCTCTGCCTGTCTAACAATGCTGAGCTGCTTTGAACTGAGCTTTTTTCTAAGGTCCTAAACACTTTGTAACCATCTGTCTTCACTCTGTATGAGACACATTAAATAAAGCCTTTGAGAGAAGGAAGAAACTTCTCCCCAAATCTCTGAGCAGCAAATTTGTACACAAAGCCTGAAGGAGACTATCTTTTATATTATCTGTCTGGTTCCCTGTCAATGAAGTGAATTCCAGTGATCTGAGGGGTAGGTCTGATAATTAGGGGCTGTGACATTCACAAGAGTAGAAAGATCACCCAGCAGCTGGCAAAAAAAAAAAGTCTAGAAGAAACCATCTAAGGGAATTTTAATCTGATTTCTGCAGGCTGCAAGACTCAGATGATAATTTGAATAAAAAAATGTAACATGCAGTCTGCATTGGAGCTATTGCTAAAATAATTAATTAATGGTGGATTGCTTCCCTGAATTTGGGATGTGGAGGCAAATAAGTGTCTCATTACAGTCCCAGCTCCATCCAGGAAGAAGCTCAGTGATACCTCTGGAACTTGCACTTAAAATTAGCCATTGTCACTCCCTGATTTGTTTGAACATATCCTCCAGCAAGCTGATCCTCCAGCAAAGCATGTCTTCACCTCAGAGCAATTAAACCAGTGGAACAGGACTTCACTTGAATGCGTTTACTGCTCTGCTCCTGCCTTTGCCATATGCTGATTTCCCCCAGAGGGAGAAAGTCTGAGTGCCATGCAAGATTTTCCAAATAGAATAATAAATGAGTGGGTGTTTGAGCTGTGAAGGGATGTGAAGCTCTGAAGCTGGCGTAGCTGATTTGGTATTTTACTTGCATAGAGTAAACCCAACATTTTCCAGCGTGTTTTCAGCTCAGAAACCTGTGTGTGCTTATGCAAAACATCGCCAAGAACAAATGAAGGTGAAGCACTCATGATAAATTAATGAACAGGTGAAGCCTCTGCTATCCCACTTCCCCAGCTCTGGAAGGTTTTACCAGCTTTAAATTCCAGTAATGAACAGGTTTGTGCTGGAGGGCTCTGCAGGAAGGGGAAGCCCTGCTAGCCCCTCTCTGCTGCTGGCAGTCAGGTCAGGCTCTCCTCATGAGGACACACAGCCCTGCTGCTGCTGTGACACAGCTTCTTCATCCTGCTCACATGCAGGGGATGGTATTTGGATGCTTTTCTGTGCAAGGAGGCTGCAGGAGGACTGGCAAAAGGCTGTGGGCAAGGAGAAGGTTAATGCTCCACTGGTGATGCACCTCAGGGTTGCAGTTCAGTGTGGGGAAGATGCTCAAGGAGAGGGGAAACCTCATTTTTCTTCTCCTGCTCATAGACAGCAAGATTTCCAGGCACTGGCTGTGTCTGAACATCATTATATCAGGGATATATTCAGTATATAACTGTGATAATCAGTGAGAGCTGCTCCCACAGGTCAGGGGTGGTCCTGGGGGTGTCCAGCTCCTGTTTCAGTAAAAGCAGCATGACCTAAGGCTGCTCCAGGCTGGTGCTTTAAGGAACTCCCAAAATCATAAGTTTTCCTGCCCTTTCCCTAGTCTGTCCTCTGGGAACCTCTTCTGGGCTTTCAGGCAGACTCAGAGAAGGCTGCAGGAAGTCTCCAGCTCAGCCAGCTCCCTTAATCCAAAAACACCAGGCAGGTAATTGCTGTTACCACTCCTAACAGCCTTAAAGCTGTGCAGAGCTAAGCAGTGGCTTTAATGGGGCTTCTCTCCAGTTAGGTGATGTTCCTGATGAGGATGGCATTGCTTCATTAATTTACTGCCTTCATCGTTTTCCTGCACTTTGATAGCAAATGATCCTTTGCTCTCAAGGACACAGAGCACACGTTTTCTGTGCAGTATGTGACAATCCCACTCACAGACACAATTTGCTTTAGGAGTGGCCATGCCAGCTCCAGAGATCAGCCTAGTAAGGAGAGCTAGAGACAAAAAGCTTGCAAAAATTGAGTTTAGTAAATTTTTATGGCAATGAATTGATATATGTTGTGATGGAAGGGAAGAGATTGATGTGCTCCAGCTAGCAGAATATACTTCATTAACTTTATTAGGCAAAATTACTTGAGACTTCATCAATATCAAGTGCTAGTCCCTGCACAGAGTAGTACCACAGCACTTAAAAACATCATTAATTGCCAGAGCATATGCTTGCACACATGCAGTAGAAGTGAGATCACTCTGAAGAATTCAGATCTATATGTTCATTTACATCATTCAATTTCATGAATACATGGGAGTATTAATAGCACTTTAAGGAGTTCTGCATTTCATTAATCATATGTACTTATTACTTATTCTGAAGATTTTGCCCAACAAAATATATCAGCTGGCTATGTCAGGTGCTTCTGGTTGGGTGAAAGTTTATGGGGTCAGACTGCAGAAACCCTTGATTTTGGAGATGCTGAACACCTGTGCTCTGGCTGGAGTGAATCTGAATCACATGTGCTAACAGAGGGCCTGGGCTTCATTCCTTCTGTCTCCCTGAGTGGGGTATCCATGGACTTAAACACTTCAGACCTTCATAACACCAATTATTCACCTCCAAGCCTTGCAAATGAAGCATTGACTCAGCAAGCCCTTTAAAAAAATACAGGAAGGGATTTTGGAAATGGCCACACAGCTGGATTTGTGCTGGAGCAAGGCTGGTGGAGCTGGTTAGGGCTGGCAAGGTCCCAGGTTAACAGGACACAGCTGGGGCAGCAGGTGTGGGATGGAATAAGAGGGGATAAGAGGGGATAGGATGGAGTAGCTTTGCTGCAGGGACCTCCAGCAGGCTCAGAGCAGAGCTAGAGGCTCCACAGTCATCTCAGGCCAAGCTGTGGCTGGATTTGTGAGGGCAGGTAAGAGTTTCCCTACAATTTATTAGTTTTCCTGGAGGTCGAAGCTCTGCCTGTTGGTCTGTGTTGATGTTGATCATGTGCTTTGGTGCAGCTCAGAGCTGAAGTTCCAGCTAACTCTGAGCAGTTGTTTCTCTAGAAGTTTTGGTGTTCTGATAACTTAGTTCTGGAGAAGGGCATTCCCCAAGGGAATTTAAATGGCTTTCCTTGAAGCCTTAAGGATGCAAGAGTTCAGATGAACATGGTGAATTTTCTGGAGTACAATATTATTGCTGCTATCACAAGAACTGGCTGCTCAGGCATGGAGTGAGGCAGGAGCCCTTTCCTGGGAGCTATGTTTGCATTCCCAGATTTCCAACAGGAAAGTTTTGGGTTTCTAGGCCAAAAGGAGCTCCTGCCAGGACGGGAGTCTGCCTACCTGTTTTGTTCTGTTTTCCTTAATTCTTGTTTCCCCACTCATGGTTTTGAGTCACTAGGACACTGTGGGCTTCAGTTTGGGAGGGAGCAGCTGCTGAGCTTCTGTGCCACCTCCTCTGTGCCCTGAGCAGCTTTCCACAGGCTCTGACAAAACCCTTGTTTGCTCATCATTAATCTGTGCTCACAAAAGTAAAAAAAAAAAAAATCTGAAAAACAAAACAACCTTCATATATTGCTGTGACCATGAAGTTTATGAGTCCTCAATGCTGAATATTCAAAACCCCTGAAATCAGTTTCCTGATTAGTCCTGCTCTGAGTTCATGTGTGCCAGGGATTTTTGGGGTGCTCCAAGTGTTGAATTTGGACTCTCTGCATGCACCCAGCTATCCTGGAACCTGCTTTTAGCCCTGCTGCCTCTCCAGTTTAGGATTGCACCCAACTGCAATTCTCCCTGGTAATACTTTTGCTGAGGTGGTTCCTCTAAACCTAAAAGAGCAGGGGATGGTTTGTAAGCATGAAAAAAAGGCCTCTTACTTTGTCAGAGGAAAGCTTGTCATAGCTCTGTGAAAGAGCATTGTGGTTTTATGTGTAAATGTCTGATAAAATTTCAGCTGAAAAGAAAAAAAGGCAGAATTTTTATAAAAAGAGCCTTCTGGTGCTCTTACTCAGAAGAGCCATATGCAGAGTAGTTGGTGTGGGGAAGTGTTCTCTGTGCTGAACTCTGCTACCCCAGAGAACAAGATGTTCTAGGAGGTTCAGATCAAAATTTAAATGCTTCATATGTTCTCCTTGTCTAATAATATGTAAAAACACACAGCTCTGATATGGGACATTTATTTATTGTTTTCCCTTTCCTGTTTTCCTGCTCAAGCAGAAGGATTCTCATTCTAATAAATCTTTATCCAGCTGAATGAAAATATGGATTTTAAAAAAAGTGGGGAGGGGGATGTAGTTGTTAGACAGAATTTTGCTCCTGTCTGCAGCTCCTGTGGAATTGGGCTGTTGGGATTTCCTGGTCCAGCAGCCCAGCCCAGGGGAGCTACCTCTGCCATTCCTGAGAGCTGCTGCAGAAAACTCATTTGCAGGGCTAAAGCCTTTTCAGCGTGATAAATTCTATATTTTCCCCCCTACATCTTTACTTTCCAACCTCCCTTCTTCCTTTTTAATTTAACTAGGCCAAGTGGGATAAAGCAAGGAGTAGGTTTCTGCACCCCAGGTAAAATTTATAGCTTTTGAGAAGCTCGTAGGGCTCAGGATGTTAATTGTAACCTGGGACTGGAGCTAGAAGTGGTAAATCTTTAATAACCTCATGTGCTGCTGCTGGGAAAGAGGGAAAGACTGAACAGTCTGTTCCCCTGAACACACCCCTGTGATGTCCCTTGGCGTTGGTTTTTGTGATGGCACAGAGCTTGGAATGTTTTTAGAAATCCTAAAAGTAAACCGTGGCATGCACATATGAACAAGGGCTGTGTCCAGGTCTTTCCAGTGTTCAGGCAAAATTTGATTTTGTCATGGTGCTGCAGGTGGGAGGGCAGAAGTGATGGATCCTTCCAGGAAGGGGTGGGAGAGCTCAGCTGGGGAAAGGAGCTTCCCCAAGGACTGTTCCATGGCTGCATTTCACCCTTTTGTGTTTCACCTGGGGCTTCTCTTGTTGGGATGCACAGAGACCTAAATCCATTTGCAGTTTCTCCCCTGAATTCCTCTCCCCTGTATAATTTTACTGTGTATGAAGAGGGAATCCACGAGTCCAGCCCCAGACCAGAGCCCCCTTGCTGCAGGCAATCACAAAGCAAAACCATGTCTGCCAAAAAAAAGTTTGCAAGGTTACATTTTTCTAAAAATAAACCCATTTTCTTCAACTTTGTTTTTCATTCTGAGGTGGCAAATGAATCTATTCTCCTGTTTAGCCTTGAGTGAGAGGCTAGAGTCATCTGAAGAGTATGAAAGAGGGTTAAAAAACTGTAACAATCTTCTAAAAACTTAAAATGAGCAGGTTTCATGACCCAGCAGATTAATTCAGAGAGAATCAAGTGCTACATGGCAGAGGTAAGACATCTGATGAACGGCTCCAGCACAGGAGGGCAGATGATGTCAGCTTCATTTGCAAGTAATTGTTTTTGTACATGGCTGGCATAAAATCTGCAGCAGCCTGGCATTTCAGAGTGCTCCTGGAACAAATGGGCAGCAAAGGCAGGTGTTTCATATTCAACCAGCAGCACCTCGACTGTACCTAATTAATTTATATAAAACATCTATCTACCTGAGAGGGAAAGCCACTGTAAAGCTGGAATATTGCTATAAGCACTGATCTGCAATTTTTCCTGGCTTGCCAAGTGTGGGTTTAGTGCTGGGCTGGGCGCATCAAGGTGGGGCAAGTAGTCCAAACCTGGCTCAGGAGGTAAAGCAAGGCATGGGCAATGAATATTTTTAGTTCTCTGAGGCAGTTTGTGGTTCATGGACAGAAAACAATCACCACCTGATGGCTGCTCATTCTTCTCTGCAAAATAAGCTGTTGGTCTCATTTTGTTCTTTATAGACAGGTATGCTCATCATCCAGAAATTGCCCACCAGATTTAGCGCTAATTAGCTGCAGTGCTGGCTGTCTTTGCCCAGAGATGTAAATGAGAGAGGAACACAGATGTTAAAATATCCATTTATCCTCAGATTTTGCTCCTTTTCTTTTTTTTTTTTCTGTCCCTGGTACTTTCTCTTGCACTTTGTTGTCATTTACGTCTGTGCGCTGTGAAGGTCAAGGAATGTGGCCCTTTGTCTTTTGGAAAAGTGATTTTTGCAAGCACTCGGTATTTTTATGAAGCCTTGAGAGCAGCCAGTGCCCCTCAGTGGTTTGGCATGAGGCACTTTGGGGTGAAGGTGTAGGTAGGGATGAGTCAAGCTCTGTTGAAGAGACTTTTATGCAGAAGAACTCTGTGAAAGAGGGAAAAATAAAATTATCTTCCCCAAGCTTGTTTGTCATCCTGCTGCCAGGTGCAAATGATTTCCACTGAAAGGACCTGTTAGCAAATCCTTGGGTTCTCTAGTTCTCCTTGAGCCTTGTGAGTCCACAAACATCTGGTTGATATTTTTTTCTTTTGGGTCTCACTTTCCCTATGTTGTCCCAAGTGTTGGGGACATGTGGGGCACTGTGGGCTCCAGGGGTTGGATGAACTGTGATGCAGAACATACATCATTTTAGGATTTGGTTGTTGCTGATGTGACTTGGCCACGTCTGAATAATGTGCTGTTGGCTCAGTAGATGTTTCAAAGCAAGCTATTTCTGTGAAGGCTAACACTGCTGACTATTTGACTGCCTGAATGAAGAGCCTGAGAGTTCAAACCTCTGTCTCTTTTTACGTTTTCTCTGGCTGCTAAATGATTTTTATTGTATTTCATTTCACTCAATAACCTTATCACAGACTTGAAATGAATTTATCCCCCGCTTTCCCTCCTCAGACAGAAGCTGATGAGGTCTCAATTTTCCAAATAGGCTTCACTTACAGTTGCAGAAACCTCTGAAAATTGAAGCTGCTTTCCTTCCCCCACTTGCAGTTCCAGAGAGTAAATGCTATGCAGTGGTGTGAGGAGCACAGCCCAGAGCTTTGCAATTAAAAGTTCCTATTTCCAGAGCTGGGAGAAAGTCCCTTGTCAATGGAACAAGTGCAGGGCAAAGCAATGGCTTTTCATTTCCTGTGAGCCAATAATCCCAGGTTCAGTCCCAAGCAATAGCCTTGCTCTGCTTGTGTTGTGGTTCAGACTTGCTCCAGCTCCTCCCAACCTGCATGGAACTGGAATTAATAACACACAATGGGGAAAAAATCACATTTCTGGCTGCTGGGGGGATATATCCTACTTTATACAGCTCTTCTGAAATGATTAAAAATGAAGAAGGCCATGAGTTTTAATTATGCACTTTTTGGCAGGATATGGACTGAGTCTGTTTTCTTTAGTGGGCTGTGGCTGTGGATCCATGTGTTTCTCTGCTGCTACTTGGAAAGAGTCATATTTTTACAGGAACATAACCCATTTTCCCTTTATTGTAATTGTTTTGGAATAAGAAGTAATCATCCAGGACTGAACAACTTGCTCTACCAAACGTTCTGTTCTCAATCCTAGTAAATTGCTTTGAGAATTGAACAAAGCTCTGCTCAATCATGCAAGATATCCATTCTGAAGAACTCCAGGAAAGTAAACCTGCCTTAGCCCATTGCAATCATCTTTTTTACTCCTCGAAGATAAAACTGTAAGAGAATGATTCCAAGTGCACAGGAATCCACACTCAATGAAGAAATTAGTTTGATGAAACAACTTCATGTTCCTCATCTAAATCCCCTGACCTGGCAAGTGTTTAACTTCTAATTTATTACTAATAGAGCAATTCTGCTCTGATAGAACCTTCCATCTGTGGGTATTAGTTTTGCAGTTAGGAATGGAGGCGTTGAGCTCTTCTGGAGGGATCTGCATGGGCAGGCAGAGAGTGGAGGGAATGGGGTGTAAAACAGGGGTAATTCACCTGTGTTTTTATGGATAATTGGTCTGCAGGCACTGCCTGTACCCCCTGGGCTCCAGACCAAACCCCCCAGGGAACAGCTGTCCAGATAACATCATTTGCTGGGGTTTTTTGGGTTGTTTTTGTTTTTACCCTGTAAGTACTAAGTAGATATTTGTATGGTTGGGAAAGTCTCCTTTGAAGTCTTTATTTCTTATGTGCAAGCACAGTACCTCTCAAATTGGGATTTAAATCTTTAAACTTTTTTTCTTCCCCCCCTTCCCATGCCATTTGTTGGCTTTATTAGTTGGTTAAGTCAGAAATTGAGTGTACAGCCTCCAGTGCCACCCCATGGTCATGCACTGGTCACAGCCTGTGGCACATGAGCTTTCCCATCTTCTTAGGGAGAGAAAAAAGGTAATAAAAGTTTTTATGGAATAAGAAAAGTGATATTGGAGGTGGTTATTGTTCACAGAAATGCTGCATTTTTCAAAGAGTTGTGTGAAGGTTTCTTGTACTTTATCATTTCTATTTGTAGCTATGGGAGGTTGGTAGGGAATGTTTGGAAGAAACCATCTGCCTATTGAGTAAATAATATTTTATAGGTTGGTGCAGAGTTCCTTTCCTTTTTCTTTTAAAGATCATAAACTAGTGAATATGACAGGAACAAAAAGTTAGGGTTTTGAAACCACTGGGGTGTAACAAACTAATAATGATAAAGCCTTGGAAAAGGGCAGTGCACCTGGGCATTTTCAGAGCCTGTGTAAATACAGGTTGGTGGAACAGCTAAATAATGTCATTTATTTTATCACTACAAGTGTCTTCCAATGCTGGGCAAAGTGCTGCAATGTCTTCAGCCTCCTGCTCCACAAGGCTAGGAATACAAAGCTGATCTGGAGCAGTAGAGGTAAAAAACCCTGAAAATAAATTTGTAACGTGGTTGTTTTTTTAACTTGGGAAAATACAGTGTTGAATTTGCATCATTTGAAGTCTGTTCAGAGTTAGAATTGCTCATAGTTATGCACATAATCAACTTGGGCTTTTTGTATCTAGAGAGACACCTGTTCAACACTGCTGCTGGATTGTTGTCCTTTTGGATAAAAATCTTCAGGGAGAAGATAGCCCTTTATGCTGAAACATTCTGGTGATAGAGTGGGATTACATTACATTTCTGTAATGTTTCTCATCCAGCATGTCTCAGCTTCCCAAACTGAACCCGAGAGAAGCTGGGGAGGCTTATTTAAAGTATTTCTGTGAGAGGCAGAAGGAGAAGTAGGAACTGCAAATCCCTATTTCTTATGTTTATATGGAGTAATCTTGTTGGAAATGCCACATGTTGCCCACAAAAGCAGCTGGGGGTTCATTCCCAGTTCAGGCTCTGGGTTCCTGCTGCTTCTGAGGGGAGTTGGTGTTTTCAGATTATCCATCTCCAGAGCCACAGGAAACTCTCCATAGTTATTTTCAGCATTTCTCTAATTCTCACAGAACACAAATCTGTGGGTCTGGCGCTGGAGGTGCTGGGGATGCACAGGATAGGGATGAATTTGGGAGAAAACCAAGGGAATTCCCCATTGCCACAGGGCCAGGCTCTGCTGCTGCTGTGCACCTGCCTGGGGCTGGAGGAGCTGATTGGAGATGAGCATTAGCAGGGCCAAGATGTTGAATTTTGAAGTGATAGTTTTCCCTTGAGTTTTGGTTTTTTTTTTTTTTTAATAAGCAATATGATACAAGGCACAGTGGGTGCTATCAGCTGGTAAGAAATGGCTGGTGATTAAACAAAATATTCTATTTTTTTTTAGAAAAATTAGATTTAGATTTAGAAAAATGTAGATTTTAGGGGGTTGATAACTACATTTAAAGTAGTTATTAGTGTGTGTGGGCAGCACTGATGGAAATTAATTTTTTTTTCTAGTGAGGCACATCCTAGTCCTGCAAAGAGCCAATTTGACCCTGTAACCTTCCTCATTATGCTCATTAAACAGGAAGAACCTCCTCCTGCAGGTTTGAGGAGTCTTGGGATATAAAAGCTGATAAAACCCTGGTAGACTTTTTTTTTTCCCCCCCCTTCTGTATAATATTTTCAGCTTTCATGTTTAATAAAGTGATTTTGAGGCATCTCCCTTGATTGACATCTCCCATCAGAACTTTGGATTCTTCTCTCAAGCAGCATCCCCTCATGTTTTGTGGGCATAGAATTGTGATGCACTTCAGTTGTTATTATTTTATTTTCAGTGCTGCACAGCTGACCAGTGAAGCAGTTTCTCTTTGAGTACAGGTTACTCCTTCTCCATTCAGATTGTCCCCACACAGTTGGTTTTATTCCTTCCAGTCATCAATTTCATTTTTCCTTCCTAATTCATGTACCTTTCATGAGCTGTTAATATTTTTCATTAAATAATGATGCATCAGAAATTCTCAGTTGTGTCTCTTTATCTTTAATGTAGTATTATTTAAAGAGGGTTACACTGAATTAATTGGGGGCTGATGCTTCTGAAATTTGATTGACTTTGTAAGTTCAAAGGATTTCTGGTAGATACAGATTTTTTTAATTATAAGCTTTTTCTGCTATGTGTATGCATTTAATAATGCAATGCATTTAGAGAAAATAAACACTAATTTTACACTCTTTGGTGCCACATGATGGCACTCGTCTTTTTCCTGCTCATCTGAATGAAATTTAGAAAACCACTTGTTTTTCCTTTGAAAAATATTCTGGTGGCAGTCAGGATATTGCATGATGTAAAAACAGGAAAAAAAAAAAGAACCCAAACCCAACCATTTCCCTTTCCCCATTATGTGGTTTGTGGGTTTGGTTCTTGTGCTGTTGTTTTGGGTTTATTTTCCTCCTCAGACCAAAGGGAAGCTATTATACCCTTTTAGAGAAATTTTGGTGAAGCCTTTTTTGGTTTTGTTTGTTGGGAGTTTTTGTTTTCATTTGGCATTAAGGAATAATGATCCTTTTGTGGCTCTTTGGAGTATCTGAGATAATATTGTGCCACCAGGAGTAATCCCATAATGAAAAATCCACCCAGACCCCTTTGCACATTGATCACCATTTAGCAAATGCTGTTTGAGGCAGTGCCAGGGATGGGGTGAGGGATGTGGTGCCCCAAACTCAGGTCTGTCAGGGCAAAAAAAAAAAAGAGGTGGGGACTAGAAACTGAGCCTGATTATAGAGGAAGTTCATTATTTTTCTTCTATTTCTTTTTCATGTCACTTTTATTTCTTATTTCTGCTGGCATTTCTGATTGCACTGTTTGTTCTTTCTCATTTTGCCTGCTGTATCACAGCTTCACAGTTCTGTGCTCTGAATTTTTAACTCTGGTGGAAAATACATGTAATGTTTTATTTTCACCATGTTAGACATTGATCAGCCATGCCTCTGAGAACATGTAAGCTCCAGGTGTGCTGATTTGTATTTTAAAAATAGTGTTTATTCTTTTTATAAAGAGATTTATATCTGAGATGAAAAACGTTTTAATTACTGCTGGGCTCTGTAAGTGAAGTAGGTACCAGCCCTGTTCTTTGAAACTTAATACAGTTTATTTAAACTAGGCAACCAAATTCAGCATAAACTTTATCTTACACCAATACTGAGTTTGAACTGAGATGAACTTGTGGCAGTCAAAGAGCTGATCAAAGAGAATGCTGTCAGGTGGTATTACAGGTTCTGTAATCAGGAGGAAAAAAGTAATTTAAGTAATTTCATGAAAACATTGTCACTTTTGGCAATTTCCAGTAACATGGCTTTCAGGCATTGCAGTTTTTGTCTCACGTGGATGTGTCAGAGATCTGCAGAAACAAACTGATCACACACATAAGGAGCCAATTAAAATAAATGTTTTGTTTGATGGGATGTGTTATCAGTAACAGCAGCAAACATCACTGACAGAACACTGGAAGTTCATTAGGAAAGGTGTTTAACTTCTGTTTCCTCTTCAAACTAAATTAATAATAAATAATTGTCTTGCTTTGGTTCTCTCTGCAGCTGGGGTGGGTGGGAATGTGCAGTTCTTGAATAACCACCTCAGTGGTCAGCCTTGCAGGATGAACAGCTTGTCCTGCATCCCAATAATCCCTGGAATTGTGCTGAGCTGCTGGTTTGACTTCTACAAGAAGGGAATAAAACTTCCAAGGAAATCATACACAAAATGGAATTAACTCTTTCTAATGCCTCAAAGGTCAGACCTGGGGGATGGATCTAGAAGGAAAGTCTCTCTCCTTCTGTTTCTGGACCTCTGGAAATGAAAGGAAAAACTGGACCAGAGTATTCAGGATTTCTTTTACTATTCCTGCTGCTCATGTTGATTTTGGATCACATCACATGTCAAAGCTCTTGTTAATCCCACTCTAGTGCTTGTCCTTCTTCAATACAAGTTTTGTTGTTGCGTTTTGAATGTCCTTGAGAGCCAGTTTGTGATTTGTGTGGTTCCCCCAGAGGGAGATCTTTGTATTATCTCTTTTAAACAATGTTCATTGTTGGAATTATTAATGTCCATCACTCCTATGGGGTAAATCCTCTGTCCCTGTTGGTTTTGGGGCTGAGGATTGGCCAAGGTGTCTCTGTGCCATTGCCCCCTTGATGTTTGAGTGACAAAAGGCTGAGATATCATTCCAAGATCTCCATTCCTTGGGGAGAAAACAAGTGTGAGGTTTGAGGCTGTGTGCTCTGATTCCAGCCACCCACAGCCTCCAAGGCTTGGTTTTAATTATGATTTTTAACCTGGAGCCCTCGGTTTTCTTGAACCTGAGGGAACCTTTCTGAATAGGGCTTTGATGGAAGAGATCAGCTTGATTTGCTCTGTGGTTTGTGGATTTGTGTTCCCTTAGGGGAGGGAGGGACTGGGCAGAGGAGGGGAAGATTTCCTTTGCCTTCTCTTGTTAGTGCATCCCAATGCTGGGAGAGGAGCAGGAATTGCTGCTGTTGGGCTGGGGAGCTGCTCAGCCTCTCAGGGAACTTTTAGGATTGTTTTCCTGAAGAACTAGAGCTAGAACAAGAACTAGAGAACTTGAGGGAAGAAGCTCCAGTCTGGAGGGAAGAGACTACTCTGCAAGGATGTGTGGAAGGTGTTTATAGCCCACCCTTGCTGCCACTCTTTTGGCCAGTGGATCTGAGTCCTGGCTGCTGTAAGAAGTTCTATGCTTTAGCTGGGACAAAATCAAGCTTTAGGGGATGAAACAGCCTCCCCAGGTTGTTTTTCAAGGAATTCCTTAATCAGAGACTTGGCTGCTGTGCAGGGAGCTAGCTGGGGCTCAGGATGGTTCTGGGCTCCCCTCTGCCCTGTGCTGCTTTGCCCCTGGATTTCTGAGGCACAGCTGCAGGCAGATGTGGTGTGGAACTGGGAGTGGCTTTCTCCATTACATCTGTTGCCATTGCCTCTCTTGCTACAGCTTTGCTTCACTTCTCTATAATTTAATGTAAAGCTTTATTTTTCTTACAGCCAAAGTTCCCTTTTCTCAATGAGGCAAATCCACACCTGATGTTCTTCTGCCTCTTCTTTTTTTTTTCCTGTTTTTTTAATTTTCTTTTTTTTTTTTTTTTCCCTGCAAGCAAATTGAGTGTGATCTGAGCATTCTGGAGTATTTGTGCTGCAGGAGGGAGCTGCACTAATTGGGTGGGCTTGGCTGGGTGTCAGAGCTCTGAGTGTCACAAGGAAGATGAACACAGAGCAGCTGGGATTGCAACCCAAGCTGGATGCTCTCACTGCCTGCAGAGGAGCTTTAGAAAAGGATGGGAAAAAACTGCCAGGCTGGAGCTTTGTGCTGCTCCTGTGTGAACTTGGTATTGATTGTTGTTCTCCAGAGGGGCACAGAGGAGAGGAGGAGGGAGCCTGAGGTGTTTGTGTTCTCTGCTCAGCCCAGGGGGAGCAGGATGGCTCAGGGATGGGAGGCTGGGGAGAGGCAGCTCCTCAGGGGAGGAGAAAAGTGGTGTTTGCTTGTCTACATGTGTCGTTTTCTCTATAATTCTCCTTATTTTTAATTTGCAACAGGTTTAGCTGCAGGTTTTGCTCCCTTCAGGCTGTGGAGCAGGAAAAGGAGTGCCTGAAGCACCACCATCCTCTTGGGTTGGTGCTGATCTCAGGAGAAAGCTCCACCTGATGCAGTGGGTTTTGGGGTTTTTTTTTTTTCTTTTTCAAACAAATAACTGGTCTCCCCCCAAATAATTAAACCAAGAAGTCTGTTCTTTGTGTGTGAGCCTTGGGTGGAATAATTAAGTTGTTTTTGTTCTGAGGGATTGATCTGAATTGATCTGTGCTGGGAGATTGCAAATGCCATTCCCTGGCTGAAAGGGTTTGGTACCATGAGCAGATGTTTGTTTCTCCAGTCAGCTCTTTGGAAAGGGGAGGTAAAAGAAGTTGTCTGGAGGCTATTCATCCCAGAATAGGGATGAAACAGGGAAAATAATCTTGTAGGATTTTGTTCTGGGCACAGAAGGGGTGAGATGGGTGGGTTTTGTGATTTATTGCAAGAACTGGAGTAGTTGAAAGTTCCAGAGGACACAAGAGCTGGGGTAGAGCAGATCTCAGGAGAGCCAAGGAAGAAAGAAAACAGGGATCTGTTATCTGCATTTGCCATGGTCATAGAGTGACTCCTTAAGATGATTTTTTAAAGTTATTCTTTCCATAGAGCACCTACCAGCACCTGTTAAAATAGGAATTCTTAGAATAAAAATCCCTCGTGGGTGGGTATGGTGGATGCTGTCAGAAAATACCAGAACACACCAAAGGGATCAGCAGGCTTTGGGATCTAGAATGGCGCCCAATTTAGAGGGAAACTTCTAAGGGAGAAGTTGCTGTTGGGTTTGTGTGGGTTTTTTTATTTGTTTATTTAACCTTTCAACTTTTCCTTAGGAAGCCTTAAGGCTCCTTTTCTGTTGGAACCTGTTAGGGAAACTTAAGACTGAATTACATTTGTCCCTTTAATGAGCATTTAAGGGTTTGGGCGATTTCTCTCCCTCCCAGCTCTTGCTGGGAATCCTTCCAAGCTCCTGCCTCTGGGTTTTGTGGTTGTTGGAATTACAATGTATTCATATTTCATGCTGGAGATGTGCTAAACTACACAATGAGTCTGAGAGCAAGGATCAAAATACTCAGTTGGTGGCATGGATAAAATGATGTTTTGCATGATAAATTTTATAACCACAGCAGAAAAGTCTCATTTGCCTTCAGATTTGTGGTGTCTCACTCTATGAAATACCCTAAGCTCGTGGCAAGACACTCTGTGGGTGGTAATTTTAATAATTTATTTTTTTGTGCTGATGCTGTGTAGCAGTGTGTGAATCCTAGCCAATATATTCTGTAATGTATATATTTGAAGGGATGTGTTTTTTAAAGTGTGCTCTAGATACTCATCAAAAATAGTATTTGGTGTTTGTTTGATCAACAGATGATAAATTCCACCTAAACCAACATTTGTTCACTTTCCCAGGTGGGATGAAATGAGGATAAAAGGTGCTCTTGCCAGAATTGCTGAATTCTTTCCTTGCAGTGACTAGCTGTATGACCTCAGCTGTATTTCATTAGTCACCAAATGATGATTTAACGATGTAATTAATGATGGAGATTAGCATTAACAACCCGAGGCAGTTCCCATGCTCTTGGGGAAGCAGAATCAGCTGCTCCTGCAGTGCTGAAGCCATGCAGCCCCTGGGAGCTTCTCACCTTCACCTTTCCCACCAATATTTAGGTGCACAGGGCTGGGGCTTTGGCTGAGCTGCTCTCAAGGACACCACAACTTCTCTTGTTGTCAGCCAGAGCTCTAAATTATCCCTTCCAGCCCAAGCAATGGCCCAAAGGTTGCCTCTCCCAAGATGGATTTGTTTGGGAGCAGCAAACCCAGAGCAGGAGAGGTTTCTGCAGCCACAAGATGGCAATCACAGAGCAAACATCCACCCTCTGCAGGCTGCAGCTCCTAAATTAACACCAGGCTCCTTGGGCTGCAGAGACTCCCATAAAACAGAAATGGTGCAGCAGGTAGAGAGAAGTGCTGTGCAGTGTGTATGTGAAATGTTCATGTGCTTGTTGAAATGGCATTTCTTCCCTAAACCCCACAAATGCCCAGTGCACTATGTAAATACCCTGCTCACTGCCTCAGGCAATTGCTGGGATAACTTTTTCTGGTTTATCTTTATCACTTTAGGGCTGAGGCAAGTGGAAGGCAGCAGTATTATATTAATATATGTATGATGATTCCAGCCTACTGTAGTTACTATAAAGCTGTTTAATAGCGGCCTTTTTATTTCATCTCTTTTACCAGAAGCTGCACAAATTGTATGGTTACTTTTATATTTCAGTCCTGAGGGCAAAAAAATAACTGTAAAAATCGGCTTGGAATGTTCCCTGTTAAACTACTTTCACGGGTCAGAGGCATGACATGAAATATTTCTACAGAGAAAATAAGTTCTGCAGTACGTCACCGCTACAGGCTCCATTTTCACATCCTGCAAAATAGCTCCTCTCCATTCTCCCCATTTCTCTTGCTGTGTGAATGGATATGGAAGTGTTATCAGAGTTGGCTGCGCCGCTGTGTGCTGATTTTGATGGAACTATTTCGGAAACAACAGTCAGTGTGAGTCTCTCCTGCAGGGATGGGAGCCCACACAGTGTGAGCGCTGCATTCAAACGCCTCTCTCTCCACCTGGCTCTGCCTCTCCTCATCTGCAGGGGTCAGACACCCCTCGATGGGGCTGCAGCACTGAGGGGAACTCGAGGATGGGCTGCAGAGGGTGATGTCCTCAGGAGAACAGCAAACTGATCCGGGATGGGCAGAATTTTGGGAGAGTTTGGCTGGAAATTCTTCCTGCAGCTGCCAGAGTTCAGCTGTGTGCAGAGTGCCCTGCTGTGCCGTTCTTTGGAAGGCTCTGCTCAGGATCACAGGGTTGTTGCTCCTCCAGACATGGGGTTCAGTCTTCTCTAAGTGTCTTCTCCAGCCACTCTGTCCCCAAAATAGGGGTGAGTGGTGTGTCTGACACTCAGTGGTTGCCCTGGGTCATCTGCAGGAGAAATAGTTGCAAAAGAAGTTTGGGAAAGCACAAAGAAGCACAGGAAGAACATGTTGTGCTTTCCTTTATGATGCCTTGGGAGAAGATAATGGTATGAGAGAGTGATTTGGGTCAGGATTGACTTTATTGACAGGAATCTCTGGGGTCCTGATACACCTCTGAGTGTTTGGTAGCACAACTTGTTGATCCCTCCTGATCCACTGACATTATTATAATATTACTGGGTTATTGGGTGGCTTTTTAACCTCAGAAATAGCCTGAGCTCCCTGTGGTGCTGTTAAACCCCAAATCACCCAGCAGGGTGTGTGGTTTGATGTTGGATGGAGCTGACACAGGGCTGGTGAGGATGTGACCAAGAAAGGACAATTGGCTGGACTGGGTGTGTTTTGGGCAGCTGCACTTCCCTCAGAATCAGAGCAGGGAGTGAGTGCTCTCTGCTCTCCAGCACCATGTTTGTGATCATCCTCATCCCCTTTTGAGGCTGGGACAACAATTAATTACAAATAAACAGCAGCAAGAGACAGTCCAGCTTCTTCCTCTGGTATCTCTCCTGGCCTGAGCTTGTGCTGCAGTGTAACAACACAAGAGGCTTTCTAGATCCTTTCCTCTAGCTGTTGTCATGGCATTGTTATTTCTGGGCTGATCAATTTGTGCAAGTTTAGGCTCATGCCAGACTGAAATCAAAAAGAATGACATTTTCTGGTTCTGTGTGGAGCCTGTGTGATATTAGTAGGCTAAATATATGCATGTTTTAATGAATAGCTGGAAAAAAGAATCAATTGCTGTGGTTGCTGGATTTTTATTCCCCATGTGGGTTTTTTCTTCCTCTGTGCAGCCAGGAACTTGCAGTGCTGTTCCCTTTTCTGGACCCAAATGGATGGAGCCAAGATGTTCTGGTTCAGGTGGGAGTGGAGAGTGGCCAGGAGGAGCCTGGGGTGGAGTAGGGAGGCAGAGGTGGCCCTGTGGCAAGGCAGGTGGTTAATGGAGAGAATTAGAGGGAGAAATCAGAACCCAAGAGGTCAGATGAGAGGGTTGGATGGCAAAGCAGCACCTCTGGGCCCAGTGGAAAAGTTGAATCTAACAATAAACCAAAAATGTATAGCAAACTACTAATATATAATAAACTTTGACCAAGTAAGTGTTAGATCTAAATATGTTGGTTTTGTTTTTTTTAATCCCAGTAAAAACATCCTCTAAACTCTGCAAAACTTAAATATGAATGGTAACAGTTCCAGCATCTCCATTTTGTTTTCTAAAAGTCTCAGGTTTAGTCCTGGAGAACAGGAGTCAAGGCAAAGCAGACATGAAAGCCTTGAAAGAATCAGCTTTCCCTTGGTTGGAGTACAGCAGGTGTGAACGGATTAGTTTTAAAGAACCAGTCTTTTGTTTCATTTCTTTGATTAAAAGGAATTACAAGAAGAAGATATTTCATTAAATCCCCTTGATTTTGTGGGATCCAAACCGTCACCAAGGCAGGGGAAGCGAGAAGCTGGGATTCAAAGCTGAATGCAGAACACTTTATCTCTGCCATAGCTGCTGCCCAGAGCACATCTCAATTCTGTTCTTTTTCAGCACTGGATGCAGTGTGGTTTGTGCTCCCTGATGGAGCTGGCACGATTTCAGGCTGTCCTGGCAGTGTCAAGTCTATCTCAAGCCATCAAGGCACCGTGGCTCGTTACATCCTCATTTTTCTCACCTCCTGCCTCACTCTGCTGGAGGCTTGGAGCAGAGGTTAAAAACATCTCCTGCCCTGGGACTCCTCTGCAGCTGCTCAGGGCCCATTTCATCTCTGACCCTTCCAGGCACCAAAGCCAGGCTGCTTCAGCTGTCACTGCCTTGAAAGGAAGGTGTCCCTTGGTGTGCTGCATCTCTTATTCCTGTTTGCCTTTCTGATCCTGGGGACTTGAAATCCACCCCACCTCCCATTAATTAGGGTTCTGCACACAGAGGGTGGGAGATCTTCTGTAAACAGCAGAACGTCAGGATTTTTTTGGTCATGTGTAATGACATTGATGATTTGAAAATGATCTGCAGCTTTGTGATGCAAATCCATCAGCTTAGGTGTTTTTGGGAACTGGGAGAGTTGCTTATTAGCTCTGTTGGGTTGGCTTTTAATGGGCTGTGCTGGGAGCATTCTGTATTTAGGGCTGCTTGCAGTTAGCACTGTTCTGAGTGTGCTTCTTTTTTCTTTTTTTTTTGGGCAAAAGCCACACTTATTTCTGTAATAAATTCCCTGTTTGAAGTTGATGGGGAGAGAGGCCTGAGGCTCATGCAGCAGAGCAAGCCTAGACATTACAATAAGAATGGCAGTAAATGTAGCCATAAAAGGGATTTTAAATCAGCAGTCACATTTTTTTCCCCCCTGCCCTGAAAACATTTTAAGTGTTTTCTCAGTATTCTGCCAGAACTGCTGTTTAGGTGCAGTTAAGGACTTTACCTATTCTGCAGCTTGTCCATTTAAAATATAAATATTAAATTTTCTCTGAGAGGTCTGTTGGAGCTCATTGCTTCACCACAAGGACTTTGTTTGCAACAGCAATGAGAGTTATCCCGAGGACCCTTAAAAAGCTTTTTTAAGTAGGAAAATTGGCCCAAATTGGATGCTGCACCTGTTTTTCTGTGTTAGCTTCCTTTCTTCTCTCCTTGTCCATCACAGAACCTGGGCTCCTGTGGGGCTCAGCTGAGCACAGCTTCTTTAATTTCATGTGTATTTTGCTCACTGGAGCCAGTGGGATACAGCTGGGCTTCAGTTCCAGAAATACAAATATGCTTTCAAGTGGTATTTGGTGCCAGGAGCAGAGCTTTAGTCAGAAGCTAAATAAGGTACAAATCTCCACTGAAATAAAATGGGATTAAATATCTGGAAGATCTGGTTTGCTTCCCAAATGTTATACTCTAGGTGATGAGCTCCCAGGTGGACTCCCCTTGGTCTGTGGTCTGGGCCAGACTCTTGAAAAGTGGTTTTTATTTGTGTGTAGAGGGAAGCTGAAGAAAAATGAACATTTTTTACAGAAGACATTGGTTTTTCCATGTGAGAAACTGATCTCCTTAAGACCACAAAACCAACTGTTCAACCACTGTCAAGCTTGCCCTGTGACAATGAGCACAAATAAATGGGTGTTGGAGCTTCTTTTTTTTGCTCAGGCTTTGCTGAAATGTAAATTCAGAGCATTCCTGACTGAATGAACTGAACTCAGCCTGGCACTGCAGGGCTGCACGTTCCTTGGCGCTGAAGCTGATTGCAGGCATGGCAGTCTAGCAGTGCTCACTGTTTTTACTGAAATCAGAGCTCCTGGAACCATGGGGATCTCAGCTTTAAATAAAAGGGGGAAGAGAAAGTAATCTAATCTTCATGGCTTTGCTCATGGTTTATAAATGCAGAGCTGGCTGGATTGGATTTGGTGTAGCAGTGTGTTCTCTTGTGAAAATGTATTAAACAAAATTTGCTTATCTCTTGCTAACTCTCCTGTGTTGTCATAGCATTGGGATATTTTTTTTAATGTGCATGGGATTAAAGTTATTTTGGGATGCTAAACTGTGAGTTCCTTCTTAAAAACTGTCACAAAAACGTAGGCAGCCTTTCTTTCTGTGCTGCCAGCTGAGAAGAGCTGGGTTTTTTGATAGTTTTGATAATTTCATGGAAAATATCCCCTTTCTCTCTCGATAGTATTGTCTGGCTTCTCTCAGGGGTGGAGAAATGGTAGAGCAAGGGTTTGAAATCCCACCAGTTTGACCAGTCAGACTGAGCTTTTCTACTAATGGGAGGTGTGTGCTGGGAGGAAGCTCATGGATTGTTTTCTTTTGCATATCTCAGAAGTTAGAGAGTAGTGGCACTTCCCTTGTTGGCTTAAATTCCGTAAGGACTTTCCCAACAGAATCAGTTCTTCCTCTCCTCCCAGCAACAGGGAGAAGGGAAAATAGCTCAGGAACTCTGAGGGATGGAGAATGGAGCTGCTCCAGGAGGGCTCTGGGTCTGTTTCTTCAGGAACCTGGTGGATCAGGGCTGGGCAAGGGATGCCAGCAGGCTGGAAAATGCTGCTGAATTACAGCAGCTTTTGGTCCTCTGCACTGTGTCATGAGGTGAAGTGAAATAAGTGAAAATTTGTGGGGCCTGAGTGCTCTTGAATTTGGACAAAACTCAGAACCAGCAAATACATGTTTAAGAAAGCATTCAACAAACCACAAAAAAACAAGCAAACATGCAGCAGCAAGAGCTGCACCTGTGCTGTGTTTTCAGTGGGGAATTGGACTCAAATCCTGTGAGGGTGACCTGGGGCACAATTCTGTCCTTCTGCACCAACAATTCCCTGCCTCCTTGCTGGGATCAGGCAAGCCAGCACTAGGAATCCTGTCCTGCTGTCCAGGTGGCTTTGGAGCTGCAAAACCTGAGGGATCCCATCCTGATAGACATCAGTGACACAGGGACTGCTGAGAATTCTGCTGCTATTGGGCAAAGAATTGTACAGTTTGTATTTCCTTGCAGTGCCTTGCTGGGGGGATCTCAATGCCTTGATCAGGGCTTTGTCCCCATCGTGGTTCTGAAGTTAGGGAGGATTAGGAATTGTTAGAAACCTGATTTTACAAGCAAGAGAGACCCAAAGTGACTCAGAGATTTAACCAGTGGTGCACAGAAAATCCCCTGAGCCATGAAAATGACTCTCCAGTTCTTGATCCCATTTCTCTCCTCTAATCCAAAGACCACGTTTGGGTTGGAAAAACAAATCCAACAACCTGCAAGCACAGAGATCTCATCTCTTTTACTTGTTGAGGTTGCTGCTCAGCCCTGGAGATAAAAGTGGATGGGAAAATAATTTTCTTGTGTGCAATAGAGGGGCATTTTATCAATGGAATGAAGGCAGCTTCTTATTGTGACCACTTGCTCAAAAAAATTGAAAGGGTGACTGGTATGTGAAATCTGAATGTAGAAAGATTTTAATTGGGAGTAGAGAGTAATTTTCCCTGAATAACCACAAATTCTGGGAAAGGCAGTGACACTGTTCTCTGTCTTTCTCCTCACTGGTCTGTTTGTTCTCCTGGGGGAGCTGTGGGTGACGCTGGGGAGAGAATTTTTGGGAGAGCAAGTTCTGCAGCAAAGGCTTCTGAAGAGCTTGAGGAGCACAGTTCCATATTTACTCCTTGCATTTCTCCCTCCCTCCACCTTCTAACCAATAAGGATTGCCCAGAGCCATGTTATTATAATTTATATATGTATTTAATATATTTATTATATCTCTACACATATATACATATATGCACATGAGCTGTGACAATTTTTTAAAGCAGTTAGGGACTGTTAGTAGTGGTGATCTCAGCTTCTACCCATCGTTGCTCTGTCCCCTGAGCACAACAAACATCAATATGAAAACCAAAAAATATCCAACTGGGAATTGTCTGCATGGCTTCACTCATGAGAGGAATTTCTCCTTCCAAATTTGTGAGTTTTAATGTGTCCAATTCTGCTGGGCTAACCATAAAGGAAAGCTTCGTAAGAGCTCAATGTTCTGTGTTTGTATTTGTTTGCTTAATAGATTTGTTGTGATGAATGCAGCAATAATTACAAGCCAGGCATGGATCTGAGCCTCTTTTAAGGGGCTGTTTTAGTGGTTGCTGCTGTTTTGCTAAGCTTTTATAAAAGGTATCATCACATAATAAAAATTGAGTGTTTCACGAGCTTTTATAACACTGGGAAATGAGTTGGCTGCATTTCACTGAAAGGACTTCCATTAGAGGTCTGGAATAGAAACACAAAATTATTTCAAGGATTTGTATAAATTAGTAAACTCCTGGAAAGATGAATAATGTCCCCATTTGAAATTAGGATTGCCTAATGCCATGGCTGTTGGGAACCCTCAATTAAGTGAGTTTTTGCTTTCTTCTTGCCCTCCTGGGGGCAGAGCCAGCAGGGCTGTGGGATGGGAGCTGCACAAGGTCCTGTTTGTCCCTAAACTGCACGTTTTGGCAAAGAGGGGGAATTGATGACCCTTTGAGCCAGGGGAGGTGACTGATAATGCAGCTCTCTGTATCTCAAAACACACACCTTTGTTCTGCTCCAAATTTATAAGCACTGATGCACAATCCCTCCATGCTGTGCCTGCAATGTGACTTTTGCTGTGACATGAGGGAGCTGCCCAGGCAGAGCTGAGCTCTCTGCAATCCCCTGTGTCACCAGGGCAGGAATGTGGATGGTGAACCACAAGTTGTGCTGTCCTAACCCATCCCAGCAGAGCTCTGAGTGACCACCCAGGTCTCACAGATAAAACCACTGACGTTTGTCTCCATGGAGAAGGTATAAAACATCTTGAATAGACTTTTCTTCTGTGAGATCAGCCCCTTCACCCTCCCCGTGCTGCTCTGTGGAGTTGTGTGCCTTGGGGGCAATGCTTTTCATGATTCCTGACTCCAAATCGACTCTCTCAAAAAGAAAAAAATAATCCTACTTACAAGCTTTCAGCTGACAATTCTTGGTATTAAGAAGATACTCAGAATTTCTTTCTTGCTGCCCTCCCCACATCCCCATCCTTTCATGCTGGTATCAACAGCCCAGACACATCTGATCTTCTGTGAACAATGCTTCTGATGTGATTTCTTTCCTCTTTTAAACCTCATTTCTTTCAATTCTTATCATCCTGTCTGTTTTTCTCCAGACATTACTGTGTATTGACATGTGGTACACTTTAATAGAGATGATTCATAGGAGGTTAAATGTTTTTGTGATGTTTTACTGGTTGTTGGTTTCTGATCAAGAGTTTGCTTTGACATGAGACCAGGAAGGGTTTTTATACTCAAATTGAAGGGCAGAAAATAAAGGATGCTTAAATGAGAGTACAGCTCTGAAAATCAGTGCACAGAACTTGTCTTCTGTATTTATAACCTCCAATTGCCCTGGAGGGATTGATTAAAATTCAAAGCATGCTGATATGAAATTGGGGACTGATTTTGTTTGTTTTCTATATAAAATATATGTTTATAAACAAATAAAACTCAAAGCATTGCAGTGTGAGTGAATCCTCATTCACTCACACTGAACCCAGCAGAGAAAGACTTGCATTGATACAGAATCATAAATCTGGAGGATTAATATAGACCAAGCAGTTTTTAAATTCTGAGTTTCTTCAGAGTTTTTCGGAGCTGTTGCAAAACACACAGAGATTATTTTCTGCAGGTGTAATAGAATGTGGCGAGTGGAGCCCTCCTTCTCCTGATAGCTGCAAATGTGCCATGAATTGATGGAGCATGAAAAGCTATCCCCTTTCTGGGAAAAACAGGCTCAGGAGATATGCTGAATAGAAATCCAGACTTCCAGAATTCAATATTTACCAGTGGTGCTGATAAAGGTTTGTTTCCATCTATCTGTAAGCCCAAGAGAAGACTTAGCTGAAAACTCTAACATGGTCTTCTGTTGCTTCTCTACACTGAATTCTTCCAAGCGTGCTCAGACATGTTCCAGGAAGAGATTGAATCTCAATCTGCTTTTAAATGGTAGATTGAAAAGGGGAAAAAAAGTGTTTAAAAGGCCCCACGTGTTGAGTAAACCAGAGAACATGAAATAACACTGGTGATGTTCTCTTTCTTGCTGGTGCAAAAGTTGTTTAATGAATCCTGATCACATTCTGAAAGTTGTGATTCCAATCTGTGGTAGAAGAGAGCTGACAGTTCAATTCATTTGTATTTGGGTGTCAATACATTCCAGCTGCCCTCTGTTTTTTCCATTTGAAACAATATATTTTAGACTAGTGACATTGAAAGGAAACCTTAATGGAATTATGCATTTTAAAAATAATTAAAAGGAAGACTAATTTTCTCCCATAAATTCAAGAGGTATTAACAAAGTTCTGTTTGCTTGTGTTTTTTCCATGTATCTTCCTGAGCAGGTTCAGCAGTTCAGGACAATCTGTAGTACTCAAAGTTTGCAGTGCAGGTAAGAAATTCCTACCACACCTCCGGTGACAGAGGTGTGTAAAACTCATGTTATATATACATATTTTTTAAATTGACATTAAAGATGTAGCTGAATTTAAAGCTCTGACTCTGAACAAGAAACTGTAAACTGGGTCACAGTTGTCTGACTGTAGTTAAAATATGTTTACAGCTGGAAAAGTAAAAGGCAAAAGTTTGTGTGGCTCTAGGTGGTGTCCATGTATTTATGGATATTATATTTACCCCACCTTAACTAAAAAGATTGGGAAGGCATTCAATTATTCTGATCCTAATGTAGCATTTGGTTTTGTTTCCTACTTTTTAAAAATTCAACTTGGGAGGAACCTTTTCAAGACAGGGTTATGCAGCCCCTTTTTATGATAATTGAGAAATATTGGTGAAAAGCATTTTGTGCCCGAGGGATCTGCTCCTTGCAAGAGGCTGTACAGATCAAACAAGTTGGTATTAAAAACAGATTTTTGGCTGATAATATCCACCATCTGGGAGCAGTGATTGCAGATACAAAATTGGATTCACCAGGGGAGGTGGCTGGTGCTGCTTGATGTTGAAATAGCCTTTGATAGAATAGGAAGAAGAGCTGTTTACAGGGGATAGACTTCCACAAATTTCTTGCATGAATCCATTAAAACTCTGTTTATATCCTGGGGCAGTGGGTGATAACTGAGTATTTTCTAATATCATTTCACATTGAAAATGAGGGAGGGAGTTCATATAAAGATGTATTTCCTTTTTTTAATGACATTTCTTTGTTTTTTTTCTCAAATCCCAGCAGAGGAGGTTAGAACAACTGCCAGATTAATGACACTTAAATAGATTTTTGTAGACAAAATCTGATTTTTTTTTTTTTTTTTTGAACACTGACTACTTAGAGCAATCAACAGATGCTGAGCAAATCTTTGTGTGACTTATCCTTATTTACTGAGGATGCAGAAAGACTTTGTAAAAGAGGATGAGAGCTGAGGATTTTAGCATTCCTCTGCTGGCACTGCCAGCCCTGAAAGCAATACCTTTCTCCTACTGCAGGCTGTTAAACTTGCATTGGCATGACAAACCTCATTGCTGGGAAAACTGGGAATACTTTGGATTGTGTTTCTTTGGGTGTATTTTTATAACTTGTGCAGTTTCAGTCAAACTTTTGCACTGAGAAAACTTTTTCACAGGCAAAAGGGTAATAAAACCTCCTCTGGGAGAGGCTGAACTGGAGCTGCCAAGTAAAAGCATTAAATCCCTTTGTATGCAGAACTTTATTTTGTCAAATTACTCAGTGTTTTCCACCCCTGAACTCATGGAAAATGAAATTTTTGGACTTTATGATGTGTTTGATTTCTACACAATTTCCTGGTCCATATTCTGATGATATTTTAGCTCTTCTAAGGCAAACTAATCTGAACTAACACATCACCAAAACACCCCTTGACTTGGAAGGTGCTGATTGTGAGTGAGGTTGGTAGAAATCCAAACTCTTTGGGACTGGAAAAAGGGGTTGGAGGGGTGCATTAAAAAGGAGATCCTATTTAAAGATGATTTTGCTTCATTAAGCATTCAAAACTGCTGTGCAGGACTTCTGCAGGAGAGCTGTAACTCGGAAATATCAAAGTATTTTCTGCACACCAATGAGAAAAAAAGAATTGATAATCACTGCTTCACCTGCAGATTGGATGATAGCTGTCACCTCACATAGACTGGAGTTTTCTGACAACTCAGGGCTCTTCAAGAATGAAGTTTTCTATATAAAGAGATTTATAAAGAACTTGCTATTTCCAGTGAGGGGTTTTTGTTGTGATTTCATTCCTTCCTTTCATAACTATAACCATATATATGTATATTTCTTTCTTTTCATAACTGTCACAGTATTAAAGGCTAGGAAGGAGAGCCTGCAGCTGACAGGGGATTTGCAATACCTGGATTTGACTTTTGCTGAGCCACAGAGCTCCTGGATTTTCTTAAGCAAATCAGCTGGATTAGATCAGACAGACATTGCTGAGGATATTCCCCAGCAGTACCTGGTGTTTAGCCATCCTTCTCCCTGCCTTGGGGTCTTGGCTCTCTTGGGCAGTGTGTGGGAATGTCACCTCCTTTGGGTGATATCCTCTGCTGCTCTGCTTTTCAGAATGGCAAATAAAATCTGCAGCTGGGGACAGTGACAAAACAAAGGGGGATCAATGTCCTCGGTGGGGATGTGAGTGAAAATAAGGTTTAACACCCAAACTGATGAAGATTTGCTGAAAGCACAGTGATTTAAGAAGGATGATTCTGTTAATTGCATAATCAGTAGCATATTTGCAATGCAGCAGATTTCCCATGCTGCATGGATTTGATGAGAAATCTCTGTAGTTCTTCACCCCATTAACAGCAGCCTTTGCTGAGCTGGTAGCATGATGATCATTTGATGTTTTGTGGGGAAAACAAATCAATCACAGTTTACTATTCATGAGCTGCGCCTTGCGAAGCCCCAAACCATGATACAACATTCTAAAGCAAAATGTGTTATAATAATTCATGTTTTATTGGTTTTTGAGGCTAGCAAGGTGCCCATGTCTCCCTTCCACATAGAAACCTCTGATCTCATGGAAATGGAGTTGGTTGGTTTGGGGTCCCTGAGCAGATCAAATCTGCCAAGTGCTTGATTGTGGTGCCAAATTCAGATTTCCTGTCAGCTCTGCTGTGCATAGCGAGGCTGAGAGGGGCAGATTTGGGGGAAATGTTGGGAGAGGATGTGTCTGGGCTGAGTGCAGCAGCCCTGCATGGTCACAGCAAATTTAGGTGTCATTTTCAGGTGGCTCTGGAGCCCTGATTTGCAAAAAGGCATTGATGTTAAATATATTTGGGGTTTTTTTGGTCATGGTACATCAGGCTGAGCAGCTTCTTGCTCAGCAGCATTTATCAACAATATCCATACTCTTTTGAATAATAATATACTCTAGTTCTTGGTGGAATTATTTTATGCACTTGTAGTGAGGAGACAACATGGAGCTGAGTTGTGTGGCTGCCTGAAGTTGGGTTTGCAGCTTTGATTAATATTTGGAGTAATAACAGGTGATGTAACAAACACCAGAGGATGGAAGTGGAGGAGGTATATTTCTGACTCTCCCCTGGCTAAAATGTTTATATGTTTTCCAAAGATTTGATTTTTCTGCATGCAGGACAACCTTTAGCTTGAAAACATTGTGACACAGGGTTGTGTTCCTTGGATATTTATAATTTCAAAATAACCATGCAGGTACAGAGTCCAAAGCAGTTTCATCAGTAATTTCTTGTTATAATGCTATCCAAGAGAACCCTTTCTAAAAAAAAATTGCTAAAAATTTAAATATTGGAGTTTTTCCCCTGAAAATTCAAGGCTGGTTTAGAAAATATGAAAAAAAAAAAGTAGTTAAACCCATAAACACAATGGTTTTTAAGGCTAATCTTCCCAATGGTTATTAAGGCTAATATTTGGTAGATATTTACCTGGAAAGACCACTGTTAAAAGGTTGGAATTTCTATGCCTTTAGAGAGTACCAATGAAGTGGTGACAAGCTGAAAGCTTCCCTAACAGCAACTATATTCAGACAGGAAAATCTAGGCTGGTAAGTAAATAAAACTGTCCCATATTCTGCTGAATACCCTGAAGGTTTTGCACTGGGAGAAGAGGTTTTACCTGAGATGAAGTTATCAATTATTCCATTAAACTTGCAGGAAATTAATATCTTTAAGGCTGCTCCCCTGTGCTGACTTTATTAAGACTAGACAACAAGTGAAGTTGTTATTACAAGGCCTGATGGACACCCAGGTACAGTAATTGCTTAATCCTCATTTCATTAGTGAATTAGGCCAAAAATAGAATGGAAAAGCCTCTGCCTGGTGAGACCTGCAGAGCTGGAGTTTTAATTTTCCACAACAAGGCCTCTTAGAAACAAACTGAATATATCAGTGACTGCCTTTCCTTCTAGATGTACTGGAAAATGCAGTTTCCAGTCCTGTTCTTTGTCCTTCCTAGCTCTAAATACACAGGATTTATGGGCACCAGAGGATGGAATGGACTGGGGCTGAGCTGTTTTGCTGTGCTGCTAATGAAGGTACATTGGAACTGCCCACAGATGTTCAGCCCTGCATTATTCCCCTTCCTTTGTCAGGAGGTTTCCTGTGGTAATATGATAAACCTCCAGAAGGGCAAAATATTTAGCATTAATTGCTGCTGCAGATCAGCATCTGCAGTCTGATCCAGCTCAGCTCTTGTCATTAAAAATGGTAATAGTCAAGGACTGTGCTTGTCAAAATATCAATGCAAAAAAAAGATCACGTTGTGGAAATGCAGATGTTGTGTGGTTTTAGAGTATTCCTCACTCCAACTTTACATATGAATGAAGGTAAAAAATATCTTGTGATTGCTTTGTGTCTGTGCTTTCTTTTGGAATGAGTTGCCAAAGCCATGAAGCTCCATTTAAAATGAAGTTATTTGCTTAAAATTCTGCTGTGGGTAGGAGTGAAGTGATTGGAATCAGCAGTGTGACTCTTCACAGAGCGTTTGTTGTTGCACTGGACAGGTAGTTAGTGCTGTTCTAATTCCCATTATTATGTAAATGCTGGAAATGACAGCTGGAGTAGAATAATGCTTTGTTTTAAAGGCAGTCGGGCAAGTTTAGAAACCTCCTTATTTAAAATTTCCATTTTCTGTGGCTGGTTTAACAAAACCTGTCTATTTCTAAATGTTCTGAGAGGGTGGAGTGACAGGAAAGGGATTTTGGTCATCATTTTTCCTCTGAACCAGCTATGATAAATAAGCTGAAAGATTTGCAGTCTATGGTTTTGAAATTTCCAGCAATCCTTACTGTTGAGTGAGTTGGAAAGACCTTGAAAATATTTTACTATTCCTGCTTCTGATTTGCTTGAGGCTGAAGGGATGTAGATGTGCCTAAACAAGGTGAAAGAATGGGAACTTCTTCAAGAGCAGTGATATCATCAATGTAGAGATTTGTTTTGTGCCTAGGCTGGTCTTTATAGTTCATGGTCTGCTGTTGTGAGGAAATAACTGATTAACTTGTTTTTGGTACAAATAAATTGGTGTAATAGTGTAAGGTCTTTGATTTAAAAATAAATATTTTTCATAGCTTTCAATACTAAGACAACCAGCAGTGAAAAAGCATCACATAGGAGCTGTCAAGTTGTGATACAAAGATTTCCTAACTCTCACTAGACTCTCAATGTTCCCTCATTGCCATTGAGTTACACCATGAGAGATTTTTCCCCTCCTAAAATTCAAAGCCTGCACTTTGCCACTCCCCCAAAAATTCCTGTTCAGGGGAAGGGGAGGCTTGTGAGGATGATGTGACCCTATTTCACCAAAAATTTGTTTATTTGAGGAGAGATGCTGCCAGGGCTTCCCTTGGGGTTCCAGGTTCTGCTCCCTGCCCTGCCCAGCTCCCTGCTTGCCTGCAATCTGAGCCTGTACCTCATACAGACACTAAACTCCACCTAAATCTTGTTCATTTTCTAATATATGGGGGAAAATACCCTTGTGGCTGTTGCCTGGCAACTGGTGAAGCTCAGGTGGAGCCAGGAAGGGTCTGTGTGTGAATATTGCAACCTCCTCTCCCTGCTCCTGCTGCATCCACCTGGGGGAGAATCCCTCCTTGGAGAGCTGGGAATTAAAAACCTCTGTGCACCTTCTGGCCCTGTCTGGGACAGAGTGCTCGTTATTTCCATGCTCTGAAGGAACAAAGCTCTGCTTTCCTGCCCCCCTTTGATGCAGAACGGTGGCTCTGTGCAGGGCTGCCCTGTCTGTCTGTGCCAGGGACAGGGGGAGGTTTGGCTTTTCAGATTATCTCCATGTGGAGCACCAACCCCTGCAGCTGGGCTCGCTAAAAATAGGCCTGGAGAGAATTCAGGGAGGGAAAAGTCAAACTGTAGAGAAGGGTTTTATTTATTTTTAAGGGCTGAACTGCTGTTAAGCTCCAGCCCCCTGTCAGTGAGGTGCAGCAGTGAGTGCTCTGTGTAATTCTGCTGATAGCAGGATTGCTCTGGGTGCTATCAGCTGGTGATTCCCACCCTGCTGAGTGTCAGAGCAGGAGGGATGGGATATTTACTGAAGTGCAAGAAAAAAATCCCAAGACAATAGAGAAAAATTGCCGTGAGAGGATCATTGCTGCATCCTTGAGTTTAGAGTCAGACCTTTCCCCACTTTGGGGCTCCCTTTGCTGTCTCCTTGTCCCTGTGCACTGAGCAGGTGAGTTCTGCTCCTCTGCCCATCCCCACAGTGTGCAATCAGCAGAAACATCCCCTTGGAAAGCTCTGCTGCTGCGTGGCATAGAGAGAATTTCAATAATATCTGGTTTTTTTGAACAGGAATCGCCTGGAAGATGAGTAGGTAGAATCTATGCTTTCCCCCCAATCCCCAGTTTTTTCTAGCTGCTGTTAGACAGCTTTTCATTAGCTGTTGGTGATGGGATTCAGGAGGTTCAGCACCCAATAAATTATTTTGTTTGGGAAATGGGAGATTTCAACAGTAACTCAAGATGTGAGCACTCACAGCCTCTTCTAATATGATGCATTCAGGACAAATAATTTGGAGGGAAATGGTTTAGAATTTGTGATATTTCCAAGTGTGCCAATCCTCCTGCTTTCCTCCTGTGGGAAATCCACATTCCAGCCCTAATGCTGACTAAAACAAGCTGCAGGCACAGCCCATGCTCTTTAATTCCAGGGCAATGGCTCAGAGTCAGACTACAAACACCATGATTGGGTCTCTCGTGCTAAATCCTCCCTGGATCAATTGCATTGATTTCATTAAACCCCAAGTCTGCCTGTTCAGTACAATATCCATTTGATTATGTGTTTTGTTGCTGCAGCATACACTTGTTTATCGAATATTCAGACATTTCCTCAACAGCTAATGCCTATCCTCATCTTCTGTTTGATCCAAATCACTGCAGCATGTGAGTTATAATTGCATGAAACATTCAGGAGGATTGCTTTACCTGAAGAGGCCTCACAAGTGCCCAGTGACTCTTTTCCTTTTGTCCTTTGATGAAATAGCAATTTATTTATTTGGGTGTCTGAGGGATTGATTTAGAAGCGGAAAGCAGAGAAGAAAGAGCATACATTTCCCTCTTGACTTTTGAGGAGAATTGGTGTAAATGAGTGAGCTGGGGAGTCTCTCAGGGTTTGTTGGGCTGTGGAATGCAAAGGCAGGGCTGTGCATTGAGCAGAGAGAAGGTTTTATGCTCATTATGTGAGAAATGCAGGATAAAGCTCAGCTTTGGGCCATAATGAGGTTCTTACTCTTGATTGCATTGGGCAGACAGAGGCCAACAGGACTCTTGATTTCAGTGGGAGCAGAACTTGACATATAAATTACATTTTTCAGCTCGAAGGACCTAATTCTTGAAGGAGTTGAGAAGCTGAGGTGAGAGCAGAACCATTCATTACAAAGGTCTGTTTCTGTGGAGTCCATTAGCACAGTTGGAAGACAATGATAATGCTATTAAATGAGTAGACTTGAAAAATGCTTGGGAAAATTGTCTTGTTAACAGGAACCAATGAGCTGGTAACCTGAAATTAGACCAGTGGGACTTATTACACTTCAGATATACTTGGTGTTAGAGGCAGAAGACTCAAGATTTTAAGCATGGAAAATATATCTTTTTAAATTCCAGGTTCAACTGAGAAAGCACGATTGCATGTGTCATTTAATAGATCCTAACTTGTAAAAATTATCACTGTCTCCATAAGACTTTTTTTTTGCCAAAATGAGAATAAAAATTCTGACCTCAAATATTTTGTAGCCAAGCATAAAGGAACTTTGACACTGGGTGATGTTTATGTGAGATTATTGCAGGAATTTCCTGATTTTTGTTTTTTTAATTTTTTTTTTTGTCTATCCTTTTAACTGTTGAAGGCTTTGCAGAAATGGTACCTCCATAAATGCTGTTTCCAGGAAGAACCTGCTCTTTGCTGGTGGAATATTCTGCCAGTTGGTTTGTTTAAAAAAAAATTCACAATTACATAAGATCTAGAAGTTGTCACTAATCTATTGCACATTAGGGCAATTTAGTGCTTTAGAATGGCACAGAAATCCTGAGATATATACTGGTTTTATATAAATGTTTCATGAAGAGAAAACCTAATAAATCTGATTTAGCTGAAACTTTTATTTTTTTTTTATGAACTGCATTTCATAAATGAGTGAATGTGGCCTCAGACAACTGGGGAAAAAGCCAGCAAACCAGCAATAAATAAATTATTGTACCATTTGTAGGGCTGGGTGTGTTTAGCACTATGTTTCAGCACTGGTTTTCTGGGCAAAAATAAACAAATCTCTTAATCACAGAGAATGTTTGATGTTAGATGAAAATTTCAAAGAAAAGGGACACAGATAATCTGCATGGTTATAGTGATATTGTTATGACATGCTTGAATAATAAGCGTGTGATGCCACATGCTTCTAGCTAATTAATATTAGCTTAATTGCCTTAATGAGACTTGATCTCATTGGCTTAATGAGACTTGATCTTAAATAGATAAGACCTCAACATAATTTAACAATATTTTAATAACTCGGCCATGAGAAACAATATTTTAATGATTTAAATAGGATTTATTTAGATTTAAATATGATTTAAATTTAGTTTTCAATAAATTTAGATTTATTTAGAAGAGAAGTTGTAAACTGTGCTGTTTCAGGCACAGTAAAAAGTAGACAAGGAGCACAAGATTTCAGGGTGAGTGTTTTACACTCAACTCTGCCCTGGCTGCTCAGCTGAGCCACAAAAGCAATTCTTGCACCACCTTGGCACACATTGCACTCACAGCTTTGGCACAATGAGCTATTTTGGGGCTATTTTGAGCTATTTTGCCCCCTGGAAGGAAGCAGGAATGTAATTTCTTCTCCCAGAGTTGCCTCACACCTACTGCTCCAGGAATTACTGGTGTTTTTCCCAAATCTCACCAGATAAAGCTGTAACTCAGCTCCCAGAGCAGTTTCAGACTTTCATCTAATAATGCATGCAGCAAGTCTGTAATTTAATTGATGTACCTGTGGAGGTTGTTTAGCAAGATAAACCCTCCCCACATTAAAATCATAATGGGATTTATGCAAATCCCATTTCCCACCTGAAACAGTGGGCACTATTTGTCAAAACACTTTTTCTTTCCTTGACACATCTCCTTGCTGCTGCTGCTTTTCGTTTTGTTGTTCTAAACCAAAGTGGGAATCAAAAATTATTTCAAACTGATTTGGTGTTTAATTTTTCATGTTAAAAACCCACAACAACAACAACAAGCAGCCCTGATGGTATGAGAACAGCAATTCTCGAAGCAGCAGCCTGAGCCTCTACCTGAATTTCCAGACTTTAAATCTGATCTGTGCACTCTGGTCAAGTTCTGGTTTAAAATTTTATGGTGTTTTTTATATTAATAAAAGAATAATGAAGTTTTGGCTGGGGAAATACTATATGGCTTTATCCCAGAATTTGCATCCTTCCCTTCTCTTTGCTTACACACATTTTAAAACTTGGTGGTTTTTTTTTTTTCCTTTTTGGGAAGAGGGGAGAAAAACCTCTTTCTCTGAAGTTGTTTCCCTGGACATTTTGATAGGAGTGACTTTCCAATTACCTTTTTTTTTTCCCTACCAAAATGAAAATTCAGATAGTGACCCCAAGTGCTGTGTCAAGCTGAGATCCTTCTCCCAAGGTCCCAGATCCTGGTAGTTACTGGGAAGAAATATTTGCTGTTTTTTAGAAAGAGGGAAAGCATGGAAGTGCTTTATTTGCTGTTTCCTTGCTGTGTCCTGTAGTTCTGCTCTGTGGTTATCAGTCATGGCTTGTGTGAAGGCAATTTCTCACATTTGATTTGTGAGCTGTGGGCTCCTTAATCATGGCTAATGTCAGATATTCCCTTTTGTAGCATGAGCTCTAAAATAATATTTTCACTCTAGAGATTATCTAATTCATTTTTTTCTCTGTGGCCAGGATGTTGTGGGAGCTTGCTTTGGGTTTTGCTTTACAGTTCTGCACTAAATTGGCTGAGGTGTTTATTTTTTTTTTTCCCCTGCATTTATAATCTTCCAGTCTTTGACAACTCCTGTTATATTTACCAAACTTTGAAGGGCTCAGTTTCCTGTGAAGGTAGAGGAGTTAAGTTAATCTTTGCTGTACTTTGTATTTCCAGCAGTTTATAACTGGGAAATGCCCTCTGGAGTGCAGCTCTGCCTGCTTTGTTCTGGAAAAACTGGAACTGCTTTAGGGATTCTGTAAGCTTCTGTTTTAATTCCTGGATTTTCATTGTAAGTGAGGGATGACCAAAACAAAAACCAGGTCAAGCTTTGGGGAAATTCAGACCTAGATTTGTGGAAGGAAATTCTGATTTGCTCTGTGCATAGTTCCTGCTGATGTGCCCAGGATTTCTGCCCATGTGAAGAGTGGGGTGGAATTGATTCTCTGAAGTTTTTGAGGTTTTCCTCTATTTCCATAGAGCATTTCTGGTGCTCAGCCCACCTTAGAGTCAAGCCTGAAATGTCAAGGGTTTATTTTAATTTTTTTTTTTGGATCACATTTTAAAAGGTGACCCATTGTGAATGCTTTTATTGTCTGTTGGGCTGGGAAGGACAGATAATGGACTTTTGATAACAAAATATCAGGAAGTAGAAGAGATCTCATTATTGCAGGAGTTGGAAAGTTAACATATTTATTAAAGTTCTGACAACTGTGACAGTCATCCTCGCCTGGAAATGTCAGTGCATTCTAAACTTCCAGAGCTTCCTCCTTGTTTCTCAGACTCTTGTCAATCACTGCAATTATCTCATAAATCAAAAGTCACAACATAAACTTTCTTTACTTCCCTGCTGCATCCTTTTTAAGCTCAACATATGATGGAAGCTGTGACTTGTTTTTCTGGAATATTTGACAGCTGCCTGCTATTAATAGGATTTTTTTGGGAAGCTCTACCTGCACTCTGCTCTGAATATTCAGCCACAGCAGGGGAACCTTTGGCTTGGGTTTATTGCTCTCCTTGCACCTGGATTTGAATAAATATTGCAAACAGGACTGTGCAAAATCTTACATAACTGACCCAAAGTGGGAGATGTAAAAAGGGAAAAATCTGCATGAAGGGGAGGAGTTAGATGATGAAAGCTTAGAGAAGGGGGGAAAATGTTTAATGTAAAGACAAGCAAGTTGCCTTTTGGTAAAAAGTTGGACATGACAGAATTGGACACATTTATCTCAGTGCATCCAGGGCACCTCAGTCTGTTTTAAAGACAAATCTTTTGTGCATCATGTTCTGATTGCATTTTTCTACTCCATGTGCAAAATGCCAAACCAGAGATCTGGGGTTTTTTACAGCTTTTGCAGCAGCATGTTCCAAAATAAATCCTTTGCAGCAGAGTTGAGATGGTAAAGACAAAACATGCTGAGGATTTCCCAGCAGCTTCCAGCTGTGGCAAGAGAGTTCCAAGTTCTCCATCAGAGTGTGTTCCTACTGAAAAGACATGTTTGGGGTTTTTTTTTTTTTTACTCCTCCCCTCACTTTTAAACTGCCTTTTCTACCTGTGGTGAATGATGCATCTAGAAATCTGAAATAAATGGGTTACAACAGCTGAGTTTTTAAATTCCTCATGGTGCATGACTGAAGTCAGTGGGGACTCAGCTATTTATCTCCATGAGTGCAAGATAAACCCTCAAGGAGGCTCTTGCTGCTGAAACAATTCCATGGGTTGTATCTCTTTCAAAAATGCATATATATATGTAGAGAGAGAGACTTAGTTGTGCCTTTAATGGCTTTTCTGTTGTTTAATACAATCTCTGATGTGTTTGCACCAATAGCTCTCAGATTTAATTCTTTGCAGTTCCTTGTTTATGATTTCTAAGCTTTAAAACAAACATAAACATTCAGGACAGTAATTAACAAGTCATTAAGTTACTGTTTCATTTTACTGTTTGTTTAGGGTATGAAAGGTTTTATGCTTCTCATAAATTGGTTTCCCAGGAAATGAGTCCTTCATTGCTATTCTGGCAAAATCCAACTGGCAGGGATATCTTGAATTGGCACTGCATCCTTCTGTTCAGAGCTCTAGCTATATTTGTATCCAAAAAGGAAATGATAATCAGACTTGTTACAAATCACCTGGATAAAGGCTCCACAGACAAATCCTGTCACTGCTTTGGGTCTCTCAGGATCTCAGTGGTGTGGAGCTCTTTAGAGCAATTTCCTGCTTTGTTTCATGTAAAGTTGGTTTCACTCTGCCTGCAAGCAAATGAAGTGGTGGGGATATTATTTGTGTGTTTGGTTGTTTTTTAAATTTCAAACTCACACATCTTGTAATCTTAAATGTATGCAATAAAGACTAATTGTCATGTAACAGCCAAAGTGATTAATCATTTGATCAGGTGTACAACTTGATTAAGGAAAGATGATTCTTTTCATCTTGAACTTGGATTATAAAAAGACTGAGATGTCTTTTCTGAAAATAGGTAGCCTGAATAACTGATGTGGTGGTGTGTTGTTGGTTTTCCCCTTTTATAGGATTTGAATTATTTTTTGGGCAGTGCTCTGGTAGACAGTCTTCTCCCGTTAACAAGAAAATCTATCACAATATCTCAGACTTCTCATTATTCCCTCATTCAACATGTTATTCTGGGTGACATGGATGCTTCCCTTGCTTCTTACAGTTTGGCAACCTTTCAACTTCTGGTTTTCTTGTTTTGAATTTTCCCTGTATCTTTTTGGGTTGAAGCATAATATATCACAAAATAACTTTATGTGGACAATAAATATCTATCAAAATGCAGATCACTAAAATATTGAGCATATTGCATCTAAAATAAATAAAGTAACTACTGTAACCAAAGTAAATAACACAGTTCAATAGGGAAGTGTTATTTTGGCAAAATCATGTACTTTTTGAAGTGTAATTTTCAGTTTATTATCTTTGTCAATGTACCCAGCAGCCAGAGTTGCTAGTTTGTCATTCACCTGTGAAATAAAAAAGAGTTTTTCACGTCCAGTCAGTGTCAACTAACTTAAATGTTTTACTGAAGACCTATTGGTCCAAACCACTCTTATAATACAAGTTTAGTTAGTACTAATCTAGAAAATGATGGGTGGAGGCTTTGACTTACTAATGACAAAATGAAGCAATTTCTACATAAAGTGAAAAACTGAACTATGCTGGTGTGATCTTCAAGCTTTGAGGAGAAATAACTGAAGTGACTCAGACCAAGTTACAGAAAAGTGGATTTTCCCACAGCCAACCCCATCCTCACAGCTCCTTCTGTCCTTGCAGAGGCAAATCTGTAGTTGATGGAAATAATTTCTTAGGTGGCATTTATTATTTATCCTTTTTGCTTGATAATCAGCTATTGACACACATGACTGCAGCTTGCAAAACCAACTCAGTCAACTTTTTTGTTGTGTTGTTTGATTGGAAATTTCTGGCTTTTTTATTGAAGTTCTAAACCAGAGCAGTAATATCTGTGACTCCTGAAAAATCTAGGTTTGCTTTATCAGAGTCTCCTAGCTATCCTAAAGGCCCTGCTTTGCTTGCTTTGCTTTTATTCTGTGTACAAACCTGAGCAGATCTGTGCTCTCTGTGCTCCTGATGAACCATCTGGAAACTGGGAAGTTTGGAGAATCTGGAAACATTGGAAAAATTGTCTGTAATAGATCATCCTGCTAAAGTTTATGCCACTGTGCCACTGATTAAGGACCCTTTGAATCAGGTTGTTCCTGTGTAATCCTGGATTATTTACACCTAAAATAACAAACTGGTGTTTTATGAGGCTCAGGTGATTCCCAGGCAGTGGCATCACCTGACTCACCAGAAATGGGGATTTATTGATGAGCCAGATGGGACAAAGATATTCTCAAATGCTTCCAACATAAAGACTTAAATCTGTCTTTCATGTTTTCTCTCATCTTCTCTTACGGATGGAGTTTTTGATTCTTTGCTTTCTGTGTGCAGCTGAATGAACTGAAGTCAGATTTCCTATTTACAGAATATTGAACAATCCTGTTCACGCTCAGGCTCTTCTAAACCAATACACAACATTTTTTTTTCTGCCTGAATTTTTTTTTTTCGTCTGTAAGTTAAAAAAAAGTTAAGTGCTTCAAGAGCATGATTCAACAGACCATTTTGGTAAATGACTCTGACCTTGCAGTTTACTTTAAAATCAGGTTTTACATCCAGACCATATTCTTGTTCCATTTCACTGAGGATGTTCTCAATTTGCAGCCTGTGCATATGTTTGTTTTAAGATTTTCCAGCAATTTGAAAGCTATATGTAAATAGCTGCCTGTGGAGGAAAAAGATTTAAAAAAAAAAATTTTAAAAAGGCTGTGAATACTTTTGGGCAGGTGGATCTTTGCCATTGATGTATGTTGTAATAGCAGTGACAGTTGTGTGATTCTTTCCCACAATTTTTAAAAATTTGATTTTATTATTTTTATTCCTAAATCAGAATTGCTGCTGTAGAGGAAGATCAAATGTGCCTGCTTTGTAATTTCTGCAAACTGACCACACTCTGAAGGCTGAGCTGCTTTTCTTTATAAAGAGCTGCAACTGAACTTTAAATTTACTAATTGTCTTTTGGCTGGAGGTAGACTGACACAATTCCAGAACACACCATTTCCATAACTGCACAAACAATTGGTTTTTTCTAGCCCATTTCCAGTGGGATTTACCATCCCATCCACCACCTGTCAATATGGCAGTGACAGCATTAAGTAAAGAACAGCAAAGGGGTAAAAGTTTTAGGCTTTCTAGAATTTCCCACTGTTACATCTTTTCTTTTTTTCTTTTCTTTTTTTGTATGTGTGTTTGTGTTTTGTTTTCATTTTTATTTTCCTCTTGGACTTACCACAACCATTAGATCATTTTGTGCTGAAGGGTTTGCTCATTCCTCTGGGCTCTGCTCTCTCTTGGTGTTTGCCCAACACGTTTTATTTATTTTCCTCCGACTTGAAGTACTTTCTGTGCTATTCAATAGTTGTCTAATACAGTAGGGGCTGATTGATGGAGGAGGAGCTGCCTAGGAGATCCTAGTCCTAAAGACTGTCTTTGGTGATTTAAAGGGTACTTAAAACTTGGAACAAGTCTTAAATATGTGTTCTGGGGCCTTATGCAATTGATAAGAACAAGCAGTGGTGCTTGGCAAAGATGTAACATTATTAAACTTTGGCATTTATGTTTTTTTTTTTTTCCAGTCCATATCTGCCCTCATCTTTGCATCCCAAAATTTGGATTTTGCAGTAAAATGGATTTTCATACAAACCAAAAGCACGTGATACAGCTGTTCTTTTTTTTTTCCCCTTTTTTCCTGTAATTGCTACTACTTCTGCATGAAAATGTTCTGTCTGTAAATCAACTGGTGCTGGAATGGCCATAGTTCCCTATCTCTGCAGCCTTTGTAACAGTCAGAAAATAAAAGAAATGCATGTAAAATTAATGAAATTCTTTGAACAACAGCATAATGCATTTTTAGCCTAAAACATTTGAAATCATGAGGTGGCATCTATGTGTAGTTAATGCCATGAGGAAGACTGAAATGATGCCATAAGAAGCATTGTAACTTCATAAAAACTTTTTTCCCCTGGAATTTATATATTTAAAATATTCTTTTTGAGATAGTTTTTTGTTGTTAATGTAGTCTTTATTATGCTGGCAGCTTATTTCACCTTAAAATCTGCACTGTAGATGAACATTGTACACTCAGCAAGTGTAAAGATAATTAATTCCCTGTTTGTGAAGCACAGAGCTGAGCAGGATTCTGGTGAATCACCACGTGCAGAGCAGTCAGCAAGGTGAGATTTCCACAGGTATTTTTCACCTTTTCCCTGTTCTCAGCTGATCAGAGCAGAGCCAGGAGGGTTTGAGAGGCTCAGGAATGACCCCCAAAGCTGCCCTTATCCCCTGCTGCTGGGAGCCCTGGCAGTGGGGAGGAGAAATTACACTTCTTGGAGGAAAATTTACATTTCCTAAAGAGCTTTTTGGCTCAGGAGCTTAAAGCAGAGACTCTGACTCCTCAGAAGGCACAGGAGTGCTGGTGGTGCTGCCACTGGCAGGCAAAGTGACAAATGTCCCACAGTGACTCTCGTCTGGGTGCTGCAGGACTTGCCCTCTGCCCTGTCTGCATTTTCATTAATGTGTCAAACTGACTGGAATGTTAAAGAGAGCAGAAGTCCTCATTTGAATGAACAAGTGTCCGTTTTAATTCGCCCTTTATTTTGTTTGGAAAGCACTGGTTGCAATTAGGGATGCTCCAACCAGCTAAATTAAATCATCTGGCTGGAAGTTCAGAGGCAATTACCACTGCTGTTCATTAGTTTTCAAACTCCCTTCATCAATTTCTTAAAATAGAATTTATTTTTTGTGAGGGGCACTGATTTCTTCAACAAGTAAACATATTGTGGAAGCCTTTTGAATAAATAGTTTAATATTTAGAGCTCCATGGCTGCTTTTCATGTTGCTTGCTGACCACTTCAGTTAAAAGGAATGAGAATTTCTTCCTGAGCCTAGAAATCCCAAGTGTCTTTTTGTATCCAGGTTTTGGTAACATTTTGTTCTACAGCTAAATTATAATTTAAGTTCCTATTATAATTAGCATTCTCTGATTTTTAAGAAAGTTGAACCATTAGAAATGCTCCAACAGCTTAGAAGATTATGTAGTGCATAAGCCAGCTGGCAAACCCTAAAAATGGAATATCTGTTGTGATGGTCTTGGAAACAGCAGAGTCCCTCTCTTGTATTTGGGTGCATTTTTAGGATTCTGATTCCTCCACAATAAAGTGCACAAGTCATTTTAATTGGAGCATTTTTCAAAAATTTGGAAATATTTTTATTTTTCCATCTCGGCGTTTGGAATATTTGAGATGTGGAAAGCCTTCAGCAATTGGCCTGCATTGCTGGTTTGGGCTTTTTCTTTTTCCTGAAGGTACCTCTGCCTGTCCTACACTGAGCTCCCTGCTGTGCTGCTGTCTGCTCAGGTTTTTCCTGCTGGACAAACCTGGCAGAGGCAGCATGAAAGAGGCTCAGTGGAATTTGTGAATGAAAGGATATTTCCTATCACCAACCCCCAGCCAAGCTAGGTTAGTTACCCTGTTCAGCTCCATGCAGGCTCTTGGCAGGTGCATTTTGCTCACTGCTTCTTGCTGTTCAGGTTTTGCTCATGGCCTCAGCTCCTCATTCACAAAATAATTCCTCTGAACTCAGAGCCACTGCTAGTCCTGAGTGTTCCCTCATTGTGTGGAGAGATAAATTCTGACTTCAATCCACCGCAAGAATAAAACCTTTGCTTATTTATGCGGCAGTGTTGACTGTGTGTTTATTTGATCCACTTGAATTCCTCTGTAACTCCTATGTGTGAGTCTGATTATTTGTCAGTTGTGATCCAGGCAGGTCAGGAGCTGCTTTTGTCTCACAGTCATGCACGATCAATAATGGAGCGAGCAGCTCCTGACAAATATTAAATGAATTTTGGCATCTTTCTGCTGGCAAATTGCTTGTGAACAGATGGCAAAACTTTAAGATTTAGTCAAACATCAAAGTTTTTCCTATTACACCACCTGAAACAATCAGATCTGAAGCCGGTTGAGTAAGTGTAAATTTACTGCCAATGTGTGGTGGAATAATTTATGCTCTTCAGTCTTGTAGATGACTTGAATGCAAAAATAGCAACTTCTCAGCAAAGGAAGATTTTAGGAGAGTGAGAGTTTTGTATCAGTGTGGCTGCTGTGTTGGTTAGCTCAACCTGTGGTTTCATGAACTTTGGTTCTTATTCAAGTCTGATCTAACTCCCACTGAATTCAAAAGTTGTTATTTTTAATGGAAAACACATTTATTTGTGTTCTCTAGTGTGTTTACTCTCTGTGATGACACATTCCAAATCTGAGGAGCATTTCACAGGCTGAGTGTGATGGAGGAGTGAAGCTCCCTGTGCCCTGCAAGTCCTGTCATGAACTGAGATCTATTTTTTTAATGGCAAAATTTTTACTCAAATGAAACACACATCAAATAGATACAATTTATATATATTTAGATAGAAATGTTTTATGAATGGAACAAAAATAACAAAGATTTTTATGTAAAGTTAAGCATTTTACCCTGGTTCTTCTGTAAATAAGAGCATTTTAACCTTTTTCTTTATCAGTGTATTTCTAGGGCATCACTTCAGACCTTCATTTCCTCCCTCACAGTGCAAATGGTGCTCAGGGTGCAGATGGAGATCCACTGCTATGGGATATTTTGATGAGAATTTTTGCTGTTTTGATGAGAATTTTTGAATGAGAAGAGAAACAGTTCAGGTTGAGAAGCAAACAAAACCTTGGCAGGGCTGGTGTGTTGCATGACAGCATTCCAAGGTGTTGAGGGGGAATTGGCAGCAGGACTTGGGTTCTGCCTGAGCTCTTTCACTCACAGCTTTGCCCAAGACAATGTTCAGAAAAAAAACTCTTCAGTGAGATGATTTTAATTGCTAACTATCTACTTGTGTTTTTCGGTGCGTGGGATTTTTGTTTGAACTTTCCTTTTTGTTTAATTAGTCAAGAGAGTAGGAAACTTGCAAGAAATACGTTATTGTATAGTCAAGAGCAGGACTGAATTTAAAACCAACCAGCTCTTTGTACATTTTTGCATTAACGTGGGGTTTTAGCCAGGATCATTGTCTCCACTGCTGATTTATCACTGAGTAGGGAGTAATTGCAAACTAAATGTAGTCACTGAGGTAAAAGTAATGTACATGGCAGGTGGATTTAGATGAGATCAGACTTCAATCTAGAAGCTGCCTTGGTAAATTCAGACACTGCTTCAGTGCTGAGGGAAAAACCAAGGTGGAGATGTCGAGGGAGAATTGCACAAAGCAACTAATGATGTGCATTTCCATTCCCTCCTGTTCTTCTGGGGACTTTGAAGAATCTCAGTCTTTTAAAATTCCAAGATACATCTCTGACTGTGCATGATAAATTTGTGATTATCTAATCCAATTTATATGGTAAGAGGGTAATTTCTTTATCCTCTGCATTACAATTTGTGTCCATGATTTGGTAGTTCCCTGTGGAGGACAGGTTTTTTTATAGGGTGCTTAAATCTGATTCTAATTTAACATAAAATTTAAAAGAATAGGGAAGCTTATAAAATAATGCTTGATCACTGGCAATAACCACATGGATTGTTTTTAAGGGAATTGTAAATAAATTATTTTCTGCAACACCACAACATAATGAAGATATGATAATGAAGTAATGATAAATTTTAATTTATCAAGCCTTGATGATCATTCCAGGTGAGCTGCACTGTGCACAGGAGGGTTGTGAGAGAGAGGGGAGTTGTGTGTTCTGCACCACTCTGGAACAGACCTGGGATCTGTTTTCACAAGGAAAATTATGAAATAAGGACAGGGAGTTGGGAGGCTGAGAAAACACAAACATGTCCTGAGAGTTTCATCATTCATCCTCTTGGATCATCTGAAGGTGGGGAATGTGGGTTTGGAGAGAGAAAGAGGCAATAAGGAGGAACAACATGAGGTGAATGTGGATTGTACAGGATTTATGTACAGGATTTTTGTACAGGTTCTGTATGATAGCATAGAAAATCTAGAGGGAATAAAGGGATAATGCTGCTCTGCCCTTTGAGAACTCTACAGGTGATCAGCATGGTCATAACCAGCTCCATGCACCTGGTGGATCTTGTGGAGTTTTACAAAGCTCCCATTATGTGGGTTTTAAAAATTATTACATAAAACAAATGAAGCCATGGAGCAAAAATGGAGAAAATAACTCTATTCAGTTTTTAACACAAATTCAGAGCCCACACTGAAAACTGCAGTTATTTCCTGAAACTCCCCATCTGGCTCTCAAAAACCACAAGGGCTTTCAGAGTGGGCACTGCTCTTCCTGCTGGGATTCTGACTTATGGAGGAAGAAAGAGCCATTCTAGCACTTAATTTTTTTGGGCAGGATTATGCTTTCAACTGTTTAAAAGCTCTTTAGAAGGAGTTGTGGGGTAGAAAGGCAACTGGAGTTTAATCATGTTGCAGATGTCTCTGTACCTATAACCAGAACATTTCCCTGTCCTGCTGTAGCTCCTCATGCTGTTGGACTCTTCAGCTGGGTGCAGCTGGTTATTTATGTTATTTTTGCTGTTGTTATAATGCTTAGTTATTTCTTTCTCAAAATACCCTCAGTGTAGTAGCAGAGTGAGTTTGCTCCTCTGTAACCTAAACACACTCAGCACACAATTTTCTGCTTCCTCCCCATTTCTAGGTGTGTTCCAAATGGGAATGAGAAATGGGAAGTTCTTCATAAGTTTTGATGTTTTCCAAGAAGTCTCTTTATTTTAATCTATTTTTAAATCTATTTTTACCTTACACCCTCCCCCAGTATGTTCTATAGGCAGTCTAGTGGTCTTTGGGATTAGGGAAGAGTCATGTAATATTTAAAACATGCTATCACTTCCATTTGTTTCAGGGTGCCAAGAAGCACTAAAAAGCCCCCCAAATGGCCCTTTGAGCACCTCTAGTATTTATTGAAGGAAATGTAATGACACCCTGAAGGACATAATAGATTAGGTTTTAATAGCTTTTTTTTTTCCCCTTTTTTTCCCAGCATTTGTGGATCTAAAACTTTCCACCATTGGGGATTCCTTACAGCTCTTAAGCATCTTCATATTTTATTTAGGTCACATTGCTCAGCCTTCCTTATTTTTGTCTGTTGATGTCATTGCAGACTCTGCTATTTGTCTGAATACCTGAGCAAGAACTAAATGCTTAGGAGGAGTCCAGAATGAGTACTGTGCTCCATTCAATCCCATCACAACTGGAAAAACAAGTGTATGTGATATTCCTGTCAAATCCACGCAGCTGTAGTTTCACTCATGCTGTGAGTGCTCAAGGAGGCACTTCTGGGCTCATTTTGCCCCATCCCTTGTGCAAGCAGAGGCTTTTCCTTGGGGAGCCAGGTGAAATATGTATTTTTGATTATGTTTTTGAAATATATATTTTAGTTTGGTTCCCAGATCTAACTCGTTTGTCATAAATGCTTCTTCAGATATGATAGTCTGGAGCAAGACTGAACAGTCTGGGGAGGGGTAACAGGATAAAGGCTGTGATTAAAGTTAAAGGGTGCTTCTAAATTCAAATTTGTTCATGCAGTTTAAGGTGTTTGGCTTTCAAAATCATTGCCTTAAAACCAGAGGAGCTGGAAAGGGTCAGGTCTGTCCTGTAGCTATAGTGATGCTTGATTAAGGAGTGGAATAAAAATATTTAAGTGAGAAAAAAAGAAAAAAGAAGCCAAGTGTTCTTTGTAAAGAGCTTGAAATGCATTCCTTGATCATTGACACTCATTGACATGAGTTCCTCTTTCCTTCACATTTTTTGCTGTGGTAAGAAAATTTAAATTTCTTGCACTATCAAATAAATGCACACATATACTGACTTGAAATCTATCTGTTCTTTGTAAAACAACACTGAAAATTCTTACTGCATACAATAGAACACCAGACTTTGAATTATACCTAAACACTTACATTTCCCTGTGCATCGATATATTTGAACTTCCCTTGTTGTACAATCTACTTTATAAATTAATTGCCTTATTAAAGCTTGCAGATTTATGTAGGTTTATTGTCTTGTTGTACCTGGCTTTGCTCATAAACCACAGCAAGCACTCTGATTTACAGGTGCTGTGGACAACTCATCAAGTACAAATGCAGATGTGTTGTTGTGTGACCTGATAGGATGGAAGCAGGGAAATAGTTCATTTGAATACATTGCTGCAGTGCCATCAAATTCATGCTGTGGTTGTGGGATTTTTTTGCTGCTTATGTCTCTTTTTGTCTTCTTCTTTATGTGCTCCATGTGACCTCTGGCTGTTTTAGAAATGCATAAGAACATACATTAGATGATGATTACAGAAAATACTTTGGCAATCTATTGTCCTGAAGCCATCAAAAATCCCAGCAAACTGTAACATTTACTGGTCTGGGAGATTTATTTGCTGGAAACTGAACAAGCTGCATATTTAAAAATTGAAAAAATGTTGTAGATGTGCACGTGTACCTTGGTTTGGTTGGAGAGAGGCTGTGTGGAGAGCTCTCAGTGTCCCTGGGGCAGCAGATGGAGGTGTAGCTCCTCACCCAGCTGACCATGGGGATTTCTGGGGTCCTGCTCAGTGCTCTCAGCTCCTTTCAGGTACCCCAGAACATCATCCAGGCTGAGTTTGCACTGCTGAAAAGAGCTTTGTGCAGATGTCAGGGCACACAGGTTTTGTTTTTCTGTCCTGTGGTTCTGGGTACAATCACACTTGGGAGGTACAGTCACTTCTTGTCAAGTAGTTGCTTCTTAATATGGAGATTTTCCCTCTCTAGTAGTTAAAGAAGTAATATTGCACAGTGTGATACTGTGAATATAGAGTATTTCCTAAAATTGCTTATTTTGAATACCAAATAAATCTATTTTCTGCGTGGGTCACCCTTGGTTTGATCTCTCTGGCCAGGACAATTTCTACAAAATAAAACCAGTGGGATGGTGCACATGAAATTTCAATTTCTGAGAGCATTTGCTCAGTGACTCATTCACCCTCTCTCCAGAAATACAGTCCAATGCCACTATGCTCTGACCAGAGTGATGACCTGGGCATTGGGTATGTTAATTTTTGGCCATGTTTTTAATAAGAGACTTTCTTAAATCTCTTGCCATACTGAACACAGTTCTGGTTACTGTTGGCTCTTGCAAAATTCAGAGTTGTTAAAGCTGTCACCATTAACATTCAGTTTTGACTGCAGTGGGAAAAATATTTATACTTCTTGTTTACCCAGCAGTCAGTGTTTTAACAGATACCAAAACAGCAGCCACCTTCTGCCTCTTCCAGGTCACTACTCATCTAAACATTGTGTGACAGTAGGGTTGTTTTTCCTAGAGTTCTAACTCTTAAAAAACCCCTAAACCTGCTGGGTATTTTCCCATTACATTCTCCTTGAAGTAACTGATATATTTATATATATCAGCACATGTTATGTATATTTATATATATTTATATTATCTATATGTATATAATTATCTATACTTTTTATATATATTTATTAATAGTTATATAAGTAACATATACGTTTGTTTTAGTTACAAAAAAATGGAGATTTTTATGTTCAATGGAAACTTTAAGAGGGTGATCTCCCCTGTTTTAACTCAAAGAAATAAGGATGGAAATTTTTTAGTATCTTGTGGGCTCCAAGCTCTTAAAAACCTCAAACATGAAAGAAACTCGATGTGTAGAGCTGAGCACCTTTACCCTCCCCAGCATAAATGTGAGGCAGAGTGAGCTCTGGGTACCACAGTGCTCCCAGCAGGATGGTTGATGTTTTAGCATCCTCCAGGTGTGTGCAGATGTGAAGAAGCTGCTGGAAGGGTAGCTTGGTCCTCCCAGCTTTGCTGGGGCTGCTCTGGTTTGTTTAAATGAAGAGATAAACCATGTGGAGGCAGTGATTTATAGCAGGGGGAGTCCAGCAGGGTGGTTGTATCTAGCACTTGAGGGAAGCAGAGGGTATGGAAAGAAATGTGTCAGAAATATAATTAAATGGTTTGTGCTGCTGCTGGTAGATGTATAATTATAAATGCCACCAGCATCACATTCCTACAGGGAGAGAACCATGAATGAGGCTGTATTTGTGAACTCCTTGCTCTGTAGGAATTCCCCAGCTTTTCTCTTCCCTCATGATCCTGCTGTTTTTCTTTTTAATTAAAGGGAATAATAAAAGGTTTTCTCTATCACAAAGTCAATTAATTCAAAACTATATGTGTTTTTGTCACAAAATAATAAAAAAAGTGAAAAGACCACCAACATGAACTCAAGCTGTCAGCTGTGGTGAAGATGCACCTCCCTGTCTGTTATTTGCTGTGGGATTATTTGCCATGGCTGTAACCTGAGCAGTGAATTTGGATATTAACACAAAAAGTTCTCCTTGCTGAATGCAGATAAGAAGAGGTTCTGCCCTTTTGACCACTGAGTTAGACAACAAACTGACCAATGACCCAAAACCCTGAAGGTCCTGTCCTTTGGCTCACAAATACTTGAATGATCTTTTTCCAAGGTCTTTGCCTGAACCACTGAACTACCAAAAAACAATTTTATTCCGAGTATAGTAGAGACAGCCACAGTCAATACTGCAAGTGAAGACAAGATTTAGGCTTTTGGGAATGTCAGTGTGTCTGTCTTTCTATTCACTGTCCATCATCTGTGCTTGAAATCAGCAGCCACCCAAATCTGCTTTTTGCAATGTTTTTTCTGTTCTTTATTTGGGTTTTCCAATGTGGTGTAGTAAACTGTAATTGTGGCAAATTCAAATGCAGCCTTTGTGTAACCTAAGCTCATCCATACCCAGGATCCATCATGCTTGTTCAAACACCTTTTTGGGGTGAGTGTGGATAAGCACAACCAGCAGGGTTTGGAAGGAGCCTTTCCATGAATCAGAGTTGGGATCCTGGTGAATTAGCCAGACACCCTTTGCCTCTGGTATTTGCAGAACTGCCTGAATCTTCTGTGATATCACTTTGCCATTGTCCTTGAAATCAAGATTTGTGATTATCCACTGTTAATGTTTGCCCAAAATATATGGTTTATACTTTTTTTTTTAATTTTGCTGAATGAGGTCTTCACTGAAATTGGGATCTGATCAGTGCTTTGAAGATTTTCAAAGAAGTATTATTTTTGCTGTTCTTAATTGCTGAAGAAGTGACTACTTTAGGGAATGCTGAAACAATCTTTCAGTAGTTATATCCAAAACAAAACAAGGATGCAGAGCACACAACCTTGATATTTAAATTATAATTTATGGTATGGCACCTTGAGTTCTGCATGAACAGAGATTGATTATATTTGAGATTATGGTTAATTTAAGACCTAAATATAAGGGGAAGCATATATATGGATTTTATATATTAAGTGTTTTAGTGCCTCATAGCAGAGGATTTAAACTTTAGTTTGAAAATTGGGCAGGTCATGAGGTCCTGTGCTGAAATTTCTGTGCTTTGAGGTAGAACAGGAAGGTTGGTGCTTATCCAGTGTGGGTTTTTTTTCTGAAAAGTGTTTGCCACCTTGTCCTGTCTGAAAGAGAGCACAGGTGGGATAAAGAAGGTGTTTCAGGTAGCACTACATTGGTCATGATATCTCTGTTTTACCTGCTGGCTTACCTGTGAGGACACATGGTTATTTTACCGATTAAAGAGCACTTCTGGAAGGGTGCAGAGACACCCTAAGCTCCCCTCCTCCATCCCCTTCTAACCAGATCCCTGCAAACTGTGTTTTATTTTCCCCAGCAATCATTTGTAGCAATACCTAGCTCTTTCAAAATAGGCTTTTAAGGTGTCAGTTTTGCTGCAGCACCTTTTGATTCACTCTCAGCTGAATTTACTGACTCCTTCAGTGCCCAAGAAATGCTGCCTTCACTATTAATTGTGTTATTGAGTATTACCCTGCACACTTACTGCTATCTTAAGCATAACATCACTATATCATACAGTCAGATAGACTTATTGTGCTAATAAAAAATACATTGAAGTTGTGGTGTGCTTCAGATCCTTTAGTCACAAGAGGCATTGCATTCAGAATGTGGAAATTAATATCCAACCCTCATACCTTATTTATAACCTATGTTTTCAGGTATTAATACTTAATCATTAATTTTTAATAATGTATACACCATTGGAATTGACTTGGAAGGAGATGGCATTCCCTTTACCATTCCTATAACAAAAATATTTGTAGAAATAAATACCCTACAGATTTAATGGTTAAATGTGCTGTCTGTGCTCAGCTGATCTGCTTGGTGAGCAGAACATGGGACAGGAATTGTTTGATTTTCTTCCTTACATATGGAATTACCCAACCTAGCTGGTTTAAATCACTCATTTGTAGCATTCATTACAGCAAGCCTGTGACAGGAATTGTGCAGCTGCTGAATTAAGGCCACGAAATTAGGTGATGCTTAATGCCTGAGAACCTAACCCTCCTTTAGAAAAACCTGTGTCCCCCACCCTGTCTGTGTTTTTAAAAGAGATAATATGAATCATCTCCTATAGTGATCATCCCCACTCATTCCCTGAATGCCTTTTATACTTTTATATTTGTTCCTCTAATGGAAAAGTGATTCTTAGTTCAGTAAGATGAAATCAATCAATAGACTCTGCTTCTTGGAGAAATTATATGACCCACTCTTCTAAAAACAAACAAAACTAAGTGTTTACCTTGGAACAAATGGAGGAGAGCTGTTCCTTGATCCTCCAGGTTTTTTTCCTGGGCAATCAAGGTTGTGTCCCATGGTGCTCAAACCTTAACATTAAAAAGATTACGGGCATCAAATCACTGGGGGAAATTGAGGACATGAACCATTCTGAAAGGGAATAGACACAGAGCCACAAGCAGAAAAAGGAGATAAGTGCAGAAAACACAGAAAATTGAAGGTCAGCCTCATCACGCTTTCAGAGTATGTAAAGGAAAAGATATTAGTGGTGGAGATTTGAACTTTTCTGCAGACATAAGATTTAAAGGCCTTAATGGGAACATCAGTTCTTTGCTGTGCATGGAGAGTATGGAAATCTTTCTCATGGATGTGCATAATGTCATCAAGAAGGAGAGATTTAGGCAGCAGCAGCTGTAACTTTAAAGAAACCTTTTCACTTGCTGTTTAAAGACACACTGGGGATGGCTTAGTCCAGGGGGGTTTTAATCAAAAAGAAGAGATTCAGGCAGATGTTGATCCCAGCAGACTGCTCAGCCTGGATCCTGTGCCCTTCCCTAATGGTATCAACTGCTGCTTTGCCTCAAAATGCTCCCATGGATGTCACAGCTGCCACCAGACTCAGGCCTTTAGGATGGATTTTTGCTGTTGTTTTGAGGAAACAATTTCAGTTTTCAGCAATATGTTCAACATCCTCGGACCAGAATGCATGCTTGCTGCACTTTGGGGCAGTTCCAGCCATTTCAGCTCTTGTTATGTCTTGTTTAGCTCAAGCTGTCTGGGTTATTAATAACAATACAGCCAACCTGAGGTGCTTTTCCAGGTAAAACTTACACGAAGCACTTTTATTCAAGCTGAAAAATCAGGACTTTAGGAGTGTGCCAGAGGTGACATTTCAGTGCTGGGCTGGGGCCAGCATGTGAGTGGAATCATTCCCAGTGAATTTAATGCATTTAGTCTGAAGGAACTCACAAAGAGGTGTCCACAGAAACAGAAAAACAACAAATGGTTGTCACCATGGGGTTATGGTGACCTGGAAAATTCTTCATAAATATCAGCAGCTGTTAATGACAAACACAGACATCTGCAGCAGAATCTGCTTTGCATGTATGTTCAAGGCTGCAGTGGTTGGTGGTTGTGTGGTCAGAAATGATCCACAGTGATTACAAATTTCTTTTAGCAGAGAGAGATGGGGACTGTTGAAGTCACCAGGAGGTGGTGAAAGTTCTTTAGAGCTGGTGGTTTTTGTGGTCACTGGAAAGCAAGATCACCTTTCAAGAAGCACTTGTTGAGTTTATTCTGTAATTGAGAAAAGGCTATTTCATAGAAATTGCTTCACTTCTGGAAAGCTCTACCCACCCCTTAGTAAATGAATGAAAAGGAAAGATTTGATTATGTGTGGAAGCTCACCTTACAGACCTTTAATATTGCTAAACAATCAGCTTGATTAGACATTAAGATTACTAACAAATTATGAGTGTTTAGTGATTGTCTTGACAAGTTTGGTTTCAACTGAACCCCTATTTTGTTACTGAATTATTGCTGTTATTTTTGAGGACTTGCCTGACTCCTTCTGACTGATTATCTTGCACTAACACCTCCTTCTCCTGCCTGCACATGCTATTGATGAGGTTTTTCACCTCTGGTAAATCTGGTATTTGGACTCTGGTTGCATGTAGTAGTCATTCTTAGCCTGAGGAGCTGGTTTGAGGAAATATCACTTAAATTTCTGTTTATTTACTGCTCTTTCTCTAGAAATTCACACATAATATCATTTTGTCATGGTGACATCTACAATGAGGAGTAGTAAACTAAGAGTGTTAAGATACAATATTTATAATACATAATTATGATTTTTCTATATCATGGAATTACATAGAAACTTATTTAATAAAATCATCCAGTGAGTTCTAAGTCCTGGACCAAAAAAGCTGGATATTAGTTAAATGACAATTGGACATATGAAAAATAAAGCTCCATTTTACAGGAACAACTAATTGTACTACAAGAGAAATAGATTTAAATGCATTGTCTCAATTGGATTTATTTACACCTTAGAGGATAAATTATCTTCCTTATAATTTGAAAATCTTTGGATTAACTGAGGGAGAGAAAATAAATGCAGAAAAGGCAACTTCTTGACAGTCTTGTCAATACACGCTTGGAACTGACAACATGAGAAATTATGGTATCAGCCTAAAAAATGGAACTCCTCAGGCTCTGAAAGCATGAGATGAAGATGATAACATCAGCATGCCAGAGCTGTGATATATGAATCCCCCAACCATCATGGAATAATCAATGGCTGCCACATGTATGACACTTTGTGTGTGTGTATAAAAAAGCGTAAATAAGTGTTACACGGCTCTGAGCAGCAGGGGAGAGAAGAATTGATGTATTTATTAACACTGTGCCTTGGCAAATGAGCACAAAGGTGGATACAGGAAACTCTCCCAGAGTTCAGAGAATTCTGTGGTCAGTTTTAACTTGGGTAATACCGTAAGAGCAAGGTGATAATTTAATGAGCTTTTTACAAGCATGTTCAACTTGTACTTGAGAATATCAGGCAAAATTGTGGAGAGGAACTTCAGATTGGTGGAATTAAGAAAAAAATTGGAATATTCAAGGGGAAGAAAATTTGCTATTAAAGAAATGAGTAGATGTGACTCTGCTTGCAGTGCCCAGATAAACTTCAGCTGTTCTGGGGCTTTTTGTGGGGATACAACACTGCTCTGGCTCTGCTGCTGTTTTTCCTAAACTGGACTGTTTTGGGGTTTATGTATTGTATTGTAGACACCCTGATAGGAACCTTCTGTTTCACTAAGTCTCTGAATCTTCACACAGATTCTGCACAGTTTGTAGGTTCTTGGGGTTTTCTCTTCAGCCAAGTGTGTTGAAATAGGTTTTGGCTGAGTCAGTAAGGTGGAGAAAGAAAAGTGTTTCTGACCTCTATTCATTTTTGGTTTCTGCCTTTAGGATTTGGCCTCTGGCTCATCTGCTTTGCATGACAGATCTTCAAAAAGCTGAGGAGAACCTTCCTTGTGTCCAGACAACGTGGATTGAGGATCCCATGCTGAGTGATCAGGATTCAGCTCCCTGCAGGTACCATTGCTCCTTCCAGCAGTTTTGGGATTCGTGAGGCTCTGGGATCAGACCAGGATCCTCATGCTGGGGATGGCACAGTGCTCTGAATGGTGATGGTGATGTTGTCATGGCTTTGCTCTTTAATCCCTTCCAAAAGGAAGGCCTGGCCTGGGATTTTCCATGGACAAGAACAGATATCCCATGGAAATCTGTGGGGATAAAGTGGCATCAGGATTGAGGCATTGCCTGTATCCCAGTCACTGGGAACACTGGCTGGTGTTGGCTTAGCAGGGTTTTTGTGTTTTACTCCTAAACTCAGCAAGCTCCTTCATCATCTGCCCATCTCTGACACTTTATAAATGAATATGAGCATCGTGCTGGCTTCTGCTCTGGTTCCAAATGTCAAACGAATGAACTTGAATGAAAATCTTGCCCGAATTGTTTCCCTTGTGTTTGACATTAGCAGAGAAGGTGAACCCAGGACATCAGTGTCCTTTTCCAGGTCTGTGGGTGTTTGTGAGAAGAGGGATGTTTATGTGGCTCTGCAAAGCCCCAGGGATCACCTGCTGAGCTTTGGGTGGTGCAGGATACACCTGTGATAAGGCTCTGGGTTATTTGTCATTTAACAGGAGTGGCAGCAGCTCATGATAGCAGAGGCATTAATTTTAGCTTGTTTCTCATGCATTTTCAGGCACACAGAGGTTTGTGTGCAGTGTCTGGGGCCCTGCTGACAGTTTTTGTCATTGCTGTTTGCAGGTGGGCTGGGAGGTTCTCTCATTTCTGTATCACCTTCCCTTTTTAAGAAGCACAAAATGGTTGCTAATTAGAAAGGATTCATTCCCAGTGGGATCAGTGCAGATATTCCTGGGATGCATTTGGGAAAGAGGAGCATTTAATTCCTCTTCTTCCTGTGTAAGAAGAGGAATTGAAATGTTAGGACATGAATTTCAGCCTTGAGCAGCAACAGCCACTGCACAGCTACTGACAGGAAATAAACCCAAAAACCAATTATGACAGTTTGTGAGAGAAAGCTTTCTTAGCCTTGTCCAGGTAAAGGATGCAATAAATCCCAAAGAAAGGAAAATAGAAATAATTCTTAGGGATTTGGGGAGGGGTGCTGCTCTATCCAGTAGGATATCTCTGTTTTAGGATGACATCATGCCATGCTGGAGAGCATTAGTTAAGCAATTGTTCACGCTGAGGCATTCTAACGAGTGTGGTGCTTCACACTTTGCTTTCCCCAGCAAGCATTGCTCTGTAATTTGTTTTTGCACTCCCATATTGTGTGGTCTCTGTAAAGTCACCATCAAAAATCGATCAGTGCTGAACTTGGGCTTCCAAATGCGTGCAAAAAAAGAAAAAAAAAAATCTGGCAACATTTGTCTCATGGCAACGGCTCTTGAGCACAGTGAAGGATGATGCAGGGGGCTGGAGAGGAGATTTCTTTGTTTCACATACACAGGGCATTCATTTTTCCGTGTTCCTCAGGTAAATCACCTTCCACCTCCAAAACTTGTGTGGAGATTCAATATTTCCTAGAAGTATTATTAATTAGGCTGAGTCATGTCACTTGTAGTGGTCTTCTTGTTACAAGCACTGAATTTGGGTTCATTTTCTGTTTGCTGTCAGACATTGCTAGCTCTGCCCTCTCCATGCTTTGCCAGGGTAAAGCAGCATCCTGAAAGGCCAGGATTCAGTGCTGATAGAAACATTTGCTGCCGTCTCACTTCACTTATTCTGATCCACGTGACAAAAGAACTGTTCCTACTGTTTTCATTTTCCCCTTGTTTCATTTCTTTATTCTCTCTCTTTTTTAAAAAATAGTTAACCTTATATTTCTGCTTTTAAAGTAACATTTTATTTTTTTCTTGTAATATTTTGGTTATCTTGCTCTTTGTGGAGTTTATGTGAGTTTGTTCTGAGCGTTGATGAAACAGACCTTAGGTATCCTTTTTTTTTTTAATATGTATATTTTTTTACATTATCTGATCCTGCTCAGCAAGGTTTTCAGTGTGTTTGTGTTCACTCTGGGGAGTGGGAAGACACAGAGAAAAATACACAAGGAGTGAAATGGGTTGGAATTGAAAAATGGCAATTTGAAGGTGCAGCCTGGGCACAGAACTTGGCATTTTGGGTGGAATTACATTGTTTTGTGTAGCCCTGTAACAGCCACTGAAGTCCACAGTGGTTACTCCTCTAGAAAGGGTGGTGTGTCTGTTTGAAGGCATCAGGAAAATCCATGTAATTATCTAAATGTTGTTATCAAATACTGCTGGCTGAGGTTTGATATTCAGCTCAGTTCCTGCTGGGCAGGCAGAGCTGACAATTCCTCATGGCAGGGCATGGGGATTGGGTTTCTCTCTCCCTGTGCCAGCAGGGAGCATTAAAAAAACCCCAAACCACCAGCCATGGGAAATATTGCACAGCTCTGGCTGTGCCTGTGCTGCAAATACATCCCAAACTTTATAAGGGTTTCCTTATGGCGTCTGGATTGTTTCTGGGGTGGTTCCTGCAGCAGCCCTTCCCGGGTGTGCCAAGGCTTTGTTGTGTTACTGTAGGTGTGAACAGAGCCCTGAGAGGGGACAGTGATTTGTCACACATTCCAAGAGCTGTTCTTCCTCTGGAGGAACGGATGTCTCCCAGGCTGGGGCGAAATCCCAAAAAGCTGATTGCTGCTTCCCTGGAATGACCATATTTCCTAGTGCAGTTCTTGTCAGCTTCTCATCCTGCAAAGTTCACACTATGAATAACACTGCAAATGTGGAATATTTAAAAGATGGCCTCCCCTGAATAATCCTGATGACTATTGAGACAAGTCAGCTCTTTCAGTTCATTTCTTTTGCATGGGTTCTTTTTTTCCCCTGGATTTTTCTTTCATCAATATTCCTTTTCCTAAAATATTAATCATATTTGATCTTTCTGTAGCTTGTAAGTTACTTTAAAGTTAAGAGGAAAATGGTGAGTATTTTCATGAGTGAATGCCTTGAATTAATGTTCTTATCATTAAGAAGGGTGACAGAGGTTTAGGTTAATGTATTTATTTGTGCATTAATGTAGCCTCAGCACTTATTTTGTCTGCCCGTGTTTCTAAGCATCAATTAGAAAATATATTCAAAGTGAACTTGATTTCCAGTGACTGTGCATAATAAATGGACATATGCTAAACATAATTACATATTTAAATGCATTAAACTGCAAGAATGATTTGGGATATTTCAGCAAAGCTCAGTGAAGAACTATGGCAACTATCTGCAGTAATTGCTCTAGATTTAATTGTACCATTAAAGGCATGAGTGTTTATATTGTAGCAATATAATCTGACTTAGGGAGAACTTGCAAAAACATGGCAAGTAATTGTAAGTTTTCTGTAACCAGTGCTATTTGTGTAGCAGCACAGTGATATCCCTATTCTCGTGGCAAGAGAAGTTCCAGTAAGATATCATTTATATTTATAAAGAACTCATTTTCTGGTGGCATAACATGCTTTAGATAGAATGGATTAGATTTTCAGATCTTCACATAAGCAAAATATCCTTGGGGGCTTTTGTTAAAATCACATAGGGGAAGATGGTCACAGAAGGAAAGCTCTACCTGACAAAAAAGTATTGCCAAATAATCTTTGTGTGAAATTAGTGCTTTCAGAAGGTAAAATATAGATGAAAGGACGCAGAGAGCTCCAGCCTTAGCCCTGGGAGTCAGAGGCACTCAAACCCCAGCCCATGGCTGCCTGAAGTATTTCAAAATGCCCTTTTCTGAGCACATGGTGCTCTCAATGTGCAAACAGGCTCAGGAAATAGGAGTTGCCACCACTTCTTTTTCTAAAATAACTTCCATCACTATTTTTTTTTTATTAGATACAAAACTGGAAAGCAAAGCAAACAAAAAGACAATTTGACATAATTTTGAATTTCAGTACTATGCCACCGAGCCATCAAATAAGCAACAGGGGCTTTGTTTCTGTTCTCTTTCTTGTTTTAAAAACCTATTCAAGGTCATGGTTTGAACAGAAAAGTAATTGGATTTGAGACACCATATGTTGTGGGATGCTTATGACATCCCTAATGAATGTTACAGGGTACTACTTCCAAAAAAAATGTTGACATTAGCACTGGAATGACTGTTGACATGAAAACTTTCATTAAGAGAAACATCTTGAAGTCAATCTCCTCTGTTTTTTCTTTTTTTTTTTTGCTTTCTCTCATCCACCCATCACAATAAGATGCCCAATCCTGAGACACAAAGGGCTTTGCTTGCCTTGCCTGCCACAATCACTCACCAGACTTTACTGCCCTCTCCCAGCACCTCCTGATTCACAGTGACAAATTCTGCACTATAAAAGCCACCAGGTTCCCTTGCTGAGTGTCTCTTGTTAGTCATTTCCCAGTATTTATGGTGCTGCTTGCACAGAGCATTATTCCTGTGCTCTCTTTTGTAAATCAGCTACAGGCAAATTCTGTTAAAAGAAAATATAGTTTTTTAGGCTGTGAAGTTTGGAGAAGTTTCTGTGTTTGTCTCTTTTGGTGTTTTTGTTTGAGAAGTGTGAAGGTGATCTCAATTTTTTCCCTTCTCCCTCTGCAGTGTAACTTTGAAGAGTCCTTTATGTAAAGAACCTCAATATCATTTTTTGTAGGGTTTGTTCTTCTCCTAAATGCCCCAAACAAGCAACTTTCTCGTTAATTTGTGAAAATTAATCCTACAACTGCAAATAAAGAGCAAATGTAGGAAAAGGATCTTGATGCTATTATTGTGAGGTGTTAACATTGCAGAGGTAATAAAACATAAAAAAATTCCCAGTAACCATGCAAACAAATACTATAAAGAAGCAAGCAGGTACAGTCCAACCACCTAACCTCATTGCTGTTTGAGATCTTTCTTCTCTGATCCATTTCATGTGGGTAGCAAGATCACAGCCTTTCCCATGTGCATGGAACCCAGGCAGTGCTGGCACTGCTTTATCAGCCAACCTCCTTTGTCTAGCTCAGAATTTGATTTCTTTCTTGAAAAAGTAGGACTAATTGATGCTCATACCATGAGAGAATGGTGCCAAAATGGTTGGTGGGAAAATCCACCTCTGCCCTGCTGGGGATTGTTTTGCTGTGCATGGGAAGTACCTGGGAACAGGACAATCTAAAAGACGCACTAATAATTCAACTAAATTAAAATGAATTTGAAATTAAACTAAAGAGCTGGCTGAGCTGCCAGAGCAAGAATGACCCAGGGAGGAAGGAGGTGGGTAAGCTCTGAGCTGAAAGCACCAGGGCTGTGCATCCTCAGTGCAATCTGGGGAAAAACCAGACAGTGCTTGAATAATAGATCTTTAGTAGAAATCAGCTGTTTATTAGAAGACTTGGTGAATTCTACCTGTTTTAGGTTGGGTTTTTGCTTGTTTTTGGTTTTTTGGCGTCTGTTTTATTTCCTTGGCTGTATCAGCCTTCCAAAAGGCAGAGCTGTGATATTTCAGTTGAGATTGTTAGACTCCCTGCAGAAACTTCACATGGGATAACAACTACATCCTCTGACATTTCCCATGCTGACAGCAAAGTCTTTCCCCTACGAGGAAGTTCTCTCTCTTTGTAAGACAAACAACAATAAGGAGGAGGGGGAACACCCAGTTTCTGAAAGCTGAAATTATTCCACAAATCTTCATCCTCTGTATTCTGAATTATGCAGGGATTCATCAAGACTTTAAAAAAGTCCAAGTCCTGTTGGTTTGGAGTTTGGGCTACACAATTGAGGATCTCAGGAGGTGATGTTTGCTTTTGATAGCTCACAGGATTTCAGGTGAAGCCACTGCTTGCAGGAGGGCAGAGTTGCAGTGATTTGGTTTTAGTTTCAGTGATTTATTTTCATTGTCTCAGCTGCCCAGCTGTGTGGATGGAGCATGGGCAGCACTTGGGTGAGATGTTTGTCAATGGAGTTCCATTCTTGTATTTTTTTTCTGCAGCTCGAGGAACACAGCTAGAAATAAATGTTTAATGAGTGAGGCCTCCAGTATTGCAAAACTTTGGCATGAATGTCTGAAAATGTCAGTATTGCTCCTATTGCTGTCAAATTTAAATGATGTCTGAAAGGAGGCAGCAAGCTGAAATCAGATTGCTGCTATGTTGCTGCATCATTAAGGGGAAAACTCAGGACAGAGGGAAAAGATAAATCTTTTCCATTTCTGATTCTCTCAAATTCTGTTTTCTGCTTATGACTCTCTATGTTTTAACTTTCCTGCATAAGATTTTTATCACATATTTGAATAGTAATATAATATTTCCTCATCATGTTGACATATTCTCACCTCTTTACCATGTGAGGTTTACCATCCCTTTCCCATCCAGCACTTTAAATATGAAATTTCTCCAGGAGTCCTTTGGGGCAGCTTTGCAGGGATGAACTTGCAGGGAGTTTGACTAAAATGGAGATTGTGCAAGTGAAGAAATGCATGAGGCATTTCTGGGGGTTTATTGACAGAACCCTTCAGGAGGGTTCACAAAATCCCTGAGAGTTCACAAAATCCTTGAGGAGGCACATCCAGAATGGTCCTTTAGGAATTGGGAAGTTCATTCTGACCTTCACTCAGCAACTCCCTTGACCAACCCAACCATTTTCCTGGTGCATTTGAATCACCTAAAGTGGAATTTCACAGCCTGGACTTTCCTTCTGGGACAAATCTAGCAATTTCCAGCTGTAATTCTGCTCCCCTTGGATTTACTTGTGGCTCCAGCTCTTTCTCCCCTCACAGGTTAGGAGCATCTGCTTTAAATTCATAAACTGTGTCAATATTTTCACTGTTTTTCTAATACTTCTAAGGACTTCCCCCCCACCCCATTAAAATACTAAGTGTTGCTTTGCTGTCCTTAGAAGATTTATTATGCTGTTTTTCATTTTCTGTTCAGAGTCTGTGTTTGACACATCTTTACTTATTAGAATAGAAGCCTGACACTGTGGGAAACAGAAAATGTTTGCCTGAATTACATTTCACATTATAAATGGAGCTTGTTCTTTGCCATACAAACAGGCTCCTGGAATAATTTCACGGTGTGCTGTTGAGAACTGTGCTGAGCCATTTGCCAGTAAATCAGCATCTCTTACAGTAAACTATCCCTGCTTTGTCAGCCACACAATCTGGGTAAGAAAATATAAAAAAAAAATAAAAATCCAAACATGGAGAAGTTGTAGTTTATCTCCCTGAAAAATTAGGAGTGTTTTAAGTTTAGGAACAAAATATCTGGAATAAATTTTGGGGCAGAGTCTGGAAATGTCCTGGCCCATTGCAATCCCTGCATCCTTCTGACAGGGAAAACCCAGGTAGTGGGTTGGGGTAATTAACTAGGGGTAGGGTTAGGATTGAGAAATCTATGGGGCCTGGAGATGTACTGTAGAACATGCAAACCATCTGCCTTTTTATTGTAAATCTGGTATTTGCATTGAAATACATTGGCCGTTTAAAATTTTCTGTTAACTCATGGATTTTAGGGATGGTTAGCTCCTGAAAACAGCAAAATTTTAGCTGTTTTTTCAGACTGGAAATTGGAAGTTTGGTATTTTTTACTCTGAACACTTTAAGAAGTAAAAAGATGGTACACTCTCCTCAATTTATATTAATGGTCGTGAGGAATACCCTGAATTTTGGAGGGGTTATATTTTCCTTTTGGTCTTTGCATTTAGGGCACAATCACATCCTGCTTTCCACCTTGTCTTCACCTGTTAATGGATATACCAACTCATTTCATATGATGTAATTTTTTGATGGCAGCTGAAATGTGCTGATTGCAGCAATAGTGTGTGTGAAGAAACTTCCCAATTCTCATATATTCATCACAGCATGGTGATTCTGTGTGATAAACACTGCTCAGAGCTGCTTTTGTAAAAGAAGGCTGCTGTTGCAAGTAACCTGGAGTGAAACCCCCAGAAAATGAAAATAGGGAGAGCAAAGGCAGGGTCTTTCAGAAGCAAGAAGGATTCTGAAGTACTATCATGGCTTTTTCCTTTGTTTTATAATAAATATTTTGAAATATCTTACTGCTTGACATAAAAACCACTTTAAAATGATTCCCACCAGCCCCCAATGTCTCTGGCTCCTGACAAATTAATGTCACACAAGCACCAATTAGTGCTGGCATTTCTTAAGGCCAAGATGTGCAACACTCAGAGCAAGCAGTGCTATTGATAAAAACAAGAATTAGGCTGATTTTAAAGCTGTTCTGATCTTTACAAACCAACTTCTTTTGCCTGAGTTCTTGAGCTGAGTGTTTGGATCAGCACAGGGAATACAACCTTGCACACCTTCACGTGTCTTTGTGATCTCAGCAGAGCACAATTTCTCTCTTCCTTCAGAGTATCTACTTGATAGAAATGTGAGAGGTTTCAAATGGTGAAAAAGGATGGGTTTTGTTTTATAGGAGTCTGTTTTATAATAAAATATCCAAGCTTCCAGGCACATCCTTGAGGTGTTTGCCTGCTGGTTCAGCCTTCAAGGCTGAACAGGAAGGTGGAAGGACAGATGTGTGTGATATCTACAGGTACAGTTTTGCTAAAGGTCTTTGCTTTCTGCTGTCATCCCAGAGATCTCTTCTAGTTCTGATTTTCTGCATAGGAATATTTTTCTTTTTGATTGAATTAAAGGAAAAACTGGGCTTTTAAAACCTGGCTGTTACATTGTTTTGAATGCTTCTTGAAACAGAGGGGTTTTTAGAGCATTGTAGATTTGAATTTTCTCATGATTTTTTAGCATCAGATGAGCTTGATAGTTTGGTACCTGTTTTGATATCATGTTCTTCACTGTGAGTGGACAAATCTGAGCATTTCTTCCCATTATTAGGTTCCAAATATCTGTTCCTGATCTGAATAACTGGTTCTGGACATCTAAGCAAGAGCACTGCTAAGCAGGAAAAACCCTTAATTCTAAGCTTCAGTTTTGTCCATTTCGACTGTAATCTTTGATTAAAACAAAAACCTAAGCAATTCTCAGCAAGAAATGGAGTTTCTTGGCTTGCAAAATGGAGTTGGACATGTTGGCAAATATATTTGTGGTGTCCCAGGGTGATTTCTCTCTCTCTCAATTTGCAGAGCTCCTACTCTGCAGCCTAATCCAAGGCACAGCAGGATTCCTTCCTAGGACCAGTCCTTCCTGTATCTCTCCTGCCCTTAAATCCCTTCAATCAGCCCTCAGTTAAACAGAAAATAGGGTTTATTACTTATTAAAAGTTTTAGAATGGAGGCCTGGCTTATCTTCCTTACCTTCTGCCACCGACAAACTTGGAGCAACAACTGCTGGATATTTGTCCAAAAATACAGATTGATGCATTGTGGAGTTTTATGCTCTCAGTAACTTTACTCTGCAGCCTAGGAGAAGTGAAAAGACCCCAAACAAGTGGGGGAAACAAGTTTATAAGTTATAGATCACTCCAGTGAGCTTCAACATGTTCCATGGTGCAAAGGGAGCATTAGGGATGGGAATTCATGGGGTCTCACCCCTCTGCAGGTTGGAAAAAACCCCCAAACCTGAAAAATCCCTCAATGTGCAAGAAGGTCAAACATGCGCTGTGTGAACTTGTTAAACACATTTATTGAGTTCTTGACAGTAACCAAACACAGTGAATGACCATTATAAACAAGAGAAAAGGCATTTGCTTTTACTTGGTCAGCTCCTGCTTTATCTGTAAAGAAAAAAATATCCCTTTCACCACCAATTTACAGGATTGAATGTTTGTCCCAATAATGGCTTCAGCAAGGAAAATGGCAATTTTAATGCTTCCACTGCTTTCTGCTTCTGAGCCCAGCTCCTGTTAATGATGGACCATAAAGTGGAGTTTAAGGTTATCCTCCTCTAAGTGCATTCCCAATTGTCATTAACTCACTTCAATGGGCTGCAAACAAAGAAATGAAGTAAAAAAAGGAGGGGAGGAAAAAGAAGGAAAAAAAAAAAAAGAAAAACACAAATAATGCAGCCACAAGTAGTAGAGGCTTATTATTTCAGAAAGGAAATGAGAAATCAAAGCAACTTTACTAAATTAATTTGTTAAACACATTTATTGAGTTGTTAATAGTAACCAACACAACGTATGACCTGTTGTAAAACAAGAAACAGAAAATGGATCAATTCTGATTTTGGCAAATCCTACTACAGATATGTGACAGAGGGAAATATTTCAATTTCCTTTATATTCTGCAGTGATATATTTACAATACTTATCTCTCAAAGTCTGTCTCTTTTTTAAAATGAAATTAACAGAAAGATCATAACCTAGAAATAAGTTTCCTTTACAGTAGTCTTGTTCTGTCTCGTCAGTATCCATGAATGATAGTGAAATAATGAGAGCTTTCCAAGGATTACTTGGCACACAGAACACAACTCCACTTTGATGCTGTACCGAGCCACCTTTTTTCTTTCTTTTTTTTTTTAATTTTTTTTTTTCAGTAGAGGGAGAAGGGGGGGAGAAGAGGAAGAATTTCATATGTACAAAGGCTGAAAAGTCTTTCTTTGTGACTCTAAATTAGTTCAGGAAAATCGTAATCACATTTACTGTAATACTGTCTTTTTATTTTTATATTTTTAATTTTTTTTTTAGTTTTTTTAAAATGGCCACCGATCATATGAATGAATTTGGAGGAGTTTCCAGCACGGCAGCTCTTTCCCCACAGCACGTGGTGAGCCCAGAGAGGGAGCTTGGGTGCATTGGAGATGATGTCAGTTCCCAGCAGGAGCATTCCACTGAGCATTTGGGTTCTGCCTGCTCTGTCTCACTCACTTGAGGAGCCATTCATTTACTGCAAGAGAAACAAACAGAAACAATTATGCTTTAATAAACTCCACACAGGAAACTGGTTTAACACTGGGAATCAAACTGATTAAACACTTAGACAAAATGTCTTAACAAAGCCAGGAGGTTCAGTTTCTTTCTGGTAAAGAATTATGTCTGAAAACACTGTTTTTTGTAAAGTATTGCAACTCAGTCATGAAAATGTCCTTTCTTTCCCAACCTTTCAGTGCTACTCTTTCATAATGGTGATATTCTGTGGCTAGCACAGACCTTTCTCATGGGAACTTTTCTCTTTTCTTTCTGTGTTTTATAAACAAAGATAAAGTTTGGATGTTATTCAAAACAGTTTCTTGGATGTGGACAGTTCAAGTCTGGCCAATCAGGCCTAGGGGGAAGCTTCGAACTGACCAATCCAGGTGACCTCTGAAAAATCTATATAAATTGGAATTAAATAATAAAATCACTCTTTTTATGCCACACTGAGAATCCAGGTCTGCTTTGTCTGCTAGTGGCTCAACAGCGACAATCCTCCTGCTGGGAGGGCTCTCCAACCCCATGATTTCAGGCACTACAGTTGTGTTCTTCAGCTCAGAGATGCAGGAGTGACACCAGAGCTCAGCTGTGAGCCACAGCCTGGCAGGGCAGGGCTCTCTCTACCTGCAGCTGACTGAGCTCCTTCCTTGGCTAATATCCTTCTTGACACAACACTTCCCAGTGGAGGTGCTTGTGATGCTGGTGCACCTTGAGATTGAAATTCAACCTTATCGATTATTAATTTTGTTTGAGATCAACTGTCATCAAGGTCAGCTCATCCCCCTTTGTGGGAGAGCAAACCAGAGCAAAATGCACTCTGCAAGGTGAGAAAACTTTTAAGTGAAGCTAGAAAATCAAGAGCCTGTCCTACTTACTTCTAAAAACATATCAGGTGTCCCAGGCTGGTTTTTTGTCATGCTTTTCCTGTGCATTCCCTCATCTATTCCAAATGTGTGACATTTGTCACTGTTATTCCCCAGATCTGGAGTTTTATGTGGTTTTATTTTTGTGCTTCATTGTGCCCTTGGATTTCTTGAAGAAAAGAGCTCAGTGCAAGCACAGAAAGGATTATCCTGGAGGTGGAACTTACCTCTATACTGTAGTTTCTGTGCTCTATTGTTTGGACAATCTTTTCCCTGTAAACTAAAGTTGATGTTGGTTCGGATACATCGATTGTTGAGAGGCTGGACTGGTCTGAAATTGTCACTCATGCTCAGAAATATCTGTGATGGCTGATTCTGGCTTAGCAGTCGTAAAGAATGCATCTATAAACACCAAAAAAAAAAGGGGGTTTTAGTACTGGGCTTTCCTGTAAGTAAACAACACACAACGCTGTTAAATTGATTAGTTATTAAATGGAAGTTTTTAATAAACACACACAAAAAAGGGTTTCTTTTAGTACTTACTTGCCTTTAAGTAAACAATATACAACACTATTAAATTGATTAGTTAATAAACGCAAGTAAAGGCTCTTCTGGTGACTGTGCAACTCTTAATAACTCAAGTCAACCAAAACCAGAGAGGGGAAAGAAAGTTGTAAATTACAAACCAGAAGTACTCAATACTTAAGTTAAAATTATAACAAGAAAGTATTTTCCATGTCAGTGTACAGTTTAAAAGGTTTGTTTATGACATTTTATGGGGAAATCGAGTAGCTGGGTTTTATGTACTAGAAGTCTTTCACAGCTTCCAGGGAAAACTTGAAACTTTTAGTACAGGACTTTCCTGTAAGTAAACAACACACAAGACTGTTAAATGGATTAGTTAATAAATGGAAGTAAACCAGAATTTCAGTGGTTTGTAGGCAGAAAGAGTTAACTTAAAACCCTTCCTTGTCTGAGCCCCACTTTAAATGAGAATAACCAGTTTTTTGGGGAGCAAATGGAAACAGCACTGAGGTGGTGCTACCTTTTTTAGCCTAGAAATGAAACTCCAGATGATTTTAGTAAAGGAGGTAACACAAAAGTGGATCTTCCTTGGAGCTCCAGGGGCAGTTCTGGAAGAATATCCACAAAAGCCAAACCCCCAGAGGGGTGAATACAGTTGGATAGGTTTGAGGAAATCAGCATAATTGATTTTTTTATCAATTTGGTGGACAAGTGGTGATGCAATTCCCCCCAGGTCAAGCCCCTTCTCTGGAGCCTCCCAGCCCTGTTACTAGTTGGACTTGTTGATGACAGTTTGTCTTGAAGATTTTGTTCTCCACCTTGGTTCCCAGGAAGAACCAAGACAGGAGAGGAGCCTTGTGCTTCCCAGGGCTTGGAGCTCTGCAATGGCTTTGGTTTTTCTAGCTGGGGGAAAGGTAGGGAAAAGTACTGGGAAGGTTACAAATACATATAAAAGAAAAAGAGGCAAAAAAAACCCCATCCAGCAGCAGAGTCCTTGGCTGAGCAGGGACCAAGTGGGATCTGCAGCACTGCATGGCAGCAGCTGGTGCCAAGCAAATGAACTTGATGAGTGACAAGAGCTAATTTCCTGAGCTTTGTAGCCATCAGTGCAGCTCTCAGTGAGGAGCCACAGCTCTGGGTGGTGCTGCTCCAGCAGCAGGCAGGGCAGGCAGGATGGGAAGGCAAAGTGACAGTGATGCTGCTGGAGCTGTGAAATGAATGCTGTTCCAAAGGGAGAGGCTCTCCCTGCTGACAGGGCTGTCAGGATCCTGCCTGGGCTGTGCCTGTGAGTGTTCCTACAGCAGGCTCTGGCCTCCTTTTGGGATGGTTTCCCAGCACAGAGGGAATTACTGGATGGTCCTGTGCAGCCAGCACTGCTTGGCAGAAGTGGCTCTTGTGGTGACACTGTGACTCTTAATGATCCAAGTCAACCAAAACCAGAGAGGGGAAAGAAAGTTGCAAATTACAAACCAGAAATCCTCAACAGGTCAGTTTAAAATGATAAAAAGAATGTATTTTCTGTGTCAGTGTACAGTTTTAAAAGGTTTGTTTATGGTATTTTATGGGGAAACCAGCAGCTGAGTTTTATCTACTGGGAATCTTTAACAGCTTCCAGGGAAAACTTGAGCTAGGCATTGCTTTTTCAGTCTGATACACAATGTAATTAGTAAGTATTCCTCAAAATCCATTAGCAGCACTAATAATGGAGGATATAACTAACTAACAATGAAGGATGTGAGTAACCATCAAAGCATGACAAGGAGTAAGTATCATGAGCTTATAGCCCATATGTAGTAGCACAGAGTCCAGAAATATTCTAATCCTTGTTTTGTACATTACTGTTGTCCCTAAAAATGTTGCTTGTAGGAAAATATTCAGGTCCTGTGTTTGAAAAGTTCCCAATATTCAGCACGTTTGCCCATGCTCAGCTGTGTCATTCTCCCAAATCACCCATTTAGAAAAGAAACAAATTGCTTTCTCTGCCCCCAGACTAAACTGGACAGAAGGAATATCACAAAAATAAAACATCTCAGGCTTTTTAAAGTCATCTTATTTACAATGTTAATATGATTTTAAATCCCAGAGCGATATTTAGGGTTGTTTTATTGTTCCTCATTTCATTTCTCAGGCCAGATTGCTCCTGCTGCCTGCTTGGGGCAGGCAGATGGTGGTTCAAGTATTCCTTGGGGTTCCACACACAGGAGAGGAGGGTTTAGTTCAGCTCACAGCTCACTGATGGAAACTCTGGAGAAGAGGGCAATTGGTGTTAAATTTTCTCTTTTCTGATGCCAGGCCTAGGACTGTGAGTTGTACAGAAATGTGGTTTTTGAGACTTTTCCCATTCTTTCCTCAGCAGCTTCATTTTGACTGTGAGATTGTGTTTTCTCTTGCCTAATTTGTCCTCCTTCTCTCTAAGAGGGGCTTCAAAATGTCAAACTGATCTTTTCCAAAGGTATTTGTGGTGTGTATCCTGTAATTTTGTTCTATGCCAGAAAGCACCAGCTAATTTTATTTCCAGAGGGCTGCAGATACTGTATCTCTGTCACATTAATGTGCTATCAACACATATTTATTATTATTTAAGACCTAGGAATAGCCTCTGTTATCCTTAATAACCTCAGTTACGTTTGTACAACACTGCTGGACTTGTTTTAGAGTCCCCAAATAACTGTTCACGGCATCACAGAAAAATTCAGCTTTGAAGAGACTGCTGGAAACCACTTGGTTCAAACCCCCCTAAAAAAAGGGTTCCCCTCAAAGAGTGTGTGATTAGATACTGATGGAGCTCTAAACAGCTAATATTTTTATTTTGACAAAAAAAAAACCCCTTCAGTGCTTTTGCAAACTGTATAAATTGCATGCAGAGATCCCCACATCAAAAGAGCTGAATCTGATTTTTTTATATCAAGCTATAAATATTGCATTTAAAATATTATTTTGTACCTCTCCTAGCTTGAGCAAGTTGTAAATTCTTTTACCTGCATCCTTGTTATGTAGACAGGTTTGTTCATTATTATCCAGCTTGCTGTTTCATAGCAGGGTGGGATTGTCATTGACCCATCATATGTAATGAAACTAGATGTCTCTGGATAAAGTTCCTCAATATTAAGCCCCTGTAGTAAGTATGCATCATCTGGAGAAGAAAGGAGGAAAACAAATCAGGTAAAAAAAAAAATTAAAATAAGTATGTAAATACACCACCCTTTTTATGTCTTCCAATTCCAGAACATGGTGTTCAGTTCTACCAAAGAATGAAGTTTAACAAATGCACATTTTTGGATGCCCCAGCAGTTTAGACAAGAACAAGCAACACAAACCATCCCTGACCCTGCTGGGTGGAACTGCTCTGAGCTTCCCATTCCCACCCTGAGAGCTGAGCAACCCAGGGAAACTCTGAACCTCCTTTAGGAACTGCAGCCAAAAGCTCTTTGGTGCTGCAGTTACTGATGGAGATGCAGCAGAGAATGCTGACTTCCCATCTTTTGGAGTGATGAACAATTTTTGCTCAACAAAGCCTCGGGAATGCCAAGAGAATTAAAACTTCACTGCACAGGAGGAAGCTGCAGTTAATGGATGGTAATAAAGCTGCTCCATGAGACTCCTGGCTCTTCATGTGCTCAGCAGGGTGGGTGCAGTGCCAGGGTGGGTGCAGTGCCAGCTCCCCCAGAAATCTGAACCCGGGGTGGAAAGCAGCACCAGGGTCTCTGTCTTTATTGTGAGCTCCCTGGGAATTAATGAGGTGTATTCCTCTGAGAAAAATTCACTCTGTGCATATGGACCAATGCATAATGAGATGTGGTTATGTCTTTCAAAATTCATCAGAATTCATCAGAATTCCTCAGCCTGCTCTGTGTTACCTGAACTATTTCCCTTAGGTAATGCTGGCCCTGCAGTACTTTTGGCAGTGCTGTAGGAACTAAAACTCAGCTTTTCCTGCCAAATCTTGGGCTGTAGGAGTTCATCCACTCAGGGATAAACATGTTTTATTACTGATACACTGCTGCCCGTGTGTGTCTCAGAGGAAGCTGGGGTGGTTCTGAGCTGTGATGTTGTGAGATCTCTTTGCCACCCTTCCCCTCTCCAGTTTGCAGGGGGAATATTAAAATGCAGGCAAGGCAAAGTGCACATCGAGCTGTGCTCTCCCTTTCAGTGCTCAACACGAGCTGGCCTTGATTGGCAGAGACATCCAAATGATCAAGGAAGTGTGTAAGAGCTAAAAAAGAAAGGAGTAATTTAACTTGAATTTAACATATTGTAGCTGAAGGACAAAACTTAGATGAGCAAAAGACTTGTCTCATACAATCTAGTGGGGAAAAAAAAAGAAGGGCTGCAGACTATTGTCTTGGGCAAGAGAAAATCAAAGAACACATGCAGAGCAAATGTGACCTTGTTTTTTATTTGAACAGAGCACAACCAACACGGTACAGGGTTTGGGGCAGAAATGTTGGCAGCTACAGCATCAGTTAAAGTGTCAAGGTGAGAGTGTAATGTTCACGCCTCATTGACCAGGGCCTTGCTGCTATTTCAGATTTTAAATGTGTTTGTTGTTTTACAAAATCAAATCTTGGCAGGTCCTCTCGAGTTTGTCAGAAACAGAGCCCTGTGCCCTGTTCCTGCAGCTGGAGCCAGGGAGGTTGTCCTGCTGGAGGATCCTCAAGCAGAGGGCAAAGTGCCATCAGTGTCTGGTGGTGGCTGACTGTCACCTTTTTGAACATGCCCAGCCTTCAGTGGCCCCTGGCCTGTGACAGCCTCCTTCTAAACCCAAATTTTCCAGACAGAAGTGTGAAAACAGAGTCAAAACGCAGTTAAATTTGAACAGGTAGAGATGACTGAATACACCTCTGTCCTATTCATTAAAAACATGATTTGCAGTGCACTGGTAATTTTGCTAGAATTGCATCAGAGGAGAGAGCTAATGCATTTTTTTTTCATGCCAGTGCCTGTTTTCAATGAGTCACCACACACTCCTCCCTTTCCCCCATGAACATTCTGCTCATTATTTATGAGCCATGGAGAGTGGTGTGTTTAGCTCCAAGTGGCACAGAGTCAGGCAGAGGAGATCCCTAAGGACCAAATCTGCTTTCTCACAGCCATATTGGCTGCAGCTGGGCTGAAATGATTTCAACCAGGTAGAATTTGCCCTGAAATGTTTGCTAGGAGATGGGAAGCTAGCTGAGGATTAATACAGATGGGGGATATTGATATGGGAAGCTGGAGGAAAATATCACTTCAGGAAAAGTGGAAGATAGGAGTGAATGGAGTAAGACTTTGTCCAAGAAAAAACAGTATTTATTAATGCCTATATATGGGTTATATTCCCATGGGCAGTCAGATGACTCCATGAGAAAAGACTACTCAATAAAGATTTGGTTATCCACATTTTCCCCACAAACAGCTCTGCCCTTTCCCCACATCTTGATGAATTTCCCATTCTGGAGCTGAAGCAGCCCTGGTGTGTTGGCATTAATACCAAACTGCAAAGTCTGGCCTTGCATTTCCTGCAAACATGGCATTTAAAATGCTCAAAAGCACCACGTGTGATCTCCTGCCAGGGACAAACTTCCTTTCCTAAAGCCATCCAGCCCTTCCTGGATCCTCAGCATCATTCCCATCCACATTTATTCCTTCCACAATCTGTTTCTCTCGAGCTGCTGGTGCCTTAGGGTGATTTCTGAACTCGTGAACTCTTCTCTCTACAAATTAGATTTCATTAGATTTCGCATTCATTTACATAAAGGCCTCGACTCTGACAATTGACTTAGGAAATGATGGAAATCTTTTTATCCCTAGGTTTGTAATAGACGTGTGGGGTCAGCTTTCCCAATGAATTGTTTATGTTCTCTTTATAATAATGCTTTTATGGTGAATATTGTTTGCTGAGTGAAGGAAGGTATCTTTGATTTTAAAGTTCATATCATGATAATCCAGAAAAGGATCCAGGTTAGATTCACAGAGTAAGGAACACAGAAATTCTCAGTTCCTCTGCTCACCAGACAGTGATAAGACCAACTTTTCATGTGGAATTTTGTGACTCTAGAAAGTTACCTTTTCTCCAGTGTTAAGCAAACACTGAGTGAAAGCTCATGTAGCATGGCTGTTTTGAAAGAAAACTGACTTCTCCCCTCAAATGGCACACTTGAAGAGGAATAATAAAGCAGTTTTTCTTTCAAGATACCCACACAGCTTCTGACTAAAGCCTGCTTGAAAGAACCCTTGTTTCAACTTGCTCACAGTCGATTCTTTGGGCTGTGATAACAGAATAAAATAAGCATTTAAAATCTCCTTAAAAATTCCTTGGGGTCCACTTTACTCCACTGCAGCCATTAATATCTAAGAGTAGAAATTTCCCTTTTAATGCATTTTGCCCGTGGAAATTTCACGCAGCGGCAGAGACAGCTCTTAATTTTCTTTCTGTTCTTTAAAAAAAAAATAAAATTATTTATGTTTTGAACTGTCCAGACTCTGAACCAGTGCTTCATTTATCATTCCCTCCACTCTCCTCTTGAGCACTCTGGGCTTGGGCATTTTGTCAGCACCGTGCTGAGTATTGACTTCAGGAGTGGAGCCTAAAGCAGAGGCTGAAAAACTCCAGCTGCTAAAGGCACACCAGAAATGCTCGCAGTGTAAGAGGTAAAATTAGTTTTCAGCAATGATGCTATAATCCATCATGCAAGACAACTGCAAAATTACTTTCAATAACACTTTCACGTTCCCAATTTACACTAAAAATTCCCAGTCAATACTTGTTACTACAGTAAGTAGCCCAGTGCCCTGTGGAATATTATGTGCATTGTGTCTGCCAGGGGTTTAATTTGAACAGATAAACTTAGGGAAAAGAGTGGTTACAAATTAAAGAAATTCTGTTAATCACTGCTTTTGCAGCCTGTGTTTTGTGCTTTCATTTTCATGGGAAATTTCATTTAGTGAGCCCAAATGAGGTGTGATTGGAATTGGGTTTCCATTCTAAGGAGACAAAACAAGCAGTGGAGGTTGTGGGATGCTGACAGCTCCAGAGAGGAGAGTTCCCACGGTAAATGCAGCATAAAAATGAAATATTTGGTATTGGGAAGGTGTGGCTCCGTGGGAGAACACCTGGCTGGTCCCCAGACAGGAGCTAGGAACATGGAATTTGTGGGTAAAAGAGCTGGAAAAAGCAAACACAACCTTTACATGAATTTCCCTTCTCCAGGGTGCTGCAGCAGCAGGGGCAGGCAGGAAGTTCTTACAGAATTTTTGCAAGGCATCAGGACAAGCAGTTTAAAAATGGGGCTGATCTGCTTCTTCCACACAGAGAAGGTGGCATTTAATACCTATAGAATTATGTGGAAAAGATGTTCTGAGGAGAACTCTCTGTCACCTCCTGTTCCATAGGTATTGTAGAGAACTGAGTTTTATCATTCTGGAAGCCTCTAATTACAAAGATGTAATGAGATTTGTTAACTGTCAGGTAAAATCAGAGAAACATCAGTGGGGTGGAAGGTGTGTGTGTTGCAGGAGAGGAGAAGGAACTATTTGGTTTTTGTTTGCTGTGTACTTTCTGGAAGTTAAATTCTGGTGTTGAACTTAGAACTTCAAGGCAGCTTGGAATATTTGAAAAAGGAAACGAGTTCTCAGGTGAAGAGGTTTAATTTGTTATATATTTTAGGTGAAGAGGTTTAATTTGTTATATATTTTTTTCATTACTTTATCTGCATCATCTTAATTAAGCGGCAGTTTTCCACAAGGTCAATAAACAAACATGGAATTACTGAGGATCATCAGTTCAAGGCTTTCCAAATGTCAATGCAACAAACACACTAGCTGTGTTAATGACCTCTTTCTGTATCTGTTAAATGCAGCAATAGTTGAATAGGAATTCTGTAACTTTTCTGTACCAAAAGAAAACAGTGATGAATACTAAATCCAGTGAATGGTGCAGCATCCTGACACACACTGATCTGATCTAATCCAGCCTGCTCCACATGTCCCTTTCATTGCTAACAATAGGCACTTTCTCCTGAGCATTCTGTGTGACTACAGTATATACATGTGTCAAATACAATTTCATTAATCTGTTGCACCTTCAGACATAAAACAGACTTTGAAGTTTAAAATTCATTTGATAAAGTGATGACCTAAGGAGATTTTTCACCTCCCTGGATTTATCCTGCAGAGTTGCTGGTGATGCAAACCTGGAATTTCTGCCCCTAACGAGGTGCCTCTTGTTTCAGGATCCCTAAATGTGTTGTTTGACACTGAAAGCACACAGCTGTTACCAGAGGAAATGAAAAGAAACTTACTCTTATACGTTATTCTCGTTATGGTGTCTCTGTTAAGCATACGATTTAGAAATGGATTTGATGACTCAGATACCTACAGAAGAGAAAATGCACAAGGTCAGAATCTTCTCACAAACATTTCCTTGCCAGAACTGCAGCTCCTCCACGTGTGCACACACACGCTCCCTCTCTCTCCTGATACTCCTCCAACTGGGTTCTGCCTTTTTTTCACTGTTGTGGGAGAAGGAAATGATTACTTAGTTTTTTTTCTAATGAAGCTTGATAGAAACTTGGTAAAATAAATATAAAACAGGGAATGGGAGAGGAGGGTGAGCATAAATTAATGCCTGAACAAAATAGTGAGCACAGGTTTCTTCTCCAACAGCTGTGATGGGATTTGCAGGTGGTTGATATAACTAGGCAGGATTTTCATTAGTATCCTATTATTTTATTTATTGACAATTTCCTGGAAGCAGGGTATTTTAATTGCAAATAGAAGTTCTCTTCCTCTGGTTTAAGTCTGGGTAACACAGGAGGTAACACCTCATGTCCAGGTGGAACTTCCCATGTTTCAGTTTCTGCCCCCTTGTTGCCTCTTTCCTGTTGCTCAGCAGCACCTGGTCCAGCCTTTGACACCTCCATGCAGGTATTTCTAAATATACTGACAATATCCCCTCTGTCTGCTCTTAATTTTTCCCTTTTTCATGAATTCTAGTCAGATTGTTGGGTCATAATGCAATAATTTTTGGTTGGGGAACAAAAAAAAAAGGTAGCCTAAAAGCCTAAATATCTTTCTTTAATATTAGACCTGTGTGAAAAGTGCCCTTTTATATCTAATTATTCACTATGCTCTGTGAAGTGCATATTTTAATTCTGAGGTTAATGCTGTGTTAGGAGCTTTATGAAATGGGATTAGACTACTAAGGGGAACTAGAAGATCTCCCATACCTAAGGTATGATGAGGTGAATTTTCAGCACTGCTCAGAAATACACACTTTTTAAACTGATAAAACAGAGATACATAATGGCAGAATATTGACAACATTTAAAGGGGAGAAATACATACAATTTCTCTCATACAAAATGAGAGAAAAGGTTTCTCCACTGTAGTTAAAGGCTTGAGAAAACCATGAAATCTTGAGTTCAGTGCTGCATCACTATAAATTATAGACCTAACTATGCACCTGGACTGCAACAGGATAAAGACTAAATAAAATATTCACATGTCTTTGCAGCTCTGGGAAATGGAAGGTATTAGAAGTTATACTTTTAATGATCTTTCAGTTTTGATAGTTCAGGATGTTTTAAATAACACTGTGAGCAAAACGGATTTTGCTGCCTTTGACACATCAGCATGACATGCCCTCTTTCCCAGGGCCTCAACCCACCAGGAGAGACTGAATGGATAAATTTAATGAAGAAACACTAAATCTGCAAGGCTAGTAACTTCTGTCACAGCCATTAATGTGTTACAAGTGATGTTTCTGACATTAGTTTTTTTTTTCCACCCTCCCTTATCCCTTTTAGCTTCCCTTCTCTTGTAAAAGCTTTGGAGCAGAGATGCTGTGCTCAGGTCAGGATGAAGCTATCTCTGGATTCCACATCAGAGCCTCTGGGCATTGCTGGAACATCATGAGGAGCCCAACTCCTCCATTTACAGCTCAGGGAAAAGTTTGCTGTCTGCATATTAGGAATGTGTAGTGCTGAATACTTACTTTCATAAATATGGAAACTACCACCAACCCATTAGGACTCTTTGCAGCTTCTGTGACATTTGTGTACAGCTCGTGGTTATAGTGGATCAGCTGAACCTGGAAAAGAGTGGAGGGAAGGATTACAACTGATGCCTTAGGATTTTAGCTTCTGTATTTTACAAGTATCTGTAATTTTAGTGTACAACTCTGGACTCCATATAAGGTGCTAAAGCTCCTGTTCTCAGCATTTTTAGACAAAACAATTCCTCTAAGCTCAAAATCCAAGGGCACCTTATTGTCTCAGGCCCCTAGATATGTAATTGTAATAATATGTAAGTGAATTTTTGGGAGGCAAACAGTGAATTTTTGAGAGGCAAACTTGGAGTAATTGACTTCATTACCTGAAGCTGTAATTGGAAGATTAAAGCTCGATATGCAAACAGAGAGAACTTACAAAGTATGGAAAACTCATGACCTGTTGTCCATTATGGGTGTATCCCCTCGAGTGGGCTTTCTCTGCCCTAAATGCACCTGGAAGGCCCTTCAATAACTGCTTATTAACCATGGCTATCAACAGCTGAACTGGGAAAAGGGTGAAGGAAGGATTACAATTAACCAGGGGCAAATCCCTCCCCACACACCCCCAGTTTGGATCAGGATCCCACCTCTGCTTTGGGCACTTTGGAGCAGGGCTGTGGTTTTAATAACTTCAGTCCCTATCTGACTCCAGCTGGCACAGCCCCAGCGTGTTTTCCCCTGAATTTCCAGGCAGTGAATTCCCCCCATCCAGCAGGGATTGCACTGCAGGGCTGACATCCTTTCCCTGCTCCAGCAGCCCTTGCCATGGGCACCAAGTGATCTGCACTCTGCAGCCTCCAGCCAAGCACAGAGCAGGCAGGGGTTGAAATAGATGCAGAAACATATGGGATATGGGTTTGGAGCTGTTAGAACCAGCACTGGCACCATTCAAGATACTGCTATTCCCTGGCCCCAGGTTCTGCAAACTTGGTTACAAAGGCTCCTGCAGTCACTGTAGTAACACAGCACTTAGTGTATTACTGTTAGCCAGGCTCTCCTTAGCTCCTGCAGCTTCCCTTCTGCTTTTTAGCTTTAGGAGTTGCTGGAACTTTTAAATTATGAAGGCACAGTTCTTCTCTCTCCTTGCCTATATAAATGTCTTACCCACAAGCTTGATATTTGATTTGTCTTCAATCACTAGACACTGTTACCATTTACATTGCAATTTGTAGCTTTTTTTTTTTAAAAGAAAAGATGAACAAAGTTAATGAACTGCTGTGGCACTTAAGTACTTCTGAACAGATGAAAGGCTAGTCAGCTTTATTTAGCCTGAAGATCTTTCTTAGTTTTCAGATGTCAATTAGGAAAGGAAGGTTTTTGTTCTGGCATTGTCAGAATTGCAGCAGCCTGATGTTCACATTTAAAAATCAGCTCTGTCTTTCACGTGCTGATAATTCTAAAGGCTGTCCAGATAAATTTCTGAACTTGCTGTGAATGAGATCAGTATTAACTTGGTTTATACCTGGTAATCTCTGTAACTATACAAATGGTCCAAGACTAAGATTGCCAGTAGGGAAATGTTGTTTTAATGTGCTGTCCAAGTTGATAATAAGGGAAAAAAACCAAAAACCTAAACCTCTCTAAAACAGGATTTAGTGCCTGCATTGGTGACTTTGTCTTTAGGATGAATGTGAGCTCTGGTTATTCAGCAGTGAAGCACAGTTGGGAGGATTTTTCTGCAGGAATGATGTCCCTACAGGATCTGCAGTGCACAACTGAGTCACACAGAGCAAACCTCACTTTGCCACCCATGCTCACCAATCCATGTGCTGCTCTGAACTGTAACAGCATCCCAAGTTATGTGTGACCCACACCATTATTATCTCAGACCGTGATAAGGAGAGAAATAAATGATCTCTTCCAACAGTTCTATTTCCCACACTCTGCTCCGACTGCAAAATGTATTCTTCTTGTAAGTAAATTACTCAGAATCTGATCTTGGAAGCTTTGTATAAAAGTCCCCCGAGCATTGTCCTCTCACCACTCCCCAAATCCCTTTGTGATGCTGTTTTAGTCCAATGCTTGGACATTGATGTAAAAAGGGGTACTGGAAATTCTGAAAGAGAACATTTGCATTAGTAAGATTGGAAGATTTTTGGTGTTTGGTGATTTTTACTATTTGCAGCCAACAGTTCACAGACCAACAAAATAAGGTGGTGGTCAGAAGTACTCCCATGATGTGTTAATTTCAATTTTTTTTGTCCTGTCTCAATTGGGAACTATTGGTTGGGTATTTTTGCAGTCCACCCAGCTGGCAGTTTTCAAGGCAAGCAAACAAACTGAACTGCAGTGAAAAAGTAAAAATGTCAAAGGAGCCAATGGAGTCCTCCACCAAATTCTGCCAGGCAGAAAGTAGAACAAATGAAGGTCTTGTAAAGAATTAATGAGAGCATTTACTGCACAGCACACCGAGGCTGTAATGCTCATTACTCATCACTTTGTGGTACCACTGAGCTCTGATAACATCACAGGTCTGGGGACTCTGAACTCACTGAAATTTTTAGGCTTAGTCACATATTTTTCTTTTTATGTCCAACTCTTCACTCTGGCAGCCCAACCAACTTGTGAATTATCAAGGAAATAAGTGATGAAATCTGCTTTAGACTAGACCTCCTTCTGTACAGAGTCCCAGAATAACAAGGAATTAGATAAACTCATTTTATATAACAAAGCAAGATGCTGAGTGCAGGAATGGGGAAAAGCAAGGGCCAAATTCTCCTCCCAGCCATGGGAGCCCTGAATGAACACCAAATCTTGTTCTGACTGATGTGACTTATGGAAATAAAACCTCTAAAGTATATACAGCCACATACAGGATATTTGTCCCAAACAAAGATCTCAGTGCTGAATGAAGAGATTTCTTTTTTTCTTCTCAAACCTGCTGTTTTTTCTGTGTTGGGGTTGTATCCTTCCTTCCTGCACCCAAATTAATTTTAAAGCTGTTTCCATGGTACCATGGTGAAATTAATTTTATTCAGGTTTATCTTTTTTTAAAGAAAAGGTTGACCATCTAAGGAGACATCATTTTCAAAGCTTCTCATATGACACAGACTAATTTAGCAAGACACAAGTGAATAAAAGTGTCTTAAACACAGAATACAACAGGATTAAAAATTTAATCCCTTATTAAATTCCCTATTAAATTCCCTTTGAGAATAATTTCTTTAAGTTGCCTGAAGTACCTGTGAATTTATGGTCTATATATAATATTACTGGAATCTTCCATGAAGGTGAAGCCACACCTAACTAAAATCACTCATATGTGAAAATCTCACTTTTCAAATGATGACACTGAATTCAAAGCAAATCACAAGAGCAGATTTACAATGCTGAAAGCACCCTTTGAGTCTAGTTTGGGTTTCAGGGCTCAAACACAACACAGAAACTTGTTATAAATCATTGATTTTCTCTGAAAGATTCCCCCTTTTAAGATTAATTTTCCACAGAACAACTGATAGCCCTTTGTTTTCCTCCAGCTACAGAAGTTCCATTCTGCAGGAAGAAGAAGAGAATTAAAATTAATTACTCTCTTTTAGCTGTTGAAAAAGCAAAATGTGGCCTTATTCTATCACCCAAGAATGTACATTAGACCACAACCAGAACTTTAAGCCTCTCCAGACTGTCCATTGCAGAACTTCTTTTTCCATAAACCTCTTGGGAGTAATAGAATCCCCTTTATTCTCACTTGAAGAGTTGTAATTGAGTGCATAAACATTTCTGATTTGTAAATGACAAGGGAGCTAAAGCATGAAGGAAATGGCAGCAGGGAACAGCCCATCTGTAAGCAGAATATTTGGATTACGTTGGGATATCTCATGGAGAGCAAGCACAAAGTAGGTTTGCAGCACAGCAGGCAACAAAAGCAAATGAAATGGCTCAGGAAGACAGGTTAAATGGTTGTTTTGATTCAGAGCTCCTGCAAGAAGTGTCTAAGATATCATTAAGAGAAAAAAATTAGGCGTTTTTGTTTTTCCAAAGTTTAATAAAAACAGCAAAAGAAATGCAGTTTCTGCATGGTTGTGCCCAGTGAGGAAAATAATTTTACTGAGTTAAAAGCTATTAATAAAAAGAGTTATTTCAGTGTTAAAATATAGTTGCTCTTACAGGTCTTGTAAAACCCTTTGGAAAGAGCAGAGATGTCTCATCACCCAAGAGTTATTTATGGCATTAATTTTGTGGGTATGAACAGGTATGAGATTGCTGTGCTATTGGTGTGACAAAACTATTCTAAAATCTGTCCTAAATGAAATTAAATGTACCTCCTGCTTTGAGGAAAGGTGTGAGAACGTGGAGCAGCTCCTCAGAACCTGTGCTCCTGATTTCTCTTGTTTTCCTGGACCAATCCCTGGCACTGGCACAGGGAAATTTTCTTCCCTTTGAAGAACAAACCCATATTCTCACACCCAGGGTACTCTACCGCACAATGTTAGGGTGGTTTTATCCACATCCTGATTAATTAATCCACAGATTTCCCTGGTTTTCTTTACATTATGAGCCCACAGCATGAGGTGCTCTTGCTTTGGTAATAAATTGGTGACATGAATTGTACATGACCACCTGTACTCCCTGCAGTTTGCTTTGCATTTGAGCAAACTATTGCAGTTCCAAGATTAAAATCAGTTAAAAAAATTAACTTTGCTATGTTAAACTTAGGAGAAATGCAAAAAAACCAGTTGCTTGAAATAATTTTTTACCTCTGACTCTTTTGATGTTCTCTTTATTAAAACCGAGGTTATTTAGGCTGCTGCTGACAAATGTGGTTTGTGCTTTTTTTTGTGTTTTTACTGGTTTTGACAGTTATTTTCTGATTCAAAAGAAATGTCTATAAACTACTGGTTTAATAGAAAGGCTTGTCATCCACATTTATAGCAACACGCCAGCAATTGTATCCTAGATAAATAAACAACATTAAAATCCTTTTTTACTTAGAAGAATAAGACTAGGAATGCATGAGAGGAGCTCATTTTTCTCCTGCTTCTGAGCAGACAGCTGTGCAGAGAAATGCAATAATCACGCAGCAAAGTGGAAAGGCAGTTGGGTTAACTACACTTGGCTGCAAAAATCTCCTTTATTAGCAATAATGGCAGGTCTGGAATTAGCACTGTAGCCATGATTGGTGTCTAACACTCCATTAGAGCAGTTGGTAACAAGAACTAACTTGCAATAAAAGGTGTTCAATAGTGAGCCTTGCCCAGGCTTCCCTGGTAGCTCAGTAACACTGGGTGTTATTTTCAGCATGAATTGTGGCTCCTAAAAAAGAATAAATAATATATATATATATAGAAAAGGATCTGCCTGAACCTGCTTTAGGATTGAAGAAGTTATCTCTAGTTATTTCTAGATGCCTTTTGGGCTGCTGATCTGGGATCTCACACTGCTGAGGCTGACAGAGCCCTACTCCTTGTTTATATGCAACCACTGCAGCTAGAAAATATATTAAAAAAAATTATCCTAATGAAATGTAGAAGATGAAGTCTTTCTCTTCAATATTTATATATATTCTGATTTCCTTCCTAAGTCTTTAATTTATTTGCAAGTAGGAAACAAGAGTAATTTAGATAATGTTTAAAACTTGATGTTTCTCTTAAGCATCCCCAGGACTACAGTAAAAAGTATAAATTACTGGCAAAAGAGACCAGATTGGCTGTGAATACCTCAGAATTTACTCTCAGGACTTTCACCTTTGTGCCAGCACCAAAATAAATGAAGTAAGTGATAGGCTGGAAAACCACAAGTGAGAGGTGATGGATTCCTGCCATCCAAATGCTGCTGGAAGTGCTGCCAGTGTCACAACCATTTCAGCTCCTCTGCACCCAGCAGGAAATGCAAGGAAGGAGAAATCCCAACTGAGCCCCAGAGGTGCAGAGAAGCTCCTGGGCTGCTGGTGGCTCAGGGTTTGTGACAGGGCAGCTCTTGCTGAGCCATCTGCTCCAAAGGTGGGGATTTTTGGCTGCCCTGCCACTCACCCACTCCTGTCACTCACTGTTAGAGGATGAGAGAGAGCTGGGTAAATACAAATAAATGGCACTGCTGTGCCACTCGCTCTGTGTGAGGATCAAACTGAAGTCTGAGGCTCACATGCTCAATGCTGATGATGTCTTGGCTGATGCAGAGTTTCACTGTGAGCTGTAATTTGGCTCTGACCCAATCCATCATCCACAAAAGTTGTGTCTTAAGAGAGAATAGGGGTAATGTAGGAATAAAAGCCCACTATTAGATGAGTCTATCATCATTTCTGGATTCGTGCAGGATTCTCTGCCTGAGCACTGCATTTAAATTGTTTTCTCATTTTAAATACAACAGATGCTCAGACACCACGATGATGAACTCAGTATAAACGCTCCATTTGGTGATTCAGTTACATAATGGAGCTCTGAATTTCTGCAAGAATTCTCTGTTTCTTCAGCAATCAGCCCAGGGAGCAGCAGAAAAATGGTTGCTGCAAGTCAAAAACGAGGGGAGGCAGTGATTGATGCTATTTCTGTTGTTCCCTGCCTTGCCCTGAGAGTCCAAAGGACACCAGAGCAGGTCACTGAGAGAGGAATTAGCAGCTCAAGCCTTCCCCAAAACCCACCACAGCTCTCAGTGCTCTTTGCCAAAGAACCATCTGGATCTCCAGTTCTGTTCAGGGGTTGGGCATGACGGGCAAGGGCAGACAGAGACACATCACAGACTGAAGAATCAAAGGATGAGCAAAAAAAAAAGAGAATTTGGTCTAGTGCAAATCTAGATCTTTGCCCTTTTGTCCTCATTTCATCATCCAGTAGGAAAAAATAAAGTTTAATATACCCAGTGTTAACCAACAAGTAAAAGTTGGTGTTAGGATTGCAAACCAGAAGGAGAAATAAGGGAATCAGCCGTTTAATCTGCTCTCTGGAGCATAGAAGTATATTGTTAAATTCAGAATGTTATTTTTCTGGGACTAAATGAAGCAGAGGATTTTATATTCTTAAAAGGCCAGGAATGTGTGTATGTGAGGAAAGCACAGAATAAAATTGAGGATGTATTTTAAGAATCTGTTGGTTTTGTCCATTGGAGAGGCTGTTGTAGCCAGGAGGGGGCTGATCCCTTCTCCCAGGTAAGAAGCATCTCCATAATGAATGTTATGTTATGTTATGTTTGTTATGTTATGTTATGGAGCTCAGTCTGTGTCACTGAGCCACCACAATGGCAATCTGTGACACGTCGCCCAGAAAAGGTGCAAAAAGATCAGAATACAAACAGTTCTGGCAGGAGACTCTGGAATTTCCACCTGATTTCCAGCACCTCGAAATATGGCAACAGGAAAACTTTTAAAGCCTGATAGGAGAGGAGGAAAAAAACCTAAATGGATGTAATTGCTAACAGTTGTTAAGTTCCTGTTTGAATGTAAATTGAGAGTTCAAACACAGAAGAGTTTGAGAAAGTGCAGCTTGATTCAAAATAGCCAAAAGCATTTCTGGAATGATGCTTTATTGAATTGTCAGAGGACCTTTAGGATATTAATGCTGTGGTAGATGGGATGATAAATGAGAGTCAAGTTTTTAGAAATGGTTCTGAGAAATCGAACACCTGTCAGAGGTGCAGAGTCAAAGACTCACAAAAAGTTGGCACAGATCTGCCCTGCAGGCAGAAGTGTTGTTTTTTTTTTTTTAGTTTTTATGTAAGAATATCCTGGAAGCTTGTTTTAAAGCTAAGGGAAGTGCAAGTGCCTTTTGCTGTTTATGTAAATTGCATAAGAGGCAGTTCCATGTTTGCAATTTAATAGGTAAATTTGAAGTTGAGAAATAGCAAGCAGGAAGAAAACAAGAGGACATGGATTATCTAAGAGCATGAGACAGCACAGCTCAAGGCAGACAACTATAAAATTATCTTGTTTCTGAATGACTTGAGTGGTGTTAAACTCAGCGGGGAAGATAAGTGACCCTTAGGAAGCAGAACTAAGCCAGTTATCTTTGTACAGTAAGCCCTTCAGCTTCCTCTGAAGGCTTTGGGGAGAGAAGCAGGGTGTTGGCAAACCCTGCTGAACGATGCAGGACAGGGATGTGATGGTGCTGGAAGGGGCAGCAGGAAACTCACATCTGCATTTCTATCAAATCCAACTTCCTCCATCAGACAACAGAAGTCGAAACTTTTTTTTTTTCCCATATTAGACAACAGAGTCTGTGTTCATTTTGCAGGTTAATTTATACGGCTGAAATGCTGGAAATGCTGGAATGGAAATACCTGAAATGCCAAAGAGATCTTTTCCCTTAATGAAACAAGATCAGGGAACATGCCATGCTCTAAAATGCTCAATTCTTGAAGCAACTCTAAGTTTTTTGGACTTTCTGCAGTTAGAAAAGGAGAATTTGGGCAGTGATTCAACTAGAAATCTTTGACATTTGTTTTGTCCATGCAGTAAACTCTTTTCTGCCCCTGCTCTGCCCAGGCTGGGTGCTCCCAGTGTGCCTGGAGTGCTGGGCTGTGGTAAAAACCCTGTTCCCTTGGGATTGATGCCAATCCCAGAAAATCGTGCCAATATTCCTGGCTGGAGGTGCACAGGGATGGAATGGCATTGCTTTTGTGCTGCTTGTTGTCAGGTGTGCAATGATGGCTTCACTCAAGCAATGTCTCCTGTGAGTTTTGTCTGTTCTTCCCTCATGCAATTACCATTCCCAAATTCTCCCAGCTGCACTTCCTCCAGTCAGTCCTAGTGCTGTGCCTGCCACCTCTTCCTTTATTTAATTCCTTTGTTATGTACCACATCCTCTGGTATGGCTTTTGCACAGCAGAAAAAACAAACCACCAACCAAACCCTTTCTCTTAGCACACGGATGAAATGGAGCTGAAAATTACTGCAGATAAAAATCCAGCTCTTTGAACTGTAATGCTCAGAATTCCTCAACCAAAGGAGGCACCTAATTGGAGATAATGTTGACTCTCTCTATGACTTTATTGCTTTGTCAAGCTTACATCATTAAGCATGTATTTCATTTCATTATCCTGCAGTAAACAGTTTGTTGTGCAGGGGAGATAGGCTGGGCTGTGGTGTCTGCAGGCAGAGCTGTGCTGTGCTCTAAATTCAGGCAGTGCTGTCTTGAACTTTTGAGTTGTGGAGCAACAGGGTAATTATCCTATTACCTTGCTAAAACATCTAATTATCTGCCAATGATGTGAAAAGCTGAGAACTTAAATGGGAGAAATTCAAATGGGAATGGAGCTGTTGATTTCTCTCATTGGCACTTGAACAATATCAATTTTCCAGGTTGTTGTGAGGGAAGGATTCCATGTGAAACTGTCAGTGGGGGGCTGCATATCACTGACAGGATTCCTTTTAAAAGATTGATTTCTGATTTTTATAAGCTTAATATATATGCAAAGGAAGTGTTTAGCTGTATAATTCATTTAAATATATATATATAATATTTAGTTTTACTGCATAACAAACGATGTGCTCCTGTTTCTGTAGCCTTTGCAAAGCTCATTATGTCAAGTTTAAAGGGAAACACACAGAAAGAAGGCAAAGAAAAAAAACTGGTTCTTCCTACTTTAAAAAAAATGTTGTTGACGTGTGAGCCCAGTAGAAATTCAGAATTCTGTCTCCAGTGTTCCCTGATCTCCTCAAGAAGTCCCTGAATTCTATTAAAAATTGCTGGTTTCTCAGCAAACTGCATGAAGAGTTTTTCCTGGGAGAAAGGTTTTAATAATTAAAATTAGTCAATACTGAAGCGCAGAAGGTTATTTGATCTTGCTCAGAAACTGACACTTTCCAGAAGGGGAAAAAAAAAAATGCAATCTCTCTGATAAATCACTTTGTGCAGAACTGGGAGTCAAGTAGAAGAAATTTGCTGCAGAAGAAAAGAGGGCAACTCACCAGGGGAATAGGTTTGCTCAAAACAATTGTGAGTCTGAACATCAAGGTTGAGATTTTTAGGACATTTCCAGAGAAAAAATCTCTAAGACTCTCAGGATGAGATGTAAAAATGCATTTGTTAGTATTTCAGGGCATTACAGCTCTCAACCACACGATATGAAGTTGCTGTTGGCTCTGGTGCTCCAGTCCAAATTTCAATTTGTCTGCTTTGCCCCTGTAGTTCCAACTCAGCTCAGCTGTTTTATCAAGTCAGGCTGGATTGCTGAGGCTGTCCACCTTCATTGGACAGACTGAAATGTGGCTCCTGTTGCCCCTGTCAGCCCTGGTCAGTGTCAGCAGGTGAGAAGATGGAACCAAAGCCATGTCTGTGCCCAGCAGGGCTGGCTTCCCTCTGAGCTCTGCTCCTTTCCAGCCTTCCCCTTCATGCTGCCTGTGCCACCCCAGCTGTGCTCCTTGCCAAATTCACACCCAAATATTCCCATTTTTGACCACCAAACCTCTCCCCTGTCCTTTTCTCACCCGTTTTTCCCTGTTCCTCAAAACCTGACATCCTTCCAAGGTCAGCACTGCCATCCAGCTGCTCCATCCCCCCCGGGCACCTCCTAGAGAGGCAAAATGCTCCTTAAATACACCCTGGCTCCTGTCTCAGTGGGTTCAGGGCTTGGGGGATATCTGAGGCCAGGCCACTGCTTTTCCAGGAGCTGTCCCAGTGGAAAGGGTAGTGCTGCTGCTCTGCCACCTGAACCACTCTGGGGATGCCACAGGTGGCTCTTGCAAGTGTTCTGGAAGCACAGAAGGATCAATTCAGGTGCTCTGGCAGTTTGCAGTTCCTCACCTTTTCTTTGTGTTAACTGCGTCTTTGCATTCTGATTTTTTAGCTCTGTTGTTGCATAATTAGAATCAACACATTTCAGGAAAAAAAATAAAAGATCCCAAATATTTCATTAACTGTGTTATAAAAATATTATTCTATTTTATCATCCAAGGAGGGCAGCATTAATGCACAACCTAAATGTACAGAATGATGCTGCAATTCAGCAGAACTGATGTTGTGGCTGAGCAAAAGCCCCAACCTCCTGAATTACTTTGACTTGTTTGATTCAGCCTGTTTGATCTCTCTCTGTGGCAGATCAGACGAGACAGCAGAGAGGGAGGCAAGAAAAGACTGTAGGGGCAAACAAGCTGAGAGAAGCACAACCAGCTTTTCTGCTCCCACTTCCCAACTTTAGAGCACTGAACTTGTGCATTCTGTGATTTTTGAGAAAAGTTTCTTCTGTGTTTTTAGAAGCACCACAAAGTACATACAGTATTTTGGAAAAAAAAATATTTAAAAAACCCCAGAAGAACTGAGTTTAACATAGAGGATGATTGGTAGAACAGGCACAGGCTTAATCTGCTCATACTCTGTGAGTGGGGAGGTGAAAGTTCTATATTTGTACTCTTGATTAATGATTTGATGTTCTTATCATATTTTCTGGAACTTCTAATTTTTTAGTAAGGAACACTAGAGCGGAACAGATTTTTTTAGCATCTTTCATTCTTATACTGTACTTTATAGCGAAGTATTCAAAATTCAGTAAGAGAAGAATTTATACTGAAGAATTTAGTGCAACCTATCTAAAGCAGGAGCAGCTCACATTGCTTCAGAATAGGAGGAGGAGGAAAATTTTTCATGAATCAAAACACCAAAGACAGCTTCTTACTAAACAAAGGAAAATATTTTCACCTAACCAACTATTAATGGTGGATTTTTCATCCAAACCAACTCAGCATTCACCTGCTGCTGGCTTATCTCACATTTATATTCATATGCACACACACACATGGTTTGGACTTCCAACTGTGCTGAGCATTTGAGAAAATTTGGCCCAAAAACTTGAAGGCTGATACACCACAGCAGGTCACAGCCTGCAGACCCCAAAGGCTGTGCTGTTTTTCCCCATATTGTTGGCAATAGTTTCACTGTCTGCAGCTGGAGGTGTTCACACAGCCACGTGTGGCTCTTTCACACACAGTGCTACTGCTGTAAATTACATTTCCAATCAGTTCAAATTGCAAAGGAAGCACCTCATGGTTATCCCAGTGCAGTTTGTACAAACTGCTGCAGCTCCACTCCCCCAGGAATGGTGTGAGCAAGGTGTGCAGGTGAATTGTGTGCATGTTCAGAGTGCTTTCCATGCTTCATTAACAGCAATTCATAAACACTTGTTCAGTCACAGCTCTCCTGATTAGTATCAATCTGCATCTCCAAGTGTGAAGACTGTCAAAATAATTAAATGGTTCAATAAGTCTGAGGCTATACACCCAAAATAAAATTACTATACATTCAGAAACATTTTAAAGAGGTATTTACCCCATCAGCATTCCATGAACTTCGAAGGCACATCTTGTAAATTATTTTTCACTGCTTCATTGATTTTTAATATTGTCAAATGCTCATGGCCTTACTGCAATTCAGAAGCACTTTGAAATCTACTTAGCTTGGCATATTCATTATTACAATATCAGGCATTGTTTTCATCTGCCTCTATCTCCAGATTTGCAAGTTTGGAGCTTTAAAAAGCAGCTGGTGAGAGGCAGGTTCAGGTAGAGAAGATAAAAGGCTTTCTGGGTGGCAGAATGGGTGGCAGAATATTTTGTATGATATGATATGGATTTTATATTTATTATAGTATATTCTGTATGGTGGGAGGTTCATGACTGTCCTTTCTTGCAGTTGGAGTTGCAGCTTGCACAGAGCACTGTCTTGGGGAGATGAATTCATGGTTTAAGGTGTCCATCAAAGACGTGAATGGAATGGAACCAAGGGATGAATTTTGAGCAATCAGGTGGCCCAAATTCTTGGCTCTTTGAGCACACCACGAGCTCTCATGTCCTGGTCTCCCCCCTGCCCTGCTGCTCCCCTGGCTGCAGTTCCCTCAGCCTGTCTCAGCCCACCCATTTGTAAAACAGCACATTAATTACCCTGCGAGCTAATTGATGGTTAATGGGGAACGTGCTGATTGCTCTGGAGCCAAAAGCACTGCCAAGGCTGTCATTAGTGTCTGCTGGGAGCAGCCAGCAGTCCCAGTGTCCAAGGGGACCATGACACCACTGGACATCCCCAAATCAGGATTTGGGCTCAAGCCCAGCTCAAAACAAAACAAGGAACTCAAAGGAGACAGATGGTTCCTTCCAGCTCCTCGTTGCACTTTTATTTTCCTCTTCATAAACATTAAAGGACAGATTTTCAGCTGATATAGGAGGATGCAGCTCAGTAATTCTGTTGGTTTTCTAGAATGCTACTTTTTCTCATTATTTCATTTTAAATGACATACATCTTTAGATTTAATAATGGTCATTCACTCTGAGTTATAAGCTGCCACTTTCAGAGCACGAAATAAGGAATACTATCTAGCAGTACACAGATAAAATTGATCTACTCCAAGCTGCCCAGAGATTGTTTGATGATCACAACCAAAATATTGATGAGTTTACAAGATCATTTGAAAGATGGATGGCATCAGAGAACTGATGTGGTATTCTTTGCTAGGAAAGGAGCCTGTGTCTCAAAAATTCTCTTTTCACCCTAATCTTTTGGTAACTTCTACACTATTAGCAATTTCTAGGTGCTTTATTATTTGGTAATACCTTGTGTACAGAAGAAAAAATTGCTATATATATATATTTGTGTATAAATGTATATATATATATATCTATGTTCATATATAAGCTCACAGTGGAGTTTGTATTTTACATTTAGATGGATTTAAATATTTTAAATCCTAGGGATTGCATCCTGTTTTTCTTGCACTGTGACCCACAATATTTGTTCTCCTGACATTAAAAACTGCACTGTGACCACACATCCCAACTTTACATCTGTCATCATCCCCATGGTTTCACTCATTTCCAGGGGGTTGTTAATGCAGATGAAGATTTGTGGGGATAAACCCCGAATATGCTGCCTGACAGCTCAAAATTCCAACAAAAGATTTCCAACTTTCTTTGAAGTACTCATCTTCAGTACTGAGTATATCTAAAAAATAGTGAGGTATTTTCAAATAGGCCACAGGAAAAAGGCTTTTGGAACAGTTTTTTTTTTTTTTTTTTTCTTTTTTTTTTGCCCTGCCATTTTTTCCTTTTATCATTTTCCTGGATTTCTAAAAGAAAATCCTGTGAGAACAGAACAGACTGACATTCATTAAAAATCTGGAAGAATAAGGGTGATTTTTTTTTTTTTTCCCTTTCTAATTAACTGCCCCAGGGAATGGCTCTACCAGTCAGGAGGAAGAACAGTTCCTCTATTGTGCCTTTTGTGACTGAGGAACAGTAGATGGGGAGGCTCTAAGCTATAAATCAAACACTGAAAATCCTCTTAACTGAACACACCCTTGGGCTTCACACAGAATAAGGCCTTGCACTAATCATAAGCAGAACTAGTTGGGATTTTTTTTTTTTTTTTTTGCTGAAACAGGGTTTTGCTGGAAAATGCTTATGTGTCAAAACCAAAGGACCTTGTGGAGGGAACTTGATTTCAAAGAGATTTTTTTTTTTTTCTGAAAGACAAGCAGAGACTATCAGAAAGCTCCCTGATTTCCAGCCAGTTTGGTTTGTGATTTATCCAGGAGCCTGCAGACCTGATGCCTCCAGGAGCTGGCTGGTTTTCCTGGGATGTCCCTGCCTGAGAAAGGGACAATAATGAGTGACAATAAAATGATGTTTGTGGGTCCAGACAGACTCCCAGAAGGACAACCTGGGTGCCAAGAGCATGGGGGCTTGGAGGCTCCTGTAGACAACTAGGCCTTACACCACAATTCCTGGGGCTGGGCTGGGAATTTCAGCCTTGGATGCACATGGAAATATTCCTGCCTGATGCTTCTTCCACAACAATCATTATTCCCAAAGCAGGAGGCTCAGGGCTGGGTTGAAACCACAGCAGCACCAAACCCCAGGCTTGTCCAAGAGCCACCTCACTGGGAATATCTAACTGCTCTGAAGGGAAAAACCGAGCAAAATGTGCCAAAACCTGCAGTAACTGGAGTATCTTTCTGTACTAATTTGTATTTTGAGTAAAACTGGCTCCACAACACTTTTTCTAACAGCCCACAAGCCCTTAAAGCCACAATACTCACAAGTGGGACTAGAGCTCTGTCTGGCCCTTTGATTATCAGATTTTGTCTCTGAAGTACAGGCATGTCCTGCTAAAGGAATGTGAGGTAAAGAGCACTTCAGGTTCTGCCCATGGTGGATTGTTCTGCAAATGCTTTATGTATTTTTAATGATGTTTTCATTGGTAGCATATTTTTGTGATATTTTATTGACCCTTCCCTGTTTTTTTATGTGAAGACAGCAAGCAATGAACCTGTCTTCTAAAGCACTTGACAGTGGCACACTTAGTAGTACTAATATGTCTTTTATCCTTTTCTGAATCAGAATTCTTTTTTTCAGGCAATTATGTTAATTCATCATTTATGCAAACTACCGTAAGCTTTTCTGTTCTCTCAAAAATAAATTAAAAAAAGAGGATAAAGGTTTTCTTCTTCTGCAGAATCTTGTAGAACCCCAAATTGAAAGCCACGCTCATGTAATGTTTTATTTGATGAATTTTAGTGCAGTGCAAGTGCTGCATTGAGAGTTGGGTGGGTTAGAGCAGGAGGAAGAAAGTTGGGTCTGCACAACCTCCTCAGGGTATTTCAGCCTTCAGGGAGGCAAAAAAGCAGCAGGGGATGAGAGCTGAGTGGCTGAGCTCCTGCAGCCATGGATGGTGCTGTTAATTCAGATTAATTCCTGTGCCAGCATGGGAAGGGATGGGAGCATCCCCACCTGCTGGGCTGGGGACATGGATGGAAATCATCAGCCTGGGCTGGAGGTGCTGGATGGGACTGATAGCTCAGCCCTGATCACTCTGTGCTTTGACTGCCACAGGAAATGGGGAGGGAGTTGCTAAAAGGGAGAAGAGCAAAAATTCCCTTAAAAAAATACACCAGATATATCCTGTTCTCATTGAACACGCCTTGGAAAATAAATTTTTAAAAAATCTGTTTTCTTTATTCATAAGTTTTGCATCTGGGAAGCTGTGACTGCTGTTTCTGGCCAGTCCTACACTGAAGGTTAAGCAGATTAAGGCTGTGTTGCCAACTGGTTCTGTTCTTAGCAGAATTTCCAGGGACTGCATGGCAGTGGCATGTTCATACCTCGATAAGGAAAAATGAATAAAATTCGAGATGATGGGAAGAGATGGACAGTAATGGACTTGCCTTTTCTAGTTAAAATCCAGAGCTCTCTTTGCCTTTGATAGGACTTTCAGAGTAATAACTTGGGGATGGTGCTTTTCTAATGTGCCTATGGCAAATCTTCAGTGACAAAATGTTTTCACGGCAGGTGGATTAAAAAACCCCAACCAAACCACTGAGAAGTAGCTGATCATAATGAATTAATTCCTACTGAATTTTAAACCACCAAATCTTGGGAGGTGTGTGCTGTAACATCCAGTCGAGTTTATACAGAGATAAGGATGCAGACAGATAAAGGTGAGATATTAAAAGATAAATGGAAAGAAAATGGACTTGGAATAAATGTGGTTTAACCTTGTCAATTCCAATTCTTCACAGCGTTAGCACTGATGCCACTGTGGCTGCTATCACCTGCATGGGATTTTAAAAGTAGGTATGCCTGAGAAACTGGTCTAACTGTAATAATTTTAGAAAGACATGCTTCTGAAATGATAACAAAACTGAATTTTGCTTCCCCTTGTTGTTTGTAAAATATCCCAATCCATTATCTGTCACAAATTTGTCTAAAGACAACAATATTTGGAAGTATTTCCTCCTCAGTTTTTATTGAAATTACAGAGATGGCTACAATGAAATACCTCCAATTGGAAGTATTTTGACTTTCTGGGAGGCAGTGCATGCCAGGAAAGGTCTACACTGCTGGAGGAAGGTCAAGTCAGTACTCTAAATGAAAACTGTAACTCTGCCACCTCCCAGCAATCCCTGAAATTGTAATGAAAAGGCAGCCAGAAACAACATGATTTAGTTGGCTTTTTACTAAGATATTAAAATGCCCTATAAGAAAGTGTTAAACCTGAAGTAAGGGACAAAGAGCCAGCAAAGAGTGGCTGAAGCCCCAGAAATAATCTGAAGGTCAGAGGCTGCCAGGGAGAGTTCCCAGGTTGTTAGTCTGATTCCTCTTCTCTGGAATGCTGCATTAAATACATTTGGGGAAAAAGTTAAAACTTCCAAACAGTGTGATGAGAATCTGATTACCAAGAGGCATAAAACATAAAACCCATTTCAAAATGCACAGAGTTCTTTGCCTGCAGAGGTAAATGACTCTTTAACTAATTAAAGAAGAGTCACCCTGTAGCTAGTGAAGTCACCCCAAGCAAATGATAATAATTTGGAATGAGGCAAAGTGAATACTTCAGAAGTGACACTGGAGGTTTAGAGTGCTGAATGTTTTCATGTCCCAGTGGGTTAAAAAAGCAAATCCTACAGCTGCTACTCTAAGCAGAAAAACTCCACCTTACTGCTTTGTGATGCTGGATTTTAAAATTGAGGCACCAGAGGGATTTAGACTGCAGTCAGTGACAGACTGTGCTCTCAGTACTCTGACACTCCCTTCCACTTCTCCCTCCCCCCAAAAAACAGAACAGTTGGTAACCAAAAAGTAAACATGTGCAAAAATAGATTTATTACCAAAGGAATCTGTTTCACTCTGTATCTGAGAAATTCAACATTTATTATTCCACGCAGCAGATATTTTGCTGTGTCCCATGCTACATTAATGAGCTGACATTGTCCTAGAGCTTGGACTTTGTTTGGACAACTCCTGCAGCTCTGCTAATGGATGGAGAGTTCATGAGATTCAGAAAAGTATTTCCAGCAAAAGGGAAGTTTTCTGGCAAGGAACACCCACATATGTGTAGATAATGAAATACAGCCCCTCTGAAAATCTGCCTGTATGGTTTCTTGAAATTCAGTGCAGGGAGTATCCATGGGGATTGTATCCCAAAATCCCCACAATGCAAGAGATGGAAACAAAATATTCCAGCCCCCAGAAATGGAGCTCCTCATATCAAGAACCTGGAATTTCCTATGCATAATCCAGGAATTTATGCTTTAGTAAAACATGGAGAAATCCAGGGAATGTGGATGCTTTCAGGCTTGGATGAGCAAACAGAGAAACATTTCTGGTTCTTGCTAGAACTGATTTGGGAGTGAATGTCCTGCTGCACGTCAGTGAAAATGACAGAGAGGATGTCACTGCTGGGAGCAGCTGGTACCCAAATTTGGTACCCAAATTCAACAGCCTGGCACTCACTGCTTGAGGAGAAACTCCCTTAGATAGCACACACAACATTTTCAAGGATTTAAAGATGCTTTTAGGAATCAGTTAATAATCTACAGAAATCAGGTGGCTTCTGTATTGTTTTTTGTCTGAAATCAATGTATTCAGTTATTGTAGAAAGTCTTACTGCAATTTTACCATGACTAAATCATCCAAATTATGACTTACTAAAAGACTGCTGTAAAAGTTCTTCATTTATTTATGTGAAATGGAACTTTTCACCTCCAGTGGCCACTCAAATGCCTCAGTAATCTGAGAAAATGAAAGCCTAAAGCAAAGATCCAAATCCTGCTTGGGTACCTGAACTTCAGTCTCAAATTTTAGAAGGGGTTAACCACTTGTTCTCAAGCACATTCCATCTCCAGATGGTATCTAATGGTTGGTTGGGATTATAAAATTAAATGCTTGTTCCTTTCAATTGTACGTTATAGTCAGTCTTTCTGCTAAAATACATAAATACAGAATTCTGCTCCTGTTTCTCTTAATTTGTATCCATGGAGAGCCACAGCTGCATCAGGTTGGGTCAGTAATTGAACTTCTGGGGTTTATCTGCCAAGAGAAACACCCTATTACAACCTGCTACAAATAAAACCATTTGACTTTTCCTTTTTTGCCTAAACTATCCTAAAATGCAGAGTTAGGCCTAGAATATGAACTGTAACTTCTTCCCCTTGAAAAAATAAAAAAAGAAGTCAAAAGCCTTATTTGTATTTCCATTGCTAATCAACTTTTAGAAAGGTGGAAATAATCCAGGAATGGTATTTATGAGAGGAGAAGCTGATTATACATGAAGTAAAATTCTTTATTGCTGTTATAAAGTTTGGTCATCATATAACTTGATTTGTGTAATTAAGGGTTTTTCCTAAGGGAGGGATAAACCAGGCTATTTCTGGAATCTAATTTTCCTTTAAAAATGGCAGTATGGCTACAGCAGCACGAATAGGAAAGCTGGGACTGCAGGAGTACCCTGGTGCTGCCTGGCAATGTGGCAATTCCTATAAAAATGAGTTGTACCGGCTGGGTATTTTTTTCTGTTTATGTATTTATGACCAATGATTTATGGTTGCTACACCTTCGGTGGATTTTATAACTTCTCCTGGCTATTGAAGTTTGGGATTTTTATTTAACAAGCATATATTACCCATGGCTTGAAGAAGACTGTCTAGCCAAAAAAATTACAGGAAGGAACATAAGTTAAAAGTCAACTACTCCACTTCAACAAAGTTAAAGATGAAACTGCTTTTGAAGGTCACTAAGGATTAAGATGTATTTTTAGCACGTAGCCAGTGCAGGAAGTTTACTGCCTTTTGATGTAAAATACACCACGAAAATTTCTGTTCCCTGTTCCTGGAAAGTAATCTTTCTTGTGGGCTCCAATAGAGTAGTTCAGAAGGAGAGGCTTTCCTTGGTGAGAAACACCAACTGCATTTTAAATGTTGCCTGTTTGCTGCTTACAGCACGTTATTCTGCCTGGTACTTTGACATTCCTATTTCTGCCACACAGCCATGGATGTTTAGATGTTTCTGCCTGGATCTGCACCCATTCCCAGCTTTTTGTTTGAAGGGATCACTCTGGCACTTTGTCTCCCCACAATTCTGTCTGTAAATCATGGAAATGTGTATGTAATAGTGAAAATCTTCCACAAAAAGAAAAAAATCTACAAAACTCGACTGGAACATGAACCCAAGCCAGTGGAATTGGGTGCAGCAGTTTGTTTGCATTTTTATTTGCACCCCTGCTCCTTATCCACCCACAGTTTAATGTGCAGAGATCGTGTGCTTTGAATTAAGAAATAGAACTACATAAGGGACAGAACGAAATAACATCAGAAATCTGGGATTTAAAAGGCCCTAGAATTCAGATTTTGGGAAAAATACTTTCAGGATGGTGCTGGGAGCTGGCAGGAGTGTGTCTGTCCTCCCACAGCCCAGAGCCAGGAGATCTCTCCTGGCAGAGCAGGGGGCAGTGCCATGGGGGATTTGTCTTTGAGTTTCTTTGGATGTTCCACTGGCACAGGGAGCAGAAGGGATGCTCAGATTTCTACTTTTCCTGGAGCATCCTGATGTGCCCCTCTGGCTTCTGGTGTCCCTGAAAGTTTGATCTAAATCAGGTGTTTGTCCCAACAGCCTTTGGTTAATTATTGCACATTGCTGCATGCAGTGCTGCTGGAATGATCCATTCTGTGCCAGACAGGAGAATACACAGTAAATTAAACCAAGCAAGCATTTCCTTTCATCGTCCTGTGCCACTGTGGTGTCCCATTGTCACCTGCTACTTTATTGCTGGGTTCAGGTGCAGACAGTGGATAATCCTCAGTAAGAACAGTAAGTGTATAAACCCATAAGCCTGAGCACCTTCAGGACTTGTCGACAAAACCTTTGCTTAGAGTCTTGATTTATCATCTTACTGCATTTTGAGAAGTATTTTGGGAATGTTTGGAAATGGTGTTGGTTAAGTTTTACTTTATGAAATAACAGAGGTCGCCAAGTCTGCCTCCTGCAAGCTCTGCTGTCCTTGGACCACACTTTTGAGTTTTTTTCCTAATGATGATGTTTTTAAACCCAAAGGGCTCTGCTGTGCAGAGGGAGAGGTGTCCATTCCATCCCTCTAATTTGGGAGGGGAGACAGAGCAGGCAGGCTGCTGCTAAAACTGATCTCCTTTAAAGAGCCTCATTTCCTTAAAAAGCCAGTGGAGGGTGGAAAGGAATTTCCATTGGATGATTCAGAGCTCTTGAATCACCACGGTCAGGTGTGAATGTTCCTGAGTCTGTGCTGACACATGGCTCAGCTCTATCTCCTGTTATATTCACAAGCAGTAAAAGCCCATTTAACTTTAAACATAAAATTCAGTTTGGTTTAGAAAAACACAATAACCCTGCATGGGCCATTCACTTATGAGCTGGACTCGATGATCCTTGTGGGTTCCTTCAGCTCAGAGTATTCTGGGATGAGTAAGTGTCTTTTTGGACTTCAACCCTGCTTTTTATGGATATTGTATAAAATTTTGGGTGAAGCCATCTGTAATCTTTAGTGAGGACAGAGATGCATTCCTACAAGTGAAGCACATATCCATCTCCCAGTGATTTTGAATTACTCAGGGGAGCAGTCTCCCTACACTTTAGTGATGACAATACTACCACCTCTCCCTGATTTATATTCTGTTCCTAGAGCAATTTAATTCGTTACCCTATTGACTTTCTCCTTTGAAGCTCAACATTAATCTGAAGGTTATACAGATTTTTACAGAGATTTTACTAAACCTCCCTTCCATCAGACACATGTTCCCTCAGCTGGTATTTCTTTCAGAGGCTTATTTTTCAACATTAACAAGCACTGGGGTACACTAAACTTATCTTCTGGCTGATATACTTAAAAATGACCTGCACCACTTCCAAAGTGTAATACCAGTGGTCTGTGGCAACTGAAAAATATGGATTTTGAGCTTCCTCCTGTGAGCTGTGGGCAGCAGGGCAGAGGTTATTGGCTCTGTGAGCACCTGGAGGAGTGGGGTTGGGAACAAGGAGGAGATTCCTGTCCTCCCTCCTCACTGGCATCACTGATTTAATCCTCCTTCCCTGAGGATGAGGTGTTAGCACAATCTGATTTCAAATGACCCCACCTTGAGGTGTTTTGGGGAGGCTGGTGGGAACCTCACAGGCAAGTCAGGGGTGTACACAAGGTCTCAGTGTACAGACAAAGCCTCTGTTTGTGATTTAACAATTCCAAGTACTCTAACTCTGCTGCAGGCTGGATTAAAGTATTTCAGCTGTTCTCATAGGCTGTCTGTCTGACAGTCCTGCTTCTAAAAATATCCCAAGTTGGATTTATGACACTGATCTCCCTGATAAGTAATCCTTTACTATCAGTGGAAGTCCCCCACTCACACAGAACACACCTGCAGTTCAAGAAATTGCAGTTAAAGAGGAGGTTGGTGATCCAGAATTTCCAGCTTCTCCCTTCAATTCCCATTTTCTTGTATTTTTGTTTTGGTTTTCTCAGCGGCTTTTAGTAGCAGCGAAAGTAAATCTCAGTTCCAAACTATGTGTACAGCAAGAGGTGTCCATTTATTCAGATCCTGTTCTCACTGCCATTTTAATTCTTCTCTAGCAGCTGAAATCATTGTGTGTTTTTAATGGGTCCATGGGTTTTTGGAAGGGTGGGCAGAGAAGAAATATATTTTTTTTTCGTGTGTTGTGGACTCTGGGCTCTTGTTTTAAACTCTCCAGGCACTAAGTCTGTGAGAAGTGCATAACCCCAAATAATTAAGCTCCTTGACTTTGTGCCTTGGCACTGATAAGGCTGCCAGGATGCACAGCCCCAGAGTGATTGGAGGTCTCCTGCAGCACATTTTTAATTTTTATGCTCAGGAAAAAAAATGGACCATAAAAATTTTTTATGCCTTTGCCACATGGTAAAGTTAAAGGGTCCCATTTTCACCATGAACCTTTTGGAAGTTGTTACCTTTTTTATTTTAACAAGGCAGACAGTGCCTGAACCACTGCACTCAGGGCAATTCTGCTGCTTTGTAGTGCTGCTGTGTGAATGGAAAATGGTCTTTTTCACTAAATGCTACAGACTCCGAAGCATTAAAACCTGTTTTGCATAGAGGCATTAGGCAGCAGCCACAAATGATTGGTGTCTTAGTTGGAGACTTTGCCTAAGCCAAGATTTTCTTTTAATCATTATAATACAGTAGGATGCTCCTGCAAAGAACAGGGAATTAAACCCACTCAAGTCTGCATCACAGGGACAAGTAAACGCTCCATTTATTTATTTAAGAATCCCAAAGCCTGCCTGCCTTTCCGTGTGACCAGTGCCAAACATATTGATAAGCTGATACACAGTTTTAAAGCCCTTAAACTATTTAAACATTAGCTCAATTATTCTGTCTGCTAAAGTGATAATTGGGGGCTAGAAGGTAACCAGATTATTGTCGGGATCTCTCTTGGCAGCCTTTAACACCTAGTTATAAGCTAAAGCCTGGAAATTACAAGCCTCTCAGTATCACTCAGTCTACAGCACATTTTGAAGCAATTTGCTATTTCTAGGCTGTTTTTCATGCCATGGTACCACTGCAGTGCTCTCCAGCTTGCTCTGAGTGCCTGTCCAAATGCAGAACCAGGCAATAAAGATCCCTAAAATAAATAGTGTGGATGTCAGGTGGGATTTCCAGGTGTGCAAAGGACATTGCAGCTGGTTCAAGGTGTATTGGGGCTGTTTAAGGCTTCTGCTTTGTCTGGACTAGGATTTAATTTGGGTCTGGGCCAGTTTAAGTCTGGCAGTGCTGGGAGGGAGAGGAGCAGCCCTGTCCCCTGCCCTCCCCCTGTCTCTCTGATATCCTGACTCTAACATGTCTTGGAGTGAAAACGAGGGGAGAGACGTGGATGGGAATGGAGGAAAGGAGCAGCAGGACTAATCTGATTGTGATCTGCTGGAATGGCTCACCCTTCCTGGGTCACTTCACACTTGGGAACTGTTTCCCCAGCAAAGCAGAGGTTTCTGCAAAGCCCACAGACGGTTTGTCCAACAGAGCTGGACCAGCAGTGCCCTGGCAGCTCAGGGTGCAATCAGCACTCACTCTGTGCACTCCTGCAATGATTTCTCCCTGCTTGCTAAAGCCCAGGCCAGCAAATATTCATTGCTTTTCTTACCTGCACCAGCTGAATTACACTGATGAACCCAGGCAGGTATTCTTCTTTATCCCATCCCCTCTGACAGCATTATCCAAGGCAGGGGTGAATAGGAATTAGCAGCAAGGCTTGGGAGCACCAGTTCCATCACAGAGACTCTCCCAGGAAGTCACCTGGCTTGGTTACAGCTTTCCCCCTCCACTGCTGGGAGATGCTGCATCCCCCAGTGCTGAGAGCTCATGGAAGATCATTCATTTCTCCAGGCAGCACTGCTTGGGTGGCTGTGCCTTATCAGTGCCAAGGAGCCTCATTATTTGGGGTTAGGCACTTCTCACAAGCTCAGTGGCTGGAGACTTTGAAAGAAGAGCCCAGAGTCCACAACACATGAAAAAAAAAAATTATTCCTTTCCCATCCTTCCAAAACCTTATGGAGCAATTATAAACACACATTGATTTCATCTGCTGCAGAATTAAAATGAAAGGGAGAACAGGCTCTAAATAAATGGACACTTGAATAACTCCATCAGCTGCTGCCCTTCCCTGGAAACCTGCAGCCATTCAGCACCATGGGTTTGCACAAGCAGCTGGGCTTGTACTTTGGAACAGTGCTCTGCAAATAAGAGTTAATTGTGCAAGTGTAGGTTTGATTAGGAATTAATGCTTGAGCTTATTGGAGCTCACCTGCCCACCTGCCCAAACCAGCTTCTGGAACCTTGAAAAACACACCCTGAAGGGACAGAATTCAGCTCAGCATCTGGAAAGGAGTCTGCACTCTGCCTGCTGTCTGTCTGGGCTCTGTTTCAAGGGAGATGCATCTCTACAGAGTGATTTGTCTGCTCTGACAGTCCCACCTCTGGCTACCAGGACTGATCATCTCCTGCAGGTGCTGAGCTCTTTCTGTTCCCTGCAGGAGGAATTCAGGTGAATTCTGCACACTCTGCAGATCCAGCTGGGCCTGACTGACTGGCAGCAGCTTCCACTTAGCTCAGTTTTCTGCTTTTATTAAGAAAAACTTGAGGTCTCTTTTAGAAAACACCAAATATTAACAGTACTCCAGAACTCCTTTCAAAACCAGCAGAGTCTAGTTAAGTATTTACATTAGGTATTGCCAAACAATGCTCTACATGTTTACATTTTATCCCAGGAATGATGAATAAAAAACCCTAAAAACTCATAAAACCATCTGAAATTATGGTGATACATCACAAGTGCAATGCTATGTTTCAACCAGATTTTTGCTTTCTTGTTCAACTTTTTTTTTTTGTTTGAATATTGCTCTTGTGTAAGTCTGAGCAGCAAAGCAAAGCCCTTGTTTACTACAGCATCCTTTACTTTCAGCCTTTAAAGGAGCAGCTCTCACTTAGAGAATTTTAACAAAGGGAACCAAAATCAGTTGTGTAAGACATGAGTAATTTCACAAAAAAAAGCTGCCACTGGCTATATGTAGCTTATAAAACAAAGCCAATGATTACCATCAATTATAACACCATCATTTGACAACTCTGCAATTAATTTCTTACTCTTAAATAACTGCTGTTGCTCAGTGCCAAAGAAAATGCCACACATTAACTGACTCATCACCAGTCTGTGATGCATGGTACAGATGTTAATTTGATTACTCATCTCTGAGAAAATAAGGGCTTTATGATTAAAAAGCTGTTCTTTTTTTGGTATTCTGGAAGAATGCTAACAGAGTGTCTTTAAAAATAATCCCTACAGTAGCACAGAGTCGCTGTGAAGCTTTATTTTGAGTTGTAGAGTTGGATGCTGGGTAGCTCAGAGCCATGACCCAAGCTGCAGGAGGATGGGTACTACAAATCTTGTGCATTTCCTCTGGGTGAAAATATTCCTATGGAAGGAAAATGGGAAAATCCCACTTTGTTTGTCCCAGAAAGTCTGCAAACTCTATTGTACATCTTGGAAAAGTGCTCCATCTAAGACACTAAGATATTTATCCAGCAAGGAGAATGGGCCATTCTGGACCAGGTATCAGGATCATGAAATTATGGTATTTCCTGGGACACTTACAGACATGTATTTAACGCACACCATGAGTGTTCTGCCAGGGACTGCATGTCCAGTTAACTTTATTTCTTGAGCAGAGTCGTACGGAATCATCTCCAAAATCAAGCATCACCTTATTTTTGCATGAATCCAAGAATGGTGCTCAATGCAAAGTGTTACACACCAGTGAGGAGCAAAAGTAGCACTTCTGTAGAATTTGAAGCACTTCCAGCATTACTTTGTGGTTAATGTCATATTTACCTTTACAAGAGAGATAACCAATGAGACCTGAGTACTTCATGAGCAGCACAGATGAGGACAGAGGGTGTCTCTGCATACAATAAACACAGGAGTGTCACTTGTAGATATGAGTCACAACATTTCCAGTGCACGGGCACCAAAACAAGGCAATGCCCCGATTTTCAGAATGGCTACAGGGCAACAACTTTTAGAGAGGAACTTGCAAACACCTTCAGGCAGAAAAAGGAGGGTAATTCCCAGACATACCTCCCCAGAGAAGGCCTGGCCGTTGAGGAGGTGCTCTGAGCCCTGGCTGTCCTCACTGCCGAAGTGTAACCGGATCTCCTCCAGCCGGTGGCTGTAGGTCATGGGGCCTCCCGAGATGTTCACCAGGTGCTCCTTGTCCAGCCTGAGGGACACGTGTCTGCCCGTGTTGTACATCGTCCCACTCACCTGAAAAACAAGAAAACAATCGTTTATTCAAAATAATTTGCAAATCTCAGGAATTCTTTGCGCGCGTTTGGAGATTTTCCTCCTTACGCTCTGTCGCGTCTCGTGCTGGTGAGATATAACACCCAACCTCGGGTCACACTGCAATTTCTGCTTCCAACCCTGCTCTGTGTGCTCAAATATTTTGTTAAAAGCCTATGTACACATCTTAGCCCTGGGCTGACGTGGTGAATGGGATTGTTGCACTCCTAATTAAGCAGGTTTTTAGAGTACTTTTCATGCCAGAGCTGAAGAATGGCTTCATTTCAAAATTTCTGCACTGGAAATGGGAACATTTCAGCTGACATAAATTATTTAAGTACACTTGAACAAATCTGGAATTTAACTCCTTTTTCCTTCTTTCAATATTTATAACGAAGTTACCCAAAAGTAAAGGTGCTGCAAAAAGCAGAGATGCAATTATTCATTACTAGGGAACTCTACTCCTCCTGGAGCTGAAGGTAAAAACTTTCACTGTCTTCCCACACAAATCTCTTTGTTTTGTTATTAATATTTTATGTGTACAATTGCCAGATCTCTTAGCCAGAGAAGCACAGAATTAATTCCAATTTGATCATATATGTCTAGTTCCTACTACACACCAAATAGCTCCCTGAGATTCATCTTTATTTTTAAAAAGGCTGAATGTTGTGCTTCATTTGCAAACTGATTTACAGCTGCTGTAATGAAAAAGAAAATGATTGTGGAAATTTTTCATACGGAATATAGCTCTGTCATGATTTCCACTGTCATAGAAAAAGTTTCTAGATCAAGAAGTTCTTTAATTTATGCCATTAGAAAGTAAAAGACACCAGTTTGAGTGAAAGCAGAATTATGATTTATTTAAAAACATTCTGCATGGATCCAAATGTACACTTGAATAACATTCATTTAATTTAAGAAGTAGAAGTAGCAATAATATGCTTTGTTGCACTTCAATTTAAAATTAAAGACATGACTATTATGTATTATATCCTCTACTACATCAGTACTATGGTAATTAACATTGCTGCAGTGTCATTTTATCTGTAATACTAATTACTGAGTCTAAATGACCTGTTTTCTTGCACAGTACGTTGTAAAAAGTTACACTGAACAGACTGTGCACTACAACTAAATGGATGAGATTAAACAGCTTTTGATTGTTGTGGTTCTTTACACTTTGATACAGATGTTCTATTTTTTTCTATGTTTATTCCAATTCAAAATCAGCAGTAATAAATATCTTATGAAAAGTCATCAAGACAGATATTCCTGTTCACTGCAAACAAGCCACAATGATTTTATTTATAAATCCTCCTTAGTTTGTCTACTTTGCATGCATAATAATTAAATACCAAGTTTAGCTTAATAGGTGGAAGAAGGTCAATTTATTGAACTCAGTTTCAGAATCTGCATATAAATGACACAAAATTGCTAATCATGAGTAACAAATGTAGTTTAAAAACAAACAGGGGAAAATGGTGAAAGCCTCTTACATTTGGAAGCTCATGCTTCACTGAACTCTCAGTTAAATTTAGCAGCTATGCAAAATATTCAGAACCCATTTTCTTCCTCAAATTGGCATAAATCTCAAATGAGGTTACCATTATTTTCTCTCTCGAAGTAGAAGTGACCCAAATAATCCCTAATATGAATCAAATCACTCTCCCCAGAGCAGAGAGGGGATGTGATAAGAGGCAAATTCATGAACAGGAGTAACGTCTGTCCTTCTCATTTCCCCCTTCAGAAAAATGCAGTGCCCACAATGACATGGCATGGACTGCTTGGAACCACAATTTCCCTGCAGAGCTGCATTTTTTTAATTTTTTTTTTTTGTCAGGAGACTGTGTGACTTGCCCAGGCTCTATAGCTGGCTTGAATTATGGGAAAAACCACCATAACTCTATCCATCTATTCATAACTGACTTTCTTTCTTGCAGTTCAGGATATTTTCTGGTTTATACAACCCCCAAATCTTACCACCTCTACAGGTGCACATTTCCAGTATAACCATTCACAGTTAGGACATAAAATCACTTCAATGTGTTCACCCTGTCTCTGCAAGCTCAACATCCACACATGCCTTTTGCACAGCAAATAATGCATTTTCTTTTCCCTGTGTGCAGTTTTAACTGCAGGAAAATGAGGTTCTGATTTGTTCACTACTGATAAGACAAGGATTTTCCATGTTTATGGTAGTGAGCCTTTAAAGTGATGGTGACTCTCATTTTAGAACATCAAACTGAGTTGGTTTTGGGGAAAGCAAAGCTGCATGTGGTCTTTTAAAACGTTGCAGGTACAGATGATAAAAAGGAAGTATTTTCTGCATTTTGTACATTTTCCTACAAAATAATCAATATGGAGCATGGACATCTTATGGGAAAGATGTTGCCTTTTCCTGGGACAGCCACCAGCACCTGCTACCCCAGAAAGTGTTTATTTTTTATATGTGGACTGGATAAAATGTTATAGGGTAGTTTAAAAGGCTCATAAAAGACCTGTTAAGATCTATATAACTATTTCTGTTGAGATCTATATAACTATTTCCTTAATTTGTCAGACTGATCTCAGGTGCTTCAGCCTCATGGCCTTTGTGCTGCTCCTTGCTCTGCTTTGTCCTCTGTGTGTTTGACTTGGAATTTATACAAAAATGAAAACCCAGCAAACAAACGTGGGGAAGAAAGGAACACGAAATCCTGACCTCCTCTTTAAGAAAGATCAATATTCACATTTATCTTATGCATAAAAAATAGAGCTGCAGTAAAGGGAACATATTAAATCATCAATAAAGCTGGTCTGAGAAAACAGAGAAGTCCAAAATCGTCACAGTTAATGATCAGGCCACATTCTCAGTTGACCCCATTTTCCTCACAGCTTTAGAAACATTTCCAAACAGGTAATTTTACCTGTGGCAAAATCTCCAAGTAGAAGAGAGCTCTCTCATGGGCTTCAATCTTAATTATGGAACACTTCAACTTTGGTAGGCTTTAATTAATTTATTAACATATTCCTGATGTAGTTATTTTCTATTTAATCTCATTACTTTTAATTCTTGCTTCACAGGGCTTTGTGCACGTAATTCCCCAGCAGCATTTTTCTCTCTCTTTATCTTGATGCAAGACATCCACACAGGCACAGGCTGCTGATATATTCCATAGCTCATTTCTCAGTAAGATCTGAATACTCCTGTGGTAATTCTGTGTAACTTTACCCTGGGACCACAAAAAAAATCCCAATTCTGCTCTTTGAAAGGTGGAATGCAAGCAAAGTCAATAAAAATGCACACCCAAGAAACACAAACTCTTTGATGCATGTTGATCTTGAAATCTTAAAGACTTTTATAACCATTAGGAAAAAACCCCAGTAACAACCAAAAAAACCAGCAAAAAACCCAAACCAAACAAAAAAAGCCACATAAAAACCAGTCCAGAAACAAATTTTTTCCCCAGTGGTGTTCCAGGGGCAGCACAGGCTGTCTGCTTCCTTTGCCTTTACAAATAGTGAAAGAGTACACTTTGGATTTATTCAAGTTAAAAGTGGGCTGAAGATTAGCTCCAAGAACATTTTTAAACTTGTCTCAGTACCTGCCAGTGGAGCAGCACTGAATGAGGGGGAGCAGGAAAATCAATTGTGTGTGGCTGCCTGCTCTGGTGTCCTTGGATCTTATCTGCAATATTAGATGTTCCTTTCTTTGGGATGAAAACAGACACAGCCCAGAGCAGTCCCGGTGCCTTGGAGGGAAACAAATCACCGAGCCTGGAGCTGTTTGGAAGGAGCTGCAGCACCCTGGTTTGATGTCCTGCAATAACCAGTTTTCCATCATCTGCTGCCTGGCTTTTCCACCCTTTCCCCCTTGGAGTCCTGTGTGCCAGAAGAATGGGAAAAGAGCTCTGGGAGGGATGGATTGGTGGGATTTCCTTCTCTGTGAGAAACACCTGAAGAAGTTGGCCATCACCTTTGGTTTCTGCCCCTCAGCAGAATCCCACCTGGGGATCCCAAGGGACCTCTGAGGTGCCACTGGATTTCTGGGGCACAACTCCTCTCCCTGAGAGCTCCATGGAGGGACAGGTGCTCCACGAGACATTGCAGCATTAATGCTAATATTAAATTGCTCAGAGCATCCTCCAACTGTGGATCTCCAAGGGAAAAACTGCAAAAATAACAGTGCAATTGGGTTTTTGTCTCCCTGGAGTATGTCAGCATCATGGCCAGCTTGGTTCATTTTCTCCCTGACACTTAGGCAAGATTTTCCTGTGGAAAATTTCACTCTCTGGCTAAAGTCACCTGAACTTGAGTTTCCACTTGCAGTTATAAACTCCATCATGTTTTTCTGAGTGCCTCAAGCAATGTCCTTTCTCTAAATGTTTTGTTATTTGTTTTTGAGGTTTTTTTTGGTGGTTGCTCACAGTATCTTGACCAGCCCATATCCTAGGATATAAAATTTTTTCCTCCTTCATCTAAATTGACTGACCTGCAGCAAGAACCTTCACCTCCCTGTGCAAAGCACAGGCTGCTCCAGGGTCTGAAAGCAGAGTTCCCCCAGACTTCAGGGCAACTCTGTGATCTGAAATCTGACTTTAGGGACACCAAAGCAGAATTTCAGAGGTAACCTGCCAGGGCAGCCTGCTCTGCTCTCTGCAGCAGGATTATATTCCTTTATTTCTCAGCAGAGGCTCCACAAGAACATCCATTCTCTCAAAACTGTGCTTATGGCCTCCAGTTAGTTTTAGGAGTAGTTTTATGGTGTTGATTCCTCTGGCTGCTGTTGGAGGGGCCCAAGCTGGAGAATAAAATGGTTTTATAGAGTTGTTATTCTAAGTTATTTAATAGTTATTTAAAGGGTGTTTTTGTGTTTTAAAGTATTCTCTTCAAGAGGAGATTGCCATATTCAAACAGGAGGCAGTTTTTCTATGGATTTTCCAAACTTTTGGGAACTTTTTCCTTGTCCTGAGATATTCTCTGTGGGTATGGGGATACACACACATACAAGAACTTTAAAATTGGATTGAAGCAGTTATTTTCTACAAAAGAAAATTTTACTTAGGTGCTTTCAATGAATATTTGTACATTTGAAGAGTTATTTTATCTATTACCTTTCCCCTCCCTTTATGCTCAACCGCTGTATGCAACAATATGTAAATAAATTGCAGAAATACTTTATTTTTGAAGGTAATTTTAGGGGAAATTCCCTGTTTCCTGCACACTTCCCTTGCTGCCAGCAGAGAGCAGCGTCCACCCATCCCACACAGCCTTACCTGCATCCCACAGGGACCGCCACAGCCTGCAAGGAAAGGAAAACTCAGCTTTTGGCTTTAATTCAGGAGTGGTGGATTCAACCGTGGGACACAACTGTGGTTGATGTCCCTCTGCTCAAGCAGGGTTTGGGGCATTCAGCCTGGTTGCTTGGCCATCAGAGCAGCAAAACATCCAGAGTGCCTTTTCTGGCAAGAATTCAATGGACCTTATGTTGTGTTTATGAAAAAAAAAAATGCGGATGGAAGGAAAATAAAGATAAGAAAATACCACTTACTGGGAGGGAGCTGCAGTCTAATTGCTGGGCTTTGAAGAACAACAGGCATCATCATCAATATTTGATTAAAAAAGGCCCGTGTGAAAAATGTAAAATGTAAGAGAGAAGTGTAAAGATTAACATAATCTTTTCATCTTCCCAGTTGAAAAGTTTTAAGAAGGAAATGATGTTAATGAGTCCAATTAACCCATTTACCTGCCTAATGTAATGTGTCACCTGCCAGCATATGGCATGGCACACTTTTTTCTGCTTTTAAAACCCCATTTTCAGCAAGATCTTTTCCCATTCACTCCTCTGCAGTTTTGCCTGTTTACTTCCCACAAGTGACTGATCTGTAAAAAAACACGGAGTTAACCTCATAAATTAAATATTCAGGCTCACTGGCTAATGAGCACAATATGTCAAATTTCGGTGATCAAAATAACGCGCTTCAATAATGTATATTCCATTCTGTAACAAAATCTAATTTTAATGGAGGACCCGCAGGGTCATGGTTAGTCTGAGATAATTGCATGCCACGGGATGTGGTGGAATGAAACTGCTCCAAGGACACTGGGAACACCCCACAGAGCCCATGTGCCACACGCTGCCTTTCAGGGATAATAAAGTGCTCCTGTGTGTTTCCACTAGTCCATTAATGCACTGATTTCTGCTTGTTAGCAACGATGGAGCCTAAAGCAGATGCAGCCAAATTTATGGTGTCTTGGATTAATAATTGCTGGGCATGCTGACACCAGCTTTGCAGTGAGTTTGTGCTCTCCTTAATCTAAAATATTCCATTTTGAGTCCAAAAAATGGTATTTTGGGGCATTCTAAGCCAGACTTTGACAGCAGAGCTCAGCTGTGTGTCCACAGCCACTTTTGTACCACTGGTGACAACCCTCATCCTGTGCTGTGACAGTCACAAGCATGATGGGAAGGAGGGAAAAATTACAATTTGCATGCTCTTCTTAGTTTATTAACCTCAGTTTAGCAATAGGCTAAGTCAATAAGTAATTAAAGGAATAACTGGGGTTTGGAGAACTCATTACCCTAATTTAGTCTTGCAATCTATAAAGAGATTTTTAGTTTGGTTTTGTTTGAAGAACCTGCATTAAAAAACTGCATTAAGGATAATTTTGGCCTCTGCTAAAGGGATGTCAAAAGAGCTGCCTTTTCAAAATCTGAAGGCTTACATAAATATTCAAAGGGCTGTAAATGGCAGAGAAGCCAACAAACTTGTGAGAAATCCAGATCAATGAAACATTGCTCTTTCCATTTTTTTATGTGGGTTCAAAAGGTAAAATTGAATATGTTAAAATCCAGAGGGCCTGAGCTCCTTTTTAGTGAGTTACACTGAGATGCACTGACCTTTGGAGCTGCCTCATTTCAGAGCTCTTCTTCCAGAGAGGTCTTTGCTTGAAACGCCAGAGGTTTTCCAAAGGAATCCAGATCAGACAGAAATTTATAGGATGTACATTGAAATTAGTGTGTTTTAATTTCCTTATGTTTTCCATACAGCAAGGCAGACTTTAGATATTCAATGCTTAAATCTCATTTGATCAACTGCATATTAATGCAGTTCCAGCTTTCTAAGATCTTGGTTTTGCTTCTACATTTTCTCCAGTACTTTCATCCCTAACACATCCTTCCCTGCTGAGCAGATGAGATAGAGCAGCTGATTGATTTAAATTCTCTTTTCAACTGTTGGTGCATCTCCTACTTCACTATTTGTGTGCAGCCTTAGCAAAAAGGCTGTGCTGAATTAGCCTGGGAAGTCTCTTTCAGGCTAAGTAATTAACACTGCAGCGTGGTGTAGGTTATTAATGAACTCACTGCTTTATTTACCTCAATTTATGTATCTTTACATGCATTTATCTCTGCACACACACCTACAGAAGGGAAATATTTTAGTTTTTACTAACTTTGTTAACAGAAAGGAGGAGAAAAATGTCCTCACACACGGATTAATAAAGAACTCTTCTTGCTGCTGTGCATCTGAGCATCCCAGAGCTCCCAGCCAGGGTAAGGGATGTGCCCTCCAAGCTCCTCTGTTTCCCACCACCCTCAAACCACACCATTATTAAGGCTAATGATTCAGTTTTACTAGAGCTAGAAAACACCACCTGTTGCAGTTATTTATTTCTCCAGCTCCTTTGCTGCCAGGATGTTCTAATTTCTACGCCTATTAAGTTTTCATGGACTTTCTAAAATAATGAAAGGACTGCTGCTGGTTTTTGTCATCCTGTGCCAAATCCAGCCATGGAATTCCTAAGGAAAATTGCAATGTCTGAGCTGAGGTGTAGCCAAAGCAGCTCAATAATGCTTTACTGAAATTATAAATAAGTGGAAATGAAGAGTTTATAAGCTCAGCTCTTTAGTCCTGAAAGGGACAAAAGTTTTATCAGCTTTTTCAGCACTGTTATTCACAATATCCAGCTGCTTCTCAAATCAGTGCCAAGGAAAAAAATGCATAGTTATTGCAAAACAATTTCCCAAGTCCTGCATCTCTGGAGGTAAACTACTATTTAGATAACTTGAAATTTGACCTCAATAAAAATCATGATGTGTCAAGGCAAATCCTTTGTGGCATGCAAAAATCATGAGCTATTCTGCCTAGTAGCATATTTCACTGGGATTTTTTTTTCTATTTTTGAGCAGAAGAGAGCTGTTTTGTCCTGGCCTGCTTTTTCTATTTCTTTCAAGAAGGTGAATAAATTTGCCTTTCCAGCTCCAAATATTACTGCTCCAGTTTAACAGTTTTACTGTTCTTATTTTATCTTCCTCAAAAGCATCTGTGTACTTTTTATGTTGAGAAAACAGTGGAACTGCAGAAGAGCTGGAAATAAAAGAAAAACCAACAACCAACCCCTCTCCTGAACCTACCTCTGCTTTTCCTGACACTTCCCTCTATGCCAAAACTCTGTCTTTTTTCCCTGACAATGCAAAATGCAAGGTGGATGGAAGGGCAGGAAATTTGGGGTAAAACATGAATTTGAGCTCCAGGTTCACTCAGGAGCATCCCTCTGCTTAATTTGGTCAAGAGGGTTTGTGTTTATTATTTTTGGGGGTTTTTGTTTGTTTCTTTGGTTTGTTTTTGGGGTTTTGGACTTGTTTTGGGTTTTTTTTGTTTGGTTTTTGTTTGTGGTTTTTTTTTGGTTGGGTGGTTTTTCCCCATTCCCTGCAGTGTTTATGGATTGCACAGCCATGGGGGAAGAGCCATTCCTTTGTTCCACATTCTGATCTCCTGTACAGCTCCAGGGATGCTGCAGTTGTGTAAATTAATATTTTTTAAAGTGACCAAAACCAAGGCTCTGGACACCAAGAAGCACCCCAGTCCTCTTACATCATTCCCATACATGTCTTACTCCATGCAGAGTGAAAGGCACGTTTCCATCAGCTCAAATCCTAAAGAAAGGGTGAGAAACTATTCTGAAAAAGGCTATTAGAAAATCAATTTTTCTACTGTGCCAATTTGCCATCAATTCCCCTCTGTTTTCTTTGCTTACAAAGTACAGATTTCTCTGGCTTTGCAAAAGAATCCCCAAGGAAAAGAGAAAGGTGTTATGGGATAAAGTTACCCAGAAATCAGCCTATGAAAATGCTTTTCCAACAGGGATACAATTTAGACTACAGAGAATCTCAGCTTTCCACAGAGAAAAGTTCATTTTTAAGAAGTGTTTTATCTTGAATAGTCTAAGAGTTTCAGGAATGTTTCAATTGTTGAAACAATGCTGACAAGTTCACCTCTAATATCTTCCCAGGCAGACTCTTTGAACATTGTCCATACTCAGCTATGGATCCACAATCCTATTTATCAGCAATTGCTTTTCCTCCTGGTTTTTATACCTTTTTTCCTTCTTTGTGGCCAACTGGGGCCATCAAATGCCCATATAGGGAGATCCTCCCCAGCTCTGGGGGTTTGTGAGTTCTCAGCCCTGTTTGGGGTTAATTACAGCTGAGGAGTTAAGAGGTGCTGAAATCCTATTGATAGTGTCTAAAGACAAAGAGAAGCCTTCCTCTCTTTATCCCTGATGAAAGTGAGTTTTAGAGTTCATTCCCACACTCAGGCTTGCTGTTCCTGCCTGCAGAAGAGGAAAATACTTTAAATGTGTTTATGTTCTTACTAATTAGACAGTGCTTGACTGCAGCTTTCAGAAATTAACTCTTGCAGATCAGAATAAATATTCCTCACAAAAGTCCAATGAAAATTTCAGCATGTTTGGTATTTTTAATGATTTTAAATGCCCAGGTTCTGCTGCCCCTGAGCCACTGGAATCTGTGAGCAGCACCAGGTTTTAGAATGTAACTGGTGACTAATACAGGCTGAAGTAAAGAAAGGAAATGCTTCCAGCCCTTCACTTAGAGAAAAACGTCCATTCCCTGATGTAATTGAAAGATTTCTAAGTCTAATGTGCCTTATGTCTTATTATTTTCATACCAACTATTTCTAAAGCCTAGCTGATGCCTAATAAACAAGCCCTTTAATCATCTTTAAAACGACAAACCTGTTGATGAATTGAATTTGCTCCAAGAAGATATTGCTCTATTGATTTCAGCACTCTGTGTTTAATAAATAGACAGTGTCCAGAACTGCTTGCTATGACAGTCTAGAAAGTAGGGCATCAAGAGGCTTGGCAAAGGGCTGGATTTATCAGGGAACTTTTTGCTGGAGCTCTAATCCATTATCCCTCCATTTGCAATGAGGACAATGGGCCAAAATGCCCAATATTTCCAGAGGACATTGGGTGAGAAGCCCAGGGCTGGGTCAGCACTGGAACATTTGAAAAGTTGCCTCTGGTTGCAGAAATATTTTTCAGCACTGCTGGAATTTACTTTTCTCTGAGCACAGGAAACATCTGCCCATGATGAGGAGTGTCAGGGTGTTGTCTGTGAGTTTTCCTTACACAGCTCAGTGACTGTGGGTTCCTCTGGGCACAAAGTTCATGTGCAGATGGCACTGCTGTCACCAAAGCAAGGAAATTCAATGGGAAAAACAGAAAATTCACCTCAGACTATAACAAAACCCATGTAGGGGCAAGTGTCCTCAAATGTGCCTGTTAGAATATCAAAATGATTTTTCTGTTTCAAAGTTGCACCTCGAGAGTGAGTGCAGCTGGTGGATTGAAGCTGTGGGTTTGTGGCTGTATGGATCCATCAGGGGACTAAAAGCATCTCTGTAATTATCCAAATACATAGGTGGCTATTTGCATGTCATGGCAGAGATATGTATTCAGGGTATAATTCCAGCTCTTTTACAAAAACATTTTTTTCTGTTTTTTTTCTATTTTCCACACCAGCTTATGCTTTCACAGCATAAAAAAACCCCAACATGAAACATAAATTTGTAGAGGATAAAGCACAACAGAAGCACTGAGGGATTACTGAATAAAATGTGATACACACAGGATGACAACTGACAACTCAGAAATAGGTATTGAGTGAAAACCTGAATACAAACATTATGGCCAAATCACCTTTGAGGGATTTCAGATTGGTTTAAATACTGTTGCTTGTTGTCTTTTTCATTTATGTATTAAAAAATAAATTTAAAAAAAGGTTAATACCCCTAAATCCCTGCCTTTCCCTGCACATCCTGTCACACAAAAGCAAAGCAAAATCAGACCAGCAGCCTCCAAGATGAAATATCCACACTTGAGGTCAGTGTCCCTCCAACTCTGGCCACCCCACTGGAATGAGGCAAAGGGGACAGATGTCAGTGACTCAATTCCCACTGCCCCACAGCTGCCTCCAGCAGCTGCCAGAGGATCCATCCCTGCCTGGAAGCACCAGGAGTGCTCCACAAATGCTCCAAGGCAGAGAAATCCTGAGAAATCCTCATCTAGGCCAACTTTTTCCCTATCCAGGCACCTTAGCTGACATGACCTCCTTCTCTGAAGTGCTAAGTAAACAGAATTCTGTAAGTCATAACATTCTAGGTTTCTAATAATCCTCACAAACTCCTAAATACGTCCCTTAGGCTATTAGGAAAATGTGAATCCTGGTGTTTTTTATCTGTAATTGTGCAAAGGGATTTTTCTTTTCCTTCATCTTCCAGTGGTTTGGTTAGTTTGATCTCTTTTTTCCCTGTCCTATACATGTGGGACAGTTGTAATTTTAGGTCTGCTTGTCCTGCAGTACCTGTCCTGTGTTCCTCAGGAATTCAGACTCACAAGGGGAGACCCCAAGGGTCTGCTGCTCTTCTGGGTAAACTCTTTGTCTCTTCTGTCTCTATTCATGGTGTTTGCTGAAAAAACTGAATACTTTTTGCAATTTGCTGTCTGAAAAACAACTAAATCCTGACAAAAACCAAAGCAATTGTGTTCTACCCAAGGGGAAATGCTCAGTGCACACCCAGCCTTTATTCCCACAGCACAGAGCTCCATCCCAGCTACCTCAACACATTTTTCTCCCCACCGAGGCAGTGGGACAGATAATAAATTCTTATCTAAATGTGGATCTGGTGGTGCTGCAGGAGCATCTGAGGCAGGAACAATTTAAAACACATTGTCAGCACTGACCTACCTTCACTCCTGAGTTTGGAGGGATGAACATTCCGTTCTCTACTGTGGTTACAGCCTGGAAATCTCCTATTGGAAGTGTCACAAGCAACATCAGGTGACAGCTGTCCAGATAGTTGTTAAATTTGACTAACTCCTTATTAAAAAAACCTCCTTGTCTCTGTGGAAAATTTCTGCTTAACCATAGGGAAGTCTAGAAGCTTCTGTAGAAGCACAGAAAAAAGACAATTATGGTATTTCTCTAGGATCCTGAAACTCTTCTGTTACAGGATTTTATTGGGCTGTTCCTTGCATCTAGATTTCTTAGGGTGGTACAAGAGGCCTCTCCACTCACTTTATGCATTCACAAAATAAATTAGAAAACACTTTTTGCTACTGAGGGGAAAAAAAAAAAACCAAACCCACCTCTTGATTATAACAACATGCACTCAAAATATTTGCAGGATTTTTGTTCTTATTCTTGCCACAAGGTATTCCCTCAGCACCCTCCTGCCCCCCATCCCAGCACTGCTATTTGTGAGTCTAATTCTGGAAAAAAAGCACAAATAAAACAGCCTCAGCTACGGCAAAGAGATTTCACAAACCCTCGTGAAACGCAGAACAAAGCACGGATTAAAATCCTGGATGACTTCACATACTTTTAATGAATATTTTAGCTGAATATATCAGCCCACAGAGAATAATCCTGGGCATTCCAGCACTGCAGGAAGAGCTAACCTCCCTAACATGCTGCTCCCAGCAAATCAGAGAGCCAAGGCTTAATCTACATCATCTAGGAAGCATGTGTGCAGAAAATGTGTAATGCCAGATCTTACTATGAGAAAGGAGATTAAGGCTGAAAAAGGATTAGAAATTAATTAAGGAGCTTCTTCATGTTTCCTGATATCCTTCTGATCTGTGACCAGCCTATCTTCAGGGTCTGTGCTGCTGATGCAGTTGTTAGTGATAGTTCAAATCACAAACACTACAAAGGATTACCATCAGGCTTTGGGAAGAGCTGCAGCTCAGCAGTTTGGGGTTTATTTTCCAGTTCCACACCGGCAGATCTGTTGCAGGGATCAGGGGAGGGCTGCAGGCTGGGAACTCAATTCTCTAGGCTGGGAACTCATCTCTCCAGGCTGGGAACTCAATTCTCCAGGCTGGGAACTCAGCTCTCCAGGCTGGGAACTCAACTCTCCAGGCTGGGAAGTCATCTCTCTAGGCTGGGAACTCAGCTCTCCAGGCTGGGAAGTCATCTCTCTAGGCTGGGAACTCAATTCTCTAGGCTGGGAACTGAACTCTCCAGGCTCACAGTGCCACCAGCAGCAGCTCTTTGGTGGTGGCAGAGATGGGATGACAAGAGGGAGCTGATAAAGTCCTTCCAGAGAGAAGCAGAGCCCTGAGACAGCCCCAGATTGGGAAAGGGACCAAGAGAACCCCAGAGAGGGTTCAGCCCCTCTCTGATCCATCTCCTCTGTTCCCCAAGGTTAAGCAAAATAATCCTGGGCTCAGTTTTGTAAGGGGCTGGCTGTGGCTGGTTTTGCAGACTCTGGTGCAGACACACTGATGCCTGATGGTTTTTGCCTTTTCTGTTATATACCCTTTTATACATTTTTATACCTCTTTCCTATTTTCTGTACCCTTTGCCCACTCTTTGTACCCTTAGCCTGCATGCTTGTTATTTTTGTAGTTTGATATTTTAGCTTAGTTTTGGGGTTCTGCAAGGCAGAAAGACCAAACATTCACAGCAGGAGGACAGAGAGCTCTGTGCTATCAAAAACTTGAAGTTTTAACCTTGGTTGAAACCTTCTCTCTGCAACATATTTTGTAAACTGGGCTCTAGCCTCATTTAGGGGGGAATTCTTAGAATAGGGGGACAATTACCTAACTTATTAAATTCTTACCGGGGAATTCTAGACAGATGTGCTAATTTGCAAGGTCCATAAAATTGCATACATGATGTACAGCGTGGGTACATCTCGGCATGTTCCACCTTTGCAGAGCTGTGCACCTCAGAGCCTATTAAAATATTAAGGTAAAACCCTTCTACCCCTTTTTAACTGTGTCTTTGTCATATTTCTACCAACTGAAAGGCAACAACACCACACAACAAGTTAGACACTGATGAGAAAAGCTACACCTGAGGAATTTCAACTCAAGCTCTGCAGAGGTCTCACTGAAAGCTTAAACTGCAGGTACTCCACTTACAGGTTAGGAGTATGCAGCAGGGAAGAATTAATTGTGATCTTAATTAATTCTAGTAATATTAATCACTTTTTCAATTACGGTATTTACTATGCAGACAGTTCCTCACTCATGACATGGGGTGTTTCCATTTTCTGGAACTTTATTATACTCCAAGATTCAACCTTCACCCTGGCTGGACAGAATGATTATTATTTTGTTTGGAATTCCCAGCTTAACTTCCACTAAATGGAATTAATTTGGCTGTAAGAGATATTCCACAAACAGGGCCTGCAAACTTGTTTCTCTGGAAATCAGATATATTTTTTCACAAAAGTGAATACACAGCTGTAAGCAGGTTCTGAAGTAGAGAGGGTATCATGTGCACTGACAGCATTTATGAAAGCAAGGGGTGATAAAAGAGCAGTAAACAATTCTTGGAGCAAGATTAGACAGTTTGGTTTCAAATGAAAACTCTAGAAGTGAGCAGGGAGGAGCTGGCTTGTCAAGCAAAAAGGTTTTTCCTGATTGTGTGCATTCCAGCACAAACAAACATCACCCCTGCTGCTCCCCCAAACTCATGATGCTGATAAATTAGACAACAAAGCAGCTTGAATATTAAACAGTTGCTTCAATAAATGTTAATGGTAGCTGAAAATTACTGTTATTACTGTGAGATGCAACATGATTCAACATGAGACAGAAATCAAAGCACTGATTTCTTTGTGCAAAATGTTAATACATGAGTAATTCCAAAGAGCTGTCATGCTCAACTCTGGAATTTACTGCATTCCCTTCTCCAGGATAAATTCAGAGGTGGAGCCTCTCCTTTCTTGCAAACTTCTCAGGGGTTGCTTAAGTTCCCATTTTCAGCTGCAGGTTCCCACATTTCCATACTGCAGGCCTGAAAAATTCCTCTGTTTTAACCCTTGTTGTTGCAGTGTTTGGGGGGATAAAGGACACTTTCTGCATCCCCACTGACACATCCATCAGATCCCAAAGGCCTCTGTCCCTTCTGCCCTGTTATTGTCCCCAAGGTGTGCAGGACATTAGCCTGGCTGCTGGAACTCTGTGTCCCCATGGGATGTCAGTGCCAAACCAGCTGTGCTCCCCCTGAAACATCCCAGGGGACTGTCGCTGTTGAGCCGCTAGCAGAGAAAAAGACCCGGATTCTCAGTGTGGCAAGAAAAGAGAGCTTTATATTTTGAATCCAACCTATATAGACTTTTCAGAGCTCACCCAGATTGGTCAGCCAGAAACCTCCCCCTAGGCCTGACTGGCCAGGCCTGAACTGTCCAAATCTCGAGACACTGTTTTTAATAACATCCAAACTTTATCTTTGTTTATAAAACACAGGAGAAAGTTCTCATGGGAAAGACCTGTGCTAGCCACAGGGTTCCCACATGTCTCTGCTCTCAAACTGCTGTCCCAGGCTGTGAGTTCTGCCAGGAGCCCCAAAATCTGCAGTGTGGTGCATTGCTAACTGGGGAATTGCCTCTTTATTGCTCTGAAGCAAAACTCTATTTACAGCAAAAGCTGTCACTTCACAGAATCCACAGACTTCTGAAGAGAAGAACTTTTGCTTACTGCTAACAAAAAAAAGTGGAAAGTATAACTTCAGGGAATATTTAACAATACCTGCAACACACAGGAGGGGATTCAAATCTTTGCCATATTTAAATTCCTATGATTTTTTTTTTATTATGGGAAATACAGCTAGCAGCTGTTCCTCCCTTCTGACACCAAATTAGTGACTATTGTGTGGCATGTGTGTGCAAATATTTATTTACCATCAGCTTTATGATTCCCTTTCTCTTTTTTACCACTCCAGCTATTCAGCTCCTCTAAGTCTTCAAACAATTATGTAAAGATGCCATTTGGGAACCCTAAATTGTAAATTTTCTCCATATGTGGCACATCCAACCTCCTGTTCTCACATATACATATAGATGGCTGCATCAAAGGATGTTATATTTCACGCAGTAAACCAGTTCCTGAGCATTACCATATAAACATCAGGTGAAATGGAACACAGCCTAAGCAGGCCTCATTAAAATGGATTTATCAAATAACTTCTGTCAAGTGCAATGGACTCAAGGAAGCCTCTTGCCATTTATTTATAAGGAGCCTGGGGCTCTTTTTATCGATGCCAATGGGAAATTGAGTGATTCTCTTCTCATGCTGGAAATACTGCAATAAATTGCAGTAGAAATTCCCTGAGCTACTTCTGATTTACACTGCGGTGAGAGGAGAATCCAACCTGGAGTTTACAGCTGGGGATTTGTACAGATAAAGCACTCAGAATGCACAGGGAGGAGCTCTTTGTGAAGATCAGTGGTCATTCTTTATGTACAGATTATTGGTTTCCTGCTTTGAATATTCATTTATAGCAGAGCAGGCATCAATCAGCCTTGTGGGGTATTAAATCAGATTTAGGGTAAATTTTCAACTTGCCCTACACTCCATGACTGAGAAATGGTGGTATTTACTTGTACAGGTCAAGAGGTCTCTCACCCATTGCCAGCACACAGCAGGGATGGATTTAGGCAAATGCATTTGCCTAAAAGCTATGGAGGTCACATGGAGATTTAGTCCACATACCTGGAGTTTGATTTGAAATATTTCATTATGTCAGAACATTTTTTGTTCTTTATGATTCAAAATTCCTTGGTAATTTTTTTTTTTTTTAATGGAATGTCTCCTGGCAGTACAGGAGATTTGGGGATTACTGGAAAATACAGAGTTTTGGAGATCTGTGCATTTACAACAAGCTAATTAACACACAGGTTTTCTTGTAAAAAAAACCAAACCAGGTTTTGGAGTCAAAGATCAGCTGGAATTAGGCTATTATTTTTACTGAGGAAAGAGGCACCACCCTACCTCAGTTTCTTGTGTTTCTTCCTTGTGGGGCTTCCACCATTTTTGCATTCCTAATATATAACATCCAAGTGTGTGTGTGAGAGAGAGACCTGGTTATTTCCAGATCAATTCCCTTTAATTACCTCAAGTCTTTATCTGGGAACTGTGTAACAGTTTACATGGATTTAATTTTAATTGATAGAGAAACTAAATACAAGACATGGTTTAAGAGGGGCTTTATCTATGGAACAAAGCTGATTTATTGTTAATTTAACTGACACAAACTGCAGTATGGACAGGACCCTTGGATTTGGAGCTCTGCAAGCATCACTGGGAGCTGGGGAACTTTCAAACTAGGTCTTTTCCACTCAAATGATGGCAGCACAGGCATTTATCATTTATTTCATGTATCAAGGGAGATTTTAAGAGGCCAAATCACTCAGAAAATGCAGACTCCATGGGGGAAAGGGGCAGGGGACACAGGAGACCATCAGGCACAACAATGACTCTATCACTTCCTTCCCCCCTTGTAAAATTATACTGGAGAAGAAAAGATGCTTGGTAGATTATTTACCACTGAAATGAATATATGCTTTTAGATTATTTACCACTGAAAAGAATCTGTGCTTTTAGATTATTTACCACTGAAATCTGACTCTATGCTTTTAGATTATTTACTACTGAAACCTGAACCTAATGCTTTTCATGCTACAGAACTTTCACAGAACACTCAGGTACACCTGGCAGTTTATAAAGATATCATTTTTTGCTTATGCATTCCCTTGGCAACAAACTGTAATAATCTAGAAAATACTCTGGAAGTATCTAAGCAACAGAAGACAACTTGAAAGCATTTACTATATGACTAACTGCATCACAGTAATTGAATTTCCCTAAATCAAGAGGAAGAATTAAATTAATGGAGCAATAGTTTGACAAGTTTGGCTGCAGTTAATAGACATAAGCAAAATCATTACTTAAGCATATTGTTAATTACGTTTGAATCAAGAATAAATTGAGTGATAGCTGTTAATTAGGCCTGTGTGCACAAGAAAATAAGCAATAGCAGTGCAGCAGGCTATAAATATGTGTTTGCAGGATGCTGGATGCAGGGGAGGTGGGGAGGAGAGAACGTGGTGGTGAGGCTGGAGCAGCTGCCTTGCCTGCTTGGTTCCAGGTCAGAGTTATTTTATTTAACACAGATGAATGAGCAGAGGCTGGGATTCTGCTGCCAGTTCACTCCAGGCCACTGATTTCCCCATTTTTCCATTAAACCTGCCAGTGAGAACACCCTGAGAAGATTCAGGATCCTGGTGAAGTGTAGTCCTCACACACATTTAGAGAACCAAGGAGCTCAGTGCCATGGAGCAGGGCTGGGTCAGGAGGGCTAAACCTGCTAAATCCCTTGGAGCCTTCAGTATCTGCATCCTACAGACTGTAGTGAAAAGCCATGCAGGTGTTCTGGTGGCTTCAGAGCCACTGAGGAAGGAAAACACTTGGTTCTGAAGCAGATCAAGTCTATGAAGGGTCTGCAGCTCTCTAAGTCACTTGTCCACATCCAGATGTGTTCATGAGCAGCCCAGGAAATGAAGTTTCCTGAAGTTCCCTGAAGTTTCCTGAAGTTTTCTGAAGTTTTCTTAAGTTTCTTGAAGTTACAGGTTCCTAAGACTCTCTGCTATCAGCTGCCACAATCCAGTAACACAGAAAAACTGCACCAAGGGGAAGAAAAGAAACCTATGGCAAGCCACAATAAAGAATGATTTGTTTTTGAAGCATGCAAACAATTTTAGAGAAATGGAATCCAAAGCACTTGTCCTAGTATTTCAAGCAGCAGATACTTAATAAATTCTCCAGAATGCTTTTTCCACCACATTATCGAACTAAGAGAGCCAGAAGCCTCATGGCATCACACACACTAATGGAAATAACCCAAAATAAACAATGATAGAGCTTTTTTTGTGTGTGTGGACAGCCCAAATGGGGAAATGGGCACTTGTAACCAGTTTGTCTTATACAGAAAAACTCAGAAACTTCAGTTCCTAGTGAATTGGTCAGTTGGACACGAAAACCCTTAATGTTTCTAAAAACTAGGTCTCCAGTCTAGGGCAGAAGAGATCTTCCATTATATAATAATAACGATATTAATCACTCACAAAGTAGTGCCAAACAGCAGTTATTATAGGAAAGAAAATGTTGAAAGCCATCTAAATTTCCCACACATTACAGGGCCTGAATGCACTATTTTACCTTCTTCTGACAGGAAGTATTTCTAATGTCTGCAATTTAGTTCTTACTATTTTTGTTGCTTTCCCATTCCACGGGCAGATGAAAATTAAAGGTTATCATTAAATTGCACAAGTTACAATTTAAAGGAAATGCCAGTCAGTATTAAAGTAGTTTAAAAACTGAACAGACGCTGATAGCTAAATTATTATATGGAAAAAGCTTGTCTGTGGAGAAAAGACAGCTTCCTCCTGCCTGGTGTCACCAGAGCTCCTGGCAGCCTGGAGCTCTTTCCTAAGCCAGGAGAAGTGAGGAGATCTGATCTGTCCTGATCCCTGAACAGGGCTGACCTCAGACAGAGGACTGGGCAAATTTCTCCAGAAAAGAGGGCTTAAGGTTAAAATAAAAATCTGAAGAAGGATGTGAATAATCCTTAGTATTTAAAGTACAACTTCCAGAATTAGAATTGGTAAGGTGAGGGAAAAGCATTCAACCCCAAGCACACATCTCCCTTTTCCCAAAACCCAACCAAGCTCAAAACAACTGAATTAACTACACATGAGAAAATAAAGTAATATAAAGACTGAAGGAAAAAGTAGTAATAAGATATACTTAAAGTCAAATATAAGGAAACAAAATCGTGGTTTGAAAACATTCAATGAAAAAGCTTTCAAAGAAATCAGAGGGAAAATAGGATCCTGATTAAGTGGTGTTAATTAATGCTAATGGGTAGGTCTCTTCAGGAGGAAAACATCCTACAGTTAAACAATGACGTTCAATTAGTAATTACAATCCAGTGTTTACAAATACCATGCTGCCTTGGAAATGCAGATTCATGGATTCTGATCCCTGATACCCCGAGGTAAACACACAGTAACTGCAGCAAAATGATGTGGACTCAGCCAGCCATAGCTGAAAGCAGAATTTGGCTGTAATCTATGGCTGGTAATTCCCACTGAGTTGATTATGCTATTTCAGGCTCAATCAATGATGTGCTAAAAGAAGAGCCCCTATAAAAATGTCAGTGCAAACAAAAGGGAAGATTAGGATGATTTCCCCAGTGCTGCTGGAGTTCCTGGTGCTCCAGATGCTCCTGTGCTAAAGAGCTAAAGGCTTTTCCCTGCTACCTATAAAGGGATTTCTGGAGAACAAATAGTTATTTGCTGCAAATGGCATTAAATTGCCCAGGACTGCAGGTATTTTGGAGGCACTTTCCAGGGTGGTCTCTCACTCTGTATAACAAACTCCAGCTTAGCTCAGAAACCCCCAAAGGTGCCTTGTGAAAACTGACCAGCCACAGCAGCATCTCCATGGGAGGGAAATTTTAAATATTTTCTCCCCGTTTATATTTGATCTGCAGCATAAAGTTAAAATTCAAAGTGAGGCACCAACTTCACCAACCCAGGCAGAACGTCAGCAATGGAATAATGATGGCCAAAAAAGAGAAATTCAAAAATGATTCTGCCTCTGAAACTCCTCTCTAGCTGTGGGGAACCTCTTCCTGACTAGAAAACCATGGGTGAGATGACACACTGCTCTAAATATCAGAAGTTTTGGGTTGCTGGATGAGGATCTTGCTGTGAGAAGTGTGTTTTTGAGATGTCTTTGAAATCCCCTGCACATCCCCAGCCACACACACAGTGATGTCAGGTTTTTCCACCTCTGCTCTCAGTTTGGGTGATTCCCCAGGTCTGAACTGAATCTCAGCAAGTGGGGATGAGGAATTGGCTTTGAAAGCACACTCAGGAGCTGAACTGACCCTCTGAAGTGGAAGCACATTTTGAGAAGTGCAGATGGTTTTACAGGACTGGGCTCTGAGCACATGTGCATATTTTGCTGGAAGTATTGACTTGCTGCTCACAGCCATTAGGAAGTCTAACCAGTGCTATCATGGCAGCTGCAGGTGATTATACAGCTACCAATGGGTTATTAAATCTCCTCAAAATCAATGACTGATCTCCTGGAAATGGATTTAAAAAGCTGGGGAGGTGCATAAACACCCAGGGGAATTATACAGAAAGCCATCCGATATTATTTTTTAAATCTAATTAACTGTAAAGTAATTTCACCCCACTGAGGCCATAATAGGAGGGACATCAGAGAAGGAGCAGTAATTTACTTCCCTCCCTATTGATTTCTGGAATGTAACTGGGAGAGGCAGGTATTTTTAGTCCATCTTGAAAAAATAGTTTATAAGGAAAGCTTTTTCGGTGCTCGGGGAGGAGAATCTAAGCAACATTTTAATGCCTTGTTTTGCTGCACTCTCTATTCACATGTTTCAGCAGTAAGTAGATGGTTAATAGCAGTAAAGATGGGCCAGGCTGGGCTGTGTTTTCCCAGGCTATACTGAATTTTACCTGTGATGTCAATACAGCACAGAACCATTCTGGAGCTCCTCAGAGACATAAATCAGCCAGACATCATCATTTGCTGCAGCAGGAATATTTTGTCTGGTATTAACTGCACTCTGCTCCTGTTTCTGCCCTGCTGGCTTTGCTTTCAGAACATTTCAGGCAGGTTGTTGTTGCTGGGTCTGGTTCTGCTCTCACTAATAGGGCAGCAGCATTAATTTAAATTAAACCACAGTGTTCTGCTTCTCTTAATGGCTGAGGACACAGGCAAGAGCTGGAAGTGCAAAGAATGGAATCCCAGCTTCCAAATAAATGTAAAATCCTAATGATGTCATTCTGGGATTTTAAAGCTACAAGGAAGATGGGATGGTAAAGCTGGGATGGTAAAGCACAACATGAGAAATGGCTTAATTTTGCCTGGGTGCATCTTTTCCAGGACTTGAACCAGAAACCTGTTGTATTTTTGGTGTCTTTGTGAGATCAATGACAGAATGATACCTGAACTGGTAAAAAGTGAGAAATGGTTTGGCTCAGCTGCCAGGTTGGTTCTCAGACAAAAATGTTGTGAGGGACAATGAAAGTATTTAATTGAAAATATATTGTGCAGAAACCAGGAAAACTACCTCTGATCTTACCTGAATCATTTACACAATTAAATTAGAAGATCTCACCAAGTTTCAGCTCTCTGTCCTTTGGGTTGGTCACATCCAGTAATCCATCAGGTGAGCACTTTATCTTGGAACAAAATGAGCTTTCCAACTCGCTGTCACAGTACCCTTGCTTGTGCTCTAGCCCTCCCTCCAGAAGAAAAATTTGGGTTTGGTGTTTTAAAAGTCACCTTCTCTCCATTGCATCAATCTGCCCAAGTTGGACAGCTGCAGCTGAACTCACTCCCACAATTTATCACACACACACCAAACCACAGAGGTTTATCTCTCTGTCTCTTTCTCCCTCTCACTACTCCAGCTGGCTTATTTCTGGCAAGTAACTGGTTTTCCTTTACATTTAAATCTGTGTTTTAATTGTGGTTCTCTCTCTCTCTCAAAAGCACAAGCCTACAGTCTCCCTAGCCCCAATTTTTGTTCCATTTGCCTCTAAACTGCAGGGCAGAGATTCAGTGCTATGATAAAGTGAAGCACTTAAGGAAGAATTCCTATCAAAAGCCTTGTTTCTCAGAAGTAAAAGCTAATATGCAGTTTGGAGAGAAACACTGCAGTTGCAATCCTGTGCACATAATGCAACTATTTATCATTGTTGGGCACTTTTGACTGGATGATTCAAGATTTACTTCATCGTTTCGAGACGTTCCCAAGAAGATAAAGGAGAAAACATTTGATAAAAGATGATCCCATAGGTTATAAATAATGACTTCTCTGGTGTCACCATAAAATATCTTCTAATAATGAAGCAAGGTGAATAATTCACACTATTTTCTATCGGCTTGAAAAATCGGATTATTTTTTTTTGTGAGCTAAGTGAACAATAAATTTCAGTCCCAAATGAGCAGCACTGCAGAAAGTCTCCAACCTTTACTCAAACACCTCCATGAGAAAGGGAAATAAGAGCCAACCCTAGGGAATGTTGCCATCCTCTGCTCACACACACCAAACCAGTCACTGGGCAGCTGTGCTCCACCAATTTAATAATTTTTAAAGTCTCCATAAGTTATTTCAAACCCCACTAAAGTGGTTTATCAGTTCTGTTAGAATTATAAGAACCATTCCAATGGCAACTGAAGTATTAGAGCAGCAATCAAGCAGTTTGCTGACACATTCTAAACCTGTGCTTTGTTTTTCCACAGAGAGTTTCTTTCCTCAGGGAGTGGTGGCTGCCCTAAATTCTTCAATGAATTTGTAGATTTGCTACTGCATCCAGCACCAAATAAATTTCTTGTAAAAGAAATTGAAATAAAAAGAAATACATTTATAATAAATAAATTTAAATAAAAATAAATACACTGTGGGTTCAACTAAATAAAGGTAGAGGCTGAATCTCTGCCTTTTCCTTGTCAGCAAGGATGACAGGGTGGATGGAAAGCTCAGAGGTTAACACTCTAATAAATTGAAGTCAACCCCAGAGATTTGGTCTGATGCATTGTCTATCAGGTCTGGGTAACTCTATCCAGGAATAAATAGGCTATTTGTTGGAATAATGAGTGTTCATATCAGTGTCCTTGTGAATTGTTACATACAGGCATGAAACTGCATGGGAAAGGCAAAGCAGGAGCCTAAGGAAGGAAAATTCACGCCTATTTTAATAATCTTAATGTTTTCAGGGTTAAAACCTAAACAGGGAAAAGTAGCCTATTTACAATAAAGTGATAGTCTACAAATTTAAAATTCAAACATAGGTATTAAAATATTTATTACTCTTTTAACCCCTTCCAGTAGCCTAGGGATGACTTCTTCCCCAATTGAAACAACTAAAAGATGGAATTAGGAAAAAAACCTCTCAGATTTTAAACTTGCACAACAACAACTCTTGTACAATTGAACCATTTGTAGAATTCTGTACAAACAGCAGCCTGGCAAGTGCCAGCAGTGAAATCCTGGCTCTGCTGAGGAAAATACTCCTGCCATGGATTTCAGTGCAGCCAGATTTCCTTTCCAGGCCATTTGAGTCCCTGTCTCACAGCTGCTTGCCCAGCTCCAGGAGCAGCGTGGAATGGGGTCTGGCAGTGGGAGGCTGCTGGAATCCCAGAATCCTGGAATCCCCATGGGTTCTGGCAGTGGGATGCTGCTGGAATCCCAGAATCCTGGAATCCCCATGGGTTCTGGCAGGGGGATGCTGCTGGAATCCTGGAATCCTGGAATCCCCATGGTTCTGGCAGGGGGATGCTGCTGGAATCCTGCTGGGCTCATTTCTCAGTTCTCATTAGCCCTCCCTGACTCCAGTCCAGCTATCCAGTGGGATTTGCTGCTGGGCTGCCAAGGGATTTCCATCAGGGTTGTCCCCACAGCCCACAGCTGTGCCTGGGCTGCTCTGGGCTCCTCTTTGCATCCTCAGCTCCATGTCCATGTTCTCCCTCCCTGGCCCTGTGCAGATGCAGAATGAGCTGCTTTATTGCCCTGCTCCCTGGAGGAATTTGGGAATGAACTGCAGTCAGGAGCTGCTGATGCCTTGTGGGAAATCTGTGGAACACATTTGGTTTGGAATCGATTCTCTGTGTGCCCTGCAGCATATTTTCCCTGTCTCTTTTCTTTTCAACTGGAATCCTTATGAGAGAAGTTGTTGCCTTTTTTTTGGGGCAAGATTTCCTTTAGTGTCTCATCTCAGAGTGAATTTCCATGTTTAAGTATATGCTGTTTGAAGCAGCAATTAATGCAAACTCTATTCCCCAGAAAGAAGAGGTTGGGATTCTTTTTCTCAGGGAGGATGAATGAAAAATAAGGGAGAGGTATTTGCTCAAAAATTCTGTTAACTTGACTGGTGAGGGTGCAAGAGAGGAGAATGAGGAGAAATCTTTTCCCCTCCTTCTATCCCAGCTGGAAATTTTCTAGGCAGGTCTTTTGTTATTGCTCAGGATGACCTGAGGAATATTATAATATTTTGAAACCCAGGCCATGTTCTGTCATGTTCTCACTATGAAGTCTGACAGGAGAAGGGGCATTATTTAATTTATTTTAATTTTGATTTAATATTTTTTATAACACTGATAGCACAGCACAGTAAGTGCATTGGATGTTTTGGGATTCCACCATCACCCATTTCCCTGTTGTCATCTCAGTTTGCTAGCAAAATAGTATTTTAGTAAGAGCCAAGACTATTGGTTGGATCCAGGACAATACCTGAATCTATCTGTGGTTCTATGAACTCTTTCACATGACTGCAAACTCGACAGCTATGGTCAGACAAGCTCTGTCTCTGATTACACACAAACAAGTGTATTTTCCACGATTATACTTTGAATTATATATATGAATTTTTGCCAGGAAAGTTGATGTGTTGTCAGAACTGTGGGGTTGGGACAGTGGTTTGACAGGCACGGGCCTGGTGAGGAAAATTAAATCAGTGATGGAATTAAATGACAGAATCAGTAAAATACATTTAAATCTGGATTAAATCCTCACCACTTAACTTGCATTTCAGAGGTGAAACTCTGCTGGTCCTTTCCAACCCAAGCCATTCTATAATTCTATGATAATGACTACAGAGTGACACAGAGAACTGGAACTTCTTAAACATTTGGTTAACAGTGACCACAGGCTGAAATAACAGCAATTGCATGGATTTGTGAAAATGAAATTTCAATGCTGAAGGAGAATCTTCCCTTGCCTAAAATACACAAAAAATAATGATATTTTTTTAATGATGGACATTATATTTTAGGATTACATCTCAGTCCTAAATACTGGATAATGCCACTGATTTGTGTGCAATTAAAAGGCAGAAGATCTTCTTGGCCTCCTCTGCTGGTTATTAGAGCAAATCCCAGGTGGGAGCAGCAGTAACAGCACTTGGCTCTTTGTAACTGAGCAGTCTAATAAAGAACTGCTTTATCCTGTATTTGTACTGAGTTTCATGGAGCTGAACTGAAATCTGGAGTAGCTTTATGTTTGTTCAAAAATATTTAAAGATATTTTACCAGGACTAAGCTGCCTCTGTTGCTAATGCTGTGCAATAGCTCCCGTTGGAGCTACTGCTGAAATCAGAGCTTTTCCTAAAATAAATGAAGAAAGAAATGCATAAAAGGCATTAAAGCATATGAAGCTAAACAGTTTGTTATTGTTGGAGAATTACCTGTATATAGGTGATTGCCCAGGATTGCCACTTAAGGATTTATTCCTTCATTTGGAGGATGCTCAGTACCCTAAGTGTTCTTTTGTGTTTAATGACAAATGCCTAAAGCCACTGGGGGACCCATTTGCTGAGTTACTGCAGTGATTTTCACCCCATCCTGGTTTATATAAAGATGCTGTTCAGATAAAGCATAGCAGTGCCAAATTCAGAAAACTCTCATTCTCCAAAAGTTACATAAAAACCCACTGATTTCAGTTTTCACTGAGTGCTTCTGCTAAAAATATTTACAGTTTCCAAACCATTACACTGCGAAAGTGTAAATGACAATTTGGAGCCATTAATTTGCAATTAATTCCAGCTTTTAATTTAATTTTTTTAAAAAAAGGTTAAGAGGCTCCAGTGACCAGAAATAATAATTTTATTCATATATACATGGCAGAGCCTTTCCAGACACATGGTGAGTGCAAGGACCTCATCCCCTAAAATCAACACTCAGGAGTGGTACTGAGAATATACCATAATTTGATATTTTGAAAAGTTATTCATTAACAGGCGGATTGTAGGAACAAAAATAGGGATGCAATATTAGTGTATCATTAAAAAAAAGGACTGTCAGAGAAAATTTCAGAGTGCAGAGGGGAGGAGGAGGGTGAGTGAGGGCAGAGTGGCAGCAGGAGTGACTCTTCTCTCTGGAATCACCAGAGAATTCCCTTGGGACAAACAGCAGGTGCTTCACACTCATTATTTGATTTTCACATCATTCTTTTCAAGCAATATTAGCTCTCCTACCATGTGACACTGCATTCTCCTTATTGGTTTCACTACAGAATTTTGCTCAGAATTGAAGTGGGGAATTTTCAGGACTATTTTAACGACTCTGAACCCAAGGGAATTTCTCCAAACCCCGAGGGTTTTGCAGCTGGGCTGCACCATTTCCCAAACCTTCCAAAGGTTTTCCTGCTCCTGTGTTGCCTCCAAAGCACACCAGGCTGTTTGTTCCAAAGCACATCCTCCAGAATCCTCATTTTCTCTTGGCTCCCAGCTGTCCCCAAAGCACAGCAGATTCCACCCCAGAGCACTGAACCCAGAAAAATCACCCAGCAGTTGTTTCTCTGCTTTCATTCTGCTTTTTTACTGCCTCTGGATGTGATTCATGTTTTTATTTTGGTTTTACGTCTTCAGGTGTTTTCTTTGGCATGGCTGCCTTAGTTGCTATTTTAGAAAAATATAAAGGTAACACCATTTTTAAGGTTACCCAAAACCACAGACTGGGGGAAGGCAGAAGTAGGAGGTCAGAAAAAAACAAATTACTATCTCATTTTAGAGTCTTGAATATTACCTTCAGCCAGAAGCACCAAGGCAAGAAACCAGCAGCTTATATATGTCAAATTAAGTGGTTTGGAGCAGGTCTTCACAGAAGAATAGTTTACAAATTTTCACTGATTATTTATGATAAATGTGAAGTGTTTTTGTTCCTCAGCAGGAAAGTCACTCTAACAGTTACTGTAGCACAATGTAAAATAATATTACAGTTTGCTGACATTAATTTATCTCGATTATTCTAATGATTTTATATTTTTATTGGTACGCTGAATAGCAAAAAATGCAGTATAATTTAATTTTTACCATCATATGTGCAGGAATCACTGGAGGCATTAAAATGATGAAAGAAGAGTTATGCTAATACCACAAAAAAGGATGCAAAAATGATTTATGTTACTTTCTTCTCCTATTTGCAGTTCATTAAGTCACTGTCTTCTTGTAATGACCAAGTGAAAATTAAAGTACTTCAGAGAAGAACTTTAGGTTCAAGCATCATTAGAGGAAGAGAAATGGGTTCTTTGATGAACTTGACTGCAGAAATCTATAGAGCACAACTTAATCAGAATGCACATTGATCTCTGATGCTAGAAGGCAGACCTATGATTGAACAAATCTTTTTAATGCATATTTTTTCCTTTAAAAAGTAGCATATGATGCATGAGAATGATTTATTTTTAATATACTTCCAGTTTATAATGTACTGTGGTCCACTGCACTTGTTTTTTTACTCACTGGAAACTGAAATCTAGAGAAAAAAAATAGGTACCCCTGAGGTTTTGTAGGGTTTTACTCTCTGTGTTTTGTAGGATCTGTGACTCTGGGAAATGGCAGATTGTTTCCAACTAATGAACTCCCAATTCACTCCAAAAGCTTAATTTACATTCCTTTGAAACACAAACCAGGAGTTACAGTGAGTAGATAACTGTAGATGGTAAAAATATCTCCAACCTATTTGTTGTCTCTTCTCCAAGTAATAACTTAATGAAATGCTAGGTTGAGTTCCACTCATTTTTGAAATGCCTCTGATTTTGTAAGGTTACTGCAAGGCTGTAATTCACAGAATCTAATTCACAAAATCTGATCCTCTGGAAAGAATAACATGGCCTTGCATGCAACACTTTGGTGTAGCAGTGATTCTGCTCCAACAACTTCCATCAGTGTTCAGGGGGAAAAAACACCTAAATCTGAATTCCAAAAGGAATACAGAAGCTTAGAATGGGAATCTAAAAGGTTTAAAGGGATTTTTCCCCCTCTCCTATTGAAATAATGAATAATATCACTTCTCTACTTAAAATTTTCTGTGCTCATAAGTCATAACTTCTGCCTCATATTAAACACAAGGTAGCAGCTCACAGGTTTTTCTACACTTTGATTCCAGAAGGAATCCCTTTCCATCCCTTTCTGAATCAGTGGAATTCTAGAGCTGAATTCCACAACTTCCACTTGTTTGCTCCACTCACAAACCCACGATGTGCTAAAACAGCACTTTGGATTTTATCATGTTTCCCTTCCTTTTGGAGTTCAGGGCTCAGCCCTCCTGGAAAATCCTGGCACTACTCCAGTTCACTTTTTTTTGGGTTGTATCCCAAAGCATCCCCAGAAATATCACTGTAAAAAGGCTGTTCCAGGACAGGATGGAACTTTCTGAGCCTCCAGGAGTTTGCTGATCTCCCTGTCATCCGTGAGGAAAAACCCTGCAGCACCCCCAGCTATTTCTGATATTCTCCCTTTTCACCCATGAAACTCTTCCTGCTGGTCAAATAAACCCTCAGGGAACGAAACAACCACTTCTAAAATTACCAACTTCTTTTTCACTTCCAGCTTCTCCAGTTTCCCCTGTTTTATCCTCTGCTCACCACAGCAATCCCTTCTCAGCGTAAACCAACCCTGCCTGGGCAGCAGAGCTGCTGGGTATTAAATACAGGATGATGGAGATCATTTTTAATCAGGTTAATGTGCTTTAATTACTGCAAATTAGATTTTATTTCTCTAAGCAAGCGAACGGAATTATTTGGGCTATTTAAAACAGGAACTCTTTAAACACCCAAGTCACTTAGAAAGCAGATAAGCATTTTCATCTTTGTTCTGCTGTGACAGTAACTCTGTGCCTGGAGAAGCATTTTTTTCCTGAGAAAATAATTCTCACAAACACCATGAAATTGAATTTAATGCTCATTGATACCAGACCTCAACAAATCATAAAGAAACAAAGATTAAGCATGAAAAAGAAAAGGCAGAAGTGACCTACTCAGAGAACAACTCAGTTCTTAAAACAATAAATCCTGCCTGGCAACCCCTCTGCCACCTTCTCAGGAGATCAAGCACTGCAAGCAGAACTTTCTCCTCACATCTCACACTGAAGGTTCCCCTGACTGCATCTCTGCACCTCTTGAATCCCACCTGAGGTCAGGAAATGCTCTCCCAGGACATGTTTTTGTGCCACCAAGGCACGTTTAATGAGCAAAGTGGTTTTCTCTGGGCTCATCTCGAGAGCTGCAATTTCAGACAATGTGAAAACACTTTGCAAAAGGCACTGCTGATCTGCCAGTGACATATTTTACCCAGAAATATCTTCCACTTAAGCTTTTTTTTGTCCAAATTAGATGTTGAAAAGATTTTTTTTTCCTCCCTTCAAATGGTTATCCAAAGCTTGCCTAAATGTAAGCCTAACAAAGCCTCCCCCTTAATTTCCAGCTACATAATGGACATGACAAACAAATGTGTGATGGGTTTGTGTGACAGAATGTTATTTGTGGGTTTGGTATTGGGAACTTTTTATTTTTGCTCTGTTTAGTTTAGTTGTTCTTTTGGGGGTTTGTGTTGTTGTAGGCAAAAATTGTATGTTGAATGTGGATTTTAATGGTTATTAAGATGATGATAATGATTATTAGGCACGACAAACACCTTGTCACAGCTTCACACAGAAATCAGATGGAAAGGTTGTACATCTGGATAAGGGGAAATCTTGATCTGTGACAAGCCAGGCTTTGTCTTCCACCTAAAATAACCCTAAATCTCAGTTTCATGCCCTCTGTTTTGTTTTTTAAATAAAATCAACAGATAACACCCTGAAGGCAGAGAAATTACAGAAAGAGAAAACAAGATGCCCCAGCAGCCTTCTTAATTGCTCAAGACTGTTGTGGACTCACATTCATTTGGCACAGTGCATTGTTAACTTTGGAATATGAACAGGATGGGAGCAGAGAGGACTTTCAAACTTCATTCAAACCAAACCAAAGAAAAACGGGGTGATGGAGACAAAGAAATTTATAAACTGAGAAATGACTCTTCAGCTGTTTAATTCTTGCCTGGATTCTGATAATCAGGAGTGCTGCCCTTGATTCCCTTCTTCAGCCCCTTTGGTTTTTGGGAATGAGTGAAGCTCTCTCTGTGCTCCTGGAGTTCCATTTCAAAGCTTTCCTCTCTCCTTCCCCTCCTTCCATCCTCGTGCTGTGTTTGGAGCGTTCTGTTCCATTCCTGGCCAACGTTTTGTTAACAGGTTTTCTGAATGTTACTCATGATCAACTGAATTTGAAAGAATACAATATTTGTATTGCATAATAAAAGAGAGGATAATTTTTATAGGTTTTATATGTTAGGTAATCAGCTTCACAGATGATCAAAGATTAACTTTAAATGGATGCTGCTAAGAAAGATCTTCAGTCTTAAATCAGCTTTTCTGCTTTAAACCTTTCTCTTTAATCCTCAGCTTCAAGTAATTTTATAAATAGATAAAATTGGAAAATCTTTTAAACTACGGAAGTATAACATGATCAGATGAGCCTCAGTGCTATCTTTTCTTTTCTTGAGATAACTGTTAAGAAAGCATGAATACTTTGTCTTCTTCTGAGCTGCACTGCACATCAGCAACGCCACAATATTATTAATAAACAAAATCTGGATCATTTTAAAAACCCGAACTAAATCAACCTAAGGCCTTTTTTCTCAGTTACATAACATTTCAGAGCCATTTCTGTGTCAGGATTGAAGGGCAGGCTGTGCAGTCCCAGCACAGGTTTGGGCTGCAGTGACCACATCCTGCCCTGAGCTCATGGAGGCACCTGGGCTGGAATGGGGGAGCCAAGAAAACCAATTCCACCAGTTCCACCAGTTCCCCTGTCTGCAGCAGAAACACCTCTGCAGTTTCAGAAATATCACCCAAATGAAGGCCAGCAGATTTTTTTCTGAGCAGAGGGTTTCTGTTGCCTGCTTTGTCCTGAGTAATCTTATTTTTGCTGTTTAATACCTAATTATCTTGCTTTGAACTAATAGTCTTCTCTACCACGATGCTTAAGGGGAGCAGTGTGAGATTTGTTCACATCTCTGCAGGGTGAGATTTGTTCCCATCTCTGCAGGGTGAGATTTGTTCACCCATTGTTTCTGACTGATGAATTACTGGTGGAAATTCCCCTCTCTCTGCACTGATGCAGCCTCAGTGAAACTCTACACTTACAATCCCCAGAGATGAATCCCAGTTTAGGAAGCAGATCATTAACTCAGCTGCACTGGGGCAGATCTGGAGAGCTCTGAGCTGCAGTGCTCAGTTCCTGCTGAGTGACCCAACTTCAATCAACTCCAAACAGCCAGCTTAGGAGGGAAACTTTCAAACCAGATTTGGTATGAAAACATTCCCTGATATCCTTGCAATTGGTGCACCATCATGTCCACAATAATGAAAAATAAATCCAATGACAGTAAAATGCTATCACTACTGAAAAAAAAAAATCTGCATAAAATGAGAGAAACTGATTGGAACAAGTGTAGTGAAAGGAAAGAAAGTAAACCAGGATTTGGAAGATAATTTATGCCAATTTTCATTAGTTTTAGCCTTGCTGACAGCAAGTAAAAGGTAAAAAGTTTTCAAATTAAACTGTCATCTTTAAAACCTCAGTATTCTCATGTATCAGACTGGGAGATCTGATTTTACTGGTATTTAAATTGGGTTTGCAGAGATATCACCCCACTGTTTCCAAAGCAGTTCCTCCTGATTTGTAGAGTGCAAAAGAGAATACAATCCCACACTCTTTGTTTTGACACTGTGCATATTTTTCCATGCAATTTAAATAATCAAATCCCTTTTCCTCCTTCAGCATCAGTCACATCTCATGAAGTTGGTAAATACTTCACAACTCCAGTAAACAGCAGAAGAGGCATTTGGAAAGAAAAACTACTCATAATCATTAAAAAGACAGAGCATAAAAAACCAGCAGAGCTGCAGGGCAGCAGTGATGTTCCCAGGCAAACTCTACATTTGTATTCAGCAATAAAAATAAAACCAGATAGAAACTGTCACACCCTGTGCCATGGAGGCTCGACCCAAAAAAAATCAAACTGGAAAGAAATGCATAGAGATGGTGATAAACTGCTTCTGGAATGTCATTAATAACAACAACAATTGCTCTGAAAAATGCTATAGGGCTCACTTAGGTTATTTAAACTTAGGTTAAAACATTTAAGATGAATGTTACAAGCTCTGTGTTTCTAGGAAGAATAAATAAAACGGGGCTGAGAGAAATTCCTGATTGGAGAATAAATGCCCTGAGTGGTGCAGATCAGACACTGACAGGTCCCAAGGTGCTGATGAAGACTCAATATATTGAGTGAGAGAGCAGCTACATCTTTTAACTCAGTGTTTTCAATCTCATTGAATCTCAAACTTAAGGAGCAGCACTGACAAGGAAAGCAGGGGAACAGGAGCTTCCTCTCAAGGCCATAATGCCTTGGGTACATGAGGGGAAAAAATCAGTTCCTAAGACTTCTTCAGGATGTTCCTCACTTTGTCCAGCTCACTTTTGAGCCTCTCAATACCATCAACTGTTCCACGTGGGAGATTCCTTCAGAGTCTCCAGGCTCTCGCTGTTGGAAAGTTTTTCCTGCTATTCAGCCCCAATTTTCTATTTATTTCTTCCCATAATTCTAGTTATATGGTTCTTATGGCTCAGCAGTGTAATCCAGATCACAGTCTTAGTCTTCCCTTTCACAATTTTACAGCCTCCTCGTAATTTACAGCCTGCAGAATTCTCTAAGGAGATCCTCAAGTGGCCTCTTGGAAGAGAAGAGGCATTTCCATGCCTTGGGACTGTTACCTGAGGAGAGATAACCTGTGATAAATTACTCCTCTGAGTAAGGCTGCAGTGACAGACTCAGGATCTGCCATGCTGCCTCTATAACCCTGCCCATGGGTAGCATGATTTTTTTTTTTTGTTATAAAACACTTCTAGGGCTAAAATTGGACTCTGGATTCCCTTTTCTGAGCCATGGGTGAGCAGCCTAAGAACAAAACCACACAGCAGCAGTACCTGGAGCTATTGGCATGGCTCAGAAGCAACACTTGAGTTAAATTTGAATTGGCATTGGAAAGAAACTGAGGTGCTCAGAACGTTTTAAATCCCTCTCATAGCTTTTAGTGTGGGAATTTTTATTTATTCATTTATTCATGTATTTTTGTCCCACCCATCCAGTGTCAGATGGGTGATAAAATCACAGAAACAATACAAATGCCAGGGCAGCTGCTTTCATTTACTGGTGGAGTTTGAATCCCAGAAATACCAACAAAAGCAGAATGGTAGGAATTATTCATTCTGCTGGCAAGGTATAGAAATCAGGCATTAAAAGCAAGGAGCTCTAAGGATTCTTGTGCAGAACTTGTTTGTTTTTCTGAAGTTTGCACTGTCACATGAGCTGGTGACTAAGCAAATCTGCTCTAAAGCACATTGTCACTGACCCTCTGCAAGCTGTTTTTATCCCTTCCTTCAACAACAAAATCTTCCTTAATAGAAACCCAGATTAATTATTAATGTTATGGGAGTAAATAAAAATGGAAACCTGGACTCCTCTTTTCAGACCTAACATTTTTAGCAGAGCACTAAACCTCTGGTACTCCAGCACTTTATTGATTAAAGTTTAATGTGGTTCCAGTGCATGTTCCTTCCAAGCTTTCTGTACTCAGCCATACTTAAAAAGCAAATAAGATAACAAAGTTAAAAACAGTCCCATGAAACTCCAGCTCCTCTTAAACAAAGAGCAAAGAAAGTGAAGATGAGCTACACTTTTTTGCTTATTAAAGCCAGATTCGATTTTAACCTGTTTGACCTGGACTTTGGACTGGGGCCAATTTCTAACTGAAAAAAACCCTACAGATCCATCCAGACAACCCCCTGTCAGTCCCTCTCCCAGCCCCAGAGCTGTGTGCTCCATCAGCAGTTTATCTCTGCTCAATCTCCCCAGCACTGCTGCTTTCTGCACTCTCACACTCACCTGCCAGCTCTGAGGATGTCAGCCCTGAGCAAAGCTCCCTCCCTGCCTTCCACCCCCTTCCCATCCCTTTATCCCCCCAAAAAAGCTTTGCCATCAGGCATCCCTGCTCTTCAGGGCAATAAAAGCAGCATTATTGCCTGGCTGCCTGGGTTTTACAGCCCTGTGGAGCAGGTGCAGCCTGGCAATGATGCTGCTGCATCCTGGGAAGTGGTGCTGCTCACTCCTCAGCTGCAGTATCTGCACTAATCTGATCCGAGGGTGAAGGAGGAGACAGAAGGAGCAGGCTGAGCTGAGAAATATTTGCTTCTATTTTAACCCTCCTGAGAAGGTATGTTTTTCGCCAGCTGAGGAATTTCTGAGCATCTCAGAAGGTCCTCCTATCAAAAAACCAAAATATTGGTAAAGCTTCAGGTTCAAAACAGATGGAAGGACAAGCCCTGTGCTCCTCACTTGTCAGAGGAAATGGGAAAATTATGTGAGAACACTTTTGGACAGCTTTTGCTCATGTATTTCCCTCTTTCTGTCCTGACCCCAGAAGAGATAATGTAACCCTTAGATTTTATTCAGCCTTCCCAGGGTATTTTTGTGTTGTTTCTGGATGAGAACCCTCCCAGCATATCAAACTAAAATTTTCAGGAGTTTTGCTTTGCCCCGAGAGAAGCTATAGGACTCAAATCAGGACATTGGCAGCCTATCTAAGGAGCCTGGCTGCACAGGAGGGCTGTAAAAACTGCCCAAATATTGCTGCTAGCTCTGCACATCTCCATTATACAACCCCGGAACCCTGCTTTAATTTTTGATGATGTGTTTGTGGCCTCCACAAAGCAGCTGCTCACTATTTGTGTTTCTCCAGTGCCTGGGGACTGCTAACATGGATTGGGCAGCAATGCTATTAAGCCAGGTGCTATGAAATATGTAAAGCTATTTCCCAAAGAGGCTTCCTTCCATCATCCTTTTTATTTATTTTTTTTAAACAACTGTTAAAATCCTTCCTGTAGCTGTCTGCCATCTCAGCTCACTCTGGAAATGCATTTCTCGAGCTGATGCTCCACACAGCTTTAAGGGATGTCAGCAGCCTGCAGGTGAGTATGGTGGGCAGAGGTCACAGAATTGAAAATTTTACTTTTTCTTCTGTTATTATAAATCTGGAATAATCTTAATGACCACAGTGCACAGCATTTCACCCTCTAATGCTCAGCTCTGCTCCCCTCTTCTTGCACACACTGGGCAGCAATGCTGCTAGGGAGACTATTGTGACTACAGCACTGCTAAAACCAAGATCATGACTAAAATCAACTTCTTAAATTTTTTTTCTCTCTTTTTTTTTTAATCTGCCACCATCACACCTACTGTGGCAGCTGCGTTGTGTGTAAACTCATGGCTTTATTTCTGATTTTCACATGGGGCTGTCAGGACAAATCTGCTCAGGAGGGCAGTGATTTGCCACTGGGGTCTCAGGGCATGCCCTGGGCTTTGAAATCATTGCAGTATCTCCAGTTTCCCTTATAAATGTGAGAAGCTCTGTCGGTTTGGTTGGGTTATGAGGAGCTGATCATGCAGGTGAGAAGGGATCAGGTTATTTCCTTGTGCCTGTGGTGCTCTGCTCAGGCAGTGGGAATTGTCCTGCCCTCAGGTGGCTGAGCATGGGGAGAAATCAGCATTGTTTTCCAGCTCTCAGAAGGTCTCGAGATGTAAACTGTTGGTGCTGAGTCTGTAAAGAGTGGGTGAAATGAGGGAAAAAGGACAATCATGCTGCAGATGGTTTTCCATTGAGCTTCTCCTGCTGTTTCTTCACACAGCAGACAAAGATGCAGCCCCAATAAACCTGAATGCTCCCTTTCCCCAATCTATCACTGCCCTTCCTTAACTTCCCTTCTGTTTCACAAGATCTCCTTCATACTGTTCTGCTTCCAAGCCCAGAGCTCTAAAAGCTGACTTGCTGATTTTAGGGCTTGATTTGCCTTTTGCAGATCTGCACTGTGTTCCTAACCTGAGAGACAAAGCCAGGCAGGATCAGCCTCTGCAGCAAGTGTCCAAAGTGCCCCTGGGGTTTGGGATTTGGGGTTTGGGATTTGGGATTCCATCCTGCCAGGCTCTGCCAGGTGCAGCAGGACACACTTGATATAAACATTTTACACAAGGCCACTCTGCTGGTCCTGCCTTGAGGAACAATTCCAAGTGCTCAGTGCAGTAATTCTCAGAACATTTCCACGGGCACTTCTGTCAGCATGTCTGAATTTTAATTCTGAAATAGCTCTGTCTGGAGTTATCTGAAGAGCCATACTGCCTTTCCTGTTTGTCTGCATTTCCCTGCACTGCATCTGTTCTCCAGATTTCTTTACAGCCTTCTCACATGAAATATAAACACGAGGAGTGTGAAATACAAACACTGCCTTGACATCCTCCCCTCTCTTCCATGGCCCCACTTTCTCTAGTCTGGAAAATGTCTCTTCCAGAATAACATATTTATTGCTGACACAGCTTTCCCCAAATTTAATATAGAAAACTCCAAATCTGTCCTGTTGGGGCTCACAGTATCAGCGTGGCTATTTTTAAATGGGATAAAGTGGGTTGGTGGCAACATGCATCAGGTTTGCCAATTTTAGACTGGAATATTAGGGAAAAGTGTAAGAAGGGCAGAATATGCTGCTCTAGAAGTGCCTGCATTTCCAAGAAGACACATTTCCCAGTGCCTCTCTGCTCAGCAGATCAGTCAGTTGTCTACCCAGGAGAAGCTGAGCATAAAACAATGCATTCAGTGCTAGGATGAACAGAGAAGGGGAACAGCATCTTATGGGAATACTCCAAAAACACAGATTTCTGGCATCCCAGACAGCTGTGGGAAAATAGGTTTGGGTTGTGAATGTTCAACAAAGCTGAAGGCTGTCAGCTCAGTAATGTGACATGTTTAACCCAAACACTTCTAAAGGGATCTGCACTGGGGATTTTTTAGCATTGTATTAATTCAGTGAACAATGTAAACTTGTGGTGTCAGAGTAAAGCTGGAGCTATATATCCATGGATTTACAGCAGTGCATGCTTATACTGCAGGGATTTAAATAGGCTTAACTCATATCATGGGTTGGTTTATTTTCTTTTCCCCCTAATTAGTCATGAACAATCTGTACTTTAACAGTTCTTCCCTGAATTTCAGAGATGGGAAATGGTTCCAACTCACTGTGAGCATCCAGAGCAGTCAGACACTTCTCATTTCTGAATGGAACACTGGGCAGAAATATCCCACAGCATCTTTGGCAACATTTACATTCTCCTGACAGCACAACTATTGATTTCTTAATCCTGTTAACAAGAGGTTAGTGGCACAAAAGGCACAGTCCGTGGAAATGTCTTGTTTCACAAGTCAGCAAAGATGTTTAGTTTATGTCAAATTATCTGTGGATACATTACAGGAAGATTTCAGTCCTACTCAAGCCTGTAATACTGAGAAAGCACTTTACTCATAGATAACCATAAGATATTTCTGGGTCGTGTCCTGGTATTTCATTATTCATTTGAAAAATGCATTGAAATGAATGCAATAATCTGTATAAAGGAGGAAAAAAGGTGGTTTAGGTCCTATATACACCATTAATCTTCTGCAAATCAAAATATGCTATAGCTAATGGAGTTTATATTAGTGCTGGACCCACCCTTTCAAAATCCACCCAGAGGATGAGCTCTCCTAACAGATATTGCCAGTGGGGGAACCACAGGCAAAGCAGAGCAGAGTATGAAAATATTTTCCAGAAATTTCAAGAGCATGCAGACATTGCTGCCCTGACCATCCAAAGCTGCTTGTTCTTTCTATCCCCTAGTGAACAAACTGCCATTTTCAGGAGTGCTGACTCTTCAGCAAGATCCATTGCTCTGAAACCATAGGTGTTTAGAAGAATATTTTCCAGTCATGTCCCAAATGCAGGGCCCAGTCCCACAGACACAGGGAGGGCTGTGGACTCAGTCACATATGCAAATTCAAAGCAGCTCCACTGGCCAACTAATTATTTTTCCCAGCATGAGCCGAGTGCATTTTGAAAGGTGCAAACGTCCACCTCAGCCAGGTGGGAGAGGGGGATGAGGCCATCAGAGAAATGCTGCCTTGCAGGGAACAGGGAATAACTGCATTCCAAAGGAATATCTCTCCTGACACAACGAGGAGTGACAAGGTTTCCTTGCAGAACTTCCCAGAAGTCAATCCTAATGCAGAACTGTAAGAAAAGGTTTCTGCCATTTACCCCCTGCAGGATGTAAATTAACTCGAAATCCTCTCCAAGTGTTTGGGCTGGGAAGGGAAGAAAGGAAGGGAGAGGAAACAAAAGAGAGGAGCAGCTTGGCTCCCGCAGTGAGGCACCAACACTGCTCCAACTAAGCTCTGCTCTCTGGATTTATTTCTGTGCCAGCCCATGGAGCTGCTCTGGGCTTCACAGGGATGTGTGTGACAAGCTGGGAGCCACACAGGCACCTCCCCATCCCCAGCCCTGCCATGAGTATGGACACAGAACAGATAAAATCAGTGTTTATCCCATAAAGGATGCCAACCTCACCCATCCTGGGCTCCTGCTGTGGATGCCTGGCTTGTCCATCCCTCTGAGCTCCACCTGTGTGCAGCTCCATCCTTCCCCAGCCCATGCCAGCAGGGATCATCCTACAGCTATGCTGCCCTTTGGTTGGTCTTAGAATTATGAGGCAGACCTGGTTAAAGGGGTAGAAGGGTTTTACCTCGGTGTTTCAATAGGATCTGAGGTGCACAGCTCTGCAAAGGTGGAACACACTGAGATGCACACACACTGTATATCACATGTACAATTTTATGGACTTTGTAAATTAGTATGTCTGTCTAAAATCCCACAGTAAGAAACTTAATAAATGAAGTAATGTCCTCCTATTCTAAGAATTCCACCCCCAAATGAGGCTAGAGCCCAGTTTACAAAATATGTTGCAGAGAGGAGGTTTCAACCAAGGTTAAAACCTCAAGCTTTTGATAGCACAGGACTCTCCGTCCTCCTACTATGAATGTTTGGTCTTTCTGCCTTGCAGAACCCCAAAACTGAGTTAGAATACCAGACTGCAAAAACTACAAGCATGTAGGCTAAGGGTACAAAGGATGTATAAAGGGTACAGAAAATATATCAAAGGGTCCATAAAAAGGAAAAGGCAAAAATCATCAGGCATCAGCTACATCCCATCCCCACCAGCTGCCTCCCCAGGCAGCTTTCACTTGGAACACTCTGATGGTGACAATTCTGCTAGCATGGGGCTGACATTTCTCCACGCAGGAGATTTCCATTTGGAAGCTGCAAAGCCCCACTTGGTGCATTTTTAAATCTATCCTAGAATTAATTAGTCCTTCATCACCATGATCTGCTTGTAAAATAGGTAAATAGTGTCATTTGCACCTCCCATAAGCCATCCTGAAACACTTCAGTGCCTTTGGGTGCCACTGGGCTGAGTCTGGGAGAGAGAATTCCTCCAAGGGGAACAGACTCTTCACCTCCAGGTCTCCAATTTCAAAACACTTTGAAATTGGTACTCTCAGGCCAGGCTAAGTACCAAATAAACACTTTGATGTGCACTGTGCTTGCTCCCTCTGTCTCCCAAATACAGTGGAGGAAAATCTGGGTCAAATCAGATGTAAAATGCACTTTTCCAAATTGCACACCAGATAAACGAGGGAGACTCCCACTTGCATCAAAAGCAGTTATGTTCACCTAAGCAAAGCTGTAATTTGGTTTCTCTGTTCCCAGATACTCATTTCTTAAGTAGCATCTTTCTAGAGAAAAATATTGGTTTGGAAAGCTGACAAAATAATAAAAATGCATGGGGAGCTCAGAGACAACATCAAGTGTATTTGAAAATATTGATTTCTCTCTAGTTCACAATCAGGCAGCTTATTTACATAAAAAGCGTAAACCAAGCAATGGACAAATACAGGTTAAACAAAAACCAGAATAAAACCCGATTTAAATCACAGAGAACATTGCTAACAACTTGAAAATCATATAAAGTAGAACTGCATGACGAATTACCACCAAATTCCTGTTTAGAAGAATGGACTTCTTCCCAAGAAACTCTTGACTTTTTTCATCTGAAAGTGCTTTAATGAGCTCTATAAACTATTTGCTGGGGAGAAAACTCTATAAATGAATCTCCAATGCTACAGAAAGGGGAAAAGACAATTTTAACAGGTGCAAAAACAGCAGAATGAACAAACTCAAACAGAATACACCCAGAGAGAGGAGAGCTGCTGGCGGTGGGAAGCTCTGCATGCACAGCCTGGTGTCCCCAGTCTGTCCTGAAGGAGCACAGAGCAGCCCTGGGGACACTGGGACACGTTTCTGAGACATTCCCTGGACCAGGAGCTCTTTGGGATATTCTTCTCACAATTAGCACAGAACAGCAGCAATGGACTGACCAAAGAAGTTCAGGGAATGGAAATTCAAAACACAACAAGCCCAGGTGCTACACTGACCAAAACACATTGTTTTAAAGGTATTTATTCCATGATCCAAGTTTCCAAGAAAGAGGAAAATATCCAGGGGACAAAGGCTTGCTTTTCATCGATGGCCTTGAATGTCACTGCTGGTTCCCCCTGGCAACAGCCAGGAAACAGCTGGGTTTGAGTCAAAGGAAAATGCAAGGCAGAGCAGGACCAGTGCTGCCAGGGAGTGTAATTACCAACTTTCATGTTTGTATTAGCAGTGGTTTCTGGGCTGCTGGGCTTTTTTATTGAATCCATGGGGATGGCACCACCCTGTGCTGCTGCTGATCCTAATGCAGGGCTGAGTGGCTTTTTTAGGGGCTTTTTCAGAGGTTCTGGCAGTCCCTGCCCTGCCCCACTCCTGGTGCCAACCCCTGCTGCCTCCTCTCCTCTCCTCTCCTCTCCTCTCCTCTCCTCTCCTCTCCTCTCCTCTCCTCTCCTCTCCTCTCCTCTCCTCTCCTCTCCTCTCCTCTCCTCTCCTCTCCTCTCCAACCCCACAGTGCCATGGATTTGCCTTCTCTCTGCAGCAGTGGCTGATGTTTTCCATCAGAACAGAGCAAAACATCCTGAATTTCAGGGCAATAACCAGGAATATTTATCAGGAGACCCAGGCAGGGGTTGATACCTGGCTCAGTAAGCAGGTACTGTGCTTTCCTTTCTCACCCTCAAGAAATAGTCAAATTAATGATCCCATTTCCTGGCAAACCCAGAAACTCTATTAATTTTACTGATGAATCCTAATACAGTGATCACTGCCAAGAATTTATTTCAGTGTTTGATGTGCGGTGGAGCTAATGTAATTTGAAAATTATAACATTGTAAGATACGTAGCGACATAGGATTGATTTAAAAACGCAATTTAAATGAATCACATGCTCAGTTCCCTGGAAAGATTAGTTGTGGCCAGTCAAAAAGGAAGAGATGAGACTGGAAACAACAGGGTTGGAGGCAGCTGGGCTTCCCCATACTGGTTGTCACTGCTTATCCAGCCTGGAGCACACACTTCAAATCACTTTTCCATGTTGGGGTGAAGACATTTTTCTTGGCTATGAGCACAGCAACATCTAAAGAAGGTGTTCAACCCATCTGTAGTAAAATCTACTCAATAAAATCACCAACTCCACCGAGTCACCATCCCACAGGCATCCTGGCGAGCTGCAATCTCCAAATTAATCAGCTTTGAGGCCAAGCTGGAATTGTTTGTCCTCAACAATTCAGTCATGTGATGGAAAGGAAAACAGGTGTAAGATGCAAGAGTCAGGGAAGAGATCCTACTCTGGGCTTTTGTTTGATCTGAAAAGCCAACCACCTCATCTGTTGCACTCATTCTCCTTTAGGAAACACTAATCTGCACAGATGGTGGAACCCAGTAATCTCTGCCGCCAGCTGCAGAGTGGAATTTTTAATGAAATGGGAATCTGAAGGTTTGCACAGAAAGCACCAGAATCACTCCTGTTATTTCCCGTGATGCCCAAATTACTCTGACTGCTATCTGACATCTGTAAATACAACAGCCACGTGTCTCCAGCCACAGCAGCCCAAACACAACCATTCCTAAATGGCCTTTGTTGAAAGCTTTCCAGTCAAAGAGAAATAACTCATCCCCTTCTAAGCTGTTATTTGGACACTTTATTTTGCCTTTCTCCAGGATTTAAAGCAGTCTCGCCACTCCAGTTTGTAAACTGAAGTGAAGCTAGAGGATGGAACATGAAATAGGATTTGTAAAGAAAGGTGACACTTAAAAGCCACACAGTCACTGCCAGTTTTTCATCCTTGCGTTGTAAAGATTTTGGCTGAGGCATGGATGCCAGCACATAGATTTTTGGATAAAAAAAAACCACACCAAAAGACAGAAATGAGCATAAAAAAGAAACTTGAAAGAGAATTAAAAAGTAACAATTTGGAGTAGGGTTCCTTGCCGATACTAAGTCAACCTAAAAGAAAGTATGTGAATTAACAGTTTGAAAATCATAAAAACAGAGAGAGATAAATTTTATCTCGAAATTTAGGTTAATAATGTGATTTCTTATTAGCTGATGACACCTTTGAGAAAAGCAGTAACTCCTATCAGAGAATTCCTCCAGCACTTCTTTTTCCAGGACATTAGAATTCCCATGCAGTGAATCAGATTCACTGAGCAGGATTCACACGTGCAGGGCAGCTGTTTTTCTCCCTAATGAAAGCTGATGGATTTGCCTTTTTGATGTTGTTTTGATGTTATTTTGATGTTATTTCTCTGCAGCTCTGCCATTTAGCAAGTTTTGCTCCAGGGGTTGTAGTGCCACAACCTACAACAGGAATATGTTTAGACAGAGTTTTGTATTTGTACTGGAATCACAGATTGCATGGATGGGAGAAACCACAAACATCAATTTAGTGTATATGTAGAGAAAGTTCTGAACAAGCTGTAATTCCAATTCAAACACAGTCACAACTGTGGAAGCAGCAGGAAGTTTATTGCCAGAAGGACCAAATCCTGTGATAATCCCCAGGTAAAACAAAACTCTCTGCATTGGTGAGATGTAGGAACATGGAGAACAGAAAACAAAACAGACAAAAGGAAAGGAATTATAAAATATACCTAGAGTTCGTTATTTTTTTCTAAAAATAGTTTAAACACTGGTTTGTTTGGTTTTTTTAAATGAATTGGTATCTATGCCCCATTTCCAAGTAGTTTATTAAGGACTTCTCACTGATCAGTGCAGTAGAGTTCTGAATAGATTCACACTGAGGCAGGAAAATGCAGAATGCCTTACTGCAGGAGCAGAAATTCAGGCTCTGCTTTGGTCTCACCATCACAGTTACCTCAGATACTGCAGGAAAACCAATGTTTTGGGGAATAAATACTTGTCTTGCCTTCCTGTGTCACAAAATGGGCAAATTCAGATGGGGTGAGAGTCAATATTGTTGATTCCACTTCACTGAGGATGAAACCATTTGTGGTTTCACCCAGAGCTGATTTGTTCCTGGCAGTCCAGACAGAAAAACACAAGGAGCAGGAGGTGCTCTGGAAATTACACCAATTCAGGCCTCAATCCTGAAGTCTTTGCTGCATTGGAATGAAAACAATTGTATTGTACAACGCTAAAAATATGAATATATCAGTGAATAACCAAGGATTTTACCCCTGGGGGCTTCTGTTTGACCTGCATTTGTCTGCTGGTTAATCTGGTCAGAACCAAAAGGCCAGAAGTTCACAAAATAACCCAAGGGTAAGGTAAACAGTTTTGAAAAGAATCAAGTAAATGATTTGTGTTGTGTGTGTGCAGCCTCCATGGCAAAGGTGCCATCAAAGTGTTGGGTCAAATCAAATCCATCAGTTAAAGTGCTATAAAATATGAATGCAGAGGGAATAGATGAGATCTTGATGTGAATAATAAAACAGTCTATAAAGCACCTGAAATAAATCAATCTTCCTTTCATGCAGCAAATACAAAATGCAGTGTATTTCATATTAACTCTGGCTGAAAAGGAAATCTATTCAGATGAAGATACAATATTAGAAGTCTATTTAATCCAGTGGAGGACAACACTGCCCTAAGTGATCATTTACTTCACAGAAGTTTAAGAGTCAGAGTTTTGAAACTAATTCAGTCCTTGAGATGTAAATAAACACTTGAAGTGATTTTGAAAGGCAAAGACATATTCTGGCACTAAGTTCTGTTGATGAAAATGGGATTTAGAGCCTTTGTGAATCTCCATTAGGTATGGAATTATGTTGAAAATATGGTCCTAGGAGTCTTGCAAAGGTTCCTCTGAAAATTCTGTAATGGGAATGGCTTTATATTTCAGACAAAAAAACCAACAAACCCCAAACAAACAAACAAAAAAAACCCCAGCTTTGTTTCTCTTCAAATAGTCTTTACAGTGACATTTATCCCTACAGTGCAGAAAACAATAGAATTTATGTTTTTAATTACAATGAGCAACAAACATTTTGATGGAAAGTACAACAAGGGGAAAAAGCCCCACCAAATCTATTTCAACCCAAGAACTCCCACTGAAAGCATTTGTTTTTACTGACTGCTCATCTGAAAAACATTCCTTTAGTTATATATAATCCACAGGTGAAATCCATGGATGAAAAATGTAACATATTTGGCCACAAAAGGGAGAAAATCTACTTATAAAACCAGTCTTGCTTAATTCAAAAAGACTGGAAAAATTATAAGAATAAACATCCTATTTCTTCAGATCTATTCTATTATTCTGACTACATTTGAAAGCACACAATAAATTTCAAAAGCTACCTAAGGATGTTGTTTGCTTCATATTCATTCTGACAAGAGAAGAGTAAATGCAGAACAGAGTTTGGGGATTAACCTTTGTGAGAAACAATCCAAATCAGTCTCTGGGAGTTCCTTTCATAACCTGCAATGGGAACAAGCAGCTCATCCCCCTTTTAGAGACAAATGAGATCCTTAAATGTGTTTTCCATCACTAACTCCCGTTCTGAACGTGACAGCTGAAATCCCTGTCCTGTTTTCAAGGGACACCTGAGGATTTTCTGCCTCCCCAGGAAGGTGCCAGTTGTGCAGAATGCCCCTCTCCCCATTCAGCCCTGATTTCAGTGGTGCAGGATTTGCCCTAGATAAACTTAACAGGGCACAATGGATAAAGATATTCAAGGGTAGATTTGTGCTCCAGTAATACTGGTGCAAATCCAGAATTATGCTGGATTTGTGTTTATCTGAGACAAGAATGTAATGTACACAGGGGTTTTTCACAATGCTGCTGGGATGTTTTTCCATGTGTAAAGGAGTAAATATCAGTTTCCCTAAAACACTGAAATTTAGTAATTTCTTGTAGAAATTATTAAAGGACAAGATGAAAGAAAAAAAAAAATCCCTCAGCCAACTCCTACCTGGAAATGTCAACGAGATTTTTTTACTGATCATTTTATCTGGGAATTCTGTTTCACAGCACACAGCTTCAAACTCAGCTGCTTACCAAACCTCCACTATTCCTTTCATATTTTGCTTTCACAGAAGATACTGCCTCAAGGTCTCATTTATAAATGAGAAAGGCTGTGCTGCAATTCTCAGCAATAAACAGCAAATATATTAGCTTTGGGAACCACTGCAAAATATTAAATATTCTTTCGTTAGACTGTAAGTTTCCTTCCACTGATTCCCATAGAAAATTATAGTTTTCTGTGAGGGTTATTGACCTGTGACATATTTATCTGTCATGCAGTTTGTGCCAGCAGTGAACTGAAGTCTGACTTGCACAAATAGCCATGGAGGTATCTAACTACTGTTGTAATTGCCAGGAAATTGGGGCTGGGAAATAGCAAATACAGTTTTATTCACTGCATTTGATAGGAAGCCCCACAGAAATCTGCATGAGTTTATCAAATGTCCTTCTCTCATCGTGTTTTAAAGAAAATATCACATCAATATCAGATCAATATCACATGATCTGGTAAACTGTAATTGCTAAAAAAGGTGGTTTGGTTTTTAGACAGCTCATCTTCACCAAAGCAGTGCTATTTGTGGAGCAGAGATTCCCTGGCACTACAAATGCTGTGACTCACAGTACTCTGCTCTAACCTGCTCCTTCAAGTGGCTGAAAGTTCCAGCCTGAGGCATTCTTGTTAGGAAAACTCTGTGAAGTGCTGGGGAAAGTGAAGACACCGTGGAATAGAAAAAAACCAAACAAAACAAAATAAGAAGCAAAGCAAGAAATGAAACGATGGAACGGATGACAGAATTAGAAGCAAGAGGGGAAAAGGAAGCTGGGAATAAAGGGGATTCTTGTGGGGTGGGAGAGTAGGAAAGGACCATCATCAAGAACCTCCACAGTGATTTGAAAAAACACATTTTGCTGCTTCTACCGCAAGCAATTACTCGGGACCCATCTCCTGTTAAACCATTTGTGACTCAAAGAAAGCCACCCACACCATTAAAAACGAGAAGGAAACATCTCTTTGGTGGACAAAACTCCCCAGCCCTCGCAAGACGAGGCAGAAGCCTTTTATTTAATGTTGTGGCTTGTTGAGCACAGCTGACAGTGGTGCTGTGCTTACCACAAACAGCTTTTGGGGTTTTCAAATGCCTCAGCTTTGCTTCAGCGTGTTTAATCACCTGCAAAAGCTGTTTATTGCCTTGTATACTTCCCCCATCCTGCCCATTATCCTTTAAGTATGAGGCTTTCTGGGGACTCTAAGCAGGGCAGGGCACGAGGCACCATCAAAGCAGAATGAAATAAATCCATATGAGGACCACAGACCATGAAAGCAGGAAGATAAGCTGTAATAATGCAGTGCAATGGTTTCACAGGCACTCTGCTGATCCTTCCAAATGCACCCTTGTTTGCTGAGAGCCACTCTGGCTGCCCCATCTGCAACTGCCAGAGGAAGATGTTCCTGCATTCCGAGGAAATTATTAGGGATGGAGAGAGACAAAGCCAGGAAGGCTCATAAAGGGCTTTTGTGGGTATTTTACTGCAGAAGGCTTCGGCTAAGGTGCTCTAAAACAGCTGTAAACATAAAAGAGCAGAATGTGGAGAAAGTATTTAAATGAGAAAATGGGATATTTCAGAGAGCACTGCCTGCACTTGCAAGGAGCCTTTGCTAAAAGGATGCCAAGGCCAGGAGAAGGTAATCAAGGCTTTATGGGATAAAAGAGGAGTTTTCCTTCCTGCAACAGGCAGAGACAGAGAGATGGTGTGTTCAATGAAAATGTGTATTCAATGCAAATTGAAGTTATTCTGCAGGGGATTTTACTTTGGGCAATGCCAAGGTGTGCTGCAGGTGGGTTTGGGAACAAAACACAAAGTGGTGTCCAGCAGAAGATGGAACAGAGCAGGGACAGGCACAGCTCACTGCTGCACAAAATCTCTTTGCCCACTCCAAGCCTCCTCTGGGTCCTGAAGTCACCCAAAATCCCAGCAGCAATTCCATTTCCCCCAGCTAACTGGGACTGCAATGCACCCACCAGACTCACCCTACAGATGACAACTCAGTGACACCTTTCAGTCACAACTGCCCTACTTGAGGTGCAAACGTTTCTCCTGCAATTTCAAATCCACGAGCAGGAAGTGCTGCAAAGCAACCAGAGAGTGCTCAGCCAGTTCAGACTCTCTGGGCAGCTACAACTGCCTCTCCTCTCCTCAGAGCAGCACTGGCAGTGCCATATTTGTTCCTAGATCTTGCTGGAGAATGAATTAAATTTACGACTTAACCAAGCATGAAATTATGTTTTCAATAATAATTCAATAAAAGCTGCATAAGCTGGGAACAATTACATATCTCATTGAGGAAGCCAGCATCACCAAAGGTGTCCATCTGAGTCATTAAATAACGTGTGATTGCCCATCTATAGTGCACCAGGACAGAAAGCTGATAGCCCAGGCAGCTCCAATGAGCCAACAGAGGATGCAGGTCGTAAAGCTTATTGATTGGGCTCAAAATACCATAAAAAGCCAATGAAATGTAACTTTCATTTTGCGAAAAAATTGCAAAATATATCTCCTTAATGCTTTGTGGACTCTTGCTGCCATGGCAGATCCTGAGATGAGAACTATCCTTCTCATTCTGGGAGTGCTGTTGCAGTTCCCTTCTCGTTTGCAGCCACTTTCTGTCTGCTCTAATTGGGACCTGGTTCTCCTCCTCTCCACTGCAGCATCATTCTTTTCCACAGCCCTTGATGTGCACAACTCCCCTCCCTATCTGTCTCCTCATGCTATTAAAAAATGATTGCAGTCAGACTAACAGCAATATTTACAAAGTTTGTTGTAATAACTTGACACACTCGATACTTCACCCAGCACAGCTGGTTGATTCTCCCATTACATCCACCAGATGCTGTAATATTGCTCCTAATTTCTGTGTGGAGTGTTCAATTCAAGGATGCTGTGTGTTCCTACACCAGCTCTGTCTCTGCAGCAATCTCCTCCACAGGAGTCCCAAACCTTCTGAAGGTAACAGATGGGATCTGGCAGAGGCAGGAAGAAAAGTTCAAGTTTTTCACTCTTCCCAGTGGTTCCTCTTTTTAGGAATCTCTGCAGTTCACTGCACATCCCTTTGCTGGTGATGCAGGGCACAGTGGGGCATTGAAAAAGGAGCAACATTACTAGAAAAGGACTTTAGATGTTGAAACAGTATTTGGGGTTTTACAGCCAAAGGGCTTTCAGGAAAAGACAAGGCTAAGTGGAGGAGAGGATACAAGACACCCACTGGTCAAAATAATACATAATCTTTTAAATGAAATAACCAGAGTGCCCAGAGCTAGCTGACAAAACATATTGGACTGGAAATAAAAATGACACTGAAATGGTGAATACCTCCTTATTAGCAGCACTGTCAGACATCTGGGAATGAAACAGGATTTTACCCAAGGAATGGTGGAGGTGCAAGTGAAACACTCCCTGACTTGTGATGATTTCTGGGTTCTGACCTAGTGCCTCTAACCTAGAGGTTTTCATCAGCACATCCTTCAATGGACAAACACATTTTGGAGTTTGTGTTGAAGAAGATATTCCTAAGTGTGTTTCTGATTTTCTATTTCTGGCTTATTTATTAGGGGATGGAGGATAACCATCAGCAGTCCAGGCAGCCATACACAAAACACCCCAGGGATGGTCCTTTCATGAGGATATTGTGCCTTCACTTGCAGAGGTGAGAATGCAGCAGGAAAATGCTTTCAGACTTCTTCCTGCTAAATAATTCCTCCTCTTTCCTTGCACTGTGTTGGGAGAGCAGGAAAAGGATGTGAGGAAGCAGCTGGACACATATCAACATCTTGGTGATATTTGCAGAGCTATTCTAAGGGGAGCTGAGCAAACCTGCCACTTCAAACAGCATTTAAAGAACATGACATTTGGAAAAAAACACCAGTCCAGGCAAATATCCTGCTGTTTGGGCAGAGGTGTCCCCAAGCCATGGACACAGAGATGGCCATTGTGGCTGGCTGAGCTCCAGAGCAGCCCCAGTGCCAGCAAACACATAAAGAGCAGCAAACACACCCTGTTCTCATTATTGATTCCTCTGCTGCTTCTCTGAGCTGGCTTCGGGACTTGGGAGCAGATTCCCTCAAGCCCCTCTGGCCTGTGAGCCTTGAGCACAGGGCTGGGCAGGATTTTTGTCACTGTTGAGCCGCTAGCAGAGAAAAGGACCCAAGTTCTCAGTGTGGCAAGAAAAAAGAGCTTTATTATTTTGATTCCAACTTATATAGACTTTTCAGAGGTCACCCAGATTGGTCAGCCAGAAACCTCCCCCTAGGCCTGATTGGCCAGGCCTGAACTGTCCAAAGCTCGAGACACTGTTTTCATAACATCCAAACTTTATCTTTGTTAATAAAACACAGAGGAAAGTTCTCATGGGAAAGACCTGTGCTAGCCACAGATTTTGGCTGTGCCCTTGCTCAGGGTGAGTCCCACAGTCCTTACACTGCAGTTTGCAGTGGCTCTCAGGAGGTTTTGTGCTGCTTCACCTCCCTGGCTGACATTCATCCCAGCAGATCATTCATGAGCAAATGCTGCAGCATCTTCTAAAGCAAGAAGGGAAACTCCTTAGGGTGAGAGACTCCTTGTTGAGATTTTTATCCAAGCAATGTTACGTTCTTATTAATTTATTAACCTCATTTGGCTTATGATGATGAGTCCTCACTGCTGTGCTCCCTGAAAGATACTGAAAATTAGCATTTCTGCTGGAGAAAACAGCAGCCTAACACTGGTGTGGTGATGTGACTGGTGGCAATCTGCAGGATATGAAATTTCTTCCTTTAATATACATCTACCTGTGAAATTCCCTGTTTGTCACTTTATTCCTTAGCTCCTATCTTCACAGGCACTGCTTGTAGTGCCTAGGAGGAAATACACTGCAAATAATTAATTATAATACTAACAAACTGTTTTGGGAAGCTTCCTGCTTTCCCCACACAAACTCCATTACCTCCTGGCCAGTTGCATCCAGCTTTGACAAAGAAGAAATCTCAGCATTTTGTGAAAATTGGCTAGAAGAGCAAAAAAAATCAACTTTGTGCTGAGGACCAGGCAGGTAAAACTCCACATGCAGAGTATTACAGAACTCCTGTTAGCAGCAGTCAAGTGGGCAATCAGCAGGAGCAGCCACTGGCACAAAGGGCTTGGAAATAGCCACAGCATCTTCTGCCTTTGTATTGTAATGAAGGGATCTGAGGAGTAGTGGGGAAGTGAAAATGGGAGGCAGAGGCTCTAAAGAAGCTAAAATGAGATTCCGGAGAAAACCAGGCTGCATTATTTCTTCTGCTTGTGCAACACTGTGTGTTAACACAAGGCTGGTCACAAAGAGGCTTCAAAGAATCAAACAAGATACAAAAATCACATGTAGCTACTTCAAAGGCTTGGGACATTTGGGTTGAGACAAATGGATAAGCAGTTGGCACAAAACTGTGCATGATAAGAGAAATATTCCATCTAAAGCTGGAATACATCCCTGTTCTTCCAAGCAATATTATTCTGTAAATATATGAAAACTGTGAAAAACCTGGATGCAACATCCACCTGGTCATGGGCAGTCAGAGGTTTACTTACACTGAGAAGGTTTCTGGGGGACAAGATAAAGTTTCAAAGTTTTCAGCCTGGAGCTGAGATTTGGAGGCATGGATTTGCTGTGGTGGCTGAGGAACCCAAGGATCCCCAGGATCACTGCCTTCTGCCCATGCCAAACCCATCCTGGCAGGGAGGTGCTGAGGGCAGTTTCTGTCTCCAGCATTCAACATCCCTGGGCAACATCAGACCAGGAGAGCTCTTTAACTGAGTTTCTGTGCCTCTAATTGAGCAATTCCCAGTAAACAACCCCAAATCTGTCCAACAGGGATTTACATCCCAACCCATCTTCAGGCTGTGCAAAGCACAGCAGCCCTGTGGTTTGCAGTACCACACTGACAGAAGAGATCACAAGTGTGGATCTGCATCACTTGAGTCACTCAAAAGTAGCTATTCATGTCCATCACATAAATAATATCCTTTACCAAACTAAACACACAAATGCAGTTATTTGGAAGGGCTGTGGCAACATCATAAGTACATCTGTATGATTAAAACCAATTCACATTTCAATCCTTTTTCCTTTTTTTCCCCCAAAGGCTCCTTTGGCTCAGTACATTTCAGCACTATTTTGGGTAGAGGTCTTAAATAGTCCTCCCTGACACAGGACTAGATTAAATTCATAGTTAAGGCTAAATACCTAGTGAAGGCAAAGGATCTTCAAAGGAGCTTTCAAGTGCCACCTCAGCACAGCTGTGCTGCCACTGGCATAGCCCTGGCAGCTGCTGTGATTTAAAGTCCTGCCTGTGACAGGTTTCTCTGCACTCTCTGCAGAGTGGCAGGAAAAGGGGCACTGCAGAAATGGAGAGCACAGATTTAATGCCATCAGCAGCAAATTACAATGCTGACGTGCTGCCTCCAGCTGCTGGCTGGGGCACAGGAGAAAGGGTAGAGGAATAAAGGGTGAAGCCATTCCTTTTTTCCTTTTTAATCATTTCTTTTTAAACGTCCACAGAGAGCAAAGAGACACAATTTGTCCTTATTAGCCTTTGCCCAGGCTGCTCCTTCCCCTTCCTCCCCATGGCAGTGTATATCCCAAATGTCTCTGTGGCTGCATGGCACATTCCTGTGCTCTGTGAAACATCCTCTGCTGCTCAGCAGCCTCCCTGAGACAGCTGGCACTGAGCTGTACAGGAATAACAATGCAACACACACTCCTTCTATGCAAGCTTACAAGAGAAAATGTTTATTTTCATCATCTTCTTCGCATTTTCCAGTGAAAACGAACTCCCCAGTGATTTCTGGCAGTCAAGTTAAACTTTCTTCTCTTTTTTCCCCCCAGCTTAAAAGCTACAATTTCCACTGTGAGCCCTACCCTGGTGGTTTGGGTCTGTTTGTTGCTCAGGGACACAAGCAAGGACTTGGTCAAAAAGCTGCAGGTGAAAGTGTTCATTTCTAGTGGATTCAGCTGGAAGTTCCATAACACAGCTAGGAGCTCCTGATGCCAACACCTCCCTCAGTGACACAGAGCTGCCACCCCAGCAGCACCCTCTGAGTCCCTGCCACGTTCTGTGCAGAACAGCACATCCCAAACAGAAACAGGTACATGCAGAAGGATCATTTCATCTTCACACTTTTCTTTCTATAAGCCCCTGTGACTCACACTGGCCCTTACAGTCAGAACAGCTCCTCACCCCCAGTTTATGTACATTTTCCTTGTTTCTTATCCCCAATTTCTGTACATTTTCCTCCTCTGATGGTCTCCCCAGCCTGCTGGATTGCACAGTTTAAATGCTGCCACTGCTCCACCACCCAGATCCCAGTGAGATGAGGAGCTGCTGAGCCACAGATTTGCTTTTGATTATTAGATACAGTCCATTGACGACAGGTTTTCAGTTTTTCCCCTTAAGCTCCTTTCTGGCATCTAATCCTAAAATACGTTGTTTAATTCTTCCATCTATAAGCAAACTGCTTCAGTCTCCAACACCACAGATTACCAGCTCTGGGTGGAGAAACAATGAACTTGCACTTCTCTCCAGCCCCAAAGTGCTGCTCAGAACTGGCAGTGGCACATTTGTCACCCTGGCAGCAGTGTCACCCATCTCCCAGCAGCACTGACGTGTGTCTGTCACACAGCAGCTCACCTGCTCCAGCTGCAAGGCAGAAATCCCTGCTGGATTTAGTCTAAATCCCTGCTGGAGATCTGCTGATTTCATGATTTTACCATTTTGGATGAAAGTGAGATAAAAAAAATGAAAGAACCTTTTCCCTCAGTTCTTTAATGGCTGCATCCAATTTGTCAGGAGTTGAGTCCCTGACAGCTCCTAGTTCAGCAATTGCTGTGCCTGGGGATTGCAGAGCTCTGGGAGAGCTGAGCAGCACCTTGCAGCCACCAACAGCCTCAGCCACACAGTGCCACCTGCCCAGGTGGGCAGCAGAACCTCACACACATGATCAATCCCCTCTCATGTCCTAACCCACATTTACAGGATTCCACAGCAATTTCAATTGTCTGCAGGTACAGCTGAAATAAAACTCAGCATTTTTTTCCTGTTCTAGACTCAGTGAAGGTAAATAAACAAGTTACTTTAACCTGCTGGTTCCATTTCAAATTCACTTACTAACACATCCCAGAACTGTAGAAGCACCAAAAACATTAAACAATTACTTAAGCAGCAATACCACATTTCATTTTTTATTCATTAAAGTTTTTGATGTTTGCATCAGACTTTTGACTTTCCAAAGCCACTCTAAATCAAAAATCATATTATTAAGCCCTCTAAAAATTTATCACAAGTCAGTTTACAGATGACATTGATGTCTTATTGCTATCCATTCCTCCTGGACCATTTCTAACAATTCATTTTTTATATTCCTGCAGCGCTGAAATATGGTTCATACCAGTATCTGTCCTTTTAGTAATCACCAAAGCAAAGCTTGGTAGTTGTCATATATTGCACTCTTGAGAAAAATGCTAGTAATACTCTGAATTGATTGAACAGCATGGAATCAGAACTAGCTGGCAGAGAAACCATTTAACTGATCTCAATCCATAAATCTCCTCTCTCCTGCCCTGTTTTAGTTTAGAAGCTGCTAAATGTCGCCATTATCTCGTGATGCATCGAACGAACCAATTATTTATAAAGATATTAATTTAAATAATATAGGATTGCATTCATTAGTGCTCCATCTGAGCAGGCAGATGTGTGGATCTTGCTGAGTAACTTCCACACTGAACTACAGAATAACAGTCCTTGGCCAGCAGACATCAATTCCTTTTATTTCCCCAGAGGTCAACATCAGGTATTAATGTCCTTGCTTGCCTTGAAAATGAAGTGATTTTAAACAGAACTTCACCTGCTTTAGGCAACAATTTCAGTCCTTGAGTGACCTGAAATGACTCACAGGACATAAGGTCACTGATGGGAAAAGGTTTCATTAATTGGCAGGGTTTTGTCTAAAGCAAATGCTGCTGCTTAACGTGCTTTTAGGAGGGAAAAGAAATAAAAAGTATGGCCAAGAACTGTAGTTCAGTCTTAGAGAGTCTTAGAAATAGGGCTCTTGACATTAAGTCCACAGAGAACCAGGAGACAGAAGGCAGATGAGCTACAGAAAGGCAGGGGACAAAATTTTGGGAGACAAAATTTTGGGGGACAAAGGGCAGAGGTGAATGGAGAAAGGAATCCCAGCAAAGGAAAAAGTCAGAGGGTGATTTGTTCAACCCACAGTCATCCTTGACAGGCTGGAAATCCCTGCTTTGGAGACTGAAACCCTCAGTGCTTCCTGCATAAATATAAATTATTCTTGTTGAGCTGATTGCTGTGGTGCTTAAGTGGATCCAAGGCAAAAAAAGCAGAGAAAGTGAAAACGATGCCATTCTTTGTGCCATGGAGGAGTGAGATTTGCACATGAATCAGGGCTGGCATTGTTTATCAGAAAGGGCTGTTTATCTGAAATGGGCTGCTTGCTGAATTCACTGAAATGGATAATGGAGAGACAAAGCTGGCCCTGAGAGGGAACTGCAACCTGGGGAGTTTCCTCAAAAGCAGCATTTCTTCTGGGGAATTGATCTGCATGTAAACTCATTAAATACCTTGTGCTGAGATTCTGGATCTTGGAATCCAATTATCTGTATCAATGACACTCAAGATTTCAGGACCTGAAAAGCCACTTTCCCAGGAAATGGAGAATCACATCTACAGAACAACCCAGAACAACATCTGATGGATGTTGAACAACAGCTGGAATTGTAAATGCATGACCTGAGACTGCCCTGCAATCTTTGGGCAGCACAAAAAGCAATAGATTTCTTGCTTATTGCAAAAAACTGGATCACAGAGGTATCAATATTTGGCAAAATACTGTCATATCTACCCTGTCAATCCCTTCTCTTCAGGAGAAAGAAAAATACTGTTTTATTTCCAAGCTAAAAAATTGTAGGCAAGTCTCCATCTGGTATATTAAAAGGCTTTCCCTGCTGACACTGAAATAAAATAAACTGTCTAAAGGAACTAGAAAGGGATGTGCCTAAGGTGGAAACTTTAGGCATAAATTCTGTAGTGGAGTGGAACAGTTTTGGTCTGCCAAGGTGGAAAGGGGGAACTAAACAGGTAACTGATTTACAGAAATTAAGCAATGCTTAATTGCATTGCTAAGTGCAATTGCTCAAAACAAAGCCCAGGGGAAATGAGTGGCAAGGAATGAAAGGGTAAGAGGAAGTGTGAAGTCAGTGATCATAGATTGGTTTGGATTCTGTTCCTTTGGGTGAACAACTTCCATTCCCTCTTCAGCTGATTCCCAAAGGGAAGCACACACAAGTAGAAGCGTGGCTTTCAAAATGAAAGAATTATTTTTCAAACTCTGATAAAACTGAATTTCTAAATTAACAGCAAAAAAAAAATGGTTAAGAATTTTAATTTCCTCCCATCTTGCACTCTCTTACAGCCTGAGTCTCCTCCCAGCCCCCTTTCCCAAAGAGCTTTATAATTGTGACTCTGTGTGCAAAAAATGCCTCTCTTGTTCCCTCTGCATGTAAGCTAGCTTATTAGAACTTTGATTTGAAACCACATCAAATCCCCTTTTTATTTATTCATCGTTTTCCTTAGGATCACTTCCCTAAAATCCTTTCATGTACTGCATAATCACAGTTAAGTCTTGTCTAAGAAATTCCCTGGCTGCCACAGCAATTGGTTCAGAGAGCTGAAGTGCTTCAGCCCATGTGAAATGCACCTCTATTTTTAACAGATAAAAAACATTCCCGAGGAAGGGAACACAAATATTCCACCTGCCAAATCAAATCCTCACTGAGGCCTTAACTATGAACAGAGAATTTTTATTAAGGCATCAAAATTGCATTTTTTTTTTCTCAAAGGAGAATTTTGATTTAACTGTTTTGGAGAACTCTTTAGGGTAAATCACAAGCAGAATAAATCCTGTTTTTGTAAGGTGATAGAAGGTCATCAGTGGCAGTGACTGTGAGCCTGGTAAGAACCTCAGCATTGATAGAACACTGTGTCAGTGCCTCCAAATTTTATCAACAACCAGACATTTGCTTCACTCTGACCTGGTAAAAAACCACAGCTAATTCTTAGAATTGCTAAAGACATTGAATATTCTGAACCTCCTACATTCAACTCACAGAAAACTTCCATGTTCTTGACTTCCCCGATTTGTCACTCTGTAGTTTATAAATAATGTGAAATATGGAAGCCTTTAAATAAACAGCAGAGTCAATAAAACTCTGCATTTTGGTTTTTTGAGGTTTTTTTTGTATCAAAACTAAAAACCTCCACACATTTCTATTTAAAAAGCAAAATGTGTATATTACCCTGAAATTTGGGCCACAGTTGGGCCACATTGCTGTCCCCCAGGAATAACACCACCACCATTTCATTATTTCACCATTTCTGTGAAACCCTCATCGATTCTGATGGATTTGCACACCAGACCCTCCCTGGGAAGCACAGAGCAAACTGCTGGAATGTCACACTGCTTCAGCAGACATCTCGTTTGTCATGACAACAAGGCATGAGAAATCATTCCCAAATAACCTTCTGTTGGAGTCTCTGCTTGCTCTGATATTGTAACTCATGGTGCCTTTTCACCTGCATTGTTCTGAGCTGCAGATTGGAAAAGAGACAACTGGAACAAGCAATAAATGCTTTAAAATACCCTTTTAGGCAGCCCAGCATAAGGGAAACAACACAAAAACATTATGAACTCATAATGACTATTGCCAAGACTGCTAACAGGTTCAAGATGTTTTATTTATAAAATGATTTAGAATTAAAATACCAACCCTTCAGCTGGAGAAACAGAATTCATTAATTCAGTTATTTGAGGAGTACCTTTAAAACACACTACACTGTTATTTTGACTGATAACAGTAAATGCTTTTAGAAATATAAAATATAGCAAATATTTTTTTAAATCCACCAACTTCACAGGTTTTGTACACCAGAACAGCACAGAGCACCTACCTTTCTTCCCCCTGTGTTCAGGCGGAGAGGAGTTAGGAAGGGATCAAAAATCATATGGCTGGTTTCAATATTGACAGGGGACTGTCTCTTCCCAACAGAGCAAAGGTTCCAGGCTGAGTTCACCAAACCCCAAAAGGAGGGCACTGCAAAATATAAGAAAGAGCAAGTTTAAAGCAAGTCTGGAGCAGTTTGTGCCAGGTAATGAAACCTTTTAGATTGCCAGTATGGTCTTCAGAATTTATCTGGCTCCTCTGTTTGCCCTCCCAGGCAGTTCCCACTTCCACTGTGGACTTACAAGCTCAGAGAAGTTCATAGAATATATTAAACAATAGTACCAATGCTCTGAAATGGAATAAAATAAGTGTAGTGTAATTAAAACCAAACCATCACGTAATTATCTGTGCTTTCTCTGAAGAGAAATACCACAGCAGCTCACTGCAGCTTTTGTAAGAGAGAAAATCCCCTTTTTACAGAGGTCTTAAATAAAAGTTTAGGTTAATTGAGAGAGCCTAGCTTCCCTTGATAAATTCCCCTGTGGTGTTATTGGTGCTGTTATTTTTAAAAAAGGAATTAATTAATGAAACTGTAGAGCTGCAGAATCAAGAGGGAAAATATTACAAGGGGAATTTGTTGCTTCAATGGTTTCTAGTTTTGTTTAAAAATCCCCAAACCCATTCTGGTACTGGTAAAAAACAAGTCTTCAGCAAGTTTTTAAAATAAATAAAAACCATGGTAGGTGCAACACAACAGCAAACCAAACAGGTCAGCCCATTATCTTCAAGCTGATAGCAGTTAAACAATTTCTGATGTAACTGGGATTGACCCAGAAAAGCTGCACTGGGCAAGAGCTGCTGGGAGAGGATGTTTTATAAAGTTATTGCTGTTTCTGACAGAGAACTCCAGAGCTGTGGTGCAGCCCTGCAAAAGTCACAGCTGTCCCCAGACATGTAAATCTGAGCTAAAATCTTTATTTCCTCCCTAAACACCCCAAACTGGAGCTCCAGGGGCTCTCCAGTGCTGCTGCTGTTTCTGGGCTCACATGGAGAAATGTTGTCACCTCCTGGTCAGAGTGACTCTGCCTGTGCTTCAGCCCAAGGTTAATGGAGGATGACTGACTCAGGACTGCTCACCTAAGTTAACCAGAGGATGGGGATATTAAGCAATATTAATGTCTGATTACATTTAATTAAAGTAATTAGGGCTGCTGCTTAGATGCCCAAAGTAATCTGAAAGCATTCAGAACTGTAATAGAAAAATCTAAGGAGGTTCATGTAGGAAACTGAGGCTTAAATTAAATTAAACACAAGTACTGAATTAACTGTTTACTCCGAAGGAATTAAGTATATGAATGTAGGAAAACATATAAGATATTATTTTTTTATTCCAGGTTAGCTAGCAGACAAGGGGTCAAGTCATTAATGAAACACCATCTCCTTCCGCACAATGATGTTGCATTTCCATAAAAAACTACTCGTGTGTGGAATATGCTGCTTTTTGGTGTGTGGACCTCTGAAGCATTTTAGACAGCTCCTGTGACTCTCTAGTTTGCATGCAGGCCACACAGCAGCTCAAAATCTCATTTAACAAGGTGCTCCAGCTCCTGGTTATTGTACCCAAAGCCTGAATACAGCGATTGTGTCATCTCTGCTTCCTCTATAAATCCCCAAAACTCGCCCTGCTCGGGAGCTGAGCTGCTGCAAACACATTACACAACCATCAGGTGATAACTTTGTGTCTGATCAATGCCTTCAGCCTCCTCATAACAGAAAATTCCGAGTTTATTTCCCCTGTATGCTGCACACTGAGGACAACAGACTTTTGTGTGTGTGTGTGTGTTACATGGTGAGGTGGATTACTGATATTTTATAGCCGTGCAGGAATCTCTGACATCTTCATTCAGTCTGTACCTCATTGCAGCTGCTCTCTTTTCAATTTACTGGGGACAATTTACATTGAGATGGATGAAGATGCTGGAGCATCAGCACTGCAGTGATAGGATGAGGGATTCTGATGGCTTTTGCCAAACCTGTGCATAACAGCAGCAAAACAACAGCAGAGAGAACAATAAAGCAAGGGCTGGGAGCTATTGTGGTGATGAGCACCAAGGATTTGCTGGAATAAATATGAACCCCTCCTCTCCAGAGGACAGCAAAGGGAATTGTGTCCCAGCAGGATGTCCTTCCTTAGGGACAGAGAACTTGCAGGAAAGCAGAATGGTGCTGCCTGCAGGGAACAGTTTGCATCTGTGCTGAGAGCAGCCAGGCTTTTCCCAGGATGGGAAAAGGGCTGTGCTGTGAATGACATCTGAATTGCTTGATTTTCACAAAAAATGATGCTGGACTCAAGTCTGGGTCCTGGAAGGGCAGTGGAGAGGTTTGCAGTGGGAACTGACTGGGTCTGAGCAAGGCAAGGACTCTGCTTTAGCAGCAGCTAGAGAAGCAACATTTTTTATCAAAAAATGTGTAAATTTGGTGCTTGGGGTTATTGGTGGACCTGGGTGTTGGGTTAAGAGTTGGACTCAAAGAGCTCAGAGGATTTTCCAACCCTGGTGATTCTAGGATTGTGTAACACTGCACTGAATTCAGCATCCCTGCAGGAAGGAAAAGCCTTGTGCAGCTGGCTTTTGTGTAACCCAGGGAAGAACTAGATAGGAATGAAGAACCTTATTTAAATAGACACCAGAATTAAAATGTTCTGGGTTGCTCTGAGCCTTTGTTTAAACAGGGCTGAGAAGCCAGAAAACTTCAACAGGGAGATAAAGGAGGTGGCTGGAAGTAAAGGAGCATCTTTCCAAAAATGCTGTCCACATAAGAAAAATGGAAAAGGTGGTAAGCTCTGACCAGTTACATATAAAACTAAAGTAAGACATGCCAGAAGAAGATATCAAAGAACAATTTTCTAAGGTCTTAAAAGGCACCAATAACTTTTTTAGGGGCATGAGAAGCAAGGGCACTGGCTGAGTGAGCAGGAGCAGCTGGTGATCAAGTTGTAAGAGCAGCACAGGGAAGATTCTGTGGCAGTAAAACTGTGTCAGTTCTTTTCCTTACTGCTCACAAAAAGGTGCCAAGGGATGCTCCCACTCAGGAGCTGCTTTATGGGGAACGAATCTGAGAAACAGATCACAATCAGGCATCAGGAAAGTGCCTTTTAGTATCAACAGATAAAATGAACAAATTCATTCAGGTCAGACAGAACTCTGGGATGAACACCGCAGTGATGTGAACTGCCAAAATCCTCAGATCAAATCTGCACCAGGCTTGGAGAGACAAAGAGTAGGAAATGTGATCCAATTTTTATGGAGTTTATTTTTATTGATGCTTGTTTTTCTTCAAGGTATCTGTTACTGATCCTTGTCAATGACACGAGATGGAGTCTAGGCAAGACAGCCAATTATATATTAAATATTCAATTTAATATAACAGCCAATTATTATATTCAAAACAACTATTTCCCTTTTACTGTGCCAAGACTGCAACTTCCTCTTTGAAGTCTGCTCAACTTCCAAGAGCACAGATTCTCTGAATTTAAGTTTCTCCAGAGTTCATGAGTTTAAATGAAAGGCATCAACCCATCCATGCAGCTCATCTTTGTTTATATTTTTAAGCCTCAGCAGTGGCCCTGGCAATGCCCAAACCACCATCAGATTGTATTTGTGCAGCCATTATTCTTGCCCTGTGTAATTATTGGTCCCTCAGATAAAATCTCAAGCTCCTTTATTGAGGCTGGGAATTGGAACCACAGAGAGAATCAGCTATCTATGTACATCAATAAAGCAGTCCATTAATTATTTCCACCTACTCAGCTTGAAGAAAATTATCATACTAATGCCTCTGGATAACCACATGACCCTGCTCTGCCTCCACATAAAAGCCAAACGAAAAGTCATAAAGGCTTTGAGAGATAAATCAGGGACACCAAAGAAATGGCAGAGGATAGAATGGCATTCATCTCAGTAATTGGGCACAGAAATCTCCAGACTGCAGTAATATTAGACAGTATCACAATGGCTTCAAATTGGAGAACTGAGAGTATTCTGATTTCTTTTGAAGCAGCAAAGAGTTGATAGCTGAAATGGATCCTCCAGAGTAAGGCAGTGTTGTCATTTTTCAGAAGATAGTAAAAAAAAATTTAAAATTTTCATCAATAAATCTTGAGATATATAAAAAATTTAAAATTTTAAGAACTCCAGCAGCATCATATTACATACTGCTAATTCCATTCTCATCATTCCATACTGGTCTACTGAATTGCCACCTTCCCTCTGCATGAAGGATTCTCAATGACAGGAAAAGTTCAACCACTGCACTGGTTAAATGAGAGAGAACAGCAAACCTGAAGGGGAAAACGAGGATTTAAAATTTGGGAATAATGGGAATATATTTTCTTTTAAAAGGTGGCAATTTCCTGCCATGGCTTTAATAGAGACATCATGCAATGCCCTCTTCAATTCACCCTTTAAATTACAGCTGCTTATTTATGCCCAATTAAACATTTTCTTAAATTAAGAGTATTACCTGGAAAAAAAAGCATTTAGCAATCACAATTAGTGACCTCTGGCCCTGCAGAGCTTTTACTTGTTTTTATCTCCACACTGGGGATCCCGGGGTGGAACACAGCACCACTCCTTTCGTTACAGTGATTAAACCAGACTAATTCACTTCTATAAATTATGCTAATCTTGGGGTAAAGAGTAGTTATACAACAGGGTGTAATTAGATTTTTCTCTGCCACACTGTGGAGTTCACACGTACTGAAGCTATACAATCAAACACTGCTTTGATGCTTCTGAAAAATATAGGTTAGCTGAGTATAAAGGTATTTACAGATGCTTTTCATGTTGTCTTTTTTGCATTATTGACATGGCAGGAGGAGGAAGGGGCAGACATAGGGAGAGGTATGTCCAGGTCCAAAATGAAACAGGGAACACTCTTCTAGGGCCAGGGTTACTACTGCTCTGAAAATAGAGTGTGCTTCTCTCTCCTAGTCAAAAAGACACTCCAGTCTTGGGGGAAATGGGTCTTTCTGTGCTCTGTGAGTGAAGCTGCTGCTGCTGCTGAAAGATTTAGCACAACCATGGCAAAAAATGGGAATGAAACCAGCTGAAAGAACAGTTTGGTTTGAAGGTTCAAAAGCAACTGGGATGTTTAGTGGAGCTGGCACAGATTGCTCATTACAGTGGCAGTCTTGGGTGAGGGAAATCCTTGCTGGGAAAAGAGCTAAAAATGAGAAATTCTACCCCAATCCCTGTGGGTCTGAGCTGTGCTGCCTTTCAGTGGCACTTGGGCTCCCTTCCTCTGCCTGCCAGTGCCCTGGGCTTGATTAACGAGCTGCAGCAATTAGTGACACCCTGCTGGTCATTTCTGACCTGCTCTGGTCAGCTCCTCAGCCATCCATCCCTGAACCAGGCACAGGCACAACTGAGAGCATGCACTGTAATTTGGGGGGTGGAAAAGGGGAGAGTTTGCCCTGGGGTTGAAGAGAGACTGAAAGGGAAAAAGATGAAATGCAAAAAAGAAAAGCTGTGATGGCTGTTCTGGACTTGAAATGCAGGAAACCCAGATTTTGAGCTATGGTCTGATCTCTAATCTTTCCCCTTCACGTTCCTCATCTTTGGGTTTTCTGTAGCTCATGCTGTAAAAGTGGGGACTGTGGCTGTTAAAAACAGTGACTGTTCTCAGGCAGGATGAGTGAGATGTAAGACTTGAAAGAAGATCCAGAAGAGAGGTGAAGAAAGCCTCAAACAGATGAAATTGAACAGAGAAAGTTGTTCAGAGAAAAGTAATTTGGAACTCATTGTTTCAAGGAAAGAGAAAAGAGTGCTTATCCAGCAGATACCTTGAGCTCTGTTCTGTAGATTCAGCTTTATTTTAATGTCTTTGGGATACTATCGATCCTTCTGCTGAAAAATATAAATGAGAGTAGGAACACAAAAAATAACAGAAGACAGCATATTTATTCTATCAAAAGTGCTTTTCCTGGGTATCCCAGTGCCTTGCAGTGTACTATTACTAAAACAAACATAACCCTCAGGAAGCAAGTTGGAATTTAACTATTTATTGCCAAATGCAGTGCATGCCTTTGTCAGGATGGATTTAATGGGCATCCCAGACTGGAACTGCATTAGGGGATGCAGTTTGGAGAAGGAGGTGTGAGGAGCTCTCAGGAAGGGTTAACCACTGCCATTTAGGGCATTTGTGAGTGTTGAACTCTCAACCCCTCGAGAATTCCTCGTAGCTCTGCACATTTTGTTTTCCCACAAGTTAATGCCAGCCAGGGAGGCAGCAATGCCCAGACTGCTGACTTGCAGAGACAAGTGAGGAGCCAGCCCTGAGCTCAGCCCTGAGTGCTGCACTTGGGATCTGTAATGACAGCTCAAGACAGGAACAGTGATGTTCTCTGCTCTGCTGTTTTCTGGAGTAATCAGATTTCCCTGACCCCATTCCAAAGGGCTCTGGCTCTGCCTGGGGATGCAGCTTCTGCAGGGAGACTTCCAAAAACTTTCTAACTTTGATTATTCTTGGAAAGGCCAGAAGTGAGCACAGCTGACTTGATGCACTTACTCACAGGCTGGAAAAAATGTTGTCTGGGCAATCCTGATATTTTACAACTCTGACCTGGTGCTGCCAAGCCACAGCTCTGAGCAGAGCAATTACTACAAAATATTGTGGGATGGAAACAAACCTTGGCTTCCCTCAGCAGCCACATCCAACTATTCAGCTAATTGCTGTCCAGTGATTGATTTCTCACTGAGTGATCCATTTTCCTCTGTGTGCTGAGGACTCTGAAGGTCTGATGCTCCTGCTGGGGAAGAATCCAGCCCCTGCTTCCCTAAAAACCTGCTGCACACACAGCATGTGGCACCCAGCCCTGCAGGCAGGCTGCCAGCTTCATCCTGATTGAGGAAAACCTTTCTGCTCATGGAGAATCCAAATCTCTGGTGCCAAAAGATTCGTTTGAAACACTTTTCTGGGTTTCTCTGGGTGCAACAGGCAGAAGCACAGAAGGATTTGTGGTTCCTCTGACTTGGGATGAAGCTAATTTTGTGGGAATCCCAGTGACTGAGAAGCTTGTAGGGAAGTTTCACTTCTGCTCTCCTTTCCTCCTGGGCAATGTCCGTCTCTTGGAGGTTCCTACAACACCTGATAAACTCTTTACACAGGAATTACTCTCTGGGATGAGGGGAGAGCTGAGTGCAAGGTTGTCTGAATTCTCAGAAATCAGGTGGAAATAAGGGAAGATAGGAAAGAATGCACTTTTTCTTGAAAAACCAGGCCACTTACATAATCTAAACAGTCTATCAGTGTGGTGTCTAGTTCAGAAAAGTCCTTTATAAACAACATAAACACTGAATGACTTCTTAAAGAAGAAAGAAACTGCACTGGTACAAAACTATCTGTAAATCCCCTGCAACCTAGAGGAAAAATGAAATTATTCACCTTCACCAAGTAGCTAAAATGGGACAAATAGATGGCAAGACATCTTCCATTATACATAAAGCTACTCTTTAAATTCCAAACCTGCTTCTGCTTATTAGAGCTGTTCAGGTGGGTCTGTCCATTGGCTCTTCTAGAAAATGCAAGGCAAATAGTACATCCTTACTCGTGTTTTACCTTCTGTTTAAATAAGTGTTCTGGTTTTAATCCTTTATGAACTTGCCAACATTAGAAAATCCTCTACCACTGGACTAACTGCCATATGTGATGCTCAAGTAAACAGCAGGGCTTTTATGGACAAGGTCACATTTCAAACCTTTATGCCCATTAATGCGTTCAGTTTTGAATTGTGCTGTGAATCTGAACTCCCAAACAACCTTGCTGATCTTGCTGAGGCTGCTTTTGGACAGGGATAACAGCAAATGACACCGCTGAGTTCTGCTGCCACTGAGGAAACGTTCTGAAAATATATTTGTTTTCACAAGGCTGTGAAGGGTCTTTAATACTCACCTAGATGTGTATTTAGTAGTAAGAGTTAATGTTAGTACTAAGAGTTTTTTCATTTACTTTGGATTTTGTCTTGGCAGGTGAATACAAAGTAAGTTCTGGAGCTCTTCCATCAGACAGGAGAAATGGAAAAATTCTCAAGCTGTTTCTGTCTGAGAACAAACCAAACCCTTCCAAAATCCCTCCAACCCCCAAAAACTAGAATAGAGGTGGGGAAGGAAGGAAACAAATACTCTAGGCATGGTTTGGGAGTGGAGAAAGGGAGGAGAGTGCTGGATGTGATGGGGCAGTGCAGGAGGGCAGTGAGAGGTGAGGAGGATGAGACTGAGCCACTGCCAGCTCACCCTTGGGCAAAAACCATCACCTGTCAATTTCAGACTGCAGAGCTGAAATTCATCTTCAACTTAGCACAGAACACCGATTTTCATCTCTACTCTCACATCATTTTCTGTCTAAATTTTAAAACCCACTCTCTGCAAAAAATAGGTAAAAGTGTCCATGTCTCTATCTACCTTTAGTTTCATTACAGAAATAGATCTTGAGTGCTAAGCAATCACAGTAGTGAAGACCAGGACATGAATGATTTTTTTATTTTCTTTTTCACACTCAAATTTCAGAAAAAAAGCCTTTCCAAGTGCTCCTATTACATCAGAAGTGCTGAGTTAAACCCCACCAAGGTATTCCCCTAACTATTCCACCCAAAATCACCCAGGAGAGGGCAGATCCTGTGCTCTGCAAGGTTTGTGCTGTGCCAAATGGGCAGGACCTGCTTTGTGCTCCAGCAGCTCAAACAGCACTGGGAGCAGAACCCTCTATTATCCCCAGCCAGCAGCCCCACAAACGCTGCCTGGAAAGCTGTTTAGCACAGCAGTGATCTCTGCAGAGCCCTCCTTTCCCAGCTGCTGCCCTGACCCGGGGCTGTCTGTGTGCCTCACTGGCAATCACAGCAACACTGCTGCTCTGACCAGCGCTGGCAGGGGGGCTGCCTTTGTAAGGGAATAACCACGGAAATAAAAGAGTTTTCTTTCTGTGGCTTGTAGGGACTTTATTCCAGCTTGTGAGAAGTGCCAGGAGCCTGCAGAGTGTTGGTGTGAGGAGTACAGGGGGACAGGAGCATCCCCTGAGCTGCACCTTGGGCATCTCAGCAGCACAGAGGGAGACTGCAATGCCAGCATGGGGAATCCCAAAACCTCACCAAGAGCAGAATCTGCTCCCCAGTGTGTCCCAGAGCTCTGGAACATCCCCACAGCCCATCCCTGCCAGAGCCTGGAGCAGCTCAGAGCAATGAGCAGCAATTGCTTCCAAGGGAGATGTGGGAAGGATAATGGCTGTTGCCTTCTGGCAGCCAGGATTGCCTGGAAATGGGGCCTTGGGGGCTTTGTTACTTGTGACCTTCACACAGAACTGAATACATCTTATTCTGTGCTGCATTTGATTGGCTTTCCAGCAGCAGGAAGGATAAAATCACACCTGGCTTAGTAAAGAGGTTTAGGAAGGAAAGTGTTAAATAGTTGGATTGATTAGGAAATGTGTAACTATGCACATGGACAAGACTGCAAAGATGTCTAGAATTACTTTCTTACAGACCCAAGCTCCTAAATCAACTCCAATTTATTATGAATATCAAATACACCAGGTAATAAAAAATATTGCCTAGAGGCAAAACCTGTAGCTTCATAATCACTGAAAATATAAATTTCAGTTGACCTTTGTGTCACAGGCTAGTATTTTTAGAAATCAAAATATGAGCACAATAATCCTGAAAACAGAACTAACTGAACTAGTTCATAGTAATTCCTCAGACTTTGGAACTACCAACTCTTAATTACGCCTACATATTTTTTTAGGAAGGAAAAAATTCTTCTGACTTCAGTTCACACTTCAGTTTCAATTTGAATTAGCTGAATAAACCTACATTTCCTCTGCACCTGCCAAGGGCTGTTCAGAACAAACTGGTCTATACACTGACATGATTTTAGTTTGTGCTCTCAGTGAAAAAGAGAACACAGACTTATATTCATGGCCATAATGTTTGTTTTTCTGTAAGAGCCTTGGGTGTTTCAGGTATCTGGCAATGGGATTTAGTAGTAGTACTATCCAGGAGGTTTAATGAGTACAGATTAGCTCTATTTAGTGTTCTTCTGTTTAAACTTCTAACACAAAGCTACCAAGGTAATCACAAATCCTGTAAAATTGCCAAATGCCAATTCACTACAGGTGTTTACTATCAAGAGGTTTTTTTAGTATGATCTGTCCAAACAAAGAAATGTAAACATCAGTCTTGCAACCAAGATTGTATTTTTCTGGTTTATTCAGCCAAGTTTCAGCACTGTCCCAGGCATATAGAAATTGAATGAATTTTTGAGATTTTTGGGAGAAAAAGAACTTTTTAAAAGCTTTGCACCTCGATCTCTCACAATACACACAATGACTTTGGGGTCTGAGCTTTAGGAAAGGTATTTTAAGAAGTTCCCACCCTGCTTTTCAAACAGCTGCAGAAATGATGCTGAACTGGACTGGCACACATGGAAATAAAATCCCTCCTGGCCTGAAGTCATCTCAGCAGAAGAGCAGCAGTGGTTCAGCAGCTACAAAACACATGCAGTGACTAAACTTGCTCCACTCTGCTTTACTTCTTTAACAGAAATGACTGAACACGTCAACAGGAGCACGGAATGTGCTGATTGCAGAAATATTTTCAGGGCAGAAAGTTGAGTGTGCATCACAAAACCTCAGCAAAACAAATATTTTCAGGGCTGTTGTTAGCTGCATTATTTTCCTGAAGTCTGGGCTGCACCACCCAAAGTTTCCTTGGCAATTTAAGTGTTGTGCAAGAGGAACAGGGCAAAGTCTGGGTCTCCCAGGCAGGCAATTGTCATTGGAAGCTTCACCTCCATCAATAGTGCTGCCTTTTCTTTGTTCTGCACAATTTGCTGCTGGCAGCTGAGGTAACAGATATATCTATTATGCTGCCAAAGGAAACCAGCAGAGTAATGGAATGACAATTCCTGGGCCACTTACAACCAGCCTGCTACAAGAGGAGCATCAATTTAGGTTCTGTAGCATTAACTGTGGCCAATTTAATAGAAAAAATGGTCTTTATACATCATTTCTTGGGATTTGGCCCAGTGATTTGCTCCTCACTCTTATGATGTGAAATAATACTTTTTGCTGTATCTGTGTGTGAGTTTTTTCAGAAACTTCACAAGGCTTGGTGTTCTTGTTACTCCACTGATTTGCTATGATTGGGATTTTCAGTAATAATCACTCCTTTGAAACCTTCAGCATCAGCAGATCATAAGTTTGAAAATCTTAACAGCTTCAGAAGGAAACAATACAATTTTAGTGCTTAGAGTTAAATGCTTCCCTGAACCACAGACACATTCTGAATACACAGCACTTGCCAAAAATACTGAATAAACTAACCACATCCAAGTTCAAATTTATGCCTCACATCTCTTACAATCCCTGAGATTCCCCTTTAACTTCTACATGGTTCATGCATGTTCTGGTTTTGCTGTGTGCCATAGAATAAAATCCAAGTGGGCACAGCCTTTTAAACTGGGGATATTTTCAGGTGTCTGAGGGACAATCTCTGTTTTTGCTCACACAATTGACTTTGCCTGTTTTCCCTTTCTCTCCCTTCAAAAAACACACTCCCAATTTGTGGGAGATAAAACTCCATAAAACTGCAACCTCTGGGAAATTTCTTCTCTGGTACCATCTGCAGCTGCCTCTGCTGGTGGAAGGATTTTTGTGATGCATTTTAAATCAAAAAGTGCTTGTGGGATGCAGGGTGGATGGAGCAGTTCAGATGGACTGACTAATGCTGCTCTGAGCACAGCCCTGCCTGGCTGAATCTCCACTGATCCCAGTGATTAGGAACTCTCCAGCTCTAGAAATTTCTTTGAAAAAGCAGGAAGCAGAGTTCTTGCAGCCTGGTGAGGTTTCTTTAAGGTCTCTTTCTCCCCACTTCTGACAACTCCTCAAAAGTCTGAACACACTCTGTAAGTCATTCAGCAGATGAGAATCATTCTGTGCTCTCCAAACAAACAGATCAGCTTCCAAGGCTCTCCTCAAATCTTCTCCTGGAAGTTTTGTTCACACTCATGTAGAACCACCTGGATGGTAAATTCTAGACTTTGAGGTCCTTGAAAGCTTACTTGGGGACAGCAAAGTCTGTGGACACTCAATCAGTGAGAAAATCACCTAATGAGGAATCCAAAATGACAACTTAATTGTCATTTCCCACCAGATGTCTGTCCCAAAGTGCTTTTAGTTACACTTAAGATTTAGGATGATTACTGCCACTTGCTTGCATGAACACCAAACCCCTCCTTGACCTGAGATACACAGCAGATTCTCATTTTAAAACTGACTATTCTATTTTTAACTTCTTTTTGTACTTTGAGGTGCATGAAAGTTTGATTGTAGAAAAACATCTATCAGATGAGTTGCATTACCTTGATGTCAGATGACATAATATTTCCATACTCACCTCTTTCCTAACTCAGCTGTGGGAAGGAGGATCTCTCACAGGATGCTCTGTGGCTCACATTTAATAACTCACAAGTTAAAAATCCCTCACTATACAGAAGTTTGCAAACTCAGAAATACATTCAGCTTCTTAATCTGCCACACACACATCCTATTTTGTCATGAATGAAGTTTAATTAAATCCATTGGAATGCCTGAGTTTGTCAGAAGTTTTTCCTCCTTTTTCCTAGTTCTTGTTATCCCTTGTACATTAGCGTTCCTAAATTGTTTAGAATTCTTATTAAATTTGGCATTAGAAAACCAACTCTTGAACCTGGCAGTACTTGTTGTGGCCACTGACAGTACAGGAGCAGGTGGCAGTGTGCACAATAAATAGGTTTAAAATTAAGTTAGCTTCTTTCCACTCTTCCATGAGCTGATACCCACATTTTGGACTTAGACTCAACAATAAATAAGATGCAAGTTTAAGGCAGCTTCCCTGAAATTCTGCTATGAGATGAAAGCACCTCAGAGCCAAACACCTACCACAGCTTTTAAGAAAGCAAAATATGCCAAGCTTCACAAGCATCTTTCAAATTATCAATTTCACCATTTGCCTTGACTTTTCCAGAAGGAACAGAAATTGCCATTTCTAGTTCTTCTTTTTCTAATCCCTGAATCTGGGCATCTCTGAATGTGGCCCTCTGCATGCAGCAAGGCAGGCTTGTTCAAATGTTTTCTTTATCACCAGGGTGCTCATCCCCTCTCAGAGGCTGACAGAATCCATCATTTTCATCTGCCTGTCCTTCCCTGTGCACATCCTGCGTGCCAAAATCAACACCAGCACTGCCTCGTCCTTTTAACACTTACATGCAAACCTGTCACTTCTCCACATTAAGATACATTTGCTCTTTCCAAAACACCTTCAAGCTGACTACTAATTCTCCAGTCCTTGACTTCACAGGCAATATAAACTTTTAAATGGTAATTGAGTCATCTTTTGATGGGCTGAAAGGCAGAGCAGAGGGTGATGTTGCCAGCAGTGTGCTGTTTGCTCAGCAGTAAAGTTTATGGAGTACTGCTTTATTCAGACAAATTATTAGGCTCAGTACAGGTGGTAGCTGGATGACACACAGGCATGATGTACAGAAAATCCATACCCATTATCTGGCAGCATCTTCTGGCCGTGAGAGCTGGGAATTTACAGCTGCCTTTGGAGCTCTGGCCGACAGTGACACTCAGCATGGAGCTTGTGGCACTCCCTGTGTGCAGGGGACAGAGCTCACAGCCAGAAAACGTTCTCAGGATCATCTATTCCTCTTCTATTTTTTTTTTTTTAATTAAAAGCTGGAACACTGTTTTTGGTTTATTTTCTGATAATTACTACCAGGACTACAAATTTTTTCTCATGTTCCCTCACTGCAAGCACCATATTCTCTGTTGCTACAGTGATTTGCATGAGCTCCTTATTCTGCTTTTTTAAAACTGAGTCTATCCAGATCACTCAGAAGTCAATATTCCTATATATGCTGCCAAAAACTGATTATTTTTTGTCTCATTGACAAGCAGAGCCACTGCACAGGAACATCCTGGTGCAGTCCACTCATAACTGAGTCTTCTGTTCCCATTTTGCAGCACTCCTTGCACCAACACCTTCACATCATGTGCTCTCTGCTGATTTTACAGATCAAGCCTTTATTTCCAATGTCACCAGAAGTGCCTGAACCTTAAAAACTGATTCAAAAAGTGGTTCTGTTTCTTCTGTTAAATGGCTGAAAGCCTGAGTGCCTCTAGTGAGTCTAAACCAGATTTGCAGTAGAGACTGTACTTTTTCCTTTAGGTGATCTTTATTTCCTGTATGTTAAATAGAAGGCAAAAGGACAAAGTAGGATTTCAACTTTATCAGCAGATTTCTCCACAGTGGACATAGCTCATTTTATGCTCCTTGAAGAGAGGAATTTCCACTATCTGCAAGGCATTTGCACAGTGCTGAACCCCTGAAAATCTGCCACACATATATAGGTTCTGGTAATGGCACTGGGTCAGTAAATACTTGTTGTCAACTTACAATTCCATCTTCTGCTGCTAAAACTCCTATCAAACACATGGTGAAGGACAAATATTTACTGTAAGGAAAAGTTCCAAACTGGTGAATCTCTGGTTAAATTAATGGAGTTATACTGACTTTATTAAGAGGAGAGCATTTGATTCTCCACGATTTTGTGTCTTTAAAATATATCCAACTCAGCCTTAACCTCTAATATTTTTTGGATGAATTGCTAAATCCTCAGATGGCACTGCTTGCTGAACATACAGCACAAATAGCATTCCTCCTCCCGTCGTTCTTGACTGACCCACTTTCTCTGTTCTTCTGAGGAATTCTGGCTGCTGCCTCTTGCTTTCATGTATTGTGCTGCATTCTCTAATCCTCCCCTGTCCTCAGGAGACTCGATGCCAAGCACAGAGCCACAGCTCCCAAAAGGATGACACCACTTCCAGTTCAGCCTTCCCTGGTGTCACCTCGCGGATGGAGGAGCTGGATGGTTATGACACCTTGGATTTCCTTGGATTTCACATATTTCAGGTGATAGAAACAGTATGAAAAAGCCAAGGTGAAAGGGACAATCTGTTCAGGTGGAATATGGTCAAGTGTGACTTGCACATGCCTTCCTGTCCCTCCCAAAACAGGTTTCTGAATTTTCTACAATTTTTAAATTACTTTCCAACAAAATCTCCCTCAGACTCATGCTGTGGACTCCTGAACTCTCAGGCCCTTGGCTGCACCCAAAACCTGTAACTGCCTGACATCTTCATTCCTCTTCTTCTGATAAGACAAAAAAGAAATATATAAAAAAGCATGCTCTTCTGCCTTTTCTCTGTACTGTCATTTGTCTTGCTGTGATTCTTATGACAGCCTGTAATGCTTCCAGAACTTGTATTTCAAAGCACTTTTCAAGCCTCCTTTTGGGTGCCAGGGTCTGGCCTCAATTCACCCAGCTGAAACCTAGCCAAGGGTTCTGAGGAGCAGCAGAGGCTTATTTCAGAAGAGTTAAGGGTGGAATGAGCAGTGCCAGGCTGCCTCCCTTCCCCTTCAGCAGCTCCAAGGTTGGGCTTAGCTCTTCTGGAGTTTCCTGGGTGAGGCTGGCCACAGGTAGGACAGGATGGGATGTAATGGGAAAGCATCATTTTGGAATGGAAAAGGTCAGTACAGTCAGGGCTGGCCATGGGGAGTGAGGGGGAGATCTGTGTCATGCTAGAAAAACACAGACCACAACAGAAATGCTCTTCAGAACCAAAACAGGAATTAATTCAGCAGCTATCCTTTTCAGGCTAATAGAAATTCTGCTGTGGCAATCCATGTATGTGATTAAAGTCATTATTTAAAAAAGAACTGGGGGGCTGAAAGCACGTGGATACACCATGTATAGCTATTGCTCAGTAGCTTGGATGATACTAAAGACATCATCAAGCAAGGGATAAGAAATTTAACTTGTTCTACCACTGTACACTAATTAAACTGTTTAGTGCAGAGATCAGCATAAATAAGGAATTAGCAAACAATGCTGGGAGTAGAGGATGATTTGTAATATCAGCACATTGATACTGTGATTTGACTGGCAGCACTTTATTAAGTTTTGGCAGCATTTAAGCAGGCTGGGAGTGCTGTGATGACGCTCTAGCACATTAATCCAAGCTCCAGCTCTCGTTAATACCGATGAGTGAAGGCAGTTAATTGAATTATGTATGAAGTACTGCTGATTAAATATTTCACTCCTTGCTATAGAATTAACTCTGCTTTATTAACAGCCACTGTTGTCTCTAATAGTGAATGTCAGACGGACCTTTTCTAGCCATCCACTTTCATTTTTTCTAACCATCTGCTCAGGTTTCTTATCTCTGTACCCATCTATTCCTGCCTGGACTGGCCTTTGAAAGAACCACTTTTGTTTCCCCCAAAGGGTTGTGTGATAGTGTAAAAGTTTTATTTCCTTACAGAACAGGTTTCAATGAAACTTTAAAATTAATTTTTCTCATTGACAACAGAATAGGATTCTACAAATTACACAAACACAGACTTTTGACTGATGCCATCTCAAGAATGAAATACAGCATTAATGGACAAATTTCATTTTGCTTCATTGCTGATTGCCACTTCCAGCTTTTACAGCATTAAAAAAAATTGTACCTAAACCCTCTGTTAATGAGGAACAGAAAAGAAAAATCCAGACACACAATCTCAAGTCACAAAGACATTGTAAAGCAGGGCTTTCCAAAATAAATAAACCAGTGTCCTTTCAGGAACTCTGCTGAACAACTACAAGAATTACTGTCCTCACCAGCTGGCACATGTTTACAATCAATCTCCAAGACAAGACAGCTGAAAGAGACCTCAGTTATTTAGCTGTTCGAAGGCAAACACGACAACAGCTAATTAGGACAGTGGCAGTGGTTTAGCAACACATCAACCAAAGCCTGGACATTCTGCAGGCACCAGGGCTGCTGCTGGCCATTGCTCACAAAGCCACTCATCCTCTGCTGAGATGTGTGAAGAGCTGGCAAAACACAGCGATATTTGGTACTCACATTTGTATTAAAGAATATGGAGTATGGCAAGTGTAGAAAGCCATGAGTTTCTGCTGTTAAAAATAACGATGAGCATTTTTTAAATGATGCCTTGTTGGAGGTCTGACAAAGAGCTGCTCTGTTATTTGGAACACAGAGCCCTTTCAGATCAGCCTTGAAATACTCTAAAAATAAGCTTTCCGGTGAGTCCTTATTCCTGGCCATATGTAAGAGGTTTTCAGCGAAATGAAATGAAACAGTGGTGCACAAGTGACAGAATATAGAAAATATATTTCAATAGCAGCAGGGATCAAGGATGGTTACGTTTTAATACCTAGCAAAACACAGAAATGCTGCATGCCCACTATTTCATGTTACTCTGTAATGCATTTATTTAATAAAGATAACTGAGTAACAGTCATTTTAAAGTGTGTTTGGACAACACAAAGCCCAGAGAAACTTCCTTTTTATAGATGTTTTGGGACTTCGGTTTTTGTTTTCACTGGTCACATGTCTGTGTCCCCAGTAAAGTAGTATTTTATAATTAAGTTGATGTAATAACATCAATCAGTGATGGAAATGCCTATAAAATGTTGTTTAATGAAAGTGAATCAGATACTTCTTAATTTGAACTGCAAGAATACCTTTGCTTTGGATCTGAGGGTACTGTAAGGCTACTTTGACATGACTTTTCCCCTGGTATTCTTACAGTTATGATGTTTTAAAACTTTGGTTTTAAAGTGTGCAAATACTGTGTCTGAAACCCAGTTTTATGATAAAAGTGACAAGACAGGATTAAGCTTGATTTTTCATCCACTCAAATATGATGGTGCCCAACTAAAATCCTGTGAAAGACCAAGGATGTTCATCAACAGAAACTAGGAGGTCTCTCTCTGAAAGCACTGATTCTGTATTTATTTTGAAGGATGTGTTCAAGGAACTCAGAACAAAGGCCAAGGGCAAACACAGAAACCAGAGCTAGAAAGTTATTTGTTCTTCAAGCTGAGCTTTGTTGCCATTGCAAAGGTAATTTGTTTTGCTCTGGTTGATGTTCAGAGGAGAGCAGGGTTCCCTGAAGATAAGATAAAGGGGATGATGCCATCACTTCCTTTGGGAAGTGCAGTCCCTGCTGATGGGGAGTTCACACTCTGAACACCACAAACCACTGGCTAAATCCATGTGAAAATGGCAGAACTGGTTCCAGCAGAGGCTGCAGGAGATCACACCACAGAAGGTCCAGCTGGGATTTTGGAATGCCGATGAAAATATTGATCTGGGAGTGCCGGGCTGCAGAGGGGATGAGGAGGAGGCTGAGAGCCATCTGTGGAGGAAGCTCTGCTGGTTCCTCAGGGCTTCCAGAGACCACGGAGTGCTGCTGAGGGTGCCAGCTGGCCTGCTGCCACCAGGCTGCTCCGTGCCACCAAACAATCTCCGGGAAGGCTGCCCGTGGAATCAGAGCACAGGTTCCAAAACAAGAGCCGCTCGGTATTGCTTCACTCCCAAAGCCCATGAGCAGCAGCTTTTCTTCCAGAGCTCAGACCTCCAGGGCTTCTCCTGACTGGTTGTGTCGGGGGCATGGCTGTGTGAGACTCAGCTGAAATGGAAATGTTTGCTTAGGACTTTTGGCTTTTCTCCAAGCTTTTTGTCTTTTCTCCAATATTTTCTGCTTGCCCACATGAACTCTTCCCATGATTTATCCCACAGACCATGGAAGAATATCTGATTTACATCACTTTCCATATTCTTGAATCTCTTCAGTTCCTTGAGGACAGGTGATGGTTTCTCATGTTACCTCCCTGTTCTCTCAGTCAGACAAGACTTTATGTAGTAGAGAGAAACAGAAGTCTTTTTCCTGAAGCAAGAAGCCTTGAGGCTCCTTATAAATTGTTTTTAGTCCCATTTAACACTCTGAGTGGCACAGATTAGGAACAAAACCCTCACACATGCAGGATGCTGGTTACTGCTTTGTGATTGACATGCTTTGGGAAGCTTTATAACATGGAAATCTTAATTTTATTCAGTTCGCTACAATCAGCTTGGAAATGGAGATTAGAACAGGAGCTACATAGCAGTTTTACATAATTACACATAATGTGCACCTACAAACACATGGGTTGTAATTCTTCCTGAACAAATTTTAACTCTGTACCTCATTAGGGTAATTTTGGTTGTGGTAGAATCCAAAAGCACTTCCCCATACCCAGATTGTTCCCCACACCCTTCACACTGGGGCAAATCTGAGGTAAAAATGGGGAGAAGAGGCTCAGTCCTGCAGATCCTAAATTTAGACCAAGAAATACCTACAGAACACGGTGAACTCAGCAGGTGATTCATTTCCTGTTGAAGATGATTCCTAAAAGCTCAAGTATCTCCAGAAGGTCACTCCCACCTTCAGAAAACACACACAACAACTTATTTTTAGACTCCTGCAGAAATGCCTTGCCCACACAGTAAATTGGACATATGTTCTCGGATTTAGCTGCCAGCTTTGTGAAAGTTAAAAGAAATCTGGGCTCGCTGTTTTTGCTAAATAAAATTTTGCATTTATTTTGGTGAGAGCAAGAACCAACCCTGCACAAAACCATTGCTCAGGGACCTTGCAGTGAGAGCTCAGCCTGCTGTTGATATCCCGGTGTTGGCTGTGGGTTGCTGCTCCTCCTCCAAGCACATTCCCAGCTTTAGGCACAGCAACTGGGAAGGATGCTGGATGGAGCACATGCTAAACTGCACTGCTAAATCCGAGTGGAAGTGGGAACTCTCTTCCTTTCTGCTGCACAGGATGGAAATGATGCTCCTGCATCCCAAACATCCTCCAGCAGCTCCCTGTGTTTGCACCCACCAGGACATAAATGAGGGAATCCAACACCCAAACTCCTGTCATCTTTTATCAAATTTGTCACCTGCAGCAGATTCCACACTAGAAATATTGCCCATGCGTTAAATTGGGATGTTTTTATAGGTGAAAATAGAATCAGGCTGATTTGAGGGTTCAGTGATTCATGTTGTATTTGAAATTTAAAGTAAGCCCAAATCCCCAGTTCAGCTATCACTGAAAACATTGGTTTGGATAAAACACTCTGTGTTATTTGCAAATGATAGGGTAGAAGCTATTTAAAATAATAATAAGAGTATTTTGAAGGTGCATAAAGAAACTAGAGCTGAGTATTGCATACAGTGTGGTAGCTGGGGTGGTGAAATTACAAAAAAGAAAGAACAGAGTAAAAATTCTTTAGAAATAATAAGAAAGGGGGTAAAAGTGACACAGAGATGTTAGAAGTTTCTCAGATGATTCACCTTTTGCATCTACAGATAAAGCAATAGGCTTTTCCCCATACTGGTTGGCTGATACTAATTTAGAATTATATATTATTATTCTGATTTCCTGTGGCTTATTTCTAGAAACTTGATTTTTTAAAGCCCAAATCTTATCAGCAAAATATTCCCAAAAAGTGTTCCATGTTAAAAACCATAGAAGAATGCAAAATGAAGGGGACACACTCTTGAAAAGACAATGCTAGGAGAAAAAGGCTGTGCATCCCAATTGTTTCAACTCTTGAAAGCCATTAAAAAAAAAAAATCCAGCATGAAATTATTTATGCATCTTCATGGAAAGACCTTGGCATTCAAGGAACACTTTACTCACCTCCACACATCATAAAATTCCACTAATTAAGTTCTCTCTTGCAAAATAATTTATATCTCCTGTTCTTCAACCACCAGATTAATTTTTACCATGCACGTATTGAGTCCTGGAATTACAGAAGGAATGCTGCAGATAAACACTTTGTACATCAAACATTTGAATCTCAAATGTGAAAAATCTCTATAGGTGTAGGTGTATATACAAATATAAATGTGCCTGCATGAAGCTCAGCTGGAGAGCCACGTGGGAACAAGATGGTTCTAAAAAAGATGCTTGGAAAAAAACCCAAAGCCATTAACAGTATGAATAGAACAATGGGCTAGAGGTGTTACAGGCTGGTGAAATGCAATATTGTGATCTTCTCTGGCCCTTGGTGGTTTGGTTTGCATTACACAATAGCTGGCTCTGTGTGGAGGTTTTGGTTGTAAATACATGGAGCAGAATTTGATCATTTATTAGTGCAGTGCCTAAAATACAGGAATTTCTGCTTGGTCTTAGGAGCTCCCCTTGTGGCTGAATGTCTCTGTGGGGTTTAAGGGATGAAATACCCAACTGAACTCAAGAAAAGGCTGAAGTTTGATCATTTCTCTTAAGCTGATAGTGAATTCAGACTCTGATAATGAACAAATTTGGGTATTAGCTCAGCCAGCCAGCGGGGAGATGTAAATACAGCTGGGATTATGTCCATCCATCATGTGAAATTCTCTATATATCTGGGATTCTGTCCATTCATAGTACAAAATTCTCTGCATATTTACTTCCATGCAAAGTATGGCAGGCAGAGAACAGAAAATCATGTTGTGCTATGACAAGATTACCCACAGCTATTTGGAGGTGAGGCACAGTATCATCTTGGCTTTTCTTAAAATATCTGTCACGAAGTGAAGAGGCAAGTTAGGGAGTGAAAACACACACCAAATTTAGAGAGCCTCTGAATAAGGACACTTGAATCTGGTTCTACTTGTCAGGCTACTGCTGAAAAAGGAAAGCACTTCCCTAAAATATGAATTTCCTGCATGTTTAACACTACATTATGGAGGAGCCCTGTGCAATTCCAGAGGATGATATTGTGCAGTTTGTTAGAATTTAGGAAAACTGTAGCTCTGGGATGGGTAAGCAAAACCACATCTTTAAAACACTTATGCAAACATTTTCTTATTAAAGCCAGCTGGGATTATTCCAAGAACTCTGCATTTCAGGACCTGCACCTCAGAATCCTCTCTCCTCCAATTAGGATCAGCATGCTCCACAAAATCCTGGCTGTAAATACATGGCCCAGCAACACCACCATGGACTGAGGAGCTGAAGGTGTCTTTATGTACATTACGCCTGGAAACCAAAGCAAACTCATGTTGCAGAACAAGGTCAGGCAGGAAATTGAAAATTAAATGCCAGCATCTCAGTAATGGCTTCCTGAAGGACACATTAGAAACAGTTTACCAGAAATCTTTCCAGAAGCAGGCAAGAAACAAGAACGTCTTTCTCTTGAACCTTTTTCTCCTGCCCATACTGCTTTAAAGTCATTTAACTCCCCCTGGATTTTCATTTAATATGATGCAAGGTTTAGAAGATTGGGACTTCACTGATTCTTCAGTAATTTACCCCACTTTCACCCCCTAAGAGAACAGAGGATATTCATCCAGGCACTAAATTTTTTACCTAAAGATGATGTAAGTCCTTTGCAATGCTACAGACAGAATTATGAGGGTCTTCAGGCTCTAAATGACACAGTAGGTGCCTCCTGGGATCTTCTGATCTTCTGGCTGGAAGAGCTGGATCCCAGCTCCAGAGCCCTTTGGGACAAGCTGTACAGTTCAGGTACTTTCCTTCCTTTCCTTGCCCAGTCATTTGCATTTTAAAGCACTTAAATAAAGTTTGCAGATCTGGCCATCAATCTTAAAAAGCCACTGGGACTTAGACTGCTAAGCCAGTTCTGAGAGTGAAAACCGTTAGAAGAAATATTCTGTATTTCAGTCTGGACTTTCTATGTCAAAAAGTGTTGTCTGTGAAACCAAGAAACTTTCTTTTTCTCCTGTATTTCCTATTATTCACTTTCTTGAGCTCCTTCACAATCTAATGGTATTCTAGGCAGAGTTTTAATGCAAAAACTATGCAAATGTAAAGCGTTTGTTATGAGAAATGGATACCAATAACCATAAATACTCATGACTTGATGTAACAAGCTGGGAGAGTTTCTGTGTCATCTACTACAGTGAGTGCTTGGAGCTTTGTATCATTCCTTAGGCAAGTATCAGTGCCTGCCCAAATGTAATTAAAAAATTTATTAATTGAGAGAAGAAGGCTGTGAAAGGAGTAGTTACAGAATCAGCAACAAAGGACAAATAATGGCAAGGCAGGCAGAAACCTGAGCATCATTAACACAGGAGAAGAGCTTCATATCTGTTAAAGAAATGCAATTTTTGCCACTTTAATTAGTACTTTTCCTCTGGCCCTTTTCAGAATTTCATTGTGGTTGCACTGAGAGGTGTAGGAATTGAGTCATATCCCTGCACACAACTCTTACCTCATGTCACATCTCAACAAATACATCATTTTTCCCTGTTAGTTACATTTTTTTTACTAAACCAGCCATAGGAGTTGCATGAAGAATCACGTAAAATGAGTTGGGATGAAGTATTTAAAATTCTATGGAAAAATTAATTTTTTCTGGAAAGTGTTCTTAACTGGGACAGTAAATCCCAGGCTTTGGCAGTGAGGATGATGAGACAGAGAAATGGAAGGAGTTCCATAGGTTTCCCCAGGCTCTGGGTGAGGCACCACCTTCTCCCTACTGCACTAAAACTCAACCACCACAAGTCCTGCCCACAGAGCAGCGAGCCCATAAACATAAAACTACAATGAGCAATAAAATCTTGAGAGACTAGCTTCGCTATTGCTTTAATTTATACTCCTGTTAACCAATTTTAAATGCACATTAAAATACCAAGTCATTCTGAAGATGTCAGTGTGTGGATAATAGAGCCTGCCAAGGCCGTGCAGTGCAAGTGTTTCAGCCATATCCTATTAGACTTCAGTCATTTATTCCTTTTTTCTATTAAGAGAGCCTAATTTGAAGGGAGAAGAGCCATTTGAAGGTGGCCAAAATGCTGGAGAGGGAAGGCAAGATGGGATGGGAGCTCCCTCCTGGGAAATGTCCTGCCATGCACCCGTGGAAGGGAATTCTGCAGCTCAGCTTGGGAATTCAGCAAGGCTGACTCCATAATCTGAGATGTTCCCTCCTCTGTCACATGCTGTGTTCTGAGTCACACAGAACAGCTAAATCCTGCAGTTCTAAATCGGGGCTAAAGCTGGGAATTAGCCATGGCTCCCAGCTGCACCCTGAGATGGCTTTAGCTGCACCTGACTGGGATTTGGAGGGGCAGCTCCTGGCAGAGCTGAGAATCCTCTTCATCCTGTACCTGTAGGTAACTCCAGCACGATCCCAGGGCACAGGTTTAATCCTCCCATCCAGCTCCTCTCCTCCACCAGAAGCAAAGGATGCAGAATTAAAATGTGATTTCCTCAAAAAGCACGTTATTAATGTAATCACAGTGTGAGTGCTCTAGAACAAAAGAGGTGCAGGCTACACTGCACAGCTGTGGAAATAAGTAATTTCACTGCACTTAAAGAACTTGGAAAGAGGTGGTTTTAAATAAAACCATTGTAAAGGGAATATAATCTTCTAAATATTGATTTTTAATTTTTTTTTAAAAAAGGAATCAGCTTCTCATGGCTTTTATTCAAGGGATGTAGCATTTGTCTCAGCAAGCAAATCCCACTGTTTCCAGTGTGACCTATTTTCAGACAAAAGTAATAACCTAGGATTTTCCAAACTGGCAGCAGCTTGCTTTTGTAGGGACTACTTCAGCCAGACTTGCTTCCTAGTTATTCTAGAGCAGAACAATGTGATGCCTGGATGTCAGACACATAAGTAAACCCAACTCGACCCAAGTATTTCTCGTCAGGAAGGAGGAAAACTCCCATCTCTTCACCATTCCATTGAAATGTCATTGTTTTACTGCAGGTGCTCCCAGGCTCTGGGTTTGATTTCCAACTGGAACAAGTGGCTCTGGAGTTCTAGTGTGAGCCAGAGCCAAAATGTCACTGCAATAATCACTTTCAGCCTTACTCAGCCCCCTGATGGGAGGTTGTGCAGTGGTGATGCCCCTGAGGAGCTGCCAAGCCCATGGTGCTGCTCTGCACTGCTCTGCCAGCCAAAGCACAGGGCTGAGCCAGAGGAGCTGCAGGAACAGCTTTTTTGTCTTTAATCAAGAGCACAGGGACACCAGGCAGACCAGAACTGGCTGCTTGATTCTCTCCCAGCCTCCAGCTGTTGCCTTGATCTCAGCTTATCCATCTCTTCCATACCTCCATCTCATTTAATATTTGTAAAATGACCTCTCTGAGTAAAGACCTTCATTCTTCACCAACCCCCCCACAACAGCAAACTCACAGATACTAAAGCCACAGGAAGAATAAATTAGAGGAGGTCATAAAAGGGTGCCAAAGAACCACCTCTGTGTTGGGGTGGAACATCTGTCAGCTCCGTGCTCTGGTGGCAAGGGAACAACTTCCAGCATGACCTGGTTATTCCGTGCTCCATCCCTGAGGATTTTTCTCTGTCCTGCAGGCTCAGGAAGGCTGCAGGCTGGGCTGCTGTCTACAAGCACTTGTGAATTACAGCAGTGCCATTTGCACCGCTGTAGTTAACGACCTGTCAGCTCTCCCATTATGATGTTATGCTGTTATTTTCAGGGTTTATGTCCTGACTGTAAAGTTGGTGACTGCTCGGTCTGGAAACACTAATGCGGTTTTTTTGCTATGTTTTATAAATATAAAATGAAAAAGCGCCCTAATATAAAATCACTCTCTATTCAGAAAGGCAAAAGGTGACAATTTTAAGTAGTATTTTCAATGCTAGAAAGAAACAATCAATAAGATTCAGGAAGGCTCCTTTTTTGGGCAGAGTCATTAACCATAATACTGCGATTTACAGCTCAGCAGGGGCAGCAGCTACCCGGAAATGCATTAAGTAGGTGACTGTATTTTATGGTGAGTTCTGTTGTTAGAGAGGATAAATCTCTCCCTGACCACAAATAGCATGTGCCCAGAAATGCTGTGATGGGGTGATGGCATAGGATAGCTGTGTTTTAATCTAACAGCAGCAAAACTTCTCCAAATAATAATTCCAAGTCCTCCTAGGCAGGTGAGCATGGATTTTGCTCCTGAATGTGCTCAATGCATTCCTGGGTCAGTGAATTCACAAGTGACCTTCTCAGAGAGGTGTTCTGAGAGGAGGAACTTTTCCCTGAGTGCAAATGGGTGGTTTCAGACCATCAAGTCTCCACCAATCCTCTGGTTCAGGAGCCTAAGGAATCCTGCAAATGGACTTTCAGAAGTGAAGCCAGCTTAGCAGGTTACTGAATAAATGCTAGGATCAAACAACCCCCTGAATCCATATTTACAAGCTAAATCATAGCTGCCTGCAAGGAAAGCACGTGCCTGCCATAGGATGTATCCACCTTCAGGTGACAGTCTCATTTCCTTTCCTTTTTGATCTCTTTATGAGGCAGGGGACAGGATTTACAGGGAGGACTTCCTCACTGGTGCTGGGTTCATCACCAGCATGACAGGAATCACCTTCCTGAAGTCACTGGAATATCCTGATGTGAACACCCTCAGTGAAACAGGGAGGTGAATTCCCACCTGACAATCACAACTGTAAATGTAGTACTCTTGAAATGTAATCCTTCATCAAAGTATTTTACAAGAGTAATTTTTGCAAGTGGGATAATGACAGGAGGAGTAGTGAGGCAACATTTAATGCCACTGATTATCCCCATTTCCATGCTATACTGCAATCCCTTCCAGTTCCATCCCATCCTACACAGATTTATGGCAGAAGTACCTAAGCAAATATAAGCTGGAGCATTGTACTCCTTCTCTGATTAAGTCCAATTACATTCCACTGGGGAAGAACATTATTAGCACAGAAAAACACTATTCCTTATTATTCTCAGTGACTTCTTTCTCCACAGGACACTGACTTATTTTACACTACACCATGAAAATCTATAAAGAGGGTGTTTTATGTAGGAAGTGATGATTGCTGCTGTTTTGTACAAAAACACATGCACACCCACAACAAAACTACTACTACTATTAAGGTAATTAATAGCCAGAACTCCAAGTCCCTCCTTAAATAAAGCACCCATGGCAGATATCATTACTCACTTTCAGCTTGGATTATTAGCTTAAAAAAAGCTCCTTGAGTCTCTGAGCAGCAACTCATTCTCCCAGATTTCTGTGTGCTTCAATCCTGCTCCTCTAAGCCATGGATACCACCAAAATGTCCAGTGCCAAAGGGAGTAAGAACTGCTTAGAGACACCCTGTGAATATCAGCCTGGCAAGGCATAAGGTAAGATAAAACCTTGTGAGAATACACCAGTACAGGCAGCAGCATCACGCTTGCTTCTGAGCCTTGGAATTCCCTGAATAATCCTTCCAAGAAGGAGTTATGAGCTTTGAGTTATCCATGATTTAGACCACTGCTCCAAGAGCTTTTATACTCTTCTTACCATGAATATCACAGAATGCCATGGGTTGGAAATGACCTTAAAGATCATCCTAAAGCCTTTCCTGTGTGTGCCACCATCTATCCTTGGAATTCCTTCTTTTGCTTTTAACTCACAGCCATGAACCTAAGAAAAGAAAGATTCCTAATACTAGTCTTCTTTGTCCCATCCCTCAGTTTTTGATGGTCCAGCTAAGGTGGTGCACAGGGATGATCCTCTTTTTTTAAACTAAAGCTTAAGAGGATGTGCTCATCATGGAATGGTGAACTCTTGTGAGATCACAGAACTGGCTTGCTGGCTTTTCACTTTTAACCAGTTAAAAGTAGATTTGGATAACATTAAAAATAAAATAAATCACATTTGCAGAAAGGGCAGAAATTACTTTCCCAACAGCACAGGTCTGCAAGGTTCTCTAGTGATTGTAAACACACAGTGTAGGACAGCAGATGTTTCTGGAAACTGCTCTCTGAGGATATAACTGCCCAAATGGTATTAAATCTCTTCAACTTCCTCCAGGCCAGCAGCCATCATTCATGCAGCTTTTGGTAGCTACAGTTGTCTCAAAAATTCCTGGTACTTAATTGTTCTTTGTCCTAAGGACAAAGAATATTTAGTGTCACAGCAAGGTGAACAGCACTTGCTTCAGGATAGTGGGAAAAGGATCTTCAACTCCACCAGGAAGTATCTGGAGTGCTCCTGTCCCCAAACTGTTATCTAAGCTAGCAGCAAAGTGTGAGGGACAATAACTGATAAGGATCTGCAGATCACTGTCTCCAAGAGCCCCTTTATTTGCCCATTGCTGAAGGAGCACAGTGACACTGCTCGTGTCCTGGCAGGGCAGCAGGACAGCTCCTGGCCAGCTGGTGGCACAGCAAGGTCCAGCCTGCCACTCCATGGGCTGGTTAAAAAGGGAAGGCTTGACCTTTGCAGAGCCTGGTGGGACCAGGAACAGGCAGGAAGACAACTGAATCACTGGGTCACGTCAGGATAACAAGCAAAGGCCAGGATAGATCTGCTACGTGCAATTTTTCCTTTGTGGATACCAATCATAGTTGAGGAGGGAAAGCCACAGGTAAGAAAGACAATTAGGCTGTTAAAAGAAAAGAGATCTGAGACCACGATGGCAAAAATTGTGGTTCAGTCACAGGTTTGTCAGGGTTTCAAATTTTAGGTTTTCAGAGTGCTTTACCACAAGTATTTCCCAGTGCTGGTCTTCAAAGGACTGAATTAGAGGAAAAAAGAGCATTCAGAGCTGTGTTTGCAAAATGGTTGCAGTTACAGGCTGTATGTAAGACAGGGACTTCATTAAAAAAGTTATTTGTAAAAAGGACTCCACAGATGGGTGTTCAAAGGAGTGGGAAGGACCTGAAGACAGCAACTTTTTGATGTCTTGGTGGTAACAAAAGCACCTGTAAAGGGTGATTCCCAGTCCTGAGCTCCTGGGTCAAGTGAGAAGGGAGCTGTGAGAACCAAATCACGGTGCCACCAGGTGTTGTGACAGGGAAAAAGCCCATGTTGTATTTTATTTAACTCCCATGTAAAAAAAAAAATCTAGTTTCCTTTCCAGTTACATGATTTGTAAACACTCAATTTCTGCAGAAACAGCAAAGGAAGTGACAAACCAAGAAAATATCTGATATGAAATACATTTCCTTCAAGCTCTCTTTAACTGACAAGCAAAGCTGAAATATTACATATACCAACCTAAGTTCAAATCAATAAGTGAATGATTTCCAGAATCTATGCTCTATCACCCTGAAGAAATGAACTGTTCCAATATACTGCTTTCTAAAAGAAAAACTGCTATCATTGTTCCAATAAATAATTATCCATGGCTGGTTAATTCCTCAGAGTCAGCAGCAGACTGCCTGATTTTGGAGGGTGTGTGCAGACTGTTGAAAGCACTGCTGCAGCTCAGACAGCACCACTGTTTGCACTGACAAGCAGAATGCACCAGATGGTGAGTGATGCTGCAGCCTCCTGGAGCTCCAAAATCAGACCAGGAGAGATGTTATAGATGAATGCATGAGAAGTCAGCAGTGCAGGTTTGGATTTTGCTGGTCAGGCAGCCACATGAAGAGATCACCCTCCCAGAGTATGAAACAGAACCCTCTGACTGCAGTGTGGCACAAACTGAGAGCTGTGAGGATTTGAGGTTTTGCATCTCTCAGTTTCCAGCCATGGAGAAATGGTGCACAGTCCTTACAGTGACCTGCCTGGTAGAGGTTATTTTTATGCTCATAAAGAAATTCCTAGTTTAAAGAAAGAATGTCCAAGTTGTAATAAAAGAAATCTTGAAGCCCAGACAGGAGGAACTAGGGGCACTTGAACTCCAGCAGCCTTTTTTTCCCCTTTTGGAGTAAAGTAAGTTGTGGAAGAACCATGAACAGGGCATTTCTCATCTCAGAACCTCAGGGAAACAGGGAAACTGGTGATCTGAGGTCAGTTATGGATCCTGGATTCATCTGGATTTAGAGCTGATTTGGAACTTTTATTACAAGGAAGGAGAACATCACCTGCTCCTTCAGCAGTGTTCACTCATTATTTGATGGGCTTCCTCCTGTCAGCTGAAGTTGGCACCAGCACCCTGTAAAATAACTAAATTGGGTCTAATTCAGTAGGGATCCTGAAGCACAGTGTCTTCCCCAGGAAAGAAACACTCATCTGCTTGAACTGTCACACAGTTCAGAGTTTCTGCAGCAGGATGGAGCTTTGGCAAGTCAATTCTGTGATCACAAATTAGATTTAACCACCTTTATATCCCATGCCTACCAAAGCCCACTTCCATAATGCTGTGAAACAACAAGGATCAGTACGAAAAGATTATCACAAAGATTATCAAAGGTTATGCACATCTACTTGAAGTAACAGTGGTACAAATGAATTTGGAATGTGATTGGCTTGGCCACCCGGAAATTGCTTGCACTACTTCAGTGACACAACATGTTCACAGTCACAGCCAAAGGAAAGACATGAAAAAGGTTATTCAAATGTATTTTAACCCATCAAGAACTACTTTGATATTTCATACCAGAAAAAGTCTATGTAGTGAAAGTTTGTATTAATATAAATTATTTGATTATTATGCAAATCACCTGCAGAAAGGAAAGTATTCCTTCTCCATCCTTGAACATTCCCTGAAGTTTAATTTGGAACCTAATTTGCATTCAATTAACATTTTAAAGCTGTACTTACTTTCTACTTTGTTTGCCTACATGATTTAAACCGTAAGAGCAATTCTTTGCCTGTAGAACAGGTGAGGGATGAGTGGTTTTTGCACCAGCAGCAGATACACAAATCCAGCCTTGATGAACTTTTCCTCCTGCACTTGACAACTCTACACCTCTCTGACAAAGCTGAGCCCCAGCACAGACCTGAGCCACACTCACTGTGCTGAGAGAACCTGGTAATTCCTAATGCTGCCTTCTCTTGGAGCAAGAAGGGAATTTGGGAGAGACACTGTTAGAGGTCTTGTACCTCACCTCTGCCTCAATCCTCCCCTCCTGGGAGATTCACATCACTGACTGCAGCTCAGTGAAGGAAAAAAACTGTCCAGATGATCATTAGAAAGGCATTTAAAATATTTTTCTTAAATTCTACCCCAGAATATGGGGAGTCTGGGATTTGGGGAATGTAGAGATGTATGGTTTGATTTTATGAACTGCTCAATGGAAAAATTGGACAGGATCCCAAGCATTTTTTAGGACTTGACTTAGATGCTTCCAAAACAGATTATTAAGCAGAAAAACTTATGAATGGCACATCCTAACCCAGGCACGTTGTGTTACACTCCTGACTGCATTCCTACACAGCTCTACATGAAAGAAGTGAGAGTTCAAAGAGAGGCACTGACTTTCCTTTGAAGTAGGCGAAAAGCACTCACCCAGCTGAAGCTGTGACAGACAAACTCCAGCAGCTCCTCCTGGAGTGTTCCACAGTGCTGCTGCCCCTAATTAATCATCTCTGTGCTCGTGGCTGCTCCCCCAAGCAGCTCCAGAGCTGGATTGCTGTCAATCACACCAGCTGAGCTGCCAGTTTTGAACAGCAGCGACGAGCTCTTGGACCAACACTCCTTTAAACATCTTTGGGGGAGTTCCCTTCCAGCCCTGGGTCAGGACAAACAGCTGTGGGGAGAAAACACGCTGGCAGATGGCTGTGGCTGTTTGCTTCAGTGCACATCAGTCAGCAGCTCCTCGGGCTGCCTGGCAGCTCTCACCTCTCAGGTGCTAATTAGCATCTCGTGTAGATGTGAAACGTGACTGCCACCAGCATGGATAAACTTCCTATAGCACAGATAGACTTCAGCAGATCCTGGGTGAGGTGTTAGTCGCAGAGCACGGCCACAAACACAGCCTTGAAATGCTTTAAATGTGGTTTTCAAAGGCTCCAAAGTCTCTAGGTGCTGCTGGGGAATGAAAAAAGGAATGAGTTGTTTGCTCTGTGAAGTCTCATGGGATTTCTCTCTCCGGCTGAGGCTGGCAGGTTGCAGAGCTGAGTTTGAAAGGAAGGTGCCCAAAAATTCCCTTTGCTTTCTTCATGGCTGCTTCAGGGAGATGTTCATTACTGATTTTCTGGGCCAGTTCTTGAGGATGTGTGCTGGGTTAGCTGGATATTAAACATGTCTGGATAACTCAGAAAGGAAGTGTCTCAGAAAGGAGGTGTCTCTCCACACCACTCTGAAATTCCTTCTTCCTAGAAATTTTTGAGTCATCACAGTTTCCTCACCCATCTTCCAAGGATGTTCCCAAGCCTAAATTTCTCACAGTATTAAGACTAGACCACCACAAGCATCACTTGATCACAGCTTTCTTTACATCCTGACAATTACATTATTTTTTTTCCAGTAAATTTAAACTTAGCAAACCTTTTCTCATTCATTTTCTGCTGGGCATTTACCTGAGTTGTGCAACTCAGGAAGGCTGAAATATCTTGAAGCAGGTGATTATATTCTCCAGATTTCCTCCCCTGCTGTCAACATTAGGAACTAAACATCCACAACAATACACTGGAGTGCCTCTGACAGGACAAACCAACCTCAAGGAAATCTGAAAAGCTACTTTGTGCTACATCAATATGTAATTAAGCTCCAGGCCTGTAGATTTTCACAACCATTTCAGTGCCAGAAACGTGTGGGCTGCAATATTTCATCTCATTTGCACTAGAATTCTTAACAAGACAATCAGCATTTTGGGAATTCAGGATGACTGTCAGGTTGTAGCAGTTCTCACAGCAGTGGAAGTAGCTGATGAGAGGTCAAATCTACAGATCCTCAGGAATAGCTCACACAACAGCCAAACAATATTTTCTAGTATTATGAGGAAATAAGGATCATGTAGGAGTTTTTTTGGTGCATTCATGACAGAACTTGAAGCACTACTTCACCTTATAAAATATAGCTAATATACACAAATTAATACATATTCATCTCAACAGCACTGAAAATATATTGAACAGAATCCTTTTAGCTGCCTCTTATTTATTTATTAAATCTCAATGAAGCCCAGTTTTGATTTCATTTTTTCACTCACAGTTTCTTGTTTACTAAACAAAAATCGGTGAAACTTGCATGCAGTGGGTTCCTGTCTTAATCTATCCATAAAATTGTAGCAGTACAATTACCTGGAAGTGCTGCACCAGATAAATAAATTCATCCAGTTAACAGTACCTCTCAGTCCCTTTCCCTTTTCCATACACAGAACACAGAGATTGACAAAGCAGCATCCTGTTGGTTTTACTGAGAGAAACCAGGAATGTCATCAAAGGGATTTCTTCCCTGGAAAACAGCCATGGTCTTTGGATGATGTACTAACAGCAACCTTTCTGTGCTTCACTATAATGTGATGTTGAGCACTGCTCAACTACTAATCTTTACAATGAGTAAAACAACAAATCTTCCTCGAATCCAACTATACTAATTCCAGTGGGAAAAAAATATGTAAGAAAGGCTAAAATTTTAAAATTACACTTACCTGGAACAAAGCTTCCCTGGACCACCTCCTTATAAGCCCACCAGCCTTCATGGATTTTTGGTGAATTTTGTTGAGCTAGAAGGAAATAATTGAAGAAACCATGAAATTAGGGCAAAGCATAGGATTTAATTAGCTAAACTTTAGGAACTCTAAAACCCTAAACAGGGTACTTTCCTCTACAGAAGAGTCACTCCTCAAGTTCCCAAGTGATCTTTGTTCAATGTACAGAATCATACTACACATCTGTATCTTGGAGAACCTTGTCCCTGTCCATCACACAGCAAAATACACTCTGCTTTGGAAGAACTGATCACTAAACTTTACAATTCAGGTAGAAAATGAGGATTTAGAGAACTGTCAATGGATTCTGTGCCACCTATAAGCTCAATATGGGATAAAACTGCAGAGGGAAAGAGTAAGAGGAAAAGAGGGAAAGTGCTCAGCAGTCAGTATCTGAGTCCAAGCTGTCTGACTGAAAAGCTGTTTCTCTCCTTCCTTTCCTGAGTTTTTCCAATAATATCTGACTTTGAGTGGGAAGAAGTGGCTGAGTGAACCAAAGTCAATAAAATCTGTGTCTCCTCACCCCATGTGCTCTGAGCTCCAAAACCAGGCCAGAAGCTTCCCCAACACTGGCTCATGCTCCAGTGCTGAGGCAGGAATTTGGCTTTTCCATCTTTTCTCTCTCTCTGCAATGGAGCATCCATTCCTGGTCTCCCCCCAGCACCTTGGCAAAAACCTGCTTGTGTCTGGAGTCTCTGACATGCAGCTCTTTCACAGCTGAAGAGTATTTGGGAGCACAAGAAAAGGTTTTTTTATCAATATACCGAAGGTTGTAGCAGCAAAAAGTCCAAGATTTGGATAAAGTTTGCCCCTGATGGGAACTGTTGCCTAAATGACTTCTCTGAAGTCCTGAAAAGCCAAGAAGTGTCTTGCTTGGTCAGTTTGGTGCTCTTTGTCATTACTTCTCTTTGTGCTGAAGGAAGATGGAATTGGAGCAAATTTTGTGGTCAGAATGGAAAATCTCTGTTAATTGGAAGTATTTGCAAAGGGCACACAGCCACACAGCAAGACAAACGGGCAGCTGATCTCCCTGAGAGAGCAGAGCTGATATGCAAGTATGTTCTGCTTTCACTCATATTTTGCTTGAATTGTTCCTGTTCAGAGCAACTCTCCCTGAGTTGCAGAAAGTTCAGTTACTTTATGCATTTTTGGGGCTTAAATTTTGGGGCTGTCTTCTTTTTAAGACACTTTCAATCTCTTACACTAGGGCCAAGATCTTTTTTTACATAAATATGCAGCTGCAGAAGATGCTGGATTTAGCAGCTTTTTGCTGCAGTTTCATTTCTAAATCACATATTATTTACAAAAAAACCACAACTACCCTGGGAAATGTTCCAGCAATATAATCAAAATTGTTGCTGTCATTAAAAATCACAAAGAGGATGTGAAATTCAGGCTAAAAGGGATCCAAGATGAGCACCATTACATACTGTCCTATCAAGTTACAAAACAGTATTTATGATTTAACTGACTGTAAATTGCAGACACAAAAGCAGAGCTGCAGTTAATTAAATGTACTGACAGAAGGACCAACACTGTGCTTTTCCAAGCTCCAGCCCTGCCAGTGGGATGGGTGCATGTGGTGCAGAATTCTCCTTGCAGGGCTGATGTTGTTCCATCAGCTGAGTGGGGATGTGTTGAACTGCAGGGATTGCTCCCCTGTGCTCCCTTTGCAGTCTGCACATGACACTGCCTTCATTATTTTGGTTTTTATGGCATTGCTGCAGAACTCCAACTGCTCGGCTGTGCTGGACTGCACTGCACAAACATTTGGAAAATGGCAAATCCCAACTCACCAGCAAAACAGCTGAGCAGAAAATTGCTCCTGTCCAGCCTGAACTGCCGTGTTTTGGATCTCAGCACTTGCTTTTATGTCCTCAGCAAGAGAAGTTCTTAAAGATTTCAGGATGGCAATAGGAAAGTGAGTCCCAACAAAGCACAGCTGTAATTCTACTTAAAAATTTCCCAGGAAAATCTATTGCATTATAGTGCATCTTGTACTGATATATACAGCTAAAGCTCGTTCAGCCAGGCAGAGGCAGATGCATTGTAGAAGTGGGTGAAAAAATAATATATATACAGATAAAAGAAAGTTAAGACTTTGGGTAGGATGGGTATTTCCAAATTCAGTTGCTTAATGTCAGCATTCATCGAAATGTATAGCATTGAAAAATATATTGCTTTTCCCACTCTGGGGCCAATCTGAATGATACATGCCAGGTCCAGAAGTATAATCCATTATTTGGAGTTTAAATTAAACCAAAATCAAAAGATGCTGGCTCTGCAGCTCGGCTTCAGTGTGTTACCCCAATACTTAGTATAGCTAATTCCAAGAGGAATAGCAGGAAAAATACAATTTTGATGACATTTTTTCAAATCTGCTGCATTAGTGTGGAACAGACTGCGTGAGATGAGCAAGAAAACTAGATTATCAAAGCTCTGTACTAAATAATTGGATGCTGGTGCAGTCGCTTCAGCTATCAGAGAGGAGCATGACCTGGCATCACTCTGCACATTCCACAGATACCAGACCCTCACCTCCTCAATTCTCATGAAAATGAAACGCAGAAAGCACAACAACAAACTAAGATGTTGTCCCCCAGCCCTGTCTGAGGGAGAGGAGGCAATGCTGATGTTCAGGGAGCTGAGGGAACCAGGAGGCAAAGGCAGGTGTGGTTGTGAGGGGCAGCTGGGGTGACAATCCCCAGTGCTGTGCTCCTTCCTGAACCCTGATACCTCAATGTTTTATACCAGCCCGGGCAAAACATCCTGCAAAGCAGTGCACAGAGTGACTGAACACAGATTTCCACTCTGCTGTGCATGTGAAATCCAGCTTGGTGCCACAGATTTACTCGGATGGAGCCTACAGGGACTTTACTTAAAAAGGGGAGAAGATTTATAAAGCTCTTGTTTCTCTGAATGCAGAAGGAAGAGGTCTGGTAAGGGCAGGGAGGAAAGTTTGTCCTCCAAAAGCTTCTCCTAAACCATTATTCCAATCTGTGTTATGCAAGTGGGCAAGAGGACTTATGAAAGGAGGAAAAAGCTGTTCCCTATTTTTGAAACATAATCAGACCCATACCTGGATTAGCAATGGAACAAGGGAATACAAAATTAGAACGAGCAGCCATATGGCCAATCCTTGCTGGGAATCCTATCTGGGACACTCACACCTGATGCACACCCAGCGCAGGCTCTCTGCAATGGGTGTGTTGATGCCCATCTGACACTATGGCTCCGTGCCTGAGTAAACAGGTTCAACCTTCTGCCTCAGGGGTTGCTGCCAAGGAAAAGGATTCTTCACATGTGCAGCCTCACCACAAATGAGAACAGCAACATTCTGTCAGCATCCTTCTGATTTCAGTTCAGCCATTGTAGCTCCTCCTGCCATTCTTGAGGAGAATACAAAGAGACATGTGGGCTCTCTGTGTGGCCTCTGACCCTCCTCTGGTCCTACCAGAACACAGCAGCTCCTAGCTGGCAAAAGGTCTAGAAAGCAATCCTGTATTCCTGAAGAGGGTTAAATACCTTTAAACAACCCAACTCCCATCTGTGACACCTCCCAGGCTCCTGCTTTTACCTCTAAAACCCAGTGTGGCTTTTGCTTCCTAGAAGCATCAGTGGTTCTGCAAGGCATGGAACAAAACCAGCCCCTCTGAACAGACACTGCAGGTTACCTGCACAAGGAGCTCTGCAACAGCAATTTTTAGCAGCAGCACTGCATTCTGCCATCAGCAGGGACAGCCCAAAATGCCACACTTGTCCAAGTGCTCGAGGATATTGAATGACCTCCATTTGTGCAGTGTTTTCTCCCCCAGCACTGAAATCTCTGGTATCAGAGATTAGTAGCTCTGCTGATATAACACCATTATGTCAGATCTCTTTCAGTGCAGCTGCTGCAGAGGAGACAAGATATTTATTTGGAGCTGATATGACACGTGTTGCTTTCATCCTGTCAGATTATTGCAGGTAGGTCTCATTGTGGGGCGTAAAATTACAGACTAAATTTGGCAAGTTGTTGTGCATTCTCGCACAGGGGAACAGCATCTTACAGGATCAGAAAAATGCACAGGAAATGCAAACAGCAGAGATGCCAATGCCCCATGAAGTCAGCAGTTAACTCTCTCTAGCTTAGAGGCTCCAATGAGTAGCTCATGTTTCAAAAAGAGAGCTACTGCTGGGTCAGTAAATCTATTTTAAAATGCTCAGATAACACTGTATTGGACAGCAGGTGCCACGGTGCAATGCTGGAACACCTGCACAGCATTTGCAGTGCTAAGGAGTCTTCATCCTGCTGGAATGCTGATAGTGCCATGACAGAAAATGCTGCAGCTCACACAGAACGCCCCTCAGTAAATGTGTTTATTTGTAAGACATACACAGTCCATTCTACAATTACTTATTTACTTTCTGTGCTTAAATGGAACACAGGAAGGCTTGGATCTGATGCCATTGCTGATGTCATTCACATCTGGGCATCAGCCAAGAGTAGAATCCTGCCAGATCAGAATTCTCCATTCACTCTACTGCCATTTCACACAGATGAAAAATGCTAGACTGGGGAGAATCAGGATTACAGCAGTTAGGGAAAAGATCTTTTTTCACCTGGATTTTATTGATCTGAGCTCTTCTGACTGCTGTATTAATTACTCTGCATGTTTATCCCTACTTAACTTACATCCTGGAAGTCTTGCCTGTGATAACCTGACTGCTATTGCCCTGGCAATAAACACATGACAACATTTTTATCAGTTACCCCCTTTGGATAGTTATGAAATTAAAAAAAAACCAGCTGCAACTATGAGCCATTAGTTTCATACTAAACTCAGTGTGAGGCATTAAGAAACTCATAGGAAAATGGCAGAAGGTCTTTTAAAAGAAAAGTAAATCCTCAAATCTGTGATTACAGTGGTGAACACTGCAAGTGCAAGATATATTTACAAGGTATTAGATGCTGGGGTGATCTTCACTGAGAGACCTTATCCTGGTTCTCTCCCAGTCAGCATAAGCCTATTGCTTAGCTATTTAATGCTACTTGATTTTCCATCAGAGCTCCACAGCTCACCCTGAGCAGCTTCATCACTCTCAAGGTGTCTCACTCAGTCACTGACAAGTAATCCAAGGCAGCTGAGCCTAATGGCAGAAATTAAAATTAGAGGAATTTCCCTGCAGTGTTTCAGAAGATCAAGAATTCTAAAAGAAATTGAGCCCTGCAGAAAGCAGTACAGGGTGGTTTAAAACAAAATAAAAGCAAAAGAAAAGTTTTAATCATTTTTGCTACAATCCATTTCCACTCTCTCAGGTAACATTCCTGCATTGTAATTATTTTAAATAGTTGTGATTAGTGAACTTTATATGGATATTTTGTGCACTGTTAACCCCAAGGCTGGGTTCCCTACAATTTGGAGGGAAGACAGACTTACTCAATCAAAAACATAAGTTTCAGCACCTTCAGCCATACAAGTACCAACTTTTGGCTCACACCAACAAATGCCTCTTAGAACAAACAGGACACACAGGTACAAAGTGGACCTGACAGCAGGGGAACTAAGCAGATGCAATTAGCTGAAGATTCAGCCTGTAATTAAAATTTAGTTTGTTTAAAACAAGTCAGTACATAATTGCAGCTGTATTTAAAATGCTTTTATGCAGCCTTTTTACATTAAAAGACCCCAACAACAGACACTTCAGGCACTAAATACAGCATCATTTATAGATGAGTAGCTACAGGACAAGAGAGGCTGGCCTGCTTATGAATCCCACAGCCTACATTGTGAGCATCAGCATCAGGAAAAACAAAACAAAGGATTAGAAAGGGATCAATAAATAAAATGCTTTCATCAGCTAGGCCAGATTTTTTTTTTCTTTCTTTCTTTTCCTGGATAACGTTTTGCTCAGAAAACATGCAAATGCTCTTTCATTAAGTTAATACTTTCCAATTCCATAAATCCCTCTTCCTCCATCCCTGTGTGTAAAAGCTCTCAGTGCTGCTGTGAATTCCAGGCAGTATTCAACACAAGCAAAGCGGATGTGACCTGATTTTATCACATCTGAGGGCAAAAGGAAGGCACTGCCACGGGAAAGCTGCTCTGGCACAGGGATGTGACTGTTCTGTCTACTTTCTGTTTATTGTGATTTTGTTTTCTGATAAGGTTCCAATTGTAAACCTTGGCCGTGGATGCAGGGAGCAGTGACAATGTGGTGTCACACCTCAACAAAACAAACTGCTGCACCTAGTGCCCCCGTGGAGCTGGCTTTTGGGGAGGGGAGGAATACAATTATTGAACAAATCCTTTGTCTTCTGACCCCTGAATATATCAGAAGTGTTGAAATAAGCTTGTGTGTAAGCAGGAATCATTGCCAATGGTGTTTATGAAGAACAAGCAACTGGACATTAAACTCTCCACTACTAACTAAATATTAAATATCCCTATAAAGCTGCTTTCCTTTTACTGTGACTAACACACATGTCCACGAGTTTGACCCCATAGTGTAAAAGATGCTGTGTTTGCCCTCCCAAGGACTTTCTGGAATACTAAGGCAGCATTACACTTAATGTTATTTGCTTCAGTTTTTAAAATAATACTTTCTTCTGTAATTTCTTCTTTGGCAAAATTTCACTCCTGAAACAACTGAGAGACAGGGAACTTCTGCATGGCTCTCTCTGCTACCTGGGAAAGCTGAGGAGCTCTGAGTGAAAGAATACTGAAGGTTTAACCTACAAATTACTGTCAACTAGGGATTCAAGCCTTTGCTTCTTCAGGTCCCATTCAGATCTATGGGGGTCAATCACTTTTGAAGGAATTAGTGTTCTCTTTCTTTCCTGGCACAAGAGTCAAAATTTCACCAAAGCTAAAGCACTGCAAGGAATAAAAGTGATTAAATTATTCCTGGGAAAAATAATAGAGCTGTAGAGCAGTAATTGGAACACAACAGTGATTGCAAGGAGTGTGGGGAATTCAAAGGGGGATGGCAGAGACTCAGCACCTTTCAGCTCAGTCCCTGAGCACCCTTGGGGCTCCAGGAACCCTAATTAATGCCATTTGATTGTGTTGGTGTTTCCCTGAATCTCTGCTGGGAGCATCAGCACACCCAGCAGCCCACCCTGTGCTGGGTTAGATGGGGTAGTAGTTACTCCCCCTTGAGTTGTTTGATTATGTCTAGATATAAAATCTGAAGGACTCTATAAAATAATGCAATAAGGAGCAGCAAAAAGTCTTGTGGTATCAACTTCAGAGCAGCTCTTACTCTCCATTGCACTGCACTCCCATCAATTATCAATTTCATTGTGGTTTGGGGACACTCAGCAACTTCAAAGAAATGGCCTCAATATCCTTGAGCCTTTCAAGTTCAATACATTATTAATGCTAAATTAATAGGGTTTCCTCTCAAAGGAAACCACAAAGTTCCTTCCTGAGCAGCACACCCCATATCGACGTCTCATCGGGTTTCTGACCCCAGCTGCTCTCTGCACTCTCCAAACACAAAGTCACTCCTCAGAGCAGCACAAACAGCTGTGCCACAGGCACATCTCTTTATTTCCTGTCCCAAATCTCTTCCTTCAGGAAAGAGAAATTATTTCTTTGTCAGTCTTCCCATAAAGGAGCTCTGCCCAGAATTTAAGTGTTCACCACTGTTATGGCAAACTCAAGGGGTACACATCAAAGTGTTCCAATGAACCTCAAGAATAATGGTATGGCATCAATATCAGGTGCTTGATCCTAGAAAACACACACAACCTCAAATCCCATGGAATCCTACAGAACAAGTAGGACAGGCAGTCCAGGACATGATATGGAAACATTTTAAAGATCTTCACCCTATGCAGAGAATTCAAAATGCATAAGCAATACTATTGTGAGCATTTTCCACGGTTTTGACAAAGTGGCATAACTGAAAAAGAGGAAAGGGTGTCCCCTGGGGACTCAGCAGAAGTAGGACTGGCAGTTTGTGGGTCTTGCACAAACTTTACTCCAACTTGAGTCAACACAAAACAATTCCTGTTTCTAAGAGAGGCAGAGTCCTTTTCTCCTGGCTGACACAGAAACAAAAGCCATGTGACAAACAACACCATCCTTCAAAAGCTAATGGCAAAGGGGAGGCAAAACTGTTCTGATTACACTGAACTGGATTGTGAGTCCCACATTTCCAGTCATGCTGGGGCTGACAGTCAGAGCACTAATCCATATCATCTCACAGCTCACTGGACAGCCTAAATCCTCAGCACTTAAACTTGATGTTCTGGAGTTTGCTGAGATCACCAAGTAAAAAAAAAAATGCTTTTCTGCCCATATAATAACTGCTTTTCTAGCATCAAGAAGGAATCTAATATCAGAGGATAAGCCAAGATATGGATCCACTGAGGCAGTGGCATTGTGACAGAAAACTGAACCAATGGCTTTATTGCAATTGCTCTTCACCATCTGCAGTTTATCACTTTCTAGCAAGAGCTGGTTCTTGGTTACCAAACATTTCTTAACAGAAAGGGGGGGAAAATCCAACTTTGTAGTTAATTTTTCTGACTTGCTAAGTGACAGCCTTTCTTCCAGTGCTTTCAGTGGTGTTAACAAGACTGTGATGTGTTTTTCAACATGAAGTATTGTTTCAGACTAAAGCAGATCGTGACTTGCTCAAAATAATGTCAGTACATTGTGCACATTTTCAAGAGGGCCCAGTTTATGCTTATTCCCATTTCTATATGTATAGAAGAGTCTTGAATAGCAACGAACTCACTAAATTTATTTTAAACTGCCCCAAAGGGTCAACACCATCGGGTTTGTTTCTGTGTGCCAACAAACAATGAGGTGCCACAGACTAGAAAAGAATTCCAAGGTCCATGTTAACAATACAGGGGGTTTATATAAGTTTCCTTCACTCACAGTCCTGGAAAAACTGTGAAAAATAAGTGTTTATGGCTGGAGGCAAGAAAAAGGACTAAGGAAGGAGATTTGCTTCTGAGATGGTTGGGGGAAGTTGGAGCACCAAGCAATGATTCTTAGAGTCCTCAAAAAGCCAGCAGATACTCTGGCCCTGTGTCATCCAAAGCTATGCCAGCTTGTAAAGTGCTATTATACTTCACCACCACATCATTAATGAACGCAAAATCATTTAATAAAACAAAGAGCAACCCCAGAATGCCATTTATATTAAACTGGCCACAAGACAAACTTGAACGCTCTATCACCAGCAGTAACTTACTTGCTTAATTCAAATTTACAACACAACATGCAGGTTGGGAGAGTAAAGAAGAAAATTAAGTAATCTTATCAACACCTCAATCCCCTCATCATCCTGTACCCCAAATGAAGAGTAACCTTGATGGATAAAATGGAGGGTAAAACTCATTTCACTACTAAATGTTTACCCCACGGAACCAACAATGTTAGGGTGAGAAATTATCCAAACCTGGAAAAAGGGAAAAGCAGGTTTTTTTAAGACCTCCAAAATCAGACATGGGAAATCATTATGGGAAAACTGAACTGCAGTGGAGGAACTGAAATGCAGCAAGGGGGAAAAGCCATTCCAGTCAGAACAGCTGCCAGGGTAAGACAAGACAGATAAGAAAAGAACATGTTTTGCTCATCTCAGTTGCCAGCCATGTTGTGTTATATCGACATTCCAATTCATTAATTACTGCTTAGATATTACAGTGATGACATCCATACCAATTACCTGAACATACAGCTTTTAGTGGTTTATTTGGGACTATTTTCAAAAGACATCCCTAAAAATTGTACCAGCACTGTTTGTTTATCCCACTTGTCAGATGAAGATGGGAAAGAACATTTTTTAATTTTTTTTTTTTCCTTTTGTCATATTCCCAACCTTGCCAAGAGACAAATCACTCTCCATACCTCCCCCCACCATTTTTGCTTCCCTGCAGTTCTGTGGACTATTCCCCAGAGATTACTTCTACCATCCATCTGTCCTCAGTTTTGTTTATCCACTGATCCTGGAAGAAATCATTCCCTTCCCCCTCACTGGGCAGCAGTGCTGCTCTGGCACTCAGATGCAGCTATTCTGTTATCCCTATCCCAACCAACAATATTCCTGACTGGAAACAGTGCATTTTGGGTGATTTAGAGTGCAGTTCATCCTTCTGAACCCAACTGCATTTCTTGGCTTCCTGGCCCTTGCCAAGGTCTCCCCTATCCATCCTTCTCAGCCCCTTTAGCCACAAGTCCAAAGCAGTGACTTGGATTTGCTTCTTTTCTCTCCCCAGTTTAGTTCTGGAAGGTGTTTCATGCTGGCTGTGATGAACCTGCCTGCTTCATTTTGCTGGTCTGGAATTCTAATCACTTTCTAAGTTATTGATGCAGAAATCCCAGGTAGAAAAAAAAAGACTTTCAAATAGGTATCTATTGTTTCATTGCTTTCTCTCCCAGTCTTTTGAGATATGAGACTTTGGATACAGATAAAAGAAAAAAATTTAAAAGCCGCCAAAGGTAGGAATTTTTAAAAAAATATCTATTTTGAGGGAACTGTAAGGAGAAATATGCCACGGCAGAGATTTCATCAACTGTTTCCGAGTTGGGGTTTTTTTGTTCTCCCTTTGGTATAAACTCTTGCTGAGCTGTTCATGAAACTCTACACTGACCACCCGAGAAACCCAGCGAGGGCTGATGAATCACAAAGCCAAGTCCACTCTCTCTGGCAGGGTGACCAGACAATCATCCTATGAACAATACCCCTTGATCTGAAAATTTCATTTTGAGACCTGCTAGGCAGCTGCTTAGGGTCAAAACCGGATGACAGAACTGGAAAGAATCTCCCCTAGGATCATTTATCCAGTGTTTAACCTCACACCAGGCCAGTTTCACAGCGGCATGAAGCTAAGCCAGGTTCTCCCTCAGCTACGCAAAAACTCAGCTCAGCCCCAGAAGATGCCAAGTGACTTTACACCACCCAGACTCATCCCCACCCTTCCACACAGGCTTGGAGCTGATCCAGCCACGTACCTAAAAGGAATCATGTGTTTTCTGAAATCCTTATGGCACTGTGTACGCAGCATCTGTTTGTTTCTTCCCCAACACAACTTTGCGCAGCAATATGTTGATAAGACTGCTCTTATTTTTTTTTATTATTTTTTAAAAATTTTTTGCAGCTCCCCAAAAAGTTGTTGAGGTTGTATGCTAGAAACAGTGCAAAATGCAGGTCATTTGGGAGACCCCATGATTTCACTGGAGAACAAACAGTCCAACTAAGGCTTTGCCTGCTTTAAACCATTCCGACCGTCAGACTTTTGGTGAAATCCTTTCTGTCCTCCTTTCACCCCATGGTTCTCCAGCTCCTGAGTGTTTCTGGTCTCCTTACAGGCACAGCACGAGGAGCTGTAAGTCTGAGCAATGCCAGCAGCCCGTGTAACTCCCAGAGTTTCCTTGTCGGGGTGATGATTAATCAGATTTAAGACTGACGCAGCTCTGAGCAGAACACGGCACTTTGATAAATGGGGCTCTCACAGCAGCTTACAGCAGCCACATTCCAGAGCACTCACCCTGAGAGGAATTCTCCTGGTGACTTCAAATGTGCACCGAGTTACCATTGCAGAACAAACACAAGGGGGTTTTTTGGGAATCAGAATCTTGCTTTCTGAGGAGGGATTTCTTTAACTGGGATTTTCCCAACTCTGTGGGGTTGAAGAAGATACAAAGAGCGTGGCACTGGATTAGTGTTGTTGGATACAGGGCTATGCCAGCAGCATGTTCACACAGTGGTGATGATATTTCCTTTATCTTGGTATTTTCTGCCTTCAGAAAGCAGCCTGAGTGTGTGGGAGATGTCAGGACAGGGCACAAAGCAACCTCTGATCATAATGAAATAAGTTGTAGCTGTTTACTCCCAAAGAAGTAGGAGACTACTCAAAAATAATAAATTTTGGGTTCAGGCTTTCTTAAAGCAAGCTTTTCTTCAATGGCAATCCATTCATTCTCAATATTTATTCCTAGAAGTTGTAAGGCAATATTTATTCTAACAGTCTTTGCAGGGATAACAGTGGATTGATTGAGTGGAAAGGAGGAGATCTACACTCTTTCTTCTCCCCCATCCCAGAAACAGCTCATAGGAAAAGAACAATTTTTCTCCTTTGGGTGATATTTTAATTAATTCAATTGCAGAACTTTTTGGTGAATTTGGCATGAGTAAAATAATACTTTGGCATGACTGGCATTTAGCAAACTCTACCACATAAGGATGTCACTATATTCTTTCAATTCTTTAAGTAGCTATTTTATACCTAAGATTAAAAAAAAGAGAAAAAAGAAAAAAAAAAAAAGTAAGGTTTTGTGGGCCATCAAGCTACATTACTGAGTATTAAAACAAACAAAGCCTCAAAGACTAGACTTTCCATTTTGGAAATGAAGTCGATAATCTAAAAGTGATCGCTAATCACTTTCCATCAGACATCTTTAAAGAATTTTCAATACACAATTATAGACCTGTCACAGATCAGAGGCTAAGCACACATTAAAATGTTAGGCATTCCCCATCCTGTTGCTATTAAACACAGCAGGAATCCACAGATAACTCTGCTGGAACCTGAGTAAATGTCAAGGTGATCTGGCAGCTCGGCAAATTTCAACTGTCTCAAAGAGCACAACAATTCTGAAATCCTGCCACCACCCATCTCCGGTGCCAATCTTTCTCCTCTCCCCTGAACAACTTTTCCTTCACCCCAGCTGTAAAAAAAGTGACAAGAAGTGCTCAAGACAGACTAACTAAGGAAATTAAATTAACCCTAGACTCCAAAATCTGCTTAAACAAAAGCACCACTTTCCTTCCAGCTGCATTCAGCCACACTCTTAAATTTAGTGTGGCATCATCTGCACTGGTGAAATGTGGCTGACAGTAGTAAATGACATGAGGGACATAAAATGGCCTATTTCCTTGGGATAATTATCATCCTGAACAGACATTTTGTATTATTCATCACATATTCATCATCATCCTTCTCCCTGGCACTGTTTCCCAGTGAAGTCAGAGTGTTGTCTGCACACCCAGAGGGGCTCCATCAATCCAAGGGAAGTCAACAGAAACCAGTACAGTGCTAGCAGGGTTGGTGTCACAGCTCTAAACACCATTCCAACCATAAATCAGCACAAATGAGGTCAAAATCCACTTAAAATGCTAACAGAGACATTTGTGTTGGGTTTAAGTAACGTAATAAAACCAGGCATAATTTACCCTGTTTTGAGTATCAACGAGCAGCAAGCTGCCCTGCCTGCCATAAATCTGCATTAAGGATGATACAAGATTTGGACCTGGAAGCCTCCAGACCCTCAAGGCAGCTTTTTCATTACCTTATAGTTTGTCTAGGCAATTATGTCTGGGAAATGCAGTGCAAAGCACAACCATTCTGATTTGGCAGTGAACTGCGAGCCAATGGTCTCTGACCTACCCAGAGAGGTTCACACACACTGAGCAGCATCTCTTTATTTCTGCATAACGAGCAGTGGAAAATATTTTGAGCTCTTGGGCGAACAGGTATTGTAAAAGTACAAAGTACTGCTTTAATAGCTTACATTTCTCCAGGCTCTGAATTAAGAACCACAGTCACTCCTAATGGATTAGAACAGCACATGTTTTACTTACCTCCTACCCATGCTGGGATGCTTTTATAAAAGGCTAATACAGAAATTTGTTAATACTCTCCCATGCATTAGAAGAGCTGGATGGTGTATGATCCTCAATACACAGATTAAGCAGCACTTCAGGGGCTGGATGAAGCCCTAAATTACATCTGGCCCATAGTCACATGAGCATTATCCTATGGTAACATGACAAAAATAAAGATGAATTTTAGCGTTTGCTCTTTCCCTTCAAGAAGATATCAGAAAGACCTGTCTGGACTGAGGGAAGGCAAAGGTTTCCAACCCTCATTCTAAGGCACAGTGAACAAGAGGACTGCTGTCCTTACAAGGCTGTGATATCTCTGCTGAGCAGGTGACAAAAGCTCTCTTGTTAAGAGTCTGATCTGCTTTCTCCTCTGCTGCAGTCTGGTAAACCCACAATGACTCCAACAGAACATGATCTGAGCCCAGATCTGCACCCAACAATTATGGAAAAACCTACTGGTCCCTAGGTCAGATGAGCTGTTAGAAATTCAGCTGAAGCTGCTACTTGGAAGTAGAAAAACTGGTTAAAAGGAGGGGACTGGCTTTGTTTTATGCTTTCCTTAAGATGGCAGTTTGAGAAGGTTTTTCCTCACCCTGTCACTCAGGACTGAGCTAGAAAGAGCTGCTGCTGAGATGCTCAGTGCAGAAGAAAACCCTCAAAGGCTCATTAATTGAAGCCAACCAGGCAGTGCCATGAAAGGCCACATCAGCCAGACTTCTGGCACTTTCAAGGTAGAAATATTGTGGATTTTTAGCACACGAATCAAACTCCTGAAATGTTTCATTCCCTGAGTGTTCCTGGGGAGGTGGTGTCCCTTCTCTTCAAATGTGCAAATGAATGCCAGAGCCAGAGAAAGATATTCTCCATTTTATTAGCCAATAGATGTACGTTTTTACAGGATTTAGACTTGCAGATCATTTGACACATATAAAGGATTTCTCCTATTTTTTCTCCTAGACTTGTTTTAGCTGTAAATGCTCAGCAGTTCTCCAGATCAGGCCTTGGAGGAAACCAGAACACACAATTAGTGACCACCCTCGAAAAGTTTGATTAAAGTGAGTTGCCAAGCAACACAAATTCTGCCAGAGACAGTGATGAAATTCTATTCTCTAGATAAGCCTTAAATTCCTTTGTGACTCTCTTTTCCTCTTCCTGCAATCCCTTGCTTTATTCACTGCATCCCACAACCTCTGCAATAAACCCAGAATGTGCTAAATTAGTCTCTTTTCCCACACAACCCTTGCACTGGAATTTCTGAAGTGTTAGGATAACTTTAGTTGTGAAGATGAGCAAGTTCTTCACTTACTTCTCTCGTTTTTAAGGAAAACAACTTCAACAACAACAACAAAAAAACATTTACCAAACAGCATAATTTAGTACCTGCCAAGGTGGTTAGAAAACTAAGTCTTTCCACTCTTTCTCCCTCACCTCACTGCTCTCAGCCTAATTTTCTCCCCTTTTCTCTCTCCCTGCACCATTCCAGCTCCACACTGTCTGCTCATCTGCCCACCCCAGCACAGCTATCCTCACCCAGCCATTTCCAGCTACAGCAGATCCCAAAATCCAGCCCAGAGCCCTTCACTCGCTCAGACGTAGGCTTGGGGACTTATTTTGAGCTTCCCAAGGAAATCTGTTTCCCTCAGATGCCGACTCCGTTTTTATCACCCTGATAGATGCAAATCTATGCCTGTGTGTGATGTGGTGTGCATCTGTGGGCACATTTGCAATTATAAAAAATGGGAATGTGATTTGTATGAAAGAACAAGCGGCAGATTAGCTTGAGAAACCTGGGAAGAACCCAGCAGAGGAGACATGAAGTGCTCCTTGAAGGGTGGGTTAGTGAAGAGCTCCTGGGAGCAGGAGGGGGATGTGCCTGGGGCAGTGAGTCCCCAGAGCTGTGAAAGGACACTTGAAGGCAGGGACAGGACCAGGGGATACAGGTGTTGAGCTGAGCACCTGCTTTTTCAGCTTTTTTCTCCCCCAAGCTGCTCCATCTCCCGTTATCCCATGCCCTGAATGCAGGTGGAGACAAGTGTGGGAACTGCTGATCTGCAGCACTAGCAAGCAGCAAAAAGAACGGTAAAAGTGGGGGAAAAGAACACAAAAATAGGCAGCAAAGAGAGATTTCATTTAAAATCTTCCTGCCATTACAGCTGGAGGTTCAGGAATCTCCTGAGCCGGAGGTTCCACTGCATTAACCCAGGAATAACTGAGAATAATAATCCTCACAGCTCTCACCTCCAGGAAGAGGCAGCCTCCAGCCAGGCCACCTCAGATGGATATTTAGCAAGATCAGTGGAGCTGTGCTGACTTACTGTGCAGAGTATCATTCAGGCTTTAGCAGCATCCAAAAGCTCCAATTAGGAGGAGAGCTCCATCCTGTCAGGCACCAGCTGAACACCCACAGCCAGCCTTGCCCTAGTCCAGGGAGACAGGCCAGGCTGCCTTCATCTGCTTCTAATTGGGCTCTCCTTGAAGCTCATCCTGACTCTGCAGCATTTGCAGAATGCAGCTGTTTGTTTACTCCACTGGACTGGAACATGAGAATTGCTTTAGAGCATCCCTTGTGGAATGCAGGCCTTGCCAGCAGGCTAAAGGATGGAACTCAGAGCCTAATGATAAGTTATAAAACCTACCTTCGTCCTCCAGGCTCCAAGTATTTGACAGGATCATCAATTTCTGTCTATCATTAAAAAAAAAATAAAATCTGATCTCAGCCCTGTAGGCTCAATAAATAGGACATTCATGGTTCAGACATCTTTAACTGTCCATGGGAAGGTGATAGCTCCATCCAGATCTTTCAGGTGACATTGTGACCTTCCTCTCCTTTTGGGGACAAAACCAGGGAGAGAAGAGATCAATCTCCCTCATTTTTCATTCTGCATCTGAAATGAATTGATATCAGCCCTTCCTGAAAAAACCTTTCCTGGTGCTTTATTCATTGGGATATTCACATGTTATTTTAGACACCTTGTCTAAGTGACTTCAACAATGCAGAAATGCTGAGCCCCTAAATATGACATCAGGTCCATACTGTCACTTAGAACTAAACAACTCTGTGAGAGGAATCATCAAGCTCATCATAGACATCTTAAAAACAAACCAACAAAAAAAACCAACCAAAAACCCCAACCTGTTTTGAGGCTGATAACAAATGCAAAGTCAGGGTCCCAGGTTCAAATGAATTCCACCCTGTAGGTAAGAAGTAGAAGATTCCCCTGGGAACTACAACTGTTGCCCTCCTCCAGGAACAGGGATGTTAGGTAAGGCACAAGGGAAAGGAGGCCACATAAAACCCTTGTAATATTTCAGCATCACCAGAGTTTAACCTGGGAAGGCTTTTCCTGGCAAGCTTTCAGCTCTGCCAGCTCTTTGTTACATAGTGGATTTGATTCCACAGCTGAAGACCTTCAAAATAACAAAACCATGCAAAGGAAAAGCAGATTGACTTTTTGGCAGGAAGTCAATGTGCAAATACTAATGAAATAATCTCAGTAAGCAGTCAGACTCTTCAAAGGTCAACAGTAACACAGCAGAGAACTTCAGCATTTAAGTTATTAACAATTCTGTCTTCAAGGATTCTGGCAGCTTCTGTGCTCTAAGTTAAAGGTTTTTAAAAAATAATCAAGATTTGGTGACTGACCTGTCAAGGTCTCTACATCTGTATCTCTGTTATTCTTCAGACAAAGACATTGTCTTGTTTCTGTGGGAGTTACCAATCCAATTCCTAACTATTTAGGACCAGAACCAAAAAGAGTTAGACAGTGCACTGTCGTCAATGCCCTTTCTCATTTGTTTCTGGCAAAGGCACACAATTTCTATTAACTGTATATGAATGAACACTTTGTCCCACTCTTGATTTTCCCACTCTTTGTTTTCCTATGTTGGAAACTTAAACTTATTTTCTTATTGCTGCTTTAGATAGCTCCTCCATCTTGCAATTCTCCCTGAGTATATTGTGAATTGCCAGGAAAAGATGTGCCTGTAAGGTAGACAATCCTCTTGTCTATACTCAGACAATGTACTGGATAGATTTAGATTGGGTTTATTTGATTCACTTCAGCATCTTCCAAATCAACAAACGAAATTAATACAAACCAGGCTAATTTCATCCTAGGAGTGCCTATGCAGCATTTTGTAGCCCTTTATTCAAACTGATTAATTTAAAATACCTTTTCATTTAGACTTTGCTTTCAGAACATGAGAAAACATAAACAACTGTCCTAGGTTGCAATATTGATGTAGTTAAGTATTCTATTACCACCAGCTGTGGGCCATTAGCTGCTATCACCCACTCCGGATGACAGGCAATGGGCCATCCGTTAGCTATTATCACTTGCTAACGACCCACCCCGCATGACAGGCAATGGGCCATCAGGGACCCACCGTGTGACTCATGGACTTGTCTCATCCCATTGTGAGATGCTCTGCCGAGGAGGGAGGAGCCAGGTGTTCCCACCTGGATATAACCTGGCCTTGGAACTGCCTGAGCTAGCCCTGTCTACTGGGTTCTTGGGGGACGAGAGCTACCACTGGATCTTCAGCTGGAGACTAGACCTTCACAGGATCACCGCTTGAACTGAACTACTTCAGTTGGACTGCTACCACCACCCTAACAGGGTGTTAGGTTGTATCTGACTTTGTCAGTGCTTTTCCTTGTATTATTTCACTTATTTTTAATTTCAATCTTGACTTGTGATCTCCCACTGGTTTGTTTTCAAACCAAGACAACAACAAATAAACTCTAAGAGAGATTACTGAATTTTTTTACTCCTTCTTGTGCCTAGTTCAAACACAGAAGGGTTGTTTTATTTCTGTAAAAATGGTAGGGCTAGATCTCATTTCCACTAAATGCAGTATCCAGTTTTTAGCTTCCTTATCCCTAACACAGGTCAGTTATGAAATGAATGTGAACTAAATCCCAACTTCCCATGAACCATGGAATCAACAATAACTTAACCTTTCTGATCCAGCACTTTACTAAAGAAAAGCAAAGCTTAAGAGGAACAAGCAGGGTGCACCCTATTTCTGGTTATATTGATGTGTTTGGGATTGCCAGTCAGACCCCATCAGTCCCAACTCAGAGCAATCAGGAGGCTGAAATGAGAATTCTTATCTGCTGGTTGAGTTTCTGCATCTCCCCACCAATTTAGAATCACAGGGAAAGTGAATTCCACCCTGGTGTGAAGCCCTTTGGACTTGCACAGCAGAGCCTTTTCAGCAAACACACATCCAGGGTGAGACAGCCTGCAAATAAATCTCTGTATCAGGGGACAGGAGAGCCAGAAGAGCTCAGCATTACAGCCAAAGTGACCTTGAGGGAAAGGAAAGGAACTGAGGTGACACATGGAAATGGAGGTGGGGCACTAAGGGTTACAGATTTATAGGTTCTGTGTCCAGCATGAGGTCATTCATGACTTGTCATAGTCACACAAGGGGAGAGCTGTTGACTGTGACACTGCCAAACACAAATGCAGCAAGCATGGAAGAAACACAGACATTTTCCCCAATCGGTGAGAATTTGTTTCTGTTCTTGTATCAGCCTCAAAAGAGGTTTTTTCTTAAAGATGTCTATGATGAGTTTAACAATTCCTCTCACAGAGTTGTTTAGTTCTAAGTGACAGTATGGACCTGATGTCATATTTAGGTGCTCAGCATTTCTGCACTGTTGAAGTCACTTAGACAAGGTGTCTAAAATACCATGTGAATATCCCAATGAATAAAGCACCAGGAAAGGCTGTTTCAGAAAGGGCTGATTTCAGAGCAGATTCACGACTAGCAGCCACTAGGAAAATGTCAATTCATTTCAGATGCAGAATGGAAAATGAGGGATGTGGATGTACATACCTGGAATTGGCTAAATTAGAATTATTTCAGCAATGTATTTATACTCTGCAGCAACATCTCAAAACCCATGGATAGTGATAACTGCTTAGGAATAGCACAGTTAAGTTCCAGGTTTCTGAGCACTCACTGCAGTACCATGGGCTGTTTCCCAACATCTTTGCAGTCCTTGGAGAGGTGTAGATGCAGATTTAATGAGCAATGCCTACCATCTGTTAATATTGCCTCTAAGAGCAACAGAAAAAAACCAGCAGCACCAAAAGTGCAAGGCATGGCAGAAGCTTTAGAAAAATGGACCATCAGTAATGGGGTTCTCTGTGTATGACCACTGGAAAAACGAATCCCCAGAAATGAGCAGACTGCAAATTCATTTTGCAAGAGTTACAGTATTTAAGTCAGTCTCTAACCTGGATTAGAGCCAGGCAATAAATGTTCAGGTTAGCAGAGCTATGAGCATACCCTGATCCCTCACCAACATGGCACAGCCCCTGAACCTGCAGGATCCAAGCTCTGGGCTCACTCCTTGCTCTCTTAACAAACTACAATAACTCTTTTGAGTTATGCTGCTCTACATAAAGTATTTCCTATACAAGGAAGTAGGACAGTATTTCCTAATAGCTGATAGGACAAAAACTTCATTTTCTCCATCCAGTCATATCCATTGCAGTCTTTCATTACTAATTTTTCCTTCCTCAAGAAAGCTTGCCAAAAGTTAATTTAAGTGCTTTGGGTTTACTTCCATGGTTCCAGATTTATTTGAGCACAGTATTAAATCTGGAGGGGAAGACCTAACTAGAGGTCCATGGCTTGCACACTGAGGTATCTTTGGCCTAATTTATTCTGCAAAGGTTTGTGACAAGAACAGATATAAAAGCTCCTTGAGGTCCTTAATCAAGGCACATTATTACTGAGATAACCAGAAGGCAAAAGAATAAGCCAACTCACCAGAGCTCAGAAACAGAGATGGCTGCATGAAATAAAGGGTTTATTTTAATCACAGGAATTCCCTGGCAGAGTTTAAGTAAATTATAATGTTAAAGCCACATTACCTTGCTGTATGCTAGTATAAACATGAAAAATACATTGGTAGTAATTTAATAATCATCAAATTTTATGACATACTGACCCTTTGAATCAGAAATGCATTATTTTTCAATGACTTTAATGGGTTATTACTTTACACAAATTACCAACAGAGATTACTCCCCTTTCCCAACCAGATTAATACAAGTGCATTTAAAATGCAAAACTATACTTTCTTCTGATTGTTTCACAATTTCTGCAGTGAACACAAAGGCAAAAAAATTCTGCTTGTTTTCATCACAGAAAGGCAAGAATCCAAACCACATTCAGAGCAAGATATAATTAGGTGATAATTCAACCATGCTTCCTATTAAAGAGACAGTCACCTTGCAGTTTAAATAAACACTGCAAACATAAACTAACAAAACCTAGTTATTTAGAGCTAGAATGTCATTATTTATTCAATCAAAACAAAAATTCAACAGTTAGGGACAGTGGCACCATGAAGTAAACCCAACATTTAATTTCTCTAGTTCTTACTTTAGCTTCAACTAATGCCAGCTCATATATAAACACAGTAAAGCTTTCTTCATCCACATTAATTAGAAATGGCACATACCTCTAGTGTGCTACAGAATAGGGGAAATAAAAAAGTATAAATTTCACTTCAAGAACAGCCAAGATCAGTCTCCCAGTGCAATAAATAACGATACTGCTAACACCAAACATGAAAAAAGACAGTTAAAACCATTACAAATCCATATCTCTCAGTTGCTTAACAATCTATAGGTTCAGTCAATTTAAAAGATCTAGGAGCAGGGGTTTAGTGGATTAGTAACAACAGACCATTAACCTCTGCAGCCTCCATTTTAATCCAGCAATAACCACAGGGATTGAAAACCATTCTGACACGTGAGCAGTAAGCTCCTGAGCACAGATCTCTCCCACACCTGAATCCCCTGGCAGAGGTCACAGCACCTCTCTAATGGGACTCTAATTTACCAAGAGAACTCTGCTTCAGGCTTAAATAAACTCCAGGCCAGCATTTTTGGCTGAGTAATTCCACTGCACACCACCTCCCCCAACTAACAGCTGACTTGAAGGTTTTATTTTGCACTTTATTTCAGCTTTTATTAGCAAAGCTTGCTTTCTTTCCTGGCAAAATGTCCAAAACGAAGTTGTCTAAAACAAATACTTTTTGTTTCTACACAGGAGTTTAAATAAACGTGTAGGAATTGATGACTGTCATCCCAAGCAAATGCCAGGAGATTATTTCTGTACAGTTTATATAATATCAGTGAAAGGTCTATCCAAAAAACTTGGGTTTTAAAAATAATGCAATATTATTACATCACATACTCTGGTTTTCTAGATAAGAATGCTTTCTTTCAAAGATATTAAGTTCTGGAGTATTCAGTGACTAGAATCAATTCTTAAACGACCATTATGGGATGATATTATGTGATCAAGACACATTTAATTAGTTGGTCCTCTACAACAGTTATCAGAATATCAGCAAGGAAGCCATTGAAAGAGAGACCTTGCAAAAAGGATTTTAATTCAGCTTTTACTACCTGTGCTCTGAAATCTGAGCCACAGGTTCCTTCTCAGGAGCATTACAGGGAAGGTGCTGACTACCTGGCAGGCAGAAACACTCTTTTATCACAGCAAAATAAATAAATATTTAAAAGCATAAAACCAGAGTGGACACAGAAGGTCCCAGTTTACACAGAGAAGGGAAATAAAAATGGGAGAGTTTTGAGAGTTACTTGCTGCTGTTTGTGAAGAATTCAGCAGAGCCAAAGCAGGACAAAGGCTGGAGGAGAGAAAGGAGAAAGGAGAAAGTTTGCAAGCTCTTTGCCCTTTGGTAGATATAATCCAAATACATAAATATGATGTAAATGTATTGCAGAGATGTCCAGCTGTTTTTATAAATAGTGCAAAACTTTCCTGCTCATGGTAGCAATTGGTTCATAATATTACAAATGAGCCTTACCTCATGGAAACATGAGGAGCTTTTCTGCTGCCACACTGAAAATGCCACCAGCAGCAGAGAGGACATGTTTGCCTTGCTTGGTCCCACACAGTGGGACAGACAGATCCTCAAATATGTTTATATTTCCCCCACAAACAGTTTTCTCTCTCAGTCTGACTAAACTCTGCTTATCCACTCTCAACTCTGCCAGCTGCTAGCCCAAACTGGCATGAGGTGTCCCAAACAGCCCTGTAGGTCCCACCTGGTCACAGGTGTGTCCCCACTGGATGTCCTCTTTAGATCAGGACTTGAGGTCTGATCAAGAGCAAATTAAAATTTGTGCTGGGAAGAAAGTGGGACAGACATTCCCACATGAAAAGCGTTGTGCACTCACCCCTTGCAATTTCACTTTTTATTCTTTTGGTTGTGTTTACTGTGGTGGAAGATGGTGTTTGGTTCATTCAGGGCATCCATACAGTGAGAATTAACAAAATACAATCCAGGTTAGATGAATTCTGATTGTAGAGTTTCTCTTGCTATGCTAATCATCCTAGGAAAGTCTGCATCTTTGCTTTACCACACAAAGGACTGAGATGATTTTACCCAGATAAAAAGCTATTTTCTATATAACTGTATAATTTAAAGAGAGATGATGAAAATTTCTGCTCATCTTAGCTGGGCTTTTCCAAAAAATTTGTATTATTCATGTATAATACCAGTGCTACTCCTTGCTTCAGCAAAGCACTTCAGCACATCCTTAATCTAAGTTGTTTCATACAATTACATCTTAAGACTCAGATTCAGCAGAACACTTAAACATCTTTTAAATTTTGCATTCTGCTGAATCTGGCTGTTAATATATCAAAATAAAATGTAAAGAGGATGACTCGGTTTTTAACTCTCAAGTATGGAAACATACTTATGCTACCTAATAAAACAAATCGTATTATTTATTACTCTATTTTCCATCCTGTTTCACAGTGAGCTAAATACCTGTGACTCTAGAGCAAAGGCACAATTACAGACTGGCAAAGATGAATTGTTAACAACTTGGAGAGAGTGCCAGGGGGGCTACTGAAGATAAAAAATTATGCATCTGCAGGTAACTTTAAATCCCCCTTGGAATTACTGCCACACAGTGCCCTCAGGATCATCTGGGCAAGAGAGAGACTGTGGAGTCCTTGCAGATCACTTTGGTTTCCAGCAGGCACAAAAAGCAATGTGACAGTAGGAAAATGCTTATAAATATGAATGTGAACACAAAAACCCCCAAACACCACAAATGGTGAAGCCACATAAATAGTATGGAAAATAAATGGAAAATAAAAAATGGGAGGAGTTCAGACATGAATGCCCTGGGGGTGAGAATTTCACCCCTCAAAAAAATTCACGTATGTGTTCACAGCATATCCAGGAACTCCAGCAGTACAGAAAGGAACCTGTAGGGCTGCTGAGAGCAAGTTTGAAGAAGAAAATTTAGGGCCAAAATCTGTGGTGCCCTTTAGTGCGTGTTGTCACCTTCCCCCACAGTGAGGGGACGTGAAACACGAGGCAGGGAAGTGCTGCACTTGCAGGAACCCACTCGTTACTCACAGCCACAATAGAACCAGCAAAAGGCCAACCCAGTGAATGTTAATAATTCAAACAGAATTCCAATGACGCGTATTTATGGAGGAACCTTGTCTGGATCTGAGTTTTACCTTAATATCATACTAACTCCTGGAACCAATTTCAGTTAAATTCTAATTGATTTCATTAGTATGTATACCATAATCATTCCTCACCATAACTTCACTGTGGGTACCATGAGGAGAACAAACACCTTGTAGTAGAGGCAGAGGGAGAAGGAGGGGATCCAGCCCCACATCTGAGCAGGAACACGGGCCAAGGGCAATCCTGGTGTTACAAGGCAGAAATCAGGGTGAAAATGGACTGCAATTACCTAAAGCCTTGCTGGCTGACTTTCCATATTGACATTTTACCTCAGCTTCTCCATCTGTGAAAGTGTGGCCAACACTGTGTGCCCTGCAAACTGCTCCAACTTCTGACACTGAAATTCTTTTTTTCTTTTTAAAACTGAAGTATGACGCAAAGCTCTTCTCATTCATACCTTTCATTGTTAGAAAAACCCAGACAAGCAGTCCCATTCAGAGAACTCTCCTGTCAGCCACTGTTTACACACTCCCCAGCAGTGGGATTAGGACCAGAACAGGGTTGATCAAACACCATTCCCTTCCAGCAGTGGGACTGGGATCAGCATGGGGTCAAACACCTTTCCCTTCCAGCAGTGGGATTAAGACCAGAACAGGGTTGATCAAACACCTTTCCCCTCCAGCAGTGGCACTGGGATCAGCACAGGGTCAAACACCTTACCCTTCCAGCAGCAGCCTTTCCATAACTGCAGCTTCCCACATGGGAAATAGCAGCCCTCAACTCCAAATTGTGTGGCATTCCACTGATGTACAAATAGTTCATTCTCCATAAAATTTCACTCCCAGGAACACTACTGAAGTACTGTTATCCTTTTCCACCAGCAGGTATAAATCTTCAGCACCACCTTCCTCCTAGAATTTTCTCTGCCATGATGGCAAATGCAAGTTAATTGCATTAAATGCTCGTTCTAGCAGCCCAAGAATGTCACCTTGCCAAAACAAACTGAGCTGGGGCAGCAGGAACCCTTCCTGACCCAAACCCCATCCTACTGGCAATGGCAGGGTTTGCTGGAGGACACAGCCACTTCAGCATCACTTCAAACACTTGTTTGCCACAGTCACACATAGCAAAGACTCTTCTCTAGTACTCATTATCTTTTTCTTTCAGCAGTAATAGTTTAATTCCATAGGAGTCCTGCTGGGCTAGTTTTTCTACCCATGGCAAAGCAAAAAAAAAAAGCCCCAAAAAACTCTTAGGATTATTCCTGCAGCAGAGCAGGGCCCCATAGTAGTTAGCAGCAGGAAAGAACTTAAATTGGAAACAACCCACAAAAATGACAAGAGGATGATTTTTCAAGAAACCACGTTTCCCTCTAAATTCATCTACTCAAATGCTACTTCCAAAACACGGAGATGTCAACACATTTAGAGGGGGGAAAAAAAAAGATAACGTTGCTTAGCTGCCTCCTCCATGCATGTGCTTAGAAGCCACTTTGGTCGAGTCAGTGCACGATTCTTTCCATTCCATACTTAAAACCCAGAATCACAGGATATTCTAAGCCTGACCAAGTTAAGCACTGGTGATAGAGGGAGGAAAAAAGACTGTCCAAATTAACAAGTGACACCATGGATTTAATCGTAGCTCCATGCTGATTTTAGTGTCTTGCTATAAAGTACATCCTAATTAGTTATTTGTGGATTACAGCTGCTGTGGTATTTTTATGGCATCAGTATCAGGAAAGAGAAAAGTGTGGGGCATTTAAGTTCAATACTATTTTTACTATAGAAATACAAATGTTACAGATTCCTATTTTCTTTAGTTCTGACTGCTGATTTCAGACCACAACATATGTGGAAACTGATCACCTTCCATTTTTCAAGATGAGCAGAAGTAAATTAAGTATTTTAGGGCAGTGATCTTGGACAGGCTGTACCTGGCACTCCACAGGAGCACAGACATCTGCCACCTAAAGCTTTCCTCGTTGCCAAGAGCTCAATTTTTCCAATTATAAGGCCCAAGTCTCATAAACACTAAAGCCCTTTACAACATTTTTGGGAGTCCCAAGGACTTTTAGGGTGGGTGTAAATCTAGGTTACCTTTACCTCAACTGTCAGCTGCTAAGCACTGCATGATGAATTTTGCCATATTGGTAAATTGGGAGTTTGCACCTGAACAGCCATGTGCATGAATGAGGCATTACAGGATGTAGATCCACAGTGCTTCAGTCCTCTGTTTTCATGACAATAATAACTTGCTATTTTATCTACAAGAAATTCCAGTAAAAGACCCTTTGGCAGCTTTTTAACTATCAGTGGTTAAACCAGCAATAAAATACTCTACTACTTTAAATTCAACTGTAAATAGGTTTGGCTGCAAATTCTCCCCTCTCTCAAATGCCAGATTATTATCCTTTAAAAAAATTATTTCCTATTTATTTACCATAAGTGTTTCAATTTATCTACCACACTGCAATTTTTTTTTTGCTGATATGTCCTCTGTACAGACAGGCACTTCTGTACTTCCTGATGGCATTACAATGGAAATGCAGTCCCACTGTACAGTGCTGCCTCTAAAAAAGTCAATTAAAATTTGATCCCTGTTTCCTATTCCTTCCAACATGGTGCACAGAGGAGAAAAAAAGACAGGAGCAAAATAACACTTAGCACAGTATTTCAGTGCTGTCCATAACTAACTGTCATGCAGTTTTGTCTGCTGCTTGAGCTGGTAATGAGATAATGATGGAACAGTTTTATATAGTCCTCTATTAACAGCCCAGATGGGCCAATCATCCACTTCAGGCTTTGCCATGTTAAGTTTAGCCATAAACAATCAGTAACAATGAAAACAGCAACTTCCTCCTCAGCTAAATTACCACCTTTCAACCAAGAAAGAAAGACAGTGATTCTCTGACCAATAGCAACAGAGGAAAAAACCAATCTTTCAGTCTAAGCAGGAATTCCTTGTTCATTCATATACAAGGAATATTCACGATGCAAATGGAATCCATTTCAATCCTGGCTATATTTAAATCTAGCTGTTGTAGAATTAAAAACTGAGAACTTTCCAAGAATTGCAAGGGCAAAACTTCTCTGTAACACCAGCTACAGCTTAAAGAACACCCTTAAATTGAGAGTGCTTATTTAGGTTGGGTTTTATTCCTGATTTTAATCATTTTGTGTTGGAGGTTTGGTATCTAGCTCAGTTGGATTCCAATGAGGCAACACAACCAGGTGGAGAGGTTTGAACACTGGGTATCTACATCACTGAGAATTGCAAAAGAATAGCAGCAATAACCAGTTTCTTTCCACCAGTTTATTGGATGGAAAATAGCTCAGCATAATATGTGCAAAAACGATTCATAAACGTTCCCTTCTATTACCTTTACACATAAGCTTAAAAAATGTGTGTTGTTTCAGCGCTCTGGCACCTATCTGGTCACGCTCTGGCTGTAAAACTAACAATAAAAATAAAAAAAATGATGAAAAATACAAGACACGCACAAAAAATAAAGAGTAAAAGCAGACATTTACAAGAGACTACAAGGCTATTTCCATACAATTTTCAAGCAGAAACATCTTCACACCTTTTGAGAAGGTGGAAAAAAAATCTCTGAAGTGAGAAAGCATTCCAGAGCTGAGGAACTGAGAGTCTCTGGATGCAGCCTATGGTCCCTCCATTCCAGGAATGTGAGCAGGAAGACAGAATCCACGTGGATAACCAGTAACATCAACAAACTCCATGCAGGCAGGAAGGGTTTTCCACAGACATGAAGCTCTGGAGATGGGATTAAAGCAGGAAAAAATACTGTAATGGGTAAAGTTCTTAGTCAGCAGAAACGTGCTGGATGTTACATCTTCCTGCATGCCTAGTGCTCACTTCCATATATATATATAAATAAATATGTGCTATGAATAATTCCTTCCCCTAGAATACTACATATCTTACTTAAAAGTGACAGAAAAAGCTGTTTCTGTGACACTGTTTAAGGATAATTAACACGGTTTCAACATTTTTGTCCTAACATAATGAACCATTCACTGTCCTAATGTTGAACATTAGAGCCTTGATATTCTTCTCTTCTACAAGACTGCTTTAGCTTGAATTATCCCAGATTGTGTGAAGCTCTGAGAGGAAGAGTTATCAGACCTCACAGACCATCATTCAGCAGGTAATTCCAGCCCTGGCATAATTTAAAGTTCCTATAGGACAGCTCTGTGTTATGCCAGGCAATAAGAGCTCAGAGACTGCAGAAGCAGCAGGACAGAAAATGAAGTGCAGATGTGCTCCAAATCCACCTCTGGTCCTCAGTGCCAGGAGATGCCACAGCAGATGCTCAGGACACAGTGGAATTCCTGGATAGATGAGGGTTTCTTTGCACCATCTCAGTTGTTCATCATACATCATTTATAGCACTTGTGTGCTGCCAAACAGGCCACAGGAGCTGCATCATAAAAGGGATTTGGCCCCATGTGCCTTGAGGACATGGCAAAAGATGAAAATACTTCCCAAGAACAAGCCAGCTTTCATCCATGTTAGTTCCCAGATTAGAAGCCAAACTGGGATGGGCAGGGTATCAATTCACAGGAAGGCACAAAGATGTTGACCATGCAGGTTTTACAAATCATTTTTGTTGATGGATTAACAGAAAATGTCCATGGAAACCTTCTTAATCAATACCCACGACAGCTTCATTTTCTTATTTAAATCAAGTATCCTTCAAAGGTTTGAAAACAGCCTATCTTTCTTCCTTGGAATTGATAGTTAATATCTAAAAACACACAAAAAATTCCTCATGGTTCATACAAATGACTGTGTGAGCAAAGGTGGCAGCCATTATGGGATCAACAACAGCCTACCTGAGAACACTGATGCTAATTAATCCTTGGTGGTTAATTCCTTACTCAGGAAGGAAATTCTGGACATCATATAAGAGCTATTATCCTCTTTGTATACAAACAGCATAATCCCTGTACCAGGAGTATGTGCATCTCCAAAGGAACAACATCCAGTGAGGAATTATCCCAACATTCTGTCTACAGGACATCTTCACTTCCCCTGCCCTGTGCTCCTTCTATGCTAAACAGCATCATTAAAAGGACAAAACCTCAACAGTCGTAACAAGTCATGACTATTTTTCCTCAGAGACAACAATTCAAAGAAATAAATATGACTTTGAAGGCAAGCAAGGGCTTTCATTTCTTTCTAAAGGACACAAATGGTTTTCATGGTCCTTCAACCTGTTCTTATTTCTCATTTGCATCTGCACAAGGAAACTAGATTCTCTTTCCCAAAAAACAATTCCGAGTAGCAAAAGCCCTAATTGAGTATGCCAAGAAAACAGAAATACTCAGTTCAAAATTTCACAGATAGATTATTTCCCAAACACACTGAAAAGCCAGTAATTAAAACAAAAAAAAAATCAATTTCTAAATCTCAGTATCATTTCTTCCAAAACAATCAATCCCTCATACACACAGGTAGCTGACTGATAAAAAAATATTAGGTATAAAACATTTTGAAAATATATATAATCTCTTTTTAATAAATTAAACTACTTTCCATATACCAAGTCTCTAAGTAATTCATGTGAGACACCAAAAGGTCAATTGTATAACTTCACTACTTATTTTAAATAAGAAACACAGCCTAAGTGCTACATTCAGCATAGTTTACACTTAAATGTTATGTAAATACATAGTAAAAGAGATAACATTGAACCTGTATTTAGTAAGTTTATTACTAATAATTAAATAACTTAATAGTCTGTTCAACCCAGTGACTGACATCATCCCTTTGAACAGCAGCCCCTAATAGGCCCTAATCCAAATAACCTATTAGCAGGAGGAAGATCACAGGTTTAAACAGACACTCAATAAAGCGTTTGCTAATGTTCAGGAAAGATCCATGTACCAAAGACCTGTCTTGAGTCTTCACTGCTGAAACAACTTGAATGAATACAGCAGAAAAAAAATACTGCCACACTCCTTAATTCTGGTAATTTGCAGCACTAGTGCTCAACTAGTGGGTTTTTAAAGTAACGTGTTGAATGAATGACCAGTGCTGAAGTGCTAAAAATACATAGTGTCTGCAATCCAGCGCTGAGACAATCCCTTAACAGGCTTCATTACACCTTCTCTTCCTTGCACTGTTATCCAGACATCCCAGCTAGATAATGTGCTACAAAACCCACTGTAAAAAGGATGGCAGAGGCGAGATACAGAGCGTTAGTGCCACTCAGATATCTACAGATCTTAATCCTTTTTACTAAGACGACAGATAGTGAGGATTCCTGAAAAAAAAAATCCCCAGGAAGAAGGAAAAAAGGAAACAAGACTGAAGCATGCACACATCCTCTGTGTGGTCAAAATTATTTGAAAGCACAGATTTAACCATGCAGCAGAAGCATCCCACCGTTCACTTATTCACTTTATTCCCCCAAAGAAAAGAATAAAAAGAGAGGAAAAGCAAGCAGAGATGGTGTGAGTGTGTACAGTATCCGGTATTAGTGCTAGAGGGAGATGGAGAGCGATGGGAGCCCCTGCAGGACTGATCCCACTGGTTCAGAAGCCGTGTCTGAAGAGCAGGAGAGGAGGGAGGGAGCTCAGGGAGCACTGACAGCTAAATGCATGGCATAAGGAGCTGCACAGAATGGGACAGCTTCTTTCTGTCTCAGGATATTACTGTCACAATGGCCAAGAGAGCGAGGAGCCGCAGTGTGCCATTCTCACTGTGGTACTTTCAGAAGTGCCTCATTTGAGGAGCACTGGACAGGTGGCACATCCCGCTGAGCTAAAGAGATAAGTGTGAGATTTCAATGACAAGAGGCAGCAGGTTTCGCTGCTCTAAAAAGCCAGAGAGCCAATTTTTCCGATGGTCCCCATGGGCACGAGTGGAAGGTCAGCCTGGGGTGCTGGCAGTGCCACCCGGGTGCCCGGTGGCAGATGGTGCCGGTCTGCAGGGATAAGAGCAGGGCTGACGCACACCGTGGGCCGGCAGCGACGCTGTTTGCCCAGGAATAAAGGAGCTTTGGGCAGGTGCAGGCAGGACACGCGAACAGGGATGCTGAGCCTCCCAGTGCTCGCGTGTGCCCAGCCCAGGCTGCAGGGTGGGTAAAGGGAGGTGCTGCAGGAAGCGCAGCGGGGCTCACTCTGCCAGGGGAGATGCTGCAGGTGCTGCTGCTGCTGCTGCTGGGGGCTGCGGCTCGGACAGAGCCCAGGCCAACCTCTGCATGGTCCCAGGAGAGCTTTGGAGCTGCCCCTGCCTACCCACATCCAGGCTGGACACTGAGCTGCCCACCAGCAGCCTGGATGTCCCCCTGGCAGTGCCCTGCCTGTGCTGCTCGTGTTCCCATTTCTGCACTTATGCAATGGCTGGAGGGCAGAGCAGGCTGCAGGGAAGTGGAGCACAGGGAGCTGCGGGCAGCCTGCATCCCCATGGGGCTCCCTGGAGTGTCCCAAAGTGGAAAACTGGCCACCTCCCCGCTCCTGCCTCCTGCAACGTAATTATTCCAGCATGACCAACATGACAAATTAACAAGGGAGCCAGGGCTTCTGCAGTCAAAGGGAGTGTTTTCCCCCAGAATAAATTGTTCCAATCCTTTACGCTAGACACCCGGCCGTGCCTATTCATTAATTGGACAAGCTCTGGTGACAACCGAAATTACCTGACTTCTACATACTGGAGGGGAGAGAGATCTTTGCAAGCTTAAAATAAAGCTGGAAATCCCAGCCAGCACAAAGCTCTCTCAATGGGGCTTTTTTTTTAAAGGAAAACAGAAATAATTTTCACAGCACAGCCACAGTAAAGCTCATTTTAAAAGCAGAGGCACAGTCTTCACTGTTATTCCTCCCTTTGCAGACCCTGAACTGTGGCACCAGAACATGACAACTCCATCAACGAACCACAAACCCTTCAAGATCTGCACATCAGCCGAGTTTAAGAACTTCAGTAGCAACGAAATTCAGGGATCACGGCAGTGTTGCAAATAATTATCACAATCAGGTACATTCGGAATTATAAGCATCTCCCTTACCAGTACACCGTGGTTGTTTATTGCAACCAATGCATCATAATTAAGACACGTATTGGAATGAAGGGGGAGAGGGAAGTGATGTTGGTCGATTTCTGTCACAACCCACTCACAGTACATCATTCATGGATTTTCCAGCTACAATTTTGATCTGGGTTTAACTGTACCTCTTGTCCCTTAATAAGGGAAAGCCTGGGAATCCTGTACGGTATTTCCCCCCCATCCCTCGCCCTTTCCGTGCTTGCTGCGTACCTGAAATGCAGACGATGAAATTCGCTTGCAGAAGAAAAAGCACCTCCCAAACAATTTCCATCCTCCGATTCTCATGCCAAGTGCATCCCTCGGCGAAAAAAAATAACAAAGATCAATATCGCAGTTTGAACGATCCCAGCAAATTTCCTTTCGGACTTGCAGACTGTATTCCCCAGATGTGCTGACAACACATGTCCGAGCTCTCTCTCCGCACGGCTCAAGCGAGATCCCTTCCCTTCCTTCGCCCTCCAAAAAACACCACGAAGCCAACTGCCGGCACCGGGCTCTTCCTCCACGAGCGAGAAAAAAATCCACCAGATTTCCCAACACGACATAAGACAACAAACCCCAACCGATCCGATATCCGGAGAGTCTCTATTCCAGGGGCGGCCAGGCGCGAGTTAACCCCAAAACTCTCCGCACGTCTCAGCGGGGCAGTGCCGGCGTGCCGGGCAGGGAGGCGGCGGAGGGAGGGGGATTCCCCTCCTGCTGCTGCTGCTGCTGCTGCTACAGAATGAGCGGAAAGAGATTAATCCCCGCTGCAAGCCCCGCCACCCCCGGCGCGCTCGGAGCGCGCAGCCCCGGCTCCCGGCCCCGCCGCAATCCCGGCGCGCCGCGGCGGCTCCGACGCGCGACTGCAGGGGTCGGGCTTGCCCCGCGCACCGAGCGCGCTGCCCGGGATGCGCCCGGCAGGGACCCGGCATGCACCCCCGCGGCCCCCCAGGGGAGAACGGGGGTGTCTGGCAGCGGAGGAGGGCTGGGAGGTGTGGGTGATGCCCCCAGTGCGAGCGGCACGAGTGCGGAGTCTGCATCAAGCGCGGCTTGTGCACATCGCCCGTCGGCTTGGCTGAGGACGCCGGTATTTTAAAACTTATTTAAACAAGGAGAAGAGATTCAGACCCGAACTTCTGTCGGGTTGGTGGCGGAAGGGCAGCGGGAGGCTCCAGCCCAGAGTTAGCGAAGTACCTACGCTGCAGTGCACGTCTGATGGCATCCCCCGGGCACAACAGTTCTGCATAGCTTCCCCCCCACCCCGCCAAAACAAAAAGGAAAAAAAAAGAAAAAAAGAAAAATAAATGAAAAAATAAATGAAAAAAGCACGGCCAGTTTTGGGGCAATCCCTTACTTACCCCCAAATCCTGCTGCTTTTATCTCTCCCAGCTCCTCAGCCGTGCCGCCCCAGCCCGCAGTCCCAAAAACAAATCGAGGTCACGCCGCGAGCCGCCGGCTGCCGCCGCCCGCCTGCCCCTCAGCTGCCGGGAGCGACCATCGCCGCCGGGGCTGCCCCGCTGCCCGCACCGCGCCTACTCCGCCATGTCCCCGGGCTGCGGCCGCTGCTGCGGGGCTGGGGCGGCGGGCACGGCGGGGCTGCGCGGCGGCGCGCACGGGCGCGGGCCGGCGGGCGCGCTCCAACGCGGAGGCGGTGCCTGCGCGGGCGGCGGGGCCGCTCTGCGCCGGGACCGGGCCGGCCGGAGCGGGGGCAGCGCGGGCGGAGGGGGCGGCACGCCACACCGACCTCCCTCGGGCTCGCCGGGCTGTCTTCGCGGGTGCATTCCAGAAGATGCTGCTCGCTCGGGTTCAAATGTGCGGCCAGTTTGGTTTTGCTCTCCCCCGCCACTCTAAAAGGAAAAAAAAAAAAAAAAAAAAAAAAAAAAAGAGGCGCACCTGGCGCGGGGACAGGCTGGCTCCCTGGCTGCTGCGGGGGGAGCTGGGCGCAGCGAGCGGCGCTGGCAGAGGCAGGGGCCGTGGGCTGGGATGCTGCGCGGCGCGGGGAGGTGCGCGGGCGCTGCCCCGGGCCGCGGCGCCCGGCGGGGTGATGCTCGGGCTGTCGTGCGAGAAGGGAGGGGACAGGGGCTCGGGGCTGTGAAAATCCCGGCTCAGGGCAGGTGTGAGAAGGTGCAAGCGCTTGGGGTGCGGATGCCTTCATTGATCACGGCAAGGCACAGGGAAGGGGGAGGGAGGGAGATGCTTTGGGTATCAAACTGATATCCCAGCTCTTGGCAGGTGTGCAGAGGTCATGTTACAGACACTCCAGCGGGGGATGCATGCAGAATAGGTTGAAAACAGATTGGTTTATAAACAGTTTTCAAACCTACTTGTAAAATGCACCTTTGTATGGATTCTAGCAGAATGAGGATGCCTGGATCTCTGAATGGGGAAGGAGAGCATCTTGAAGGGAAGAAACTAGAGGGCTACGTTGTTATTTCCATCGTCTCTGAGAAATGTGTAGAACTCAGAGGTTTCAGATGTACCTGATGGTGTTTAATTGTGGCAGATCAGATTTCCTGAGTGCTTCAAAGCAACCGAATGGGACAAAATCATCACTGTTTTGAAAGGAAGATTTGGACTGCAGGCAATTAATAGTCAGGGTGGTGCTTGTGTTCATTTCGCTGGTTCCCAGGGTAGTGCAAGTGCTCTTTGCACTGCAGCAGTCTCTGCTGATGTTTACTCCATTTCTGCTTCTGGCTTATAAAGAGACTCAGGATTTTAATAAATTAATTGCCATCATCTGCCCAGTGAGAACAGTGAGGCTGGACATGAGGCGCTGTCATTTAAGGCTTAGGGACAAGAATTCCTATAGATATTGATGGATTTCTGTTAAACAGTGGGGCTGTGCAGCAAGAGGGAATCCTTTCCCTGGCAGGTTTGCAGAATGCTGAGTATCATTTTGATCCTTCAGTTTTATCTACTCTGCAATTCTCTTCTTTATGCCTTATTAAAATCCAGGTGCCATTATCTGTGTCTAGTCTTGATGTACTTAAGCTCATCTTATGAAATGCTCAGTAAAGATTTCCACTGATGTTTGCTAAACCCCTTTACTCAAACAGATTAACGTTTTCCATGGATTTGCCTGTAAATTCTATCTTTGGCTTTCCCAAATAATTTCTTACCAGAATGTGATAAATCCCTGAAGAGACCTTGTAGTTCATATCTACACAGTCATCCTTGTTCCCAAACTAGTCTCCTTGAAATTATGGCATTACATGTGGAGAAATAAATGTCTCAAGCACGTGAGATGATGTCTTGTGGAAGGGTGTGGTGACCACTAGGTCAGCAAATAACTGAGCTGGTGATGAGAGAATGCCAAATCCTGAGGACAAGTTTATGTTTAATTCCTACTGATGATCAGTGGGACTTTAATATGAGTTTAATGGCAGGAAAAACTTAGGTAGCTGATGTTGGCTGCTAGCAGATAGCCAAAACTCCTAAATGTACTGAATTTTATGCATTTTTTTAGTGTGGTAAGCTTATCATCCTCATGTAAACCTCACAGTTATTTCAGTGGTCTGTGATAAATAGGTAGTTTGTGACTCAGACTGAAAAATCTGTGAGGGATCAAAGGCATCTTGAAAGTTTCCTTCACCTGGAAAACACAGCAGTGAGCTTGGAAACTTGAGGTTTTTAAAATCTAGATAAATAATAATGAGTTCATTCTGCTGTCATTTCCTCGCTGTGATGTGATTTGACTGGCAGTGGCCTTCACGCTTGGTTTTGAACTCATTATGACCATATTGGCTCCTGCAGCTCCCCAGGAAAACCTGGGTCAATAAAGTTGAATGGATGTCAATATGGGCCTGTTCCAAAGCCCTGTGAAATCAATTGGAATATTTCTGCAGACTGGGATGATGTTTGGATCAGGCTTTCAGTGCAGAATTTGGCACAGTCTGTTTGATCCCAAGGGAAAAGGTTTAATATAGACAGGTGTGTTTGAGGCAGGAGCAGAACATCACTCTGCTGTGTACATTGCTGGGACATCCCAAACAGACAAAAATCCTGGCTGCAGCACCCATTTGTTATTGTAGGAGTTTCCATTCAAATCTCCTGTAGCTCACTAAAATGAAGGGGGCTTGCTGCAGTTATTTGAATTCCATTCATGTTCATACAGTTGGCTAAACTTAAACTAAATCTTGGCAGCCTTTAAGCTGGAGTCATTGGCCTCCTCATGTGTCTAGAGGTTAAAATGACTGAAAAGGGGATTCAGGCAGGTCTCCAAAGCATGTTTATGTAGTTCAGTTGTGAGGACTTTACCATCTCAAAGCTGCGGCTGGGACTTCTGGCAGCTTGGAAGCACCCAATGTATTAATTTCTAGATGAACACCCAAGTTTCTTCAGGCCAGATTTACACAGAAACACCTTTTCAGCTCTGTGAACAGAGTGCAAAAGGTACTTACTAACTCCATATGCCTGAAGGTTTTTCTACCAACATAACACAGGTTTGTACCTGCTCAGAAGAGCCAGCATAAGACTCAGTTGGCTCAAAATTAGCTTGGATCAGGAAAGATCAGTTGTAGAAATTGTTCTGAGCTGGGCAACTTCTGAGCAAAATGGGTTGAACTGTGGCTTCCCCTGTGTGCTGGAAGAGGTTGCTGCCATTCCCCATTCCTGCTGAGCTGCCTGTATCTCATTATGTTCCATTTATAAAATGGGCTACAATTCAAATTACAAAGGTGCTTAAGTAACTTCTTGGTTCAGGGGTTAAGAAAGTCACCATTGAAAAGCCACTGGTGAATTGCTGAGGATGGAGCTATAAATACTCAGTGGTAATGTTGCCACATCATTTCCAGTGCTCCTGCTCCACATTTTGTTACTGCCATGCTTGTGTTTTCTGATGTCTTCAGTGCTTATAAATAATGCTGATCTCACTAGGAAAACTGATAAAAAATTTAACGTATCATTATAAAAATACAGCCCCCTAATAACCCATCTGTGCAATGGGCATTAAGGTAATTCTTTTCTGGAATTGATGGTCCTTATCAAAACGGAGATGGAATTTCCATTTTACTGGTAAAGATAATGATGCAATTTATTTGAAGTTAAAAACACCATCAAGAAAGGAAGGAGGAGGATGACTGACACTTAAGTATGAAGTCAATCAATTTGTTTTTCCGGTGAGTCAGTCTATTCGCTATCATAGAATTCTTTTCAGTCCAACCTCCCTTTTTCTTGTCTGCACTCCAGCAAGCAGTGTTAAGACATCAACTATTTGTGAAATACCATTCTTCTAATTCAAAAACACATGTATAAAATGCAGTGATTTTGTTTTCCTAGATGTTGAGAAGTCAGTCACAGAAGTGTTTAAAACGTCACGTGATCCTACAGTTCCTCAACAAACCCCTGTAGGTTCCCTGGGATTCTTATCAGTTTTACAACCACAGAATTTGGGGTTTCTGATTAGGCACATAGAGTGAAAAAACTGATTTCATTTTATTTATTTTTATTTTGCCATTGTCAAAGCCACCAGATAAAATTGACTTCAGGTGGTGCAGTGATTACAGTCCTTGCAATATTCATATTTCCCACAGCTGGGAAGTAGATCAGGGAACTTGCTTGTTAAAAATAATGAAAAAGATGAAAAAACAGGATTTAGGGGACAGGTTGGTTTTGCAACTTGCCCCAGACCTAAGCATGTGCATGGAGTTCCTGTCCTGACATTGCTGCAATCCTAGGTGGAGGGAGCTCTACATGTGTTTTTCTAAACCTCTTCTCTCCTTTTGTTTTCCTCTGTGCCTCTCTTTCCTTTTGTACATCTCTTTGCCTGGAACGTTTGGAGAAAATAACATTTTGAAAGTCTCAAGGCTTTTCCTGGTTGGGCTATGTTTATGCTAGGTAAATGCTAAATTAGCACAGGGTACTGCTCTGATAAGTGGTAGAATGTTGAATTCTGTGTTCTATTTCATTCTTTGCCAAAGATGGTTGATTTTGAGCTTCTGCTTTTGCTATTCTTGCCAGTAAGCATTAGTGTGATTTTCACCTCTTGCCTAGGTCTGATGGGGATTTCTCCTTTGCACTGAGAGAGAGGGAAATACAGCCTTGAGTTAAACCCTTGGATCTGAGTGTCCAGGGCTAAACAAGAGCCTCCATTGTCAACTGCACGCATTTTAAGCTGTGTCCCAAAGGTGATGGGGCTCTGTGGCCCAGTGCAAGCTGCCATCAGGGACCTGGGTCATGCTGCAAAGATCTAAAGAGCCTGGAGCTGCAGGCACAGTGGGGCTGGAAAGGGCCTGCAGGGGCCATGGTGGCAGGGTGCTAACATTGCTGCTCCTGCATCTTTCTGATAGGGAAAACCCAGCTGGTGTGCTGGGGTAATTAACTAGGGTTAGGGTTAGGGTTACGCCTAGGGTTAGGGTTGAGAAATCTGAAGGGCCTGGAGCTCCCGGGACAGTGGGGCTGGAAAGGGCCTGCCAAGGCAAACGCGGCAAGGTCCCAACCTTGCTGCTCCCACAGCTTTCTGGTCTGGACCTGCCACAGGCGTGAGCACCTCGGCCCAGCCAGAACCTGACCTGCGGCTGGGCTTGGGCTTCAGAAAGATGTGGATCCTACACTGCAGGGACACTGGCTCTGGACAGGGCATTGCAAGGGTATCTATCATGGCACGCTGCTGTCTGTGACTCGATGTTGCCTGTCTCAGAACATCTTGGAACGGCACTGCCTGGCTCTGCTGGGAGGGGCTGGCCGGCTGGGCTTTGCTGAAGGTGAGGCCTTTAGCACCTGCTGTGCCCCAGAGCTGCCCCAAGGCCTGGCTGAGCAGTCACTCCTGGACTCTGGGGTGTCCAAGGTGCTCACCTGGGCTCTGACTGGCCAAGGCACCATCAGTCCCAGCTGAGGAGCAGCACATGAAGGTCGTGGGGCGTAAAGGGTGAAGCACGAGGTCAGCACATGGGCACTGCCTAGATCCCTGCATGGAGTTCCTGTCCTGACCCTGCTGCAGTCCTAGGCAGTGCGAGCTCTACATGTGCTTTTTTAGCTCTCTTCTTTCTCTCTTTTTGTCTTCTTCTGTGCCTCTCTTTCTACTTCTCCTTTCCTGGAACTTTTGGGGAAAATAGCTTTTCGTAATTTTCAAGTTTTTTCCTGGTTGTGCATCTGTCACATTCGGGCAATACTATTGGGGTGAGGGAGGCTTGTGGCTAGCACAGGTCTTTCTCGTGAGAACATTCCGCTGTGTTTTATAAACAAAGATGAAGTCTGGATGTTTTTTAAACAGTGTCTCGAGATTTGGACAGTTCAGGCCTGGCCAATCAGGCCTAGGGGGAGGTTTCTGGCTGACCAATCTGGGCGACCTCTGAAAAGTCTATATATATTGAAATCAAAATAATAAACTTCCTCTTTCTTGCCACACTGAGAACTTGGGTCCTTTTCTCTGCTAGCGGCTCAACAGCGACCTCGGCTCTTTCTACAACCCCTTGCTGTAGGTAGAAAGCAGGAAAGATAACTTCTTGCTTTATTTTTTTCCTGCCTCCATGCTTGTCTCTTGCAAGCTCGAACTAATTAAAAGATCAAAAGCAATATGTATTTTTTGATATTGAGAATTCTTTGTCATCTCACTATAAAAGAAAAGAACAGACATCTTGAAAAATTTTCTGAAATGGGTCTCACTGGTTTATAATTACAGACTTTGACAGCCAATTGTCGCCTGGTGCCTGTTTGATATAATTTCTTAGAGAAATGATGATTGCAATATCATGATAATACTGTGGATGTGCGAGTCAAGGTAGTTAAGCTGGAAATTTTAAGTTCCTGTTGCTTTTGGGGTTGCTTCAGTTGCATACTCAATTTCCCACTTGGATGTGAGAGATATCTTGCCACTTTTCCCACTGTGCTAAGATTTGCCACCAGGACATTTGGCAGGAAAAAGGTAAACTCTGAGCACACATTGATTCCTGAGTGACTGCCCAGGACAAGGTGCATGAACTCATCAGAAGTTGCTCCCTCCTGAGCTTGCACTAGAGAACCTAAAGGAGGAATATCTAGGAAAAAAATCACATTCCTTGTCTTCTCTCTGTGTGGATATTGGTTAGGTTTGTGCACCTGTGGAGTATGAATAACCATCTTACTAAAATTGCCTGGTTTATGTCACTATTATTATGTATTAATGCATTAACTATTTTGTTTTTTCTGGGAAATACCTTGTCTTTTTCTGCAGTTAGGAATAACAATTAAGGAAGAGAAGCATGCTTAGGAACTAGTATCCTTCTTGTCTCTCTATATTTTTAACATTTTGTAGTGTTTCTTTAAAAAGATCATTATTCTGTAAGAAAATACCTTATTTACTTCTCCAGTATTTTTAAGGCAAAATCAGTTAATATGAGTATTATGAAACCAGAGATTAATATGCTCAGCTTAACATTAAATGTAGTTCCCTGCAACATCTCACATGTTGCAAATGTCCATAAAGCAGCAATTATGGGCCTGAGCTTCTGCCCATTAAAGTGAATGGGAGTTTCACCCTTTGATTTTTGACACATTTCCTTTGAAATTAAACCTCAATTCAGCCTTTTGCCAGCTGGATAACGTTCATCACCAAAGCAGTTGGGCAAATGGAATTATTCATGTGCTTAAAAGAGACCATGCAGTAGGGTTTTGGGGTTTTTTGCTAAGTCTTGCAGAGATTCAGTGTTTCATATAACTGGAATAGCTGCAGCTGGAATGGTACTTCCTCAGCCTCTGTATGAACTGAACTTTTGTGTTCATTTGCAGAAGAAAACAGCTTTCTGCTAACTCCTTCCTCTAAATCTTCCAAGCTCTTGGATGAATTGCTTATTCTGCTGCCTGGTTCTAAATTTCCTCTCCCTCACTTTTCCTCTGTAAAATGGGGCTACTCCTCACATAGATGTAAAAATACAGCAGTTAATGCTCGCAGTAAGCTCTGGTGATAAATACCATGTGAGTCCAAAGAAAAGCTGTTATTTGAAAGAAGTCCATGATGACTGAGCTGTAGGTGCTGCCAGTGGATTTATGGGACGTGTGAAACTTGTGCTTTGTATTTTTCTAGAAGGAGAGTGGAGGAACTGGCATCTAACACAATTCAAAAGGATGAGAACAAGCCCACAAAAAGAAAAGAAGACTCTTCTGACTTTTAGAAATCTTTACAAACGTCATTTAATGTCATTTTCAAATACCTTGAAGGGATCATAAAACTTTGCTCTTCTCTGATCATTGTACCACTTAGAAGTGGAAAGGTATGAGCAGCCATAACCCTGGCACATTTTTAACAATACTCAGGACCAAAGGGGATTGTAAGATGGAAGCTTTGATAACAAAAACATAAAGATGTCATTGTCAACTATCTCAAAATATACACGCTTGTTGTAAATGTCACATAAGCCCACAGCTAAGTGATGGATCAGAATTTCCTGGGTTTTCAAAGTGCTCCTTTTGATGAACACTTTTAACTCCTTCCTGAGCAAGTTATTTTGTGCCTCACGATTTGCTTTTTTTCCTTGTGCCTTGAATCACTGGAACAAGAAAACTTATTTAATGTGAGTAAGCTACACATATGGGCTAGAATTTCAGTTGTACTCCACATCAAGGAAAAAAAAAAACTTGGAAAGTGTTTGGAACTAATGTGCACAATATTGTAAATCACTTTATTACTAGTAGTATGAATCTTTTCCTCTTCATTAAAATAATAGGAGTGGTAAACTAAACTAACTATTGGAGATGTAAGGACTAACTTAGAAGTCTTAATTCAGTGAAGTACTTAAGCATGTGATTAAGATGAAGCATTTAATTGTGTCTTGGATCAGCTCAGAGCACTTTGCTGAGAGGAGAAGAGGCAAATGACACTATTGAGAACTTCAGGTATGTCAGGACAGATTTTGGCCCCTTAGGTTCTGCCCCTGTGGTCACTCATGAGGACAGGACAGTCATGGTTGCAGTCAGGCTGGTTTTGGGGAGCTGGAGGCCCCAGAGGTTGGGATGCCTGAGGGTTTCCATCTTCTGGCACTGCCAATCCCTGCCCTACCCAGCCCCTCACCAGGAGAACATGCTGCCTGGTTTTCTGTACATGAGGTTATTCCCGTGGGCTACAGAGGGGAGTGGCAGTATTTTGGGGGTTTTTATAAGTCATCTATCCACACTATCTATGAACTTTGGTGTTCTTCATTTCAGTCATCTCTTCTACACTCACCTTTATCATAACCAAGAGCCAGCAATCTGTTCTTGTATGGTTTGCTCACATAAATTTGTGTGGGTTTTCCTGCAGGGCCATTGGACTTCTACTTGGGGTTAGAGATGTTTATACTATTTAAGTGCCCTGCTGTTGAACAGAATTAAAATGGTAATTTCTCACTTGAGCTGCAGGTGCAGAATACAGGAACCTTGTTTTGCTAAATTTTATTAAGTGCATTAGGTGGTTGGAAAGAAACTTCATCCCATATTAAAAGCTGTAATCCCAGTAAATCAGAGGCAATTTTAAAATGACAGGCTGGTGGGTATCCTAACTCAACTCAACTATTAAAAATCTGTTCTAGAAGTTGCAAGCCATTAATAATTATTGTTACAAACCCTATTACATATTTGACTGGGGAGAAATGGACTGAGGCTAGTATTACAATATTCAATTAGGTTTAATTCCATTTGGTGTGTGTTTTACTTTATTTGAAGTTCAGCCTGTAAAAGGATCATGGCAGCAACCACCCAAAATGTTAATTTGTGGATAGAGCAAATAGCACACATAATAATTCCATCATGTAGTGCAGCTCTGTTGACTGACAGTGGAAGTGCTGTTAGACTCACTATGGTTAATGAGGTTTCTTTATGCACTGTACAGTGGCATTATAGACAATAATTTATAAATTAGTTTATTAAAATTTCTAAAGTCATATAGTGAAAGCATGTTAAACTCTTTCTCTTTTGCCTCTTCGCTACAAAAATGTAAAATGTCACTGGGAAAAAGTAAAATGAAGTAAAATCCTAAGTCACAGCAGTCTGTGAGTTAGCAGATGAAGTCAAAAGACCTCAGGGATCAGTGGCCTGCTAACTGGTGAAAAGGTTACTAAAAGCCTTGTCTTTTCCAGGATTTTATCTTCTGCCGGCTGACTGGAATTACATACATTCCCAATTTATAAATATTATAAATATTATATGCTCATATCTATCTGAGCAGCTGAGAACTTCAATATTTATTTCCCAATTTGTTGTATTTTCCACCACATTTCATTCAATCTGTTAGCACTGCAACAAATCTATCTTTACATTTATTTCCCAGTTTCTCTCATTTGTTTCTGCCTTGCTCCTCATTAGGATTTCCTTGGTGTTATGGTCTTGCCATGGTGTGGATTTCTTCCTCTCCTCCTAAAACACCGCTTGCCACCATGAAGAAAACAGCTTCATAATGTGAATTTCTGAGGCACTACTGCTCTCTGAAGCACCATAGAGAATATATTCTGTATTTCTGGCATGTTACACAGAAATCATCCATTTTAGAACCTCCACCGCCGGACAAGTCACTTCATCAATATCAATGTCAATGCAAAAGTAAATGTCGAGGTTAGCAGGGATATCTTTAAGGTGTCAAGCAGAGAGTTCTCCTTGAAAATTCTGCCTGCAACTGCTGTCCTGTCTGAGCTGAGCAGTTCAGACACATAAAACAAACAGGAATTGACCAACAAGTTTAAGTTACATCCATTTGTTTCAGTTGTTTTCCCCTGTGCAAGGCGTTCTTACATTAAGTTGCTAGTTACTTTCCCCCAGAGATCCAGGGGCACGTGGAGGGGTTGGTAATTTATGGATGTAGTCGGGAATTACTTTGAAATCACAGTATTGTGGGCAAGGCTCTGTAACAATTTAACTCAGCTGCAGTGACAGGAATTGGTAAAGAAGAGGACAAGTAGAAGACCAGGGCGAGGAGGCAGCTCCTTGTTATTCCAGCCATGTGTATTAATAGTGCTCCAGTGAGTGAAACATTTCTATATTTAGTCTGTTTGGGGGGGGAAAAAAAAAAGGTGGTAGAGGATTTAGTAACCATAATAGCAGCTGTTTTCAGTGTGATTCATGCATCCAATCCTTTGGTTCCTCTTCAGCACTCCTGTCTTTCTTTTGTCGCACCTATTAAATGTGTCATGCATGGTGCAGCAAACGGTGAAGTCATCCTTGTAGACAGCCATCTGCAAGGGAATTGGTAACTTATTTTTGTTGCTAAATTAGTTATAAGGAGTTGAAGTGTGTCAGGAATCTTTTGGGCTAAGTCCTGTCTTCTGCTGGCTGATCACATCCACAACAGTTCAGGATGAACTGCTTTTTATCCTGCAGTCACTTCTAAACAGTGGCCTTTCAACAATACATTTCCATTCAAGTTTTAGTTTTAAGCTGAAATCCTCATTTGTATTTGTGAGGCTGCTTTCAAAAAAAATCAAATACTGCACAGGGACAACTGGAACAACTCTTGTAGAACTGCCTGCATGGAGAAGCTGCAGAAGAGCAGTCCCACTACAGTATTTCCTGGCATGGTAATTAATTACCTTGTTCTTCAGCAGAATTGTCAGATATGAGCCCTCAGATGCTGCAGGAAGCAACGCTTTCACATGCATTCTATTTGTATCACAGAAATAGATTTCAATGAATATGCCTTGTAGAATTCATGTCCTTCATTCTTGAATCTGTTTCCTGCAGCCATTTAAATCACAGTTGCTACTAATGGGCTTCTAGCACAGGACTTAGTCTTCTATATGAAAATTAAACTGAAAAGAGGTCTGATTTTTTTTTTCCAACAAATAACCCAGCTTTGCAGAACTAGCCTGGCTCTTGGTGCCAGGGCATTTTTGCTCTGCTTGACTGAGGCAGTTCTTTCACCTCTGCTTTATTTCTTCTGCCTGCGTCTGAGTCTCTTGGGATAATGGGCTCTGATGTAAAAACCCCAGCACAGCTGAACCCCAAATCATTTGACACTGTAAGATATACAGCTTCCACTGCTGCAATTGGAAATCCTGTAGCTTTGACCTGACAAACACTTGGTGAATGTTGTGTCTTCTGGCTGTGCCAGGTCTTACTCCTGATGTTTTCCTGTGGAAATAGAGATAAACTGTGTTTGTGTGAGCTGCCTCACCTCCAGGGGAGGAGAATCATGTTGGCTGGTGTTCATGATAATTAGGCTTTGATAATTAGGGTGCACTCCAATTTGTGAATCGGCTGTTCACCATCTGGGTGGGTCATGCTGGCCTCCAGTTGGGGGAAATTTATTCCCTCCTGGAGGTGCTCACCCTCAAGTCGACCTCTGTTTCAGGTCAGCAGTTCTGCCCCATGCCATCTCTTCAAACTTTAGGTCGTGTCTTGCAGGGGAGCTCACTCAGGAGCAGTTCAGCCTCCTGAAAGCTCACTGTGTGCGCAGATCCAAAGGCTGCTATGACCCAAGGCTAAGGCACAACACCTGCTCCTCTTGCCTCCCTCTTGATCCTTTCTCCAAGATGCATTGCCCTCAGATGTTATTTTTGAAATAGTTTATGCTGCCAGCTCAGATTTGTCAAGTAGGGCCCTTCCTCACCTTAGAGTTCACCACAGTCAGGTTTCTTTCCTCAACAGAGTTGTTGATAAAAAGGTCCCTTTCTGGCCACAGCATCACCAAGACCATTATAATATTTTATTAGGTGTGAAGTACAGTAATTACACAGCACTTACACTCATCTTCATCAAGAACTGAGATGGTGCAAATGGAAACCTCGATGGCCAGAGCACTTTCAAGCCCCTCTACCCTTCTGTCAAACACTTCACTGGTTTTATGGGCTTCCCCCAAAGAGACTGGAGAGCAGGATTGGACAGAGCAGCACAGAAAGTGGGATTCTGTGGTGAGAGGAGATAATGATCCTGCAAAGTCACTGTGGAGATGATTGCAGCTAATGGTTTCTCTTACAGCAATGAGGAATGCTTTAATAAGCATTATGAACTAACTGTTCTCAATTCTTCATTTCCCCTTCTGTCCCCTTTTACTCTTTGTGTCTCATTGCTGCATAAGTTTTCCCTTTTCCTTAAAGATGCTGAAACCTCAGATGTATGGTACTCCAGACAATTAAAAAGATATTAATTCCCTGCTGCTTTCTTTGAATTTCTCCGTGTTTTTTTGTGGTTTTATTTTTCTTTGTTAATTCCTTAGTGTAGAACTTTCTGTGGAAATCCCTCATGTTTTCTAGGATCTTCCCTGCTGAAAATTTTTCTAGAATTTCTTCACATATTTTATATTATTCCTAGCTGTCAGTTTTTTTCAAGGATTTCACTAATATGGAATCTTTCTAGGAATTTTTTAAAGCTTGTCAGCCTTTTTCCCAAAGGCTTTCCAAGAACTGATGGATGTGGTGTCTGTGTCATGCTTGCCTAGAACCCCTGCTATGTTTACTAAAACCCCAAGGACACACAGAGCCTGACTGAGATGGTTCCCTAGAACCTGTCCCTTGATACCTCAATCCCTTGGTGTGATGAGCTATAGCCTGTCCCAGCACACCTCTATTTCATCTTACAGTTTTAGGGACCTTTCCAAAATGCAGTTTGGTGGAATGAATGCTAAAATAAATCCAAAAAATTGCCAATTAACTACAAAGATGATGCCTGTAATTGGTTTATGGCAGAAAGATTATTAAAAGGGAGAAAATAACTTTTTTTTCCATTAGTTTACTAGTTACTAAAGCTGAGGAGAACAAGAAGAAGGAATATTGCCAGAAAGGAGAATCGAATCACTCCAAAACTTTGAGATGTCACCAGAGCTGAGTTAAGAAATCTCCACCATGCAGCGAGTGTGGAGCTGCTGTTGATGAATAAAGTACTGAGAGCAGACCTGAAGTCAGAGCAGAACCACGAGTACATCTGAAAGAATGAAAATGGCCCAAGTTCAAAACACAGAGGCTTTCATTCCCTTGTCACTCAGGATGTGACTTGAATGAAGAGCTCACTCTTCACCCCTAACGCTCTCATATTTTATTAAGCAGGCAATACTCCAAGAAGACTGACTGTAGTATCAAGCAGAACCATGCAAAAGCACAGGAGAGGACTGAGGTATATAGACAGAATTGAAGATAAAACACAACCATATTAAAGCCACGGTATTAAAAAATAAGTAGTCCTGATTTCCTTCTGCATCAGAGGTTCCTTACACCACTTTGTTGGGATAATGGGGCCATGAAGTGTGCCCAGCTGTAATTACTGCTGCTGCACAGGCCCTCTGAGCTGCCAGCCTGGTGTAAATGGAGCAGTGGAGAAATGAGAATTGAGTTCACTGTGCTGTGCATTGCATGTTCCTCGACATTTCCAATGCATTCTAAAGTTGTAAGTAGAGTAAGGGGAAGTAGACTTATTTTAGAGCCAACATTTGGTGTGTAGGGGAATTTCACAGCACTTCGCTGTACACCTTTCCCTTTCACCCAGGCGTGGTCATGCTGGTGGTCAATGTGAGGGTGTTGGAAATGCTGCCAAATTGTTCTGTTAAAATTTTGCAGCACTTGTGTTCAGATATGACTGCAAGAGAGACTCAGAATGTCCTGTCTTACATGGTACAGATCAGTTCAGGGGAAATGTCCCAAAATGCTGCAGGGAACTGAGCAAAGAAAGGACAAACACAGTCCCAAAAAAGTGTTAACCCTTCTTGTCTTGCAAGTTTTCCCTTTGCCATTCCAAGTGACTCATCCAAGAGTTGTACTGAGACCAAAGGAGGCTTTAATGAGAGATTCTCTCTGCTATCCCTTTCTAGACTGCAAGGCTGACGTTCTGTGGCAATTCTTAGGTATCAGAAGCATCAAATACTGTGTGGAGTATGTTCTCTACTTACAGAATAAATAGCTGGCCAGCCTGGAAACATCCTTTGAAAATGGTGAGATTTCTCTGGGGGAAGGATGAGGTCAGATGAGCTGGGGCTGTAATGTAAGTTTCTAACAAGAAAATTGAAAAGCAGGTGAGAGAAACTGCCTTTCAAGATTCTCCTTTATTATTTCCCTTTCTTCCCTGAATTTCATATCAGGACAAGACCCACACAACACTTTGACAGTCTTGTAAGTCTACTACAGTGTAAAATGTACTGCTCTGCTCAGGTGAATTGTACCCAGTGTATCTGAATAGGGTAATGAAATCTAATCCTCCACTCTTGATAAAATCCATTTAGCAGTGACCAGCTGCTTCTTTTGGAAACCCAGCTCTGCTGCATCTCCCCTTCACTCCCATCTGTCAGTCAGGAAGGTTTCTCAGGGAAGGTTTCCTGTTTATCCTGTTGACTTCTGCAGCCCTGCTGCTTTTGGATCACTTTGAAAAAGGAATTGCTGCAAAATGCAATAATAAGGATTATCTCTGGAACCTGATTGTCTATTTGTTTTGGATTGCTTTATCCTGGGAGCAGGCTCCCTAGAGTGCATTTGATAATTTTAAACAGGATTATACCAATTATATATGATGTTGTTGGGAAATATTTCTTGGCTAGCTGGAGCTCTTATGGCTGTACTGGCTTTTCAGTCTAAATATGTGAATGGCTGCCCTGGAGTTTTTAACTGCAAATTTTACTGGGTAAATTATCATGATAAAAACATGTTGGGGTATTTGGGGTATCCCCAGACTTCTGGCCAAATGCAAACTTATATGGGAAGAATTAACTATCTGTGATTAGTGTTTGTGGAATTTTAGGTTGTGAAATGACTGTGGAGCTGAGGTGCACCCACCAAAATGCTGCTGCTGCAAAGCTCTCCATCATGATCTGAAGTTCTTTGCTGAATTACAGCCTGAGGCTAAACAAGTTTTAAATGGAAACATAACCTTGGCTGCCACACATAAATTGGTAAGTTATACAGTGAAACCTTCATTATTATGTTTTCATTCAGAAAATGTAGTGGAATTAGTCAAGAGTAATAAAAGTGCCATAACTGACAGGCCTAGAGGATAATCCTTGATTAGAAATGTCCTCCAAGGCACATCTTTTGGTATTAGCCTGGTTTTAAAAATGGAGGCTTTGCGTTAGTGAGGAATGTATGTTCTTAACAACAAAAGTGGAGCTGAATCCCATCCTGCAAAGCAGCCTGAGATGTGTACAGTCCAGTTGTGGAGCAGCCCTGGCTGGTTAGAAATGCATCTCACCATTGTGCTGTCTCCAAAGGCAGCGCTCATCTGCAAACCAGAGACAGCAGGAACACGAAGGGATACTCGAGAGCACTTCAGTGAGGAGGAGAGGGAAAAAAACGGAGTGATAAAGAAAATCCAGTCCCTCTTTCTGCTGGAGAAATAGCGATGCTGTGATCTCTGACCTTTTATTAACAAGGCAGTGCCTTGCAGAGGACAGTGATTCATGGCAGGGCACCTTATCTGCATTTGAGCAGCCTCACCCCCAAGGCATTCCTTTGTCATCTGCTGGAGCTACCGATGGCAATAGATCCCCTGCACCAGCAGAAATAGATTTATAAAGTTTAAAGTGCTACTTTATCCTATCTGCAATATGAAAGAACGTTTAATGAGATTTAGAAAATTATGGATAAAGCCTAGTTTGACTTTTGTAATAAAGCATACATTGACATCTCTAACTAATGTGCATTGTTGCAGTGTGAGCCTATAGAGAAGAAAGGGGGCCTTATTTGAATTATGAATTGGAAAAAGGAATATGATCCTGTATTTGAAGGTAGTACAAAGGCGGAAATTTTCCATAGGAGTAAGGAAGAATAAAAAAGTCTTTCTTCATCTTGCCAACTGCAAATCAAATTGAGGGAAAAATCCTGTTTTAAATCAAACATTGGACAGTCAATGAGAGGTAAGAAATATTCTGTATACAGAGTGGGTAAATGGTTCCACTCTGATTACTCTTTCAGGCAAAGTTTGGTGTGCCTTTACTAACTCTGATTCTTTGAATTGTCCCAATGGGAAGTAATCAAGCAGCTGAGAGACCATTCTTTTAAAAACCTTCTCAGGAAATACTCAGTATCAATATACAACCCTTTCAGATATAACCAACACAAATTATGTACTGTGTCTGAGTGGTTACAGTCTGAAGGGGAACTTTTAATCTTGTAAATATAAAACCGCGTCCTTTTATTTTCATGACATCTCACGTTCCTTGAGTTCTGGATGACTTTCATTCCTACCCACACCTGTGTATATTGCTTCAGAATTGAGTGTTGGATATAAACACAAATGCTTGGTGACCCCGTGTGGGGCTAATAGCTTTGGTATTTCCCACTCCTGATTTACAAATGATCAGGATGTATGTAAATTATGTAAATGCCTTTGCTGTTTGCTCCTTAGTCCAGGCTATTTTCCCTTTGTTCCCCATCACAGCTGGTTAATTGTCACTATCCAATCTGGCCGGCTCTCTTTAAACTCTGCACACGTAATTAGGGTTTCTGGTACAGTCATATCAAGTATTTTAGCAGACATAAGTGATATGTGCATTTTTTTAATGCTGGTGACCTGTGATGTATCATCAAAAGCTGCATCTGAACTGAAGGATCTGGGAATATCTCATAACATGAAGGTCCAGCCATGCTTCCACACACTGCCTTCTGCCTCATCAACCTGTTTTCATCAGGGGGAAGCCACGAGAAACAAATAGAGCAAGACTGGGACTTTGTCCAGTTTTCCAGCTGGGCTGTGGGAAGGCTGTTCTCACTGTGCAATGTGTCCCTTTTGTCATTAGGATGTGACACAGCATCAGCCAGGAAGATGATCCAGCAGCATCCCACTTTCTCCACATACTCCTCTCCCACACTTCAGTTTCCTGGAGTTTCTTAACAGGGATGCTCAGATTCCAGGGGTCTTGGTAATGAGTAAAAATCAGTAAAAACCATTTTGTGATTGTTATACCTCAGATCCAGTACCTGTCCCAGTAATCCAGCCACAAGGTCAGCTTGTAGATTTTTCCTTTCAACAAAACCATGAAGGATTGAAATGCATCTACCCTAACCTCATTTTTCTTATTCTAATCCCCTTACTGCTTGTCAAAGAATATCCTCTTAGAGATCCCATTTTCAACATCTGCAATTTATTTTCTGTGAATTTTGCCACGTGACATAAACTAATGCAGCATTTGTGGACCTGCTGGATTTGACAAGGTGAATTTTTATTGTCTTCTGTACCTGTAAGGCTTTTCAGCATTTCATTTGGATGATTCACATCTTTTCATAATGCAGCACCAAATTCCTAAATTTGCCAGGCAAATTTATGTGATGCAAGTGGAATCACACAGTGCAAAGTCTGTTTAAAGTAATCGGAGAGGTGTTCTGGGGAATTCTCCTGATTAAGAGAAAATCTCTGCCAGCAGAAAGCTGCTGGAAGTAGCAGTTTGCAGCCACCCTTTCCCCTGCTTCTAAAAAGGTGAGGAGAGGGGTTATGGCTGGAGGAATTCTGCAGGGGACAAAGCACGAGGCCATGGGATAGTGTTAACAGAGAAATAATCTGACTTTCCTACGAGTAACAGGCAAAGTTGATTCTTTCTACACCACTGAGGATGTGGGAGGTGCACTTTACTCTCTGTTACCACTCTCCTCCAGCTCCAAATGTCTGCCCTGTTTACTTCTCTCCTGTTCTCCTCATTATAATATATTCCTTTTTGGGGTTGAGTCTGTTTTGATTTAGTGATCTCCTTGGGCACCTTCTGCTCTTGCGAGTAATCCTTATTCATAAAGAGCTCAGTTACAGGCAAAAGGGCCTTAAATCTGATTTTTTGGCATCTCTGCTTGTATTTATGAAGAACTATTCCTGTGAATAAAGTTTTAGCTTGTGGTAAACAATGGTAAATAATGCCAACAGCTACAGTCTGGTTCCAGCTATAGCAGTCAAAAGAGCTGAAAACTCATCTCTCTGTCAGACACTGTCATTTTTCTAATATGGAAAACTGAATAATTCCATGATATTTGGAAAACATTTCTCCCCCGAGCATATGATGAAATTTCAAAGTGATGCTTAATTAGTCTTGTTTCTTTTAATGAACTATGGAAAGATATTATGGAACTGCTAAAGGAGGATAAATCTGTGAATCAGAAACTATTAGTTAGATCAAACAAGATCCCACTGCTTTACCTTTGTGAAACAAAATGCTTTCATCCCTTTTGAACTGTACACCCAATATTGATACAGTAATGGGACAGTGCAGCTAACAAAGAATGTGATGGAAGATCATAAGGAATACACATATTCCTTACTCTTGCTTGAAAAAAAATTGATTAAAACTGATGGTTTTGGTAACTTTTGATATGACATAATAATAGAAGCATATTGTCATTAAACTGTAGCCACTTTCTTTCAATAGATAGATAGATATCCAATAATTTGTGTTTTCTGCCTCTCCTGCTGGTAAGATTGGGGGTTTGCCCTGGGTTATTCCTGGCTGCCTTCTCTCCATTTTTGGCCTTCTGAAATCTGCCAAGTTCAGGTGACAAGCAGTTGAAGAATGGAACAAGCTATGTCGTTATATTAACAATACAGATCATGAAGCTGTCTGGGAGAGAAAAAATATAACAGACAGGTGGCTTTGGTTTGTTTGGGGTTTTTTTTTTTTCCTTTTGCTGAAGATTTTTTTCCCCATTTCCAAGAAATAGACAGGAGACCAAAGCCCCCAAATCTGCCATGTCCTCAGAACATCCAGTGACCCTTCCCTGCTCTGTGGCCATTGATACCACATTGAAGAAAGGAGCCTAGCTACCAAGATGGAGTGAAGGAAAAGTAGTACAGTCCAGGATTCTTTATTTTTGAAGGATTACTGGGTGGTGTGATATCTTGGCTCTCAGCATATTCTGTTTCCCCTGGCCTGCTCTTCTTCCCATGCACAGCTCAGGGCCAGGCCAGGTGCTCACTTTGGTGCAAGAAAGGGAAAGTCCAGCACTGCTGGGCACTTGTTGAGCCCTTCTTCTCCTCAGCTCTGCTCCCCACTTCAGGGCAGCACAGAAGAGAAATGGAGAATTCATCCAGAATGATTTTAAAAACGTTCCCAGGCTGCACTTACACGGCTCTGTAATTGAAGAGGAGCTGCATCCCTTCAGCAGCAGCTTTAAAAGTGGTGGATGGTGTGTGACTCTGGTACAGCCTCGCTGTGTGACCTTGGGCAAGGCACTTAACACCTGTGTTCCCCTGTTCCCTGCTGGGTAAAATATTGCTGATGCTTATCTAGATTAAAGAAGAGCAGTGAGGCGATGTTCATTAATTATTGTTGGAGAGTGTTCTGAGATCCAATCCAATAAAAGCGTAGGATACAAAGCTTTGCCCTTCTAGAATGCACTCGTTCGGGGAAGGTAAAACATTACATCTTCTACTGTTGTGGGAAAGGAAAGAAAAGGGAAACGCCACTTGGAAACCTCATTTTAATTAGCTTTGTTGTTGTTTTTTTGGTGTTTGGGTGTTTGATTGCTTTTTGGTTTTGTTTGTTTGGTTTGGGTTTTTTGTTTGTTTGTTTGTTTTTAGTTATTAGGTTTTGGTTTTGGTTTTTTGTTTTGTTTTTTTCTGTACTGTACCCAAGGCTAAATTCACAGAGGTGTTTATAAAACATGAAAAAATGCAGACAGGCGCCTTGTGCAATTTGTATAAGTACTCTGGGAATCTGCTCCCAGTGGAGTCAGGCACCTCATGTGCTTGGGTGGCTTCACCAGTCCCTAGGGAATGCCCACCTACATCCTTAGGAGTTCAAAATTTTCCCTTCCCAGTCTCTAAGTTCACTATTTCCAATGCCTAAAGACACAGAGGAACTTCTCCAAAACCATTGTGAAGCCATTTTACAACAAGCCCCTCACTGTTATGTAAGATTTTTGAAGTATTTCAAATTCAATGGCTGTAAATCCAGAGCTGTTTTTCTGGGTACTTTTTGGATCTATTATAAGCTCTATAATTCTCTACACTATGCACCTCTCAACTGATGTTTTCTCCTGGTAAATGGAATTTTTGGCTATCTCATGAGGCACAAGGACAGAGACATGGCCTTTCAGTTCAGCATTGTCTCATTACTTGCGTAAAAACCACTTCAAGAATGAGTCAGAACAGCCCAATCTTTATATTCCAGAAGAAATAAAACTATTTGGCTTCCTGAAATTGGTAGGTGCTTCTTTTGGTTGTGCTGGAAGGAAATTTAGATTCTTTGGCTATTTTAAACTCTAAAGCAATAGTTTGACAATTACTTTTGTATTTGGAAAAGAGAGAAAATTGCTCTGTGTTCTATTTTTTTTTTTCTGCTCAGCAATATCTAGGGGAAAAAATACAGGCTCATGTCATAGCTTGTGAAATGGAAAATTCTCCTTCCAAAACAGGCCCAGGTGAGTGAAACCATCAATCCTGTGTGACCTTTTGCCCTGGAGGAAACAGGACACTTTTTATTAGAATGGGAGGTTTTGACACAAGTTGGTGCCCCAGGCATTTCTAAGTAGCTTGGCAGCTGCAGAGTTAATTTTCTCAGCAGGTGTTTCCCATCAGGGAAAGGCACTGGAGACCTTCTGGAGGTTTGATTGAGTTCAGGTGGGTCCTGAATGCCCCAAGACATCGTGGGGAAAGCAGCAGCTGCAGCTCAGGGGACATTTGGGTGAGTGCTTATCTTTTGAAACTCTTTGGAAAACTTCCTTTGGTGAGTAGATGATATTTCCATTTCAATTTCTGGCTCTTGGTGTCCTGGCATGGATTCCTGCTGCTCTGCTTTTGATTTGCTTAAGGGGTAACCAGAAAGAATAAGTGAATTAATGGCTGAAGAATGCAAGCTCTTAAGCAAGAGGTTTTCACAGGGGAGAGGAGAGGTCCTCTTAGCACTTTATTATTACAATTATTATATTATTTTAAAACCTTCCATCAGAAGATTATGCTATTACCAGTCTTAGTGGCTACAATATCCTCTAAAATGTGACTTTGTAAATGTGTATTTTTTTTACACTTTATTGTTGGTGACCTACCCTGAGACTGTGTGGTTCAAATGGAGGACTGACAATGTTCTTTGCTGCACTTTGTGATGTAGTCACTTCTGTGGGAAAGCCCTTGTGGAGGCTCTGCTGAGTGTGGAACTCACCATGATGCTCCCTGCTTGTTCTCCACAGCTTCTGTAAAAACTAAAAGTAAAATAATCTCCAGGAGGGGACAGGGAGAGAGAGGTTCCACTTTGGCAGTCACCGAGTATGTGCATTTTCCCCTACAACGTTCACACTTGATTTTTTCCCTTTGTGAGCTGTCTGGGTGATTGTTATGATCCTGAATACTTAGTACCAAATTAGATGCTTTTTTCCAGTTGCTGCTCCGAGCAGCAGCTGTCTCACTTAGAGAATAGCTTATTTTTTTTAATAAAGTTGGAAGAAAATGAAACAAACCAGGGAAAAAAATCAATAATTCTGCCTGTAATGGAAGGGATGTGCACCTAGCATAGTTTTTATCAATATGCATAATGATTCATCCCATATACAGCCAAAATTAGGTGAATTTTCTTCTATTCTTACTCAGAGGTGAAGTTTCAGGTAGCCATGAAATGTATCTAGAAAACAGAGTTTAATTTTCCTTAGAAGTTTAAAATTTAAACTCTCTGTGATAGAGCTCCTCAAAACAGGTCCTGCTGAATTTTTTTTCTGGTTGCAGGTGCTTGGATACTTGCTCTAAAAGAGGTTATTTTGTTGGTTTTGGGTTGGGTTTTGTTTTCAAAGTTAGTACTACTCTAAATGGTACTAAAAGATGAGTGTCATGTCTTACACTGATTCCAAAAGAAACTGTTGAGCCTTTTTTTAAAATTTTTTTCCCTTCTTTTCTTTCTTAAATGCGTGGTTTTCTCTTTGCAGTTCTTTCCTTGCCTGGGATATAGTCAAGGTTCTTTGGGAAAGAGCGGGAGAGGATCTTTCAGAAGGAAAACAAAACTACTAGAAAATGTTAACCTTCACTGTTGTTCCCTTCCTTTCTCAACTGAATCTCCTCAGTGTTTTTAATTTTCTCCTCCTGGGGCTGACTCAGGAAGATAAACAGAGAGGTCAGCAGGGTTTTCTGCTGAGCTGATGCTGTGGTTCCTGCAGGAGATGTTTGATGTGTGAACCCAGTGGGTCAACACTGGTGAACTTAGAGATTCCAAAACCTTTCAAGGAGACAGGAAAAATAACAAAAATGCCTTGGCAAACACCAGTGAGGAAAAGGAGTGTTTGAAAATAGGCAGCAATCCAAGAGGGGCTTAATAATTGCATGAGGTATATTAAGTTGTGGTGTTGCTTTTCCTTTCTAAAAGCGGTGTCCTGACTTGTAGGATTAGCCTGGAAAAGATGCCCTGCATGGAGCCACTTGCACTGACAAGCAGATGGTTCAGATGGGCTGCTGTAAAGAGTCTGACAAAGTTTTTCCTCTGAGCAGTGAATTTTTCTTACCGTAAAAAAAAAAATATGTAGAATCTTTAGCTTGAGTGAAACTTAGTTTTTATGGAATCTTCGATGGTGCTGCTCTCATTCATCTATCTGAGGACCATTCCCTGCAATCTCTTTTTTCCTTTTTCCAGCTTACTTTATTTAAAATTTATTTTAAAACCTGTTGAAGTGTCAACTTCTGTAACAAATCCTAGAGGCACATCACTCTGACAGATTCTGGTGCCTGCACAATGATGTGGAGTAAGGACATTTTCTTTGTTCCTAGTTTCTTTACAGCTGAGGCAAGAAATAAAACAACCCCAAACACCCAAACCAAAACCCTGAGATTAATAAGAGATCTTGAAAGAGAAGTGTGAAATCTTTCTCTTGTTGTTTAGTTTTTCTCCACCATGCTGAGGATAAGCTAATCAAGAACATGAACCAATAAGACCAACATGATGAGTGTCCACCAAGTCATTAAGAATAATAGGGATTTTGGTTTATTAAATCCCTTTGCTCTATGTGTTTACTTCTGGTTTTATAGTACAAATTTTAAGAACTCTCCTTATGAGAACTGAAAGTGCCTTTTTTTTTTTTTTTTTGCTTTTTTCCTTCTATTTTTTTTTCTTTTTTTTTTTTTTTTTTAGACTGCCACCTTTAAATGACACTTAGAAGTTTCTGATCTCTGCAATGTACACCCCACTGGCTTGTGCCACTGCTTTTTGTTGTGCTATTGTAAGCCATTTAACACATGATGGTCCCTCCAGCAGCCTGGTGCAAAGTCTTCTTTAGCTGACAGCGTTTGGGAGCTGGAGGTCTTGACTCTAAAAGCAGGGATGATTCCAGCATGCAGAAAGCAATTACCAGCCCTGGAAGCTGTCCAGAGCAGCAGGGCTGACAATGCTCCTCTTTGCAGTCCTGCCCTGGCAATGCTAATAACCCCCAGTCCCTGTTAATATATCTGCTGGGGACGAGCATGCTGATAAGCACTCCCAGCCATAGACTCTCTTTGCTCAGTTTTCATTTGAATATGTATGAATATATTTAACATCAGCCAGGAGCAGGTTGAACAGTGAATTTGCAAATAGACATGCAGCATGGAGACTTTACAGAATGCTTGCCTTGGTAAAGCTGTAGCAGGTAAATGATGAGTGCTGTAGTCTATAATCTGCACTATTATCATAATTGCTATCTGCATTATCTTCTGGGATGGCGATGAAAATATTTTATATAACAGAATTAAATACCAGTGTTTGTTGTACTATGTTTAATACTTCAATACCTTTTAAGTGCGTGGGGCTGTAAAGAACAACTCAAGTGGAATTTAGATCAGTGATTGCATGTAAAATGTCTGAAATTAAATGTCTGATGATTGAGTGTAACTGAGGCTTTGGAATACTTTGTGAATGTAAGACCTTGCAACTGAATACAAGGTCATTAAAGAACACTGCTAATTGAATGATAAGGTTATTATCATGACTATCTTCTGCAAAACAGTTGCAAACTAAGTCTCTTTGCTCTCTGGGTGTTTTCTGTGATGAAATGATTTGTGGTCAATTATCTCCTAAGACTCTCTCCTGCTCTAAGCCATCTCCTGTCCATGTGCTGCCATGGTTTTCCACCCCGTGCCACTTGGCACTAGTGGAGGGAGGTGTCTCTCAGCTTTCTGCTCAGGAAGACCTCTGTGCCTTCAGCTTCACAGCAAGCTCTTGGTGTTCACAGTTTTGGGCTCCCAGAGTGAAGTGTGGTGGGAGAAGCAGCTGCTGACAGGCAGCACCTGCTGCGTTTATCTGCCTGTTTCTAGAAAGCTTCTGTCGCAGTTGTATTTTTGTGTTCTTTTTAATATCTAAACCAAATGTTAATGCATTGAAGGGCTTGATGGCACCTCAGAATAAATATCTAGGCTTGGGGCTTTTCTGTGTGGAAAACTCAGCCTCTTCTAGTGGTGTGCTTTCCCTGGAATTTTCACAAGGTGTGCTTGCAGCACAGGGGCTCTTGGTGGGTGTGGAAGACTGAAGTGGGACAAAAAATGGTAATAAAGGATCATGGATGGCTTGTACTGGATCTGGAATAGCTGGGGATGAGTTCAGTGTTCTGCTTTTGTTAGCAAAGCTCTCGTGCTCATTTTGTATCAACTGCAAAAATAATTGAGAGGTTAAGCATTTAATCAGCCACCATTATTACAAAAAGTTCTGATGTCCTGGGCTTTCTCTGACACCACAAATGTCACTGCCATGGGTTTTACTCATTCATTTCATGCTGTTCAGATCAGTACATTCCAAGCTGATCAGACAGAGGATATGGGAGAGAGATGTCTTACCCTCCATATAACCATTCAGTAGAGATAAGAAAATGTAAGATAGATCCATGAAAACAGATGATGGTGTTGAGATATCGTAGAAGAGCAGCACAAACTCTCCTTTGTTCACAGCAGCTCATCTACTCTTCTACCAACAGTAAAAGCCAGAGTAGAGAATTTCTTGTGGAGTATTAAATGCATCTTCTACCCTAAATTCAGGCTGGACAATACCCAGGCACACAAGACATCTGTTCACATTTTATGGACTGAGTCGATATGCTCTCATGGCTCTCAGGGCTGACTAACCTCATACATTAAAGTCATGAAGCAACCCACAAGCACCTCATGCCTGGTTATCTGTGTCACCTACAGAGCCAGCCATGCCAATCCCACTGAAATTGTGAATGGTTAGAGCTGTGGAATGGTGAAGGGAGGGGAGATGTTGGTCCAAACACAGCCTGGCAGTCGAGTGCTTCTGATTTTTTTCCCTGGAAATGGGACAAGGCCTTGGGGCCAGAAGCACAAGTGATATTATGAGCAGCAGAGAAAGGCCATCCTGCTGTTATGACCAGAATTATCCCATTTCCCATATGCTGTGAGCACTGAGTGGGTGCTGCCCCGTGCTTGGAGCTTTTAGGGCAGAGAGGTTTGTGTGTCTCTGTCATTACTCCCTCTGTTCTGCCAGTGATTGCTGGTGATAAAGCTCTTTGTAAGCAAACAAAAAGCGTGTTCTGCTTTGATTCACAGGATATTAAATCTCGTGTTGAGTCAAAGAAACAATTTGCTGTGTGGCACAGAGTGACCTGGCCAGCTGTAGGCAGTGACCTTTATCCAAATGAAAAACCTTCTTACGAACATCTGCCTTAAGTGAGAGAGATTTCTTGCAAACAGATGCTGAGTGCTTAAGTCTTGGGCACTGTGATGCATTTTGATTAGATAAGAACAGTTTGGGGGACATTTTATTGTCATATAAGTCACAGGAGAAGGTGATGGGAGTTCCCTGACTTTGGTCATTTTGGGATTTCCTTCCCACTTATGACCTTTGTTTCCTAGGTCCCTGAGGACTTACATGGTTATTTGCTGAAGGGAAAAGGTGTTTAAATATTATGCAACAGTTGGATTCCTGAGAACAAGTAAAAGCTTGAGCATGATATAAACTTGTATTAAGTGTGAGTCCAAAGCTTAGGTTTCTAACTGAGCTTTGATAGGCACTGGTTTTGGCACCTACTGATGTGGAAATGTGTGGGTTTTTCATCTGGATAAGTGTGTGTTACACTGAAGACAGTGGGCTGTGCATGTTTGAGTGTTGTGCTTCCAGTACAGAGCAGGATAATCTGTAAAACTGCTAATTGCCTTATCTGGAAAGCTTCTAATTCCTCATATTTCACTATATTCTCATCTGAAAAGTAGGCTAAATATCTGATTTAGCAAACAAAACTTCAGAACTTCATGATGTTTCTTTAAAACTCATTAAGCAGTGATAGAAATCTACCAGTGAATCATATTAATTGCAACTTAGATGGAGGTAAATTAACTCGAAGATCTGGGTGACTTAAATTATTCAAATGTGCATTTTGGGGTTTAATATTTCATCTGTAGTTTGGTAGCCTATAGTTACATGTGAACTTTTCTCGCTGGGCTAAACAATTCCTGCCTTTTTTTCTTCCTTCCCTGAGGTGTTCATCCCTCTTGTCATGGTGGGGCTGTGTGGATTAATTTAGGGGATCTAGGAGAAGTGGGTGGGCAGGGCAGCTGCTGCTCCAGCAGAAGTGATGGTGAACATCTCACTGTGGCCTCATTCTCTCTGGATCACCATTTTTCAGGCTCATTATGAAATGGGTGATCTAATTCCCATTCTTTACCTTTTTTTTTTTTTTTTAAGGGATCAATTCAAACATAGCAGGATGCACTTGGAATGCTTCACACGCTTTTTGTTTGGTGTGCCTTTTTCCTCAGGCTTCTTAAGCAAGATGAATTGTTGAATATATTTGCATGCTGTTGTGCTTCAAATTATGTGTTCACAGATTTTTTTTATTTTTTTTTTTTTTGGTCTGCACACAACTAGTTGGGTGTAGATGCTCATTTTTAATAAGAAAGTGGCAAGATTCCAATACATTATTTTCTGCTTTTTTGTTTTTTAAAAAAGTGTCATTCTCCCCAAGGAATTACAAACTAAGATGAGGCAGATTGAGGGCAAGCATGTGGTTACAAACAACTTCTGAATAATTTCATTTAAGATGCTCAGTAATGACTTTGAAAACTTTGCAGGTAAAACACCAACTTTTTGAGTAATGCCAAATCCTTCAGATCAACAATTCCCTGTGTGTGCACCTTCATTTTGTTTTGTTTCTTTCCCTTTTACATTGTGTCTGTTGCGAGGAAAGTCTAAAATTATTCTGATATTTCATTCGGGCAGAAAAATTTGGAAAAAATTCAATGTATTTCAGTTCTCAAACTTAGTTTATTTTCTTAATTAAATCTCTTGTGCAGTGATCTCTCTTGGTTTTGTGAGATGAGGATGGCACTTGGAAGGAAAACCTGAGAACATGGGATGAGCCCTAGCGCAATAATTTTCTTGTTTTCCCAACCAGCTCTGAGAGACTTTAGCAAAAGCGTCTTAAGCCACAGTTGCTGAAGGATCCCAGTTTTAATGCCTTTTCTGCCTGATTTGGAGGAGGAATTTGAACTTTGAGCCATTCATAACCAAAACACCTCTGTGCCTCCAGCAGAGCTGGTCCACCTTGGGTTAGCTAATTAAAACCATCAGAGCGAGTTGTTGGCTCAGAACTCAGACTAAATGATCTTGAAGGTTTCTTCCAACCTTGACAACTCTGTGGTTCTGTTCCTAAGCTGCCCAATCTCTGGCTAAAATCTTCCTGGAAAGCCATGTGGCTCTTACAGCCATTTTTACTGGTTCCAGCTGTAGCTGTCACAGTATGGAGGGTGGGGAAATATTCTGGTTTCTAGTGTTCCCAATCCTAAAGCAGGGAAGGTTTTTTCCTCTCAGCGCATTGTGCTCTTCTTCTGGAAGTGGCAGTGGAGTTAAAGCAATATTCATAATTCATTTCATTGCTTCAAAGAACCAGACATGAGCACAGCAGAATCAAAAAATGAATGCTGAAACAGAGGCAAAAGGGTGAAATATATTACACTGATGACATTATGGCAACATAATGAAGAAACTGAAAGGCGCAAAATGAGATCTTATATTTTCCTTAAGTTTAGTAAACCCATTCTTTTCAGCTTTATGGATGTGATGAACATCAATAAGATTGATTAAAAAAGGCTGTGGAATGTTAAAATTATACCATGTTGCTCCCAGCCTCAGTATTATTCATGCTTACAATGGGCCATTACCGATAGACTGTTCTTTACTGAGGAAAATAATAAATTAATTGCTTTCTCATGTCTGTTTTTACCTTGCCTAAAGCTTGTCAACAGCTTCTCTGGAAAGATTGCTGCACTTGCCATTTGTGCAGTAAAATCTGCTCCTCCAGCTCGGCAGAGACTTTGCCACAAGCCTGGCTTGCTCTGAACAATTGGCTCTGCTCACTCCCAGTGCACAGCCTGTTGGTGTTTGCTGTGGGCAAGGGACAGAGCTCCTGGAGGTGGCAGTGGCTTTGGAGGGACAAGGGCAGTGGATCAGTTGTGTTTCAGCTGAAGTTTCAGCAGCCTTGCTGTTACCACCAGAGTCAAACCCCAAATCAGAGCCTGTGGCTGCTGCAGGTCATGTGCCCCTTTGGTGTTTTGTAGGATTTGTGTTTATTTCAGCCTTAAATGCCTATTTATGGCCTGCAAAGAGCTTCCACAGAGAATGACTTCCCCTTGACTCAGCTGCGTACAAAAAAAAAAAAAAAAGAAAAATCTGATTAACCACAAACACATTTGTTCATCCAGTAGACAAGGAGAAGGACGAGAGATGGTACAAGGTTGATTTGAAGTGAAGCTGAGAAGGAATGGTCAGGCTGTGTTTGTGTTTATTTAACTGAACAGCAGGGTTGGACCTCTGGGAGTTGCATGTTCACATGGGGGAAGTGTAAGGGGATAAAAAAAGAAATTTAATCTTTCATCAGCTGCTCCGTGGAGCTGACAAGGTTTGGGTAATTAAACTGTTTACCTACATTCTGTGTGCCTGGTGTTACAGCTGCATGCTGTCACCTCTCTTTGCCCCACTGTATAATTTATTGGATTAGCAAGTGCTGAGCCTTCACAACCACAGCACCCTTGGAATGGAGAGAGGGTTTGCACTCAGGTGCTTTAGGGAGCCACTCAGGGAGAAGGATCACTTTGATTCATATGTTTATATTTTTAATTATTTTCCCTGAGTTGTGCCTTTTCAATGGAGGAATATTTGTGCAACTGCAGTTCTGCAGGGAAGGCAGCCAAGCTGGTGTTTTTTTCTTTTTTGGAATCTGCTCATGCTACTCAGAGTCTCTTGCTAGCAAAGATAGTTTATAAACTACAAGGCGACCATATGTGGCATTTTCATCATGGAAATGCTTAACAATTTCCTAAGGCTGACTGGGGGAATATCTTTCCTGGCTGTTTCCTGGCTGTTGTGTGCTCCTTGCAGTGCTTTTTTTCTGTTCCTCATAGGAAAGCCAGCCAGACCCCAGCTGGCAGGAGCAGAAGCAACCAGGCAGGACTTTTCCCCATTCCAGTCAGTTTGCTTGACTATTCCCTTAATATTTTTCACTTCATACCACCTGCTCTTTCTTCAGTTCTGTTTCACTTCGTCTTTTTCTGGTTGTGGTTTTTTTTTTCCCCATTCCTTTACCTGATCTTTACTAACTCCTCCCACAACCCAAGAAAAAGAGCTGATGTTTGTTTGTCAGTTCATGTATTGTATTTTTCCTACTTTGCAGGGTATTTTCAGGGCAGAAACACTTTCCTACCCTGTATGCACAGCACGATGCTATCTAAATGTAACCCTACTAAGCTTCATTAACAGTATTTATTTCTGTCATTGACTTCATCCCAAATACAGGGAGTGGTCAGTTTGACTTGAAAAATCGATGAGAAAATTAACCCTTACAGCTCTGAAAACTCAGACATTAATTTTAAAATCTGCTCCTTTCAAAGGAATTCTCTGCTTCCAGGAGAAGAAAAGCCCTTTTGAAAATATCAGTCTGAGAGATGAACTCTGTTTCTCCTTTCCTTTTTCTCCAGTAGAAACAGAAGCACTCTCTTAGCATGGCCTTTGAAACTTTGGCTTTTCTGATGGTGTTTTAATGGCTTTCACAGAAGTTATACATAGAAGCAGATGTTAAATCCACCCTGCCACACTCACTTCCTTTCATCTGCTCCTGATGCTTTGTGGGAAAGAGTGCCAAAAATTGCCAGTGAAATTAAACTTTCAGAAGGAGGCAGAAAGAAATGAGATTTCTTAGCACTGAAACTAGACTTGTGAATATCTGTGGTATCTTCATTGGGGGGAAGAGAATCTAGAAAGTGAGCAAGGGTGATGCAAGATGAACTAATGGTGCTGGGCATAATGAATGTCTTAAAGAGCTGTGAATATTTACTGTGGGGTGAATTCCTTGCACAATCCCACAGGAACTGTGATGAGATGCTGCACCAATGTGTGCTCCAGGCTGAGGAAAAAGAGGGGAAAAAAATCACAGAGTTCATGCAAAACCTGCAAAGCAAACCCAGAGAACCTGTTGAGTTCCCAGTGAGTGTTGTGGGCAAAGCTAAGCCACTCCAATCCTTTTTGATCTCGCTGGGATGAGGTAGCTTTTCAGGGATCTCCTGCGGGCTCTGGATGCTGTTCCCAGCAGGATTCCTGCTGGCATTTCAGCTCTGAGAAGTGCCAGGTCAGCAGCTCATGGGAGCTCTGCAGTGCCTGGTGGGTGAACAGGGTGTTGCTGGTTCTGGTGCTGTTGATTCACATTGAAATGGTATCATTTCTTATTTTTCTTTAGCATTAAATTGATATTACATAATCAGGGAAATTTGAGTTCTTTTCTCTTAAAAGCTCACATGCTTTTTCATGCAGAGGCAGACTTGATTTCAGCACTTGTTTACCAAACTTCAAGTATTTTTTTGGTCTATTTCTACATAACTGTGTTATTCTTCATTATTTTTCCCTACTTAAAGTCTTACTGAAAACAATTAAATTATTCATTTAACAGACTTCACAGTGCAAGAAACAAAAATAAAAGGAAGCTCATATGGACTAAACTGTACATTTTTTAAAAAATTAAATACACTTTTAAATTGCTCTTGACAAAACAAGAGCAAAACTTAACCAAACCCATTGTCTGAAACTTATTGTTAAATTAATGAAAGTACTCTAATGACTTGTAGAAGTTGTGAGAAGATCAGTCTTTGGAATAAGATCTAGTTTTAAGCCATCTGTGATTTAACATGTGGTGATTTTATTCCTCATATTTTGAGGGGGTGAAGTCAATGATAGATGCAGTTGTTAAACAACATTATGTAGTAGCATTGTGCAGAAGACACTAAATTAGGTAGAATGGTTGTGGTAGAGCTTGTGCAGGCATGTGGAAGGAGTAATTCTGGGGAAACCCAAGTCTTTATGAATACTTATTTAGATTTATTGCATCTACAAAACACATTAGCACTCTGAAAAACACCATCCCTATAAAAGCAAATGAGCAAACAGCAGCTCTATGCAAAGGTACTTATGGATGCTGTGGGCCACTTTCCACTCACTTGGAAGAGAGGAAATATGAGCAAACAATTATATGGTTTTTTTCCTGCCATTGTGGTGCTGACACTTGTTTTTTTCTGCCTCAGGAAAGGCTTTTATTCCTTCCCAGGCACAATTTTAATCCAAGCTTCTACAGCTTCTCTTTGGGACAAGAACCCTGCTGCAGCAGGTTTGGGATTGGGTTTTTTAATACTTTGGGGCAGGTATTTTGCCTTTGCATTGATGAGGAGGAAGCCAGGAGCTGTGCAACAGCTGATCTGGGCAAAAGCTCAGAAGTTCAATTATTGCAGCTCCCTTAAGAGAGATGATCAAAGCAGTGGATGGGGAGCTTGGGGAGCAGGGAGTGCACCAGGCTGAGGAGGAAATGAAGGAATGCAGACAGAAACATCAGAAAGTTTCCTTTTTTTCTTCAGTCTGTGCAGAGGGTAGGGCAGAAGGGGGTTGGAAATTGTGTTGGGAAGCTCTGCCCAGTCCCACTGCCATGGCCCTGGAACCAGGGGGACTCACCTGGGCTCTGTGATGTGCTGTGAACCTGAAACCTTCAGTACTGCTGCCAAAAGGGACAGGAGAATCCTCCTTTTGAGTCTAGTTTGGGACAGTGCTGGTGTGCCAGGGGACACAGTGCCCTGCTCTGAGCCCTGTGCCCAGCTGTCACCAGGCTCTGTTCCATTCTGTGGCAGGGGAAAGGCTGAGCTGCTGATGCTCCATGGCCATTCCCATTCCCATCTTCTTGGGGGTTTTACAGACCAAGGAGAGCCCTGTGATCATCGTGCCTGACCTCCTGCCTGACACAGGCCATGGATTTCACACAGGAATTTTTGGAATCAGTCTGTAACTTCCAGCTTTCCTAGTTTCTGCAAGACCTACTGCCAGACTTTAGCTATGATACCTTTCAGATGAAGTATAAACCTCTTACTTGCTGGGCAGTTCTCAAAAATGTTTCAAAAACAAAGTACGTGTGCTGTGCTATACAATTCCTGCTGGAAAAAACTACCCAACCCCCAAAAAACTCCCAAATCCAATCAAAGATTTTAGTGTTGTTGGATGGCAGCTCTGTTTATGTTGATTCTCTTAGTTCTGGTGACACCTAAGCTTTGTTTATTCCTCTTTGTGATGGACAGCTCTAAAAACTTTATCCACTTGTTTGGCAAGTAGAGCCTTGGCATTTCTGGTTTTCAGCAGTCTTACTTTCTCGAGAGTGTGCTTTGGTTTCCTTTGTGTTTTGTTTCAGATCCCACTTGGATTCTGCACATCTGAAGTGGTTTTGTATCTGTTTGGTAGGTGGCAGCTATTTAATTCAGGAAGAGAGTGACTTCATCTGCCTGCTTTGGAATTGTACAGCTCAGCCAGTTACTACTTATTTCTAATAACAGCCAATTGGTTTTTTTTTTTTTTCTTTTTTGTACTAACACTGTTATGTAGGCATTAAGAACTCCTACTTTCTGTAATGGCTTAACAATTTAAATTACATGTAACTTATTCTTACTTTATTATGAAAAATATTACCTTCTCTCCCTTACTCCAAGCTGTATTCTGATATTTAAATCTTAACTTTCTCATGTAAAATCCTCGAGTGTTTCAGGTGTTTCATACATTGACTTCCCCCAAAAATCCCCTGCAGATCCAGTGTGTTTTTTACCATTCAAATGGGTACCATGTTTAATAGAAACTTTGAAACATTGTGTTTAATTCCCTTGTGGAAATTATGATCCATGAATATTTCACCATGAGGAAAATAGGCAAGCCTATCTTTAAAGAGGGAATGCAGGCTGGAGCTGGAATGAATAATAAAAAGCTTTTCTGTCTAATGAACATCTGAGCTTTTAGAAAAATATTTCTGAGGCAGGAATGTAAAGTTCAAGCCTTGGAATGGTTTGTGAATTGAATATAAAAAAGTATGGCCGAAGTTAATCAAGGCACTTCATTGAGATATTGTCCTTTTGCATTTAGAACAAAAACTAAAAACACAAAAGCATTCTGTAATTCTGAAGTCTGTGTGGAGAAATTGGTTATAAAATGTCAAAACATGACTTTGCAGCAACTTAATGGTTTTGTGTTTGCTTTTTATTTCTGCCAGAACAGAAAATTCATCTGAACAACAAGAAAATAAATGTAAAAAATGGCATTACTGTTTCCACAGAAATGATTAGCAAATCAATATTTATTAAGAATTACTTAAAAATTAATGAGCAGCTCTAGTGGAGATGTTTTAGAAAATGACTCAGACAAGACCCTTGGGCATTAACTAAGGATGTTCTGTCTGGCCTCTCTGTTGGCAGTTGGCAAAAACTGTCTGTGTCCTTAAATCCTGGACATTCTGTGGTGTTTTGATATTGCCTGCTACATTGCATGTGCAGCCCTCCCTCCAACCAAAGATTTGATGTAGTCAGCCACTTAAATACTGTAAAATACCAGATGATATCTTTACAGAATCAATGTAATGCTGCATGGGGGAATTGCTTCAGCCAGGAAGAATTTCTCCTGAAAAAGTGAGCATTGCTAGAGGAGTTCCTGATGCCTTTTCTCCTGCGTGGTGCTCAGTTTAGCATAGGAATCAGCTCATCAAATCGCTGAGTAAGGCAGGGGCTTATGTGCTCTCCTCATTCTTTTCTTCCTTCATCCTCTGCTAGAGAAGCAGGGAGGAATTTCTGGGTTTCCCAGGAGTGCTGCAGCTGATGCCAATGCAACAAATCTTGTTATTAAGGCAGCTACTCCTTGTGTTCTCTCTCTGCCTCTGTCACGCACAGAGGAATCACAGCAACCTGATATGAAATGTTTAGAGCATCTCCTCCCTGCCATGCAATTATTGATTTTTACACTGCATTCCTAGCATGCATTTCAGTCATGCTTCAATATTTTACTGACTCGGAGGTAATGTGTGTCTGAAAAGCTTGAAAGCTATAAATTTTATGTTAATTGACAATATAACATCTGAATTTAGAAATACCTGGCATGGATAAAATGTAAAACAGGGTGATTATGTGTGATTAAATAGTTGACTTTTATGTTGTATATTAGTCATGCCATCATCCAATTAAAAGGATAATGGAAACAATAGTGATTTTTAATTTTTAAACCAGTGTGGGCTGCATTAAGGGGATTATGGAGCTTTATGAAGTAGTTTGCATAATGTAATGCTCAAGAATAGAATCTGAGTCAAAGCTGAGCTGCACATGGTAAATTAGGCAACTTTTACTTTCTCCTTGACGTAACTCCAGACTATAAATTTTGCCTATGAAATTTAATGGAAGTGTCTCCAAGTTAGGAAGAGATTTGCAGAACAAGGTTGTAATTTGAGCTCTTTTCTCAAGAATTCTTTTCAGTCCTGGCTTTGGCATGTGAGTACTGAAGCCAGGATGGCTGGCAGTGCTTTATGTGCTCTCCTAGACCAGACTTTACTTTTTCTTCAGTGGAGACTGATTTAAATAACTGTGGATGCTCTGTGCCAGTAGCTGCCACTGTATTTTATCCAGTGAAGCCTGCTCTGTGCACTCTGCTGCTTATTACCATTAGTGAGCCTTGTTCACCTAATTAACCTAATGATCCTCTTCATTTCATCTGATTAACTGAAACATGGGGAAGAATATAGTAATGTGGCCTTTGATACCATTGGCAAAGGTCAAAGGCATTGAATGAGGTTTCTTTGCCTTGGTGGCCAAAGAGATCAACGCAGAGAGATGTTGAAGTGCAGTGGGAAAGGTGTTTCATTCTCCCCCATCTCAGTGAAAACTGGCAATGGTTAATTCAGCATCTTCAATTTAGTTCTGTTCTTCCCAAAAAAACCAAGAGTATTTCAGATGCTTGGTTGTTACTGAAGTGGAGCTGACATTTTTGGAGTGAGGCTTTTTGGTCCTGCTTGTGTGAAAGTCTCAGCCCTCGCATTAATCTTGTCAGAGGCAAAATGTTTTATATGTTGCATAAAATAGCTGCACATCTGTTGTTTTTAATATTGTTTGCACTTTCAGGACGCCTCCGAAAAAATAATTTTATAATTCAACATTATATGCATCCTTATTATTCTGTAATTCTTTTTGAGTTTGTGTGAATTGACTGACAGTTTGATTCTGAAAATCCCTGATCTTCCTATTTTGTGACAGGGATCATGAGTGAAACAGAATGGTAAACAATAGATTTATACTGGTGTGTTAATGGTCTAAACTAAAAGATCCCAGTGCTGTTATGTCACAAGAGAGAAACAAGCCTCTTCTTTTTTTAACAAAAAACCCTTTAATGCGACAAGAGATTTATAACTTAGCTGTTCTAAATTCCTCTCTCGGAGTTTCAGTGGTTTAATGCAAAGATAGTCACTCTAGGGATACCTGGCTGTAGGAATGTCTGAATTAGTGCTCTTGGAAGGGGATGATTTAAATGGTTTCCTGAAATTGCAAAGGAGACATTTGCAAAGCAGTCCTAATGATATGTAAAAGTAATTGAAATGTGAAGTTATTTTTCCTGATTTCCTATTGCATTTGACAGCCTCTTTCCTCCTTCATTATTATGTGTGAATAGAAGGAAAAGAAGAGGAGATTGGGGTGCAGTGTGTGTGAGGTTTGTCTGCAGCTGAGGCTGCCCAGACAGTGTGAAATATCAGTATTGTGGAACAGATAAAGCTGCCTGAGCTGATCTCTCCAAACAGGCACTAAAACACCCAATGTCATTTCCCCTGGTGGCTCTGGGGGTTTTACACACCCCTGGCTCACAGGGCAGAGGCACCACATCTGTGGCCTCAGCAGGAGCTGGGTGCTGCAGTTTGGGGCTGGCAAAGGACAGGGACATCAGGATCAATGTCCTGGGTGGTTTGTCCACAGCTGGGACTGAAAACTCTGAAATAACCACAGTGTTTTAAAGTGTGGAAGTGGATGATTCCCTGTCATGGGGGAGAAGTTTAACACGCCTGAGTGTGACCTGCTGTGGCTGTGTAAAACAGGGGAGGGATTAATAGCATTTGAAAAATAAAAGCATTGCCAGAACGTGGTAAGAGCCACATTAAAAGAAGAATTTTGCAGAACAAGCTATGCACAGATTGGGTGCACCAAGAACTCGAGTCATCCTTCTTGGTGTTGTTGAAGGGGGTTGTTTCTGAGCCTTTTATTTGCTTTGTCTTCCTCAGCAGACCTGGGAATTCTTTATATTTAAGGACTTACCTTCTACTTTATTATTTCTGTATTTTGTAATAAAATGTGGCTTTAGAGACTGTGAACTTTTTCTGTCTTCTGTTCTGCCTATTTAAAGGAAAGAATGATGGGGAGAGCAGTCCACTCCAAAGTTTTATCTGAATTATACCATCAGCCAGCCCTGGAAATGAGCCTTTTTGGTGCTGTAGTTGAAGAGATGCAGATAAGTGAACTGATATTCCAATGTTGATTATTTTTGAAACTACTTGAAAATACTTTTGTTTAAAAAGACTGCTTTAGAGGAACAACAAAGGTTCCCAGACTGTCATTACCTGGGAGTTTCTGGTAGTAAATACATTTTTGAGTGATGGACGTCCTGGGAAGTTTGTTTTGTTACTGCAGTCATTTGCACTCCTCTGTGTCTTGGCCAGGCACAGGCTGCAGTTTTATGCTTTCCATTTAATCTGGATCCACTTGGCATCGCTTTGTGAGTGAAGAATCAGGGCTGTGAGACAGTTCTGCATTGGCCTGCTTCTTCCCATGCTTGGAAAAAATCAGAAATCACCCAGGGCATCCCCAATTTCTTCAAATTGATGTTTTTAGTACCATGCCAACCTCTGGTGGCTCCAGAGCAAGCAGGACCTGTCCCCTGGTGCTCACCCCTTGTGCTGAAAGCTGTGTGTGGAGGAGTGCCCACCCCATTCTCTGCTGTCCCCACCCCATTCTCTGCTGTCCCCACAGCTGATGGAGCAGTGCTCACTGCCCAGCTGCTCTCCAAGCCATGGAGCCCCAGCAGGGCAGCAGGTGGTGTGGGAGCTGTGGGAGCAGGGTGGGATGTGAGGAACAATCCTGCTGGAGGCACAGCAAATGGCTGACTTCCCACAGTGAAACATTTGGGTAAATCCATCGCCATCTGGCTTTATTTTGCAAACCCACTCAATTGGCCAACACATTCAAAATATCACTGCAACTTCTTTCTCTCACAGAGAGCCTTGAAAAAAGAAAAAAGAAAGCCTGATAAAATTACCTACACTTTTTTTTTCCTTACTGTTCAAATTGTGAAGGATTTCTTTACATTCATGTTATCATTGGGTTTTGTGAAATAGCCTTTTCTTGGAATGAAAAAATGTCCTTCTCTAGGAAATGCAGATACAGGGTACCTTTTACAAATGCTGTGATTTTATGAGGTGCTCAAATAAACTGTGATAATAGCTGCTTCAGCCAAGCAGACTGAGAGGCAGTGACTCAGGGCTCTCATTCCCACATTTATCAGGGTTTGGGTGGTCTAGCACTAAGAGAGATTGGTGCTTGAGCTCAGCCCTCCTGTGCCTCCTTTGCTTTCCACAGGCAGGAGATGCTCCTGTCCACATTCCCATCATTGGAATCCCTGTGCCCCCAGTTTGGGTGGGTTTTGTGGGGCAAATCAAGAATGGATGGCAGTAGAAAGTCAAATGGGTTGAAAATAAAACTGTCAGCTGTTGATTTTTGGCTCATCTGGCAGCTTTCTATCATAGAAGGTATTTCTGAGGAATTAACAAGGGCAAGGATTATAAAGGAATGTGCTTTTGGAGAATTTGTCATCCTTAAAGTTTCCTGAAAGATGGGCAATTTAAACTCCAGTTGTGCTGTTTGTCAGACTCACCTGTGCCTGTCTTGGAATGCAGGACATGTTCAAATAGATAAAAACAGGTAGACTATAAAAAACAAAATCAAAACCAACAACAAACCAAAACCACACATTCCAGCGAGCCAAAACTCCAAATCACAGCCCTGGTGCAGTCCAACAGTCTAGCGCTGTTCAAATATGCAACAAAAAGCTTATTTTGTACATCTCACTCTTAGATAGCTGGGGAAATTAATGCCCTAGCCTGAGGCCTGTGTGTTAATGACCCCCAGCTATGCAGGGATGAAAGGTTTTGTACGTCAGCCTGTTCCCCACTGCTGAAATTCTTTGTGGAGCTGCAGCCTTTTATGCAGGGTTCTTTAAAATTTAAATTCATAAATGTATCAAACGTGGGCATTCTCTCCTTTTTCATCCATCCCTCTTTGCCCTGAGATGTGATCACATCAGAGTGGATGTTTACTGGGGAGAGGCTCCTTTGCAGAGTGGTGTTTATGGAGTCTTAATTGGTCTGATGAGTGTGCTCTGCAGATTAGGCTACTCCCCACAGATAAAAAGATTACAAGGGCATGCAGAGATGGAACAAGGGGGAATGTCTTCAAACTGGCAGAAGGTAGATTTCAATCAGCTCTTAGCAGGAAATTCTTTACTGGGAGGATGGTGAGGCAGTGGCACAGGCTGACCACAGGAATGGTGATCTCCCCATCCCTGGAAGTGTTCCAGGCCAGGCTGGATGGAGCTCTGAGCTACCTGGTCTAGTGAAAGGTGTCTCTGGTATGGCAAGGGGTGGAACTGGGTGGTCTTCAAGGTCCCTTTCCATCCAAAAATTTCTGTGAAAATTCTAAAACAGACTTAAAAGAAGGATAATGATTTTCCCAGCTGTTTATGGTTCAGTCAATGTCCTCCTCATTCCCCTGCTTTGCATCCATCATGGATCCATGGGCAAACCCTGCCTGTTTCTAACCAATATTTCTGAGGAGGCTTTTCCACACAGAGCCCTTGTGTTGTTCTGGCTTCAGAATTGCTGTTCCATTTTTCTCTCTGGCTGCTTCTATCCTTTCCATTTTATGGCATTAAACAACCCCAGGCTGGGTCCAAGAATGGTTAATTTGATGGGTTTTCAAAGCATTCTAATCAAAATTAGGCATGTAAAGGCATCTATGCTCTGTTCGATTGAAGAAGGCAAATGTGTCCTAGGGATCTCTGACAGTGTCTTGGTGTAGATAATTCAGTGTCTCAGGCTACATAAACTCAAGGCTTGGGGACTCTTCTAGATAAATATGCTGCAGACCTTATCCTGTGCTCTCTACCCATTGATCAGTGGGATCACTGACACAGAAAATCCCATTTGAAAGCAACTTGAATACAGGCCAGAGGAAACTGAATGTAAGAATGACAAAATTCATACATCCTGGGGCCAAGGAGAACATTCAGACCAGCTACTCTGCCTCCTGTAAATTGCGTAATTCATGTTTATTTTGACCCCATGGTATTTTCCCAGTAAAAGGGCAGCTCTGTGTGTCCTTAGCATCAGCTGGGGCTGTTCAGCTGCTGTGATGTGTGAGTTCCGGGGCCATTCTGCTCCAGGTTGCAGTGCTGTTGTAGGCTCTGTGTAACCCTGGGACACGCTGGCATCTCTCATTAAATTAAAGAAATGTCCTACCTACAGGAAGTACCTGGTGATGGGGATTTCAGGGCATTTCTCATCAAATTGGATTAACTGAGCTCATGCTTATGAGAAATACTGTTACAAATTCTAGTGATGGGAAGTTATCTATTTCATTTGCAATCTTTAACTATGGATTTAATTCTGAACCAGATTATTGTTGTTTTTAACACCTTTTTAATTGCAGTAGTTGCTGTTGGAAAGGACAGTGGTCATTTTAAATGTAAAATGCTCTGGTTATTGCATAGTAGCACAGCTCAATTGAGTTTGAGTGTTGTGGGATGCCTTTTAAAGCACTGTAGGAACAATTAATTCATTTCTGATTATCAAAGCTGTGCTTTCAAACACTTCTCTTTGATCAATCTACAATCTATTTGCTTGCTTTGTGTGGGAGTGTACCAGCATGAGGATGGCACTTGTGTTATTAATGGAGCTGCTGATCACCTGCCTTGTTTGTTAGCATTCTAGCCAAATGAAAAATATTAAAACTGTGCTTAATAAAAGCCTTTTTAATATATTTAATTGATAGTCTTTTAATATACTTAATTTGCTTGCATGAGCACTGTATGATACAATCCAGACTCCTCAGTCCTGGAAAATAAAAATACTCTATTATTGATTTACTGGCTGAAGTTAGAGACTCAAACACGTGCTTTAATAAGGCCAGTTGTTTCTGCATGTTAACAAAATGAACATAATAGGCAAACCAATCAGCAGTAATCACTGCTAATACCTCTGCCATTCAGATGGGTGGCATTAAGAGATCTGTATGGAATGGAGTTCATGTTGTCAAGAATTTCTCATTAATTCAGAAGTCATCGTTGAATTAAAGCAAAATGCCACTGGACTAAATGTTAGCAAATCTGTATTCAGGCTACAATACCATATTTTCATAGGGGAAACACAAGTGACTGACTAGATTTCTCCTTGGTTTAAGGTTTTTTGTAGATGATGGGTGGAATGAGGGATGGGGCAGGGGAGTTGGGTCTGCAGATTGCCTGATTATTGCAATGTTGTGGTGTGGGACTGTGAATGAGAGCTGGCCAAGGGCTGGGCAAAAGAGCCTTTGACACTGTGCTGGGAACACACTGGAGGAGGAGATGGAAGTGTTCCTGCAGCTCTGTCTGCTCCCATGCCACCTTCAGTGGATTGCTCATTATCTCTGTGCCAATTAGCTGTGAGGGTTTGATGAACATTGTCAAGCTCCACCCACCTGCGGCAGCACACAAGGCTCCTGTTTGGGTATTTCTATTTTTCTTCCTCTACTGGGAATCAAATAATGCAGTTCTTTTGGTCCTCTGAACAGCTTTAAAATTATATAAATTCACACATCCATCATAAATATATATATACATATATATACATATATATATATATATATCTGTTGTTTCAGGCTGCTGGCAGACTCACATTGTAATCAGTTTAGATTTTGACAAGAATATGCAGATGCTGGATATTCCATGAAATTTATACTAAATTAGTGTCTCTGGAAAACCAGCTACCAGCAGCTTATACCATTCAACTGCTGACTTCCAATTCTCCTCCTGCTTGATGTATTTACTCCTGAAGAGCAGAAGAGGCTGACAGCAGCATCCTTGGGCCACCTGTAACACAACCTGTGCTGTGTTCTGAATGTGCTCCTGCACTGCTGCTCCTCAGCTCTCAGGAGTTTGTGCTGCTGATTAAAATGACAACTATTTATTTATTTAAAATTTAATCACAACCGCATCCAGGGATCTGTGAAAAGGCGGTTTTGACATTTTTCACACATCAATGTTTAATTAAAAGTCACTCGAAAACAAATAAGGAATTTGGGGATGACATTTTACAGGAGTTTTTTACCTGAGCTCTGTAATTCCTGATGAGCAGGACGTTATGAAGCTGCTGTGTGGGATGTGGCAGAAATACTATCCCATTTTATGGGTCTCAGAGACCTGTAAGAATCAGTCATGGCAGAAACTCACAGAATGATCAATATTATGAGCAAGAACTCTGGGCAGTAAAATAGAAACTTAAAAAGTGGCTGGTATTGCCAAAGTGTTTTGGATAGATTTCACTTCCAAAGCAAACCCTTACACACCCCAGTGCTCTGCACCATCAATACCAGAAATTAATATGCAAAAATGACAGAAAAGTGATGGAGGAATCTATAGCAGCTGTGAGTTGATGGTGCTGTTACAGCCTAAGAGAAGTGTGACCTTTTCTGGCTGTTCTATATGGACATCTCTGGTGGTTTTGGGGTGATTGTACTCCCAGGGTAGGTTCTGTGTGATGTGTGACACCATTAAGGTGATACTTGATGAAAATGAAGGTTGTCCAGAGATGTCATATGAAGTGAATCTATCAAACTATAATTGGAAGAGAAATGAAACCTTAAATAATTCTATGAGGCATCTTCAATAATTTTTAATAGATGATTTTTTTTTTCAGGTTAATGATTTTTAGACTGCAAAGTGGGCTTGATTTTTAAAATCTTTTAATACAAACAGAGTTCCTGTGAAGTTGCAGAGAGAGGCAAGAGCAGCACAAACCCTCACAGCTGCTCATTCCTCAGCACAGGCTAAAGGAGGTTGTGCTGGTATAAAATGAGAGGCTGCCATGTGGCAGTGGCAGTGTTTTTCAAGTAATGTGTCTGGATAGAGCATAAATTGTGACACCTCTGAAGCAAGAAAAGGCAGTTTTGCTAATGACAGTTCGTTAAGGTTGACAAGATGCCTATAACATGTTTTCATTTCTGCTATATTCTTCCCTCCTGCCCAAAGGATTGACTGTGAGGCAAATTTGGCTGCTGCTAATAAGCACTTAATAAAATAATCATGGCAGAATTACCTCAGCATTGACAGGTACCACAGCCCACATGGTGTTCTGTGGGGTTTCTGATAATGGCCTTTCAGGCTGATGAGTTCATAAATGATGATGTGGAATAATGGATCTTATTTGAGTCTGGTTTACAGTGCAGGAGTCTCTCACCACACCTGAGGACAGTCCCTACATGATTTTTAAATGACTGCAAAGATGTTGACAAGAGTGGAGTGAGAGCAGGCAATTCCCATCAATGTCAAGGCCAAGTGAAGATGGATAGCTGCGTTCACAGGTCAGAAAAACCCCAACTCCATTTCCACCAAACCGAGGCGGAGAGACGCTCAGCGGATTGCTAAAATAAAAACCTGGCAAATCAGAAACTTGATCCTAGTTCTTTTTGACAGTTAAAAGGATAAAAATAGGCTACTTTTCTCTCCTGAAGGAGAAAATGTTCAGCTGCAGAGCAGGTGTCCAAGAGCTAACTCGTGGCCAGAGCAAAGCAAAGACTGACACGTTGCTGATAGATTTACTCTGACTTGGGGCTGGATTCTGCTGGAGATGTGCCTGAGCTCTGCTTGCCACAATAAATGTTCTTCTTCCAGTGCTCTCAATTTCCTTGCTGCCAGAAATTTAGGATTGCGTTAGATCAGTCCCTGAAGTGAGAGAAAGCAGACAACAAACTTGATGGCAAGGTGAGTAGATCTTGTTTTAGGTGAGGGATCCCTCATGTGGGAATTGTGTCAAATGTAACTCTGATCTTGTCTAAATTCACAGAGAATCTTGTGGGGAATCTCCTGCCCTGTTCAGCTGGGTGTGTCAAGGGCTAAGTGACTTGTCATCAAGTGTGCTCAGAACCTTTCAGGATCTGATCTGCATTTATTCAAATGTATAATTTACATATTTCAGAAAGGAATAGTAAAATGTGCTCTTCAGCTTGAAGAGTTTACAGTGTTATAATCTTGCAGGTTTTTCTGCTGTGTGGTTTTTTGTGGCTTCATCACTTGTCGCTTGAAAAGAGTTACAGGTTTCTGATTTAACCCCTCCAGCAACAAATATGACAATTAACAATGTTTTTTCTGCTGTTTGATGGCTGTGGATCCCTGCATGACTCTGCATTTTATTCTGTTCTCCCTGGCAGTCCATGTTCTGATACAATAACACAATCAGGGGAACATCTCAGCACAGCCAGGCAAAGGGAACACATTTATCTGGTTTTGTTGTCCATTGTTGTGCAGAAAGTATTATCTCTTCTTTAGGTGGCTGCAAAATGACTCTCTAAAAATCTTGGAGAAGTTACAATTAAGATCACATTTACTGGGATTTTCACATTCCAGTGCCTATAGTTCTGCAGAATATTTCATTTCAAGGTTTTGGGAGTACTTCATCTGCATTTATTCGTTCCAACAACTAATAAAAATAATTTTAATATTTTTATGTCAAAGTACATGTATACTAAATCACTTCCTTGCTGAAAACCAGTTTCAGACCCACCTAAGTGGCCATCTCCAATGCCCTTTTGTTCACAAGGGCTAAAAACTGGCAACCCACAATTGCATCCCAAAGCAATCCAGCTCAGTTGCCGTGGAGACAGCCAGGATGTGTCTGATCTGGATTATTATTTAAAAAGCTGAACCACTTCCTTGTGTTCTTCCTGCTTCCTCTTCCCTGATCCTGAGATCCCATCAGGCTTTGACTGAGCATCCTGCTCTTGGGAGTGAATTGGCTTTTTCAATCCTTCCTCCTGTTGGAGGAGTTGTGAGGTCTGGAGAAAGCTTTGGCATTTAAAGTCAATTCATGTTTCTACATTCTCTATCCAATGCAAAGAGTCAGGGTTTACACTCAGGGGTAAAGCTTAACTTCTCTTTCCATAAATCCCAGATTTTTTAGGGGATATATTGGGTTTTTTTCCTCAAAAAACCCCTCCTGATATAGTCCCCCAAAAAATATGGGGTTTATTTTTCCTCCTGGCTGACTGCAGAGTGTGGGGTGGGCTTTGCTTAATGTGGTCAGGTTAAATGTTTAATGCCATCCGTAGTGAAGTTGTCATTAGCTCATATTTGGTACCCTTAGGCAAAAACTAATTTAAAGCTTGGATTATCAGGACTGCTTCTAGTTGACAGAAAAATAGTATTTGCTACAAAAAAAGAAAAATGAATTGCTAGTCCCAAAGTATGACAGGTGTTTGCCATTCCTAACAGTGCATGAGGTGTTGACAAGTTTAAAGAGTAAAAAAAAAAAAAAAAAAGCTAAAACTGAGAAAGGGGAAAAGACCTAAACAAACAACCCCCCAAACTTTGTTTGTAGTTCCTGTCCTTGAAAGGTACAGTGAAATCTTTCCTTATTTATTCATTCCACTCCACTTTGCCCTCTCTGCCATTATGCAGGCTCCAACAAGGAAGGTGACCCCGAAGTATTCAAAACAAGTCTGGAGTAATATACTAATAAAAATTCATGTGGTGGTTAAAAAAAAATGAAAAAGAAAAGCTCAAATCTTTGTTCAAGGTCCATTAAAATGTACAGGCCATTCTGCAATACTTTCATTAGCAAGCTCCTTGCTCAGAAAAGTCTTGCCTATTGTGTGATGAATCCCCCACAGTATTATTGACTGTCTTGTCCTCTCCAAAGGTAGAAGATATAGATAATAATAATAATAAAAAAAAAAGTAATATGGTGAAAGAATGATAGCAGACAAGTTTCATATGCAGTCTGGTATGAGATGCATTAGCTTTTGGCAAACTCTGTTTGACCTCCCATCATTTGGCCATTCAATACCATCGAAGGAGCTCATAACTCACACTCCAAATAAATCAAAATGTTAGCAAAGGGCCACGTTAGTTTGCAATAGAATACCTGAGCCCTAAAGAGAACTCCTTAATGCTGCCATGGAGAAGTAAAGGGCAGCAAAAAGCAGAGGTAAATGCAAACTTTCGGGCTGGAATAATTTATCATGCCTGAAAACCCTGGTGCAATGAATGATCCTTTCAAAGGGGACGCTTACAATCCTGCAGATCTTTCCTCAGCTTTAGGGACTAAGGGACTAATGTTGCTTAGGAACAACCTGCATATTTAAACGCTGGTTTAAACAAAAATACCACAATCCAGTTAATGAATTCCAAGCTCTGAAACTCTAATTTCTGCACTACTACCTTGTCTAAAGGCTGTCTTGGTTGGAAGTATATGAAAACATAAGGAGCAAGTTCTCAATCATTCAGACAATCTTTAAGTTTATTCCTGTTTTTCTGTCTCCCAGTCAAGATTTTCCAACTGGTGCCATCCCTGTGTATTTTAAGTCCCACACCTCCTTTCAAGGCTGTGTAAGTAATTGAATAACTGAACTATCACCATGTGGTTCTGTCTCTGCAACTCCGCAGTCTCTCGAGCTGTAGGCAGTAATCATTCCTGCCTTTCAATCCTGCAATGCTGGGGTTTGTTCTTCCCATTATCCAAAGTCAACAGTGAGGAGCTGCTTTCTGAGCTGCTGTGACTGCAGCTGGAGCGTTGGGAGGCTGAGAAATTGCTGCTTGGTGTGGATGGAGGAGGGACTGTGGGGATGCTCAAACCCATGGATGTGCCTCTGGTGAAGCACCGTGGAACAACAGAGCTGAGATCTTATGAGCAGTGTAAAAAAAAGTCCCCAAAAACCTGTTCAAGCATCAAAATGGCAGGTGTTTTACCAAGGTTTGTGATCATTATCCCAGTGAAGTCTGGCAGGGTCTGTTCCTCCCTCCCAGCAGTGTGGATCTCTGTGGTGCTGCTGCTCAAACAAGGGCAAGATGGAATGCTGCAGGTGACATGCTTGTCCCATAATATCATCCTCCCCAAAGAGGCTGTGCCTGATGAATTACAGCTGTCACTGAATAAAGTGTCCTCTCAGGGCTGTTATGTCTGTGGCAGGTCTTTGCTAAATATTCAGTTCTGTTCCATGCCAGAACTGAGAAGGATCATTGCATCCCTGAGGAGAGGGTTTGGTTTTCAGTTGGATTTGCCTGAATGCACAAATACTTTACCAACTCATTTCTTTTCTGTGTTCTGCTGAAGGTTTTTTAAACATTCAATAAGCATATTTAGAAAAAATAAGAAAGGAAGGAGGGAAATCTTGAAGATAAAGGGCTTAGAATCAGCTCAAAGAAAAACAGTCACTTGTGATAAATGTAAGGGAGCTGGTAATTGATCGCAATATTGAAGAATTTTACCTCCATTAGCTTTATGGTCTCCTATTACACGCTCTCCAATCTTAAGTAAAACTAGATCCATGTGAGCCTTTTGTAAATAAGATCAATCAAAGCTCCTTTAAAGATTACCAAGATGATGAAGACGTTTTTTTCCCCAAGCATTGCTCTGCAGCCCTACCCATGCATTTTGCTGGGAAGTGAAATCTCTGGTTTTGACAATGACAGTGGGGGGAAAACCAGAGATTTTGGCTTTACCTGATGTAAAGGAAGTGCAGAGGAGAATCTGCTGAACTCTGTGTCATAAGGTGAACACAGGAGAGCTTTGTAGGAGATGAATTTTGTCCAGGCTTCAGTAAATCCATGAATATGGGATCAGCATCAAAGCGTGATTCACCTAAGATGCAGGCAGAAGTTTACCTTTCAGATTGCAATTTTTTGGTGTAGTTTTCTGCTTTTGTTTCATGAAAGAGATGAGGGTTTTCTCCATTTTCTGTTGCCTTTATGGCTGCATTTGTGCTTCCTGCTGACAGTGAGTAGAGGTTTCAAACATCATACTTAGTGCTTATTGCTATTATCCATCAATACAGTGGCACACAATTCCACCGATTTTAATATAATTGAAGCAAATTAATTTTAATAACTAAAATCTGAACATTAGCATTAGTTGAAATGGGAATAAAATTGCTCCCATCTCGTGTTTAAATTACTGCTTCTTTTCATAAATTTTAAAACAGCTGACTCTGGATTCCTACCTGCGTTTTGGGGGGAAGAATTTATTGCTGCTATTTTTTAACAAGGACTCATGCAGAATTCTATTGGAGTTGTACTTATGCAATGGATAAAGTGCACCAAAAAGACTGCGTGCTGCACCAGGAGCCTACAGCAGAGAACATTACAGCATAATTTCCTAATACATAACTGGGCATCCCCAAGGGGTGCAACACATTATTAACCATATTTTCAAATGGTGCTAATGGATTGAATTGAAAGAAAAATCAAATATTTGACTCATTGAAATAAGTGCATTTAATATCAGGTTTTATGGAATTACTTGTTTTATCATTCTTGCATAAAAACCTCAAAACGTTTAACGCCGGAATTATTTTGACCTTTGTTCCAGCTTTCCCTGGTGGACTTGTTCTGCTGCTTTGGCTTGAAATTATTTATCCCTTAGTGAAGGGGGCTGTTCTTCTAATCTTTTCTAATGAAAAACAATCATCAAACCATTAAAAATGCTCTCACACTGCTTTGATCCTTGCTGAGTCTCACAGCAGCCTGATGCCCATGTAGTCAGCAGTGAGAGAGTTCTGAGATTTGGGGCTGGTAAAAAACTGAGGCAATTCTCAGCTCATCTCCCAATCCCACACAAAAACTGCTGGAATTTTATATGTGCCTTTAGATTCCACTGTCCCAGTTCTGTGCCAATAAAGGAACCCTTGGAGGATTTCAAAGCTCTGGAGAGTTCTGGTCCACTTTTAGAGGTTTGGAAACTGAGGGCAGCAAAAGTTGTGGCTTAATTGATCTGGCTTTTCCTGCTTGGCCAAACGGGCTTGTCAGAGCCAGTAACTTTGACAGAGTTCCACTGTCAGAGTGCAACTTGTTGGTATTCAACAAGATAAATGTTTCTGCTTCTCCTGTGCTGTTTGGTATTTCACTTCTGTGCCACGCTCGTGGCTCTGACCTGCAAGGCAAGTCTCTATCTGCAGCACAAAGCTTTCTGTCTGGCTGCTTTTATTGATTTGGAAAGTTACAGTGGGTGAGCATATTAGTAGAACTGCCCTTGTAGAAAACTGCATTTGGTGGATTTACTCTGCTTCCATCCCATCGTGAGCTGGTTGATTAAGCAGGTGATGCTCCAGGCTTTCACCTGCAGTGGGGAGCTGCACAGAGCTTTGGGGGCTCTTTGGGCTCTGAGAACAGATATTTCCACAGGCAGGGCTTGATGGCCAAGGCTCAGGGACCCTGCTGGATTTTGCACTGTGCTGCTGCAGTTTGGAGAGGAGCTTTCCTGTTCCTGCCATTCAGTAACTTTCCTATAAGTCATTTAATCTCTGTATATAAAACTGTGTGCAGAAAGCAAGAAATGCAAATCGCTGTGGTTGATGCAGACTGGCTCTTAATTTGAATTAATGCTTTAGAATAATGGTGTGTTTTATCTCTGCTCAACTTAACTGAGCCTTATGAAATTTTAATTTTTCTTCTTCCCTCCTTTCCTCAAGTGCAAAGGGTGCACAGACCTTCCTGAGTGGTGGTAGACAGGATCATGTTGGAGCAGGTGATTTTGGAGGGAGGATTAGAGTCCTTGCACATGAGAACTGCTACTGCTGCATTAAAATTTAATGGTTGATGTGCATGTGTGCACAAAGGGAACAGGCTGACTCCTTAATTTGGGATAGTGGATGCCGTTAACTTTCTTCGTGTTTATGAAAATTAAAGTTTAATTATGAGGCATTTGTTTGGAAGTTAATTTCTTGCTCTTTGCCTTGCCTTTGTGCTCAGGTTGAGGACTGGAAAGTGAGATTACGTAAATTGTTTAATTTAATTAGTAGTCTCATGGTAAATGTTCTGCAGAGCATTAGTGACTGACCTGTGCCCTGACATTATTGAACTATAAAGCAAATACCCATGAGAAGAAAGTATGGTGAATTAGCAAATTTTCTAGCAAAAGCTGAAAATGAAACCCTCTTCTCATATAATTGTGTCTATGCAAATCCCTTGTACTAATATAACTCTGAGAATCTGTTGCTTGAGGAGGTGAAAAGCAGTTTATTTCCAACTCTTTGTTGAACTGACAGGGTGCTGGTTAACTCTTTTTTTTTCCATCTCACCTCAAATCCTTCCCCCCAAACATTTGCATGACAGAGCTGTAATTCCTGGATGGATGGAGGGAGGTTTGCAGTGTGCACTCGAAACTCTCTTGGAATATCTATATTAAAAATATATGGAAAAACTTTGTGATGAGGGGGTGGTGATGAGAATTTAAGCCAGTTCAGTGTAATGCCAATTCATTACCAATCATTCCTTTCTTATTTTTCAAACATAAATTCTGTAAGTGGAGCCTAAGAGAAATCAATAGCATGGGGCAGGATTTAATGTGAATCAAAGAGAAATTACTTTAGGTAATTTAGAGATCAGTTGCTAATAATTAATTTCTTTAATTTTATGAAAAGCTATTAGCAGCTTGTAGAGGAAATGTAAACTTCTTTAGATAAAGAATGCTACAGCTTCATGTGTGAATATACGACTCTCAAACTGTTTCTATTGCTGTCATCTATCTAGGAAAACCAAGCCATCTGCCACATTGATTATCAGAGAAAGCTGAGATAATTTAGTTTTCCTAAAAAGATTAGGCTCTAATGAATTTTCCCCATGTTGAAAGCTGGATGTTAGAGCAGAAAGTGTGTTCCTGCTCAGCAGCACTTGATGGGCTGCACTTCTCAGTCCCAGATTGTTTAACTTGGCTGCTGGTAGCTGTTGGTTGGCATTGGGGTTGGGGTGGTTTGTTGGGTTGGTTTGGGTGTCTTTGGGATTTCCCAGCACCTCAGAGCTGTTTTGCCTTCCCTCTCAAGGCTCCTGCCATGCTGGAGGTAACAGTGCTGATGGATGGACTGAGGAAGAGTTTTGTATGTCTTAATGACACCTTGAATGAGAGCAAAAAACAGCAATGTTGCTCCATAATCTCTTACAAACATTTCAACAATTCTAATTGCATTTTTTTAAAACTTCAAAATCTAAATCTCTGATACTTTATGTATATCTTAGATTTCATTATGAAAATGTGGCATGATAAAGTTTAGAGACTTCCCAGTTAGCTACAAAGTGATCTTACAGTTCCTCCTTCCCCAAAAGTTTGGCTTCTGAAGACATCCCTTTTTTATTTATTTACCTAAATTCTTCATTGCATCATCAAAAAGCAAAATGTGTATTATAGCTTGAAAGCAGCACCCAATCCACAGATCAGTGCGGGGAGTGAAATGGGGCTTTTGAACAGCTTTGCCAAGAAGGTGCTTGGAATTATCATCAGGTCCCAGCTTCATCTTGCTCTGAATTCTTCAAAGCAGCAGGACTGTTGTTAAAAGAATATACCTGCTTTTAAAGTAGGAGATTGTTAATTAAAGGAGGTTTGCTGCCAAATATTGATAGTATTCGACGTGCAGAGTCAGGGCTTGTGGAACAGCTTGGTGGGAGGTTTGTGGGTGCTGAGGGCTTTCCACCAAGCTGGACAGAGCTCAGCTGAGCCTGCTGGGCTTGCAGCCTGGCTCTGGCTCTGGCTGGGGTCTAAAGGTAAATCCTTCAATCTATTGAGTCCAATGTGCTTCTGCTGAGCTCACTGATGCTAGGTTTGAGGAACACCAGCTCCATCTTGGCCAAAAGGAGCTGATTTCACAGCAGTGCTTCTCTGGGTTGTTAATGGAAATGCTGACATTTTCCTGCAGGAGCTCCTGTGCCGTTATAACACAAATGTTTTTTGGGTTTTTTTTGTTTTGGAATGGCAAACACTGAGGTCAGCAGGTGTGGCATGAAGTGAGGCTGTGCTTTCTGAAGCTCACAGTCTGGATCTGGCCTAATAGCTGAACTTAAAAATGGTGTCCAATGTTTAGGACCTCAGGCTCCAAAAATTGAACCACCTGTGTGTGGGAATCACCCTGCACCAGGCTGGGAGATTATCTTGGCTCTTCCAGCTGGATCAGAGAGCCAGAGTAACCACAGCTCCCAGCAGCAAAGAGCTGAAGTAATGATCACCATTTACAACCAGGATGCTCAGGGCTTCAGGGAAAAGCAGGACAGGAGAGGGGTGATGTGTCTGAGGGCAGGAGCTGGCAGCTGTCTGGGCAAGATTTAACTTCATATGGTTTATCCAATTAATCCCTGTGCCTTCTTGACCCTCCTGCCAGGTGGGCTTAATGTACTGAAGAGCCCAGGAGCAAAGTGGAGAGAGCTGCTGGTAGTGAGGGTGTGAAAGAGCTCCCAGCAGAGCAGGGAGCTGCAGAGAAAATCATCTCCTCAACATGATGCAGTTGTATAGCCTCAAACAGTACTTGTGGAGCTCACTGCACAGGCACTGAATTAAAGCCCTTAAGCAAAGCAGGCAGAAAAGTATAAATTAGCTGAGAAGGCACATATATCTGAAAAATCAATTTCAGTCCTGCAAGGCTCTTGCCAGCAGGACCACGCTCTTAGACTTTTCAGATCCAACAGAAATGTTCAACACAAATGTATTTTTGAGTACTAGCATTAAATAAGAGTCATCTGAAGCAGTGATCTGGAGTCTGCTAAATGACCCTCTGTCTCAATAAGGCACAATGGAAGTGTTCATAACTGGGCACTGTAAATGGACATGAGTTGATTACTGTCTCAGTCCCTTTGGAAATGAAATTCTGCAAGTCTTCACGGAGAAGGGCAAGGTGAAATTACATCTTTGCTAATGTTTTGCATTAGCTGCTATCTGCACCATTGCTTGGAAGCATTTGTGCCTTTTGAGGAGGATGTAATTCCAGGCATAAAGGAGATGGATGCTGGAGCTCCCAGAGCTCCCTTTCCCTGGGCATGGTGCAGTGACAAGGTTTTGCTCCCTCATTTCTTGGTGAAAGCTGAGCTATAGAAATCACTGCAATCGTTTATTAGTCATTGAAAATCAGAGTTTATCAGAGCTCAGAGGGTCAGATTGAAAGCCTGATGTTTGTGTTTTCAGAGTTCCAGCGAGCTGCTCTTTCAGCTGGAGTTGTACACACATAGCATGAGGTGGTGATTGTAGGGATGGATTGGAAGGAAAGGATTTCCAGGGGAAGCTCTCCACATCCTCAGACTGCACTAAACTCCCAGCAGCCTCGGTGAGGAACAAACACTGCATTCTGTGCTTATCCAAACCCGTGCCAATTAGGGCCTCAGCTTTCTTGTTAATTATGCACCTTCCAGGGTGAATTCAGTTATCAGCCTCAGCTCACCACGTTTATTACCATGCAGGGAGAAAAGCTGACACTCCATGGTGCAAAAAAGACTCCCATTATGAAAGCAAACAGAATAAAGAAAAAAATATACTGAAGTGGCAGTTTCTATTCCTACATATTATATGAGAACTTCTGGCTGCAAAATTAAAGGTTTCCTTTGCAAGTCCTTGTGCACAAGAACCATTTTTGCTCATTTTTCTTACTCCTTGCAGAGGATCTTAATCTTTCAGTGTGTGACACCTCTTTCACACAACAGCCATGTGACAGATTGCTGAGGGACACTGCAATGGTTATCAAAGCCAAGCAATCAGCAGAGATGACACCTTCCAGCTCTGTGGACAGAAAGCCCTCACCCACACTTAATGGCAAAAGGAGAGAAGCAAATAAAAAAGTTCCACAAGCTTCTAACAGTAAAACTTTGGGATTATGGGGATTAATGAAAAATTGGATGGAGATGGAGAGTGAAAATACAGTGAACTTCAGCAATCCATCAGGAATTCCATATTAGAAAAGCACTGACTTGCATTTTTCTGGTTTGAATGTTTTGATTTCCCACTTGCATTTCACACCCACTCCATATTAATTGCTAATATTTACTGACCCAGATCCTTCAACAAGTAGCTTTAAATGTGTCATAAACCCCCTGCAATTTCTGCTTGTAGTGATCTGATGGGCTCGATGATTGTTCTCTGTGAATTGAAATGAGAAGGTTTTTTTTTATTTTTTATTTTTTATTTTTAGCTGGTTCAACCTTTCTTTTGGATCTTGGGATGACTAGAATTTGGAGATCCCGAAAGCAGAGGAAGTGCAGAGATGTGATGATGATGCAGGGAAGGCACTTATTCCTGGAAGGCTTTCCCTCCAAGTTGTTAAATTGTTTTAAATGCCAAACTCTTGTGATGTGATGATCCTGCATGGATGACAGTCTGGTCTACCTTTCCTTCTTTCAGCTGTTTTGGTAGGATGTGTGAATGATGAATGGTGAAAAGCTATGAAAAGCTGTTTTACTTGTTCTTTCAGGAGAACAGCTGTAGTTCTACAATAGGATCACCTGTAGGATCTCCTTGGGGTGGCTGTGGGGCAGACAGGCTTTTCCTATGTCTCTTGTCCCTCTGAAGCTGTGGGATGTGCACACAGGTCCTGGCAGGGCAGCACATCATTCCCTCCCCAGTCAGGAGCCTGCAGCACCACAGAACCTGCACTCCTCATGCCTGCCTCTCTCAACACCTCAGCTTTGAGCTTTCTAGCATCATTTAGTGCCAAGTGAACAAATAAACAAATCCCTGAAAGGATTTCATTGTTCCCTGCTGCCAGCCTGAACGGTGCTGGGATCAGCTCCAGCAATCCCTTGACATCCCTCTGTGCATTAAATTGAGGGTGAAGGGAGTGAAGGGGCAAGGGAAGCCAAGGCAGGTGGAAAATCCCTCTTGCTCCAGTCTGTCCTTATCCCTTGCTCAGTTTGTGGTGCTTTGCCCCACCTTGAGCAGTCCTGTTCAAGGGGCTGGGGGTCTTCATATTTTGTAGATCCTTTTGTATTCCTGTAGCAAAGTAAGGCTTGAGTTCCTCATACTTTCAAGCAGCTGAAGACAAGTGCAAATCGAGTTCACCAAGTCATCTTTAATCATTTTACAAAATTTTCTAGGTGATTTTCTATTATTTCTTTTAATGGCCAGAAAAATATATTTTATTATATTGCATGAACTTTCAAGAAATAACGGCCTAGCCATCTGATTTTAGTTTTCTGATTTTAGTGATTCTGTGTGGCCACTTTTATCTGAATTTCAAGTCTGTTTTATTCAACTTTGCAGGAGTGTTTCATGGAATGGTTTGGGTTGGAAGGGACCTTAAAGCTCATCCAGTTCCACCCCCTGCCCTGGGCAGGGACAGCTTCCACTATCCCAAATTACTCCAAGCCCTGTCCAACCTGGCCTAGGACATTTCCAGGGATCCCTTGTCTCAAGTCCCTCTCCAGCTCTCCTGGAGCCCCTCTAGGCACTGGTAGAAGCTCTGAGGTCTTCCTAGATCCTCCTCCTCTCCAGGTGAACATTCCCAGCTCTCCCAGCCTGGCTCCAGAGCATCTTCCTGAAGATTAATGATCATTAAACTGCAGCATCACACCTCACTTCTCCTCCAGTTAATATGAGACACACCTGGAATTTATAAAGACATGACTGAAATAATAGCTGATGCTGCAAGGATCCCTGAGAACTTGTGCTCAAGGGAATTCTGACTTTCCTTTGGAATTTGGCAAAATAGCTTGGGCATAAAATAATTAAAAACCTGATCATTCTCTTTTGTATTAAAGAGAAATCTACTCCATCCTATGGGAATAACCCTTTCTCTCTTTTGTTTATGCATAAACAGGGAAACACTCTGAGCAGTGGCTGAGCAGGATGCATTTTGTTTCAGATCTGGAGTGCCCACAGCTATACTTGACTCCAGCACAAATTCTGTGTGTTCACTCCTTCTGAAAATTAGGATCTTTGTTCTTTTCCTAGAGCAATGACAATCTGTGTCTCAAAGGTAAAACCACACTCTACCAGAAGCTGGGAGTGGAACAATATGCTTGGGTTTTTGTGAAGAAATTTGCAAGTCAAAAAAGAGAAGAAGGGAAGATTTGAATTTTTAAAAACTGGTTTTGATTTAACACCACCTTCAAGATATTAAAATCTTACACTTCTTCTCCAGTCAGTATTCCTAAAGGGACTCCTCTCACTCTTTTCTGTCCTAATAGAGATGGAGTGAAAAATGCATTGCTCTTGTTTTTTAATTGTGAATAAGAAAGCATTCTGGCTGCCTGATGTAGGAAATGGGAAATGAACAGTTCTTTTCTTTTTCAGGTACTTGTTAATGTTTAAGAGTGAAAGAATGGGGAAGAAAAAAATATCAGGCCTGGTGCCAGATCCCACAGACCTCACATAAATAAATGTTTTGATTTTTCATTTGTGCCACACACATTTTTCTGAAGGTTCCCAACTTCTCTGCAAAGCAACTTGCATTTATTTAAGTGTCTCATATTTAGAGGGGAAGAAGTTCATTTCCCCAGAGATATTATGGGTGCATTCACAATTAGATTTTTGCAGTGAAAATCCTCTTCTCTGTGCATCCATAGGGGAAGCACATCTGTTCACAAGGAAATATTTATTGGAGAGCAAAATTCACCCTCTGAGGGTGAATTCCCCCCAGGCATGCTGTGCTGGGAGCTGCTGGATGGCAGCAGAGCCTGTGCCAGGAGCTCTGAAGGTCATGTTTGATCACATTTTAAAGAGGGCAGGGTGAAGGGTCACGTCAATGAGGGTTTGACCATCTCTGGTTTATCTGCAGGGCTGAGCTGTGCTCCTCTCCTTATCTCCAGCAATTCCTGTCCTTCCTATCGACTGAGGGGTTTGCTCTGTGTGCCTCAAGTACAAATCCCTCTAATTAACTCATAATTGCATACTTGGGGCTCTTACATTTGTTCTCAACCTAAGGAGAAGGTGTAGGAGGGAATTTGGTGTTTCCTTTAGTCATTCAGGTTGGATAAACAGACAATTCCATGATTGGAAGAAGAGAACAAACTGGAACTTTGCTTAAGAGAGAACAGAGTTGGGGAAGAATTAAATGACCCAGGCTGTGTGTGATGCCTTATGGATGAGGTGCAATTATTCTTGAAATAGTAGAAATCAATAATTTTATAAAACCAGTTGCACTGGTTACAAATAGTAATTACTGTTGCTAAAATAATTAGTGGCGTTTGGTTGAGCTTTGACGTTATTCTCAATTTAAGAGTTGGTCTCTACTAGTCTTTCCCATGTTAAATGTATTGCATTTTTAATAGTAATCTGCAAAGTAAATGAATTGAACATTTCAGTGGAAGTCTGGTAGAATGAATGGAAATTCAGAATATTCCGATTGGTTTGTTAATTGCTCGATAGTTACATTAAAGTGAGTGGAAAAGTGGATGGTATTCAAAAGAATAAGCTGAAAATATTCTTCCAGCTCTGAGATGACATGTCAATTTAGGTTTTACAGGCTTTCTCATTTAAATAATTATCTGTGCTAAATTTTACTGTCTGACATTTTATAAAATCAAAGTAATGAGCTTAATATAGAGAACATATTTGAAAACATCTTTGTTGGAGCTGGCTGGAAATTTCAACAACTGTTTTTGATCACAAATAGCAATTTCATCAAAAACAAAATGTTTTCAGATGGTCTGAGTGGATTTTTCAGCAGAGTGAAGTTAAAATAATACCTTCAGAATTTCTTTCATTTTATTTTTATTAAGATTAACCAAGAAAGTGTTCAGATGACTTTTTAACTCCACTTCAGGCTTTTCATACTGCTTTGACTTTTGAAATGACTGGATTACCTGTGGAACACAGATTTGATTTTATGACAAAGCCTAATCTGATTAATCAAAATAGTTCAATATTTCATTTTGCTCTTTGGTGAAATAAACCCTCTATTTGAGTCAAATTGAACACTTTGAATTTTGCTGCTCGTCTCAGTGATCTTTTTTCCCAGCTCCTGATGTTCCTCCTCACAGCAGAACAGTCCAGATTTCGTGTTCAAACCCACTCAGCCTTGCAAAGTCTGGCTTTGGGCTGTGGCTGAGAACTGTTTAAATATTTCTATTTAAATTTCTATAGTGTTATTTATATTTCTTTATTTATATCTCTATTTCTAGTATATATATTTATTTTTATTTATATTATAATAGCTGTATTATTATTCAACATATTTTCTATATATTATTCTATTTATATTATTTATATTTATTTATATTCAATTTAATTTATATTTCTAAAATGTGTAAATATTTCTATTTATAGAAATATTTATAAGAATATAAATTTCTATTCATATATATGTATAAATATTTCTGCTGACAGCTGGATGACCCCAAACCTGTATGAAAGATTTTGCCTTCTCCTGCCATGAATGGATCCAGAGTGAGGTGGATCCACATGGGTTTCAGCAGCACTCAGGGTTTCAGCAGCATTCAGATTGTTTATTTGCTGTTCTGATGGCAGTGCCTGTGTCACTGCAGGTCATGGGGGAGCCAAGGTGATGCCATTCCTGTCCCTGCAGGATTCACCCAATTTCCTTCTCCCTGTGCCTCCCCTGGCTTTGAACCTCCAGGATGGGACTGGGAACTCAAACTTTTGAACTTCAGCAGTGAGAGCTGAGTTTCTTCATGACAGCTGCAGTTTTGCACAAATAAAAGAGATAATAGGAGTTGACAAACTTTCTCTTATAAACTGAATTTCCTAATGGCTTTGAGTTGCTTTAATTGCTTGTCATGGTTACAAGGAGAGCTTTAGTATAAATATTAATGTTATGAATGAAACATGAGACTCTTTTATTTCAGGAGTGTCTTCAAACTCACTCAGAGTTCCCTTCTGGTAGGATGATTGATGGGATGTCTTGTTGAGAACTGGACTGACAAGAAGGATTGTAGTTCAGAAGAAATGGCATAGATTTGAAAAGCATTTAGCTCTTGTTATGTTGCTAGAAAGAGTTGAGCCCATTTTAAATGCCTTTAAAATCCTCTGGGGTAACAGCTGACACACAGTGTCACTAGCAGACATGAGGGCAGCTTCCTGGATTGGCAAATTTTTCCTTTGTTATTCACTCACCCTGCTTCAGAATCCATTGTCCTTTCCATAAAAGTATGCTGTTTATTGCAAGATTTTGCTGGGTGATTGAAATGATTCTCTGGGAAGAAACCTGTAGCTATCTCTAATTCCTATGCCAGAATGAGGAAGAAATTATGCTTAAAAATATTGGGGGAAAAAAAGTCCCTTGTCCCATAAGTACCTTTAATAATCTGGAATATAAGGAATAGTCTGGGATTGATGTAAATAAGTAACATCAATAATTTGAAGATAAGATGAATGTATAGCAGTTTTTTTCCAAGGTGGCTAAGAACTGGAGCTGCAATTCCCAAAGTTCTCTGCCATGAAAACTTAAAGGACTCTTCCTGGAGTGTGTTTGGCTCTACAGAAGAGTTTCTCAAGAGTCAGCATTCAAAGTCCTGGCCATGCGTTCCATCCTTTAAATATGTCACCATATCCCATAATTGTCATCCATACTGAAGGCAATTTATCTCCTGAATCTTATTTAGTGGAGTGTGGCCTTATCCAACAATGGAGATCCTATGGATCATCATTTAATGGGATTTGATGGAGAGATTCTGTATGGACAGAATCCCACATCCCCTCCCCCACTGATAAGGTCTTTTTAGATTCTATTTTCTTTTCTATGGAGAATATTTTTCTCAGGCAGGAATTTTATCCCAACAGCATCTTGCTCTAAAAAATCTGAACCTTGTATGATCCATCCATTCATATTTGACCAGGGATTATAAAAGCTTCATGCACACATTTTTCCACTGGAAATAAGAAGTGTGACAATAGGATAATTATATTTTTAAACATTCCTGCATATGTATTAAGCCATCCCTAAGTTTACTTCAAGTTTAAATACTGATGTGCACATATGTGAATGTCTCAGAGTGCTTGTTGGTTTGGGTTTTTTAACAGATTTCTCTTCTACGCTAATGCCAAGCTTTGAAAAATCAGTTCTTTGAGTTAAGGCAGTATTGCAAGAAAGAATTATCATCCCTGCCTTTAATGTACTCAGGAAGCAAACGTAGTATCCTTAATCAGCCAGAGCAGCCAGCCTTAAATAGGGTGAGAGAGATTCTATTTCACATTCCCTATTTTTAAAGTGAAAATTAAACTAAGGAACAGCCAATCAATAGACTACATAAACTTTATAGGCAAAGCCATGGGGCTTTTAACTTGTCAAACAATTTCATACACCATATGTAGTCTAATTCAACAGTTTGAGGGAGAGTATGGCATCATGTCTGATACTTTTTACCAAACATAATGCATCTTCTTTAACGTTTTTGTGATCACATTCTGTAGTCTGTATATAGGAATTATTTGATGGATGTTTATAAGTCTAAAGCCCCAAGAAGAACCTCTCCAGGTGAAAATCAGAGGTGTAAAAATGACACTTGGTGCTGTGCTCCTTTCGAGAAGGTGTCTGCACCTCTCCCTTCATTCTGCATTTTCCTTAAAACTTCCAGGCTTTCATTTAAAAATAACTTTTCTCCTCCTTCCCTGCCAGGAAGTTATCAGCTATCCTTGTGTAAATCTGTGCTGACACATGTTAATTCAACCTTGCTGAGAACTGTCTGCTTGGAAATTGCAGTGGCAGCAAATCCATAAACTCCAGAATTTACTGAGGGTCACTTCAGTACTGAGATGCATCAGCACAGCCACGGCAAACCCTAATCCTGCAGCTCAGGATGAGCTCTGGATTGAGCAGGGATGAGGTTCTTGTAAGGACAGAGCCTGAGCACAGCCCCTCCTGAAATATCAGCATATTTGTTCAGAGGGAGTAAAGCTCTGCTGCTCACTGGAGCTGAATTCAGCTGTCAGGTCAGATATGGCCATGCTGGAAGGTTTGGGGTCAGTTTGGGAAGTGTGGGATGAGTTATTTAGCACCTTCTTGCAGCATCCGTGGCTCTGGTCCTGGGAGAAGTGGCTCTGGTGGTGTGTGAGGTCAAAGGAAATCCATGTGAGGAGTGGAAATATCCATGATGAGCATAAAAATGAGGGTTGGTGATCACACAGATGAACAGATCTCACAAAGTGACCCCATGGCTGCCCAGGGGTGCGAAGAACACAGATTTTAATAGGTGGTTAATGAAGCTTTTAACCTAAGCACAGCAGAGCTCTGGTTTATTTGCTGTGTCTCCTCAGCTGGGGGAGGTTGTACACAGAGAATTAAAAAAACTCTTTCTCCCTGAGACTAAAAAAGATGTGCAGATGCCTTGAGTGATGTGAACAAAGAAAGGAAGGACTGGCACAGCCCAGCCTGACACAGCCACTTGTTCTGGAGGTGATTTTTGTCTGTGGCTGCTGTGCAGAGCCAGGCTTGGAAAGGCTTAGGAAAATTCAGTGTCCAGGAAGATGTACAATAGGTGGAGATGTGCAGATGTCTGTTTACAGGAAGAGTTATGCACTGTGCTTTTAAAGGAAAAGGAAAAAAAAAAGTTTTTATTTCTGTACATTTGTCTGCAAAGATAATCTTCCTCACACAGTATTTCCTTGTGTAACAGTTTCCTTTATCAAGCAGAAATATAATAGAATTCTTTTCCTCTTTCATCCCTTGGCCTCAGAAGAGATTTTTCATATCCTTTAAGAGTCTGTCACAGATTCTCACCAATGATGCTGAAACAAAGGCTAAATGTTTAGAGCAAGTAACACTTGAATTCGTCCTTCAGCCTTTCTGGGGGGGAAAAAACTATTCACCTAATGCCCTCACTTGCTATCCTCAGAGGAAAAAAGAGTATTTTTTTCCTAAGTGATAATGGTCCAGCCAGGGGAATGTCATTTAGCACCAAAGGATGTCAACATCACAGAGCATTTGCTAATTTTATCAAGATTAATATAATCCTTGGCACTCGGTCCTAAATCATTGGTGACAGCTCATGGCAAAATGGGAAATATCACGGGGACCAATGACACTTGCTCCAGCTTTCCCTTCAGCAATAACACTTCTGATATATTTATCTTAATTAGCAGCAGCAGGAGGAAAAGGAAGAAATGGAGACAGAGAGAAATTCAATTGAGTTTGAGCGAGATCATAATTAAGAAAGCAGTCGCTGTACAATTCCAAAAGTACATTTCTGACAGGGAGAAAGAAATGCAGTTCGCTCACATGAAAGGCAAAAATGTAATGAAGTTTAATGAAATATTTGTCATCGTTTTTCCTTCTCAGAGCACCAGCTCTGAATGCCATCCCTGTGTAGCTCATTCAGAAAAGCTCACATTCCTTCATAGTAAAATCTTCCTTTCAATGGAAGAAAACAACAAAAATAAGGAGCGTCATTGCCGCGAGATGGAAGGTGAATCATTCGAGTTCTTTAGGCTTGAAATGCCTTTAAAAACAAAAATTAGATGGGTGGGATTAAATAGAAAATCTCTTTTTCTAGTTTGTTGGATTATTACCCTGTTTTCTGGGTGGTTGCATTGTCTTTACCTCCAGTAAATACCAAAGCAATGTGCTGAGTCACTCAGCAGCACCAGTCTCTGAACCCCTTCTTTTATTTCTTGGGAAACTGAAAAACTCAAAGATTAATTTTTTTATTACTAATGTGCCCTTTATAATCTACCAGTGTACGGCTGATAGTTTATAAACAGTTATAAAATTTATAAATGTCTGTATTGTAAAATTACTTAAATTAAAACTGGGAAATCTGCTGCTTCTCAGTATATTTGTTTCTTCAACAATTCTACGTGAATTTTACTCATAAATTAGTGTCCCCTAATGGCTGATATTGTTTTGTGGGTTTTTTTAAACTGATGCAACAGCAGATAAACTGGGAAAGAGGGGAAAAAGGTACTGGAGGGACTGGGGCTGGATGAACATTTACAGAGGAGGAAATTCTGCCCCAAATTACTGGGGAAAAAGTGTTGTTTGAGCCCTTATAGAGCCAAGAGTGGAAACCCTCCAGCAGCTCAAGGATAAAATGGTTGAGAACAGCAACTGCCAAAGGACTCCACAACAATAATGGCCTTAAAATACCTTCTTTCCTATATATATCTTAATTGCTTATTCTAACAAACACAAAATAAGCACAGCTTCTTTTTAGGGGTTTTTATTAGATGGAGGGAACTTGATGCCCAAAAAGCACATTTGGGTGGGTTGGAGGGGTAGCTCCCCCATATCACATCATAACTGTGTGGCTAAAATATCAAAAACCTCTGCTCTCTGTAGGAAAACTGGGGCCAGCTGAGTGTGCAGCAGTGCTGCTCATCCCAATATTTCTGTTCCCTGCCTAACTGGATTGCTGCTGGGACAGGAGCAATATTAAAGCCATCCTTTTTCCCTGCTGGCAGCTGCGTCAGGTGCAGCTCCCCTTATTGACAAGGATCTAATAAGCTCCAAGCTGCTCACTGCTGCCTTTGCAGAGGTGCTGTGCCGCCCCTGAAGGCCATTTGCTCTTGCAGATGGATTTCCCTTTCTGTCACGTTCTTGGGAAGCAAAGTGTCCTGTCCAGCTTCACCTTGGAAGGCAGATATTCATTATTGACATATATATTACTGACAGTACAGTAGCTGCTCAAAGCTGTCTTAAATTTAAATATGTAGCAATAATCTTTGTGAAAAGCAAACTTTCTCTGGTAAAAGAAAACCAGAGTGTATTCAAGAATTAAATGTTTTACAGTGTAAATTAACTATTATTGGTAAGTGACCTGTGATTGTTTAAAAAAAAACCCAAAAAGATGAACCACAAAAAATAGAGGGAAAAAGCCTCAAAGGTTGCAGAAATATTTGGTTGCTCTGTACTGGCAGTTGGTTTTCACAATCTTCAGTTTGTGTGAGCAAAGGAGAAACTCCAGGCTCCACCTATTCCAAATGCTGCTTGAATTGAGCAAATATTTTAGGTGTTAGATCTGAGTTGTTTGTGACACCCTCACTGAGGTGATTAGGTAGTTGGATGCCACCAACATGAGCTCAAAACCTGGGTTTTAACTATTTCTGAAGCTTTGGCTCCTTTCAGCTTGAGTTGTTCATGAACTGATGGCTTGAATTTCCCAATTTCCATCCAGCAACATGAATGTTCTGTTTATGGGAAGATCCTGAGCCCAGAGGTGTCTTTGTTGAGGCTGAAGGAGTTTTGCTGCCTTGAGCTCTGTGGGAAATGTGGGGCTTTGCTGCTTTTCTTGGGCACAGTTCTCACAGTTATTGGCAAACCCTGATGTGTCCCTGGGCAGGGTTAGCTCCAGCTGGGGTGGTTTTTGTCCATCCCTGGTGTGTTGGGAGAATTGTTCTGCACCTGCCCATCGAGTGCTCTGCCCCTTTGGAATGCATCAAAATGAGATATTTAGGGAATTATCCCACTTCAGTGTGTAGAAATACTGAACACATGTCAAAGGAGAGGGGAAATGTCAAAGTTTATATGTGTCCTTCCTGAAATATTTTTAATTTTCCAAGCTGGCATTTCTTGTGAGACAAATCTTTCCTTTTCCATCGGACTCCAGATAAATGCTCTCCCACCACTGGGCCAAGGGACTTTGTTTCCTCTCAGTTTGAGATTAAAGTACAAAAAAAAGTTCTGCCATCCAGCAATTAGTCCCTTGAAAAAATTAAAACCTTCAAGACATGTGACAGGACTTAAATTTCCCGTGGCTTTATCTCAGTCTTAGACTCAAATAAGCTCCCATAACCTAATAGCTATGATTAAAATCTATTTTTCACTAGAATGTGCTCCTGTTAATCACTGTAATTTTCTTTCCGTCCTGTTTCTCACTTCAGGCTCTTTTTTCTCGCCTTGTGTGAGATCTGAACACCTGTTCAGTCCTTCCTCAGTAAAATCAGGGTTTTTTTTTTTTTTCCATAAAATGGTAACAAGGTCTTTAAACTGAATTCTGCAAATATCTAGAAGGAGACAACGATGTATTTTGTGTGTGTGTGCTTTCAGTGAACTGTGCTTTAAAATATTTGCTCTTCTTTTTGGACATTTTATGGTTTGGTTTCCTGTATTTGATGCAATGAATGACACAATTTAATTTGTCTGCATGAGGATATTTCCACAAACACACACTAATCCAGAAGTAGTTACATCACTTGGTGAGTGAAAAAAACTGACGTGGCACAAAGATATTTAGAAAGAACCTTTAAATGAGAAATTTGCTGATTAAATTCAAGTTATTTGAAAAATATTAGTGATTTTTGAGAGAGGCAGAAAAGACTGATTTGAACCATTTCCTTCTGTTATTGCATTAACATCTCAATATTCTGTATGTTACTGCACTCTAACAGTTTTCTTATTTCTGAAACTGTTGTGGTTTATTTCTAATCTCTTTATCCTGGTCTTATTTTCTCTTAACGAGTAGTGTGATACTTGATTTTAATTTCTTGGTGAAATGTCAGTATTTCTAGGGATGAAATTATTATGGTGTCTCAATAATATTGAAAAATTTATACATTTCAGTATTATGTACTGTGAGAACTAATGGAGAAATTTGAGTGTTTTCACACTCACTGAGACTCTAATTTAGGAAAACACTGGAAGGAATGTAGGATTATCTGACACAGCTCTTACAGATGTACATCCACTAATCCTGGCCTCACTTGAAATATTTGGGTTTCTGTTTCCCTTCAAGACAAACACTTTGAGGATTTCTGCTGTGAAGCATTTCTGGCTCTGAGCTGGGGAGAGAGGAGCTGGTTGTGCCACGATAATGCTTTGATTTAGGGATTTGCTATGGAAGCAGTTGAATTCCAAATGGGAGATCCCAGAATTTTGGAATGGGTTGGGTTGGAAGGAACCTCAAAATCATCTCATTCTGCTATGGGCAGAGACATTTTTCACTATCCCAGGTTGCTCCAAACCCTATCCAAACTGGCCTTGGACACTGCCAGGGATCCAGCTGCTCTGGGAAATCCATTCCAGGGCCTCACCATCCTTATAGTAAAGAATTCCTTCCTATCCATAATCTAACTCTTCCACCTTAAAGCCATTCCCCCTTGTCCTAGCACTGCTTGCCCATGCAAAAATTCCTTGCAAAATACGGAGAGCAATGCATCCTGTGAGGTCACAAAGAAATACTGACAAGTTGTTTTTAATGGTATCTGTGATCTGCTGGTGGTCTCACATTGCAGCTTTCTCTGGGGGACCACTGTGCCAAAAATCCAGGGTGTGGGGAACTTTGGGTGCACCTGAGCACAGAGACATGGATTACATCTGGTGGCTCTGCCTTGGATGATTCCATCTGTACTGCTTGGTTATCCTGGAATTTCCCAGAAAAAAAATTCAACCTGATTTGAAGGCTAGAAGGAGAGGGAGAGAAATTAGCCTGGCTTTAGGGAATGTGGGTTGTGTGGCAGCCTTGGAGCTGCTGCCTCTGGAGATTCCCACAAGCTCTTTGTCCAAAGGCTCAGGTGGAAATTCAAGGTGCCCTGGGTCCTGTGCTGCTCCTTTGCACAGGGATGAATTTTTCCTCAGGCATGGAAAAGGGGCTAAGATGACTTCTACAAATATTTTTTATTCATCTTTTGGTTTCTTCATGCCTCGCAGGTGCTCTGTGGGGAGCCTGCCATGCTGTCTGCTCTGAGAAGTGGAAGGTTTTGTGCATATTTTCAGTTAATTCTGGAATCTCAGGTGTCACCTCCTCAGCCCATTTCCATAATTACTTCTGTGGAACCAAATCGTGCAGCCACAATGGAAATGGGGGGGAAAAGGGTAGGAGTTAATAAAATAAAATGAAATAAAATAGTAAAATAAAATAGAAAATATCACACACGCCTTCCCCCACTACCCCCTGCCTTCCCACACTGTGGGCCTATGGAAAACCCTACAAAAATCTGAGTTTTGTGTGGTTTTAGGCTGATTGCAGAGGTCATGATCTCAGCCTGTGGGAGATGAGTGTGTGTTTTCCAGTGAACTCCTATTAGCTGTGGTGCTCCCAGCATTCTGAACTTATTTACCTTTAGCTCTGATCTCCTGACCCTCTCACAGCCAGCTTATTGGATTGGTGGGAGGTTTTTTATCTGCCAGACATGCTCTCCTGGGCTTTCATATTTAAATGGTCATTCTCAGCCCTCTGCAGTGCTCACTCCTTCACTCCTTGCCCCCTCCCAGTTCATTGATCCTTCCATGGGGCTGAATTCTGAGCTCTGGTGAGATTTGGGGCAGATTTCCCATGAGCTCCATGATGAATCCCACTCTTCCCAGGTGTTTATTGCTTGGTTGCTGCTGGCAGCTCAACAGCAGACACAAGATTTGCAGAGTGAACTTAGTGGGCAAAATCTGCCTCGGCCTCTCCTTTTCATTTCAGGGTATTTTGGGGTTTGTTTTTATTCACTCATTGTCCAGTCCTACATTTGGATCACCAAACCCTTTTTTTTTTTTTGTTTTGTTTTGTTGATGGGCTGAGTGGTATATAGCAAATGTCTTAATTTTGACCTCTCTCTGAAGCCATTAAAGTTACAGAAATTAATTATCATTTATGCATAAAATTGCCTTAATCCCATTGCATTTCTCCCTGAGGAGATGACTGAGCAGATATCATTCTATTACTGTCATTGCTCTGTAAGGGCAGATGTTTGCATTGCCTTATCTCACCTGAACTTAGGAGTTTATGGCCTTGTTTTATTAAATATCTCACACACATATTTATAGTTTCCTCCAGCTCTGCCTTCCTTCATATCAGGCATTTCTCTGCAGGGAGTGAAAAAAATACTTCTAAGCCTGTAATGTTCATCTTTCTCTGACACGCTTGGTTGTGATATATTAATTATTTTTAAATAACATTCATTAAAACTGTGCTCGTTCCTTCAAGATTTTAAAATCAATGTCAGAGAAAATGAAAGCCTTTGTTTCAAATTCTCTTTCTGATTATCTCCCCTCTAATTGACTTTTGCTCCTTCCCAGTCAAGTTTTAATTTCCTCATGTGGATAGATGAGGCTGTCTGCTTCTATTTTTCTTTCTTCTGCCTGGCTTTGCATTTCTGGCCTAATATTGTCTGATTAATTTCCAGCACATCCTAAGGGTTTTGCAGAATTAAGACCCTGAGGAGCACCTGTGGAAAAGTTCCCAGTCAGGGTGGCCTTTGCTTTCTGGGAAATTCTCAGTATTTCCTCAGATGGCAGCTCAAGGTTATTTTCCAGTTTTCCTATTTCACAGGCACCATGCTCGTTGCTCTAGTCTGGGGACAGCCAGTCTCTCCTTTTTGAGCAATCTTTGTGACAGACCACTTTTAATTTGATGTTATTTTTGAATTAGATATGTAATTCTCCATGTTTTTACCAGTTTCATTTATAATCCCCGGAGAAGTTCAGCTCCCTGGTGAGGAGGAGTGTTTTTATAAAAGGGTTTCCTTAACTGGGAGGATACAAAGGCATAGTTTAGGTATTAAACTGTTATTAAGAATTAAAACTTGATCAGGTCTGCACCCAGTGCCACTTAACAGACTGTCTCCCAAAATGTTATCCTGTGGTTTTGGCTGTGTTAATAGCCTAATAGACATTCTGAATTACTGCATGTTGTGATGACAGAAAAAAAAGAAAACAAACAAACAAAAAGAATCCAAGCAAAGCCCCCAAAACAAAACCATAATGTGGAAATAAATATTTCATTAATGTATTGTAAAAATTTGATTAATAAATGCATCTGATAAGGTTTACTATTTTAATTATCTTAGTTATCAGTGTGTTTGTATGACTGTAAGGGAAGGAAAACAGAGTTTGAGGCTGGAGCTGGCAGAGACCTGAACTGGGCACTTGGATCTCTTTTCCACCTGGGAGGGAGGAACTTCTCTCCTCCCTCATGGGATGCTCTATTCCATCTCCTGTCACTCTGCTCTCCCCACTGTTGATCCAATGGAATGTTTAAAACAATCCCTGCCCCACCTGAAAATGTGATATTTGGGGGATATTGGTAAGAATGCAGAGAATTTCCCATATTACAGTGAAAGCACAAGGAAAGCAAGAGGAAAGGCTGTGCCAGAGAATGAATTAAATCCCTTTTGTTGGTAAATATTGGCTTCATCAAGTTCAGTGCAGGGTGCAGCATCTCCCAGGAAGATTTTTTTTTTAATATTTTCCTCAACATGAGAAGGAGCTTTTGTGTTCCACAATACATCAAATATATGTTTGCCAGAAGACTTTATTAACTTATTAAATCAGCAAGATGAAGTAGCCACTTTGTTCTATTTAATTTAAAACAATAAAACTAAATAATAAAATCGTGGCTTCATAATGTAGGCTGGTGTTAGATAAGAAAGTCTTTTATTCAATATTAGAGTTTCTTGCAGTGGTATTTTAGTTTTGTTTCCATCCATGTGTTTAAGTAGTGGCACTGCATAAATGCCTGGATGTTTGACAGCCTGGGCCATAAAATTCGATGTGGAACACAGGTTTAGAAACAGATTTATGTTAAAAAAAAGGAAAAAATCCTCCAAAAAACTCTAACCAAAACTGCATGTGGAGGTGAGTAGGATAACTCACATTTCCCAGTGATAATTTATGTATTAGGCTGATAGGTACAGTTCCAGCTTTTCTATCTGTGCTCAAATTTTACCTAATCCACCTGTTTTTCTCCCTGTGCACGTAGAGGAGGCTGAATTGGGTCCAAACAATCCCAAATTCAAAATCCCTTGTAAGAATAAGAATATCAAAACACGGGTGCATTGGAGCTTTAGTTTTCCCAATAAATTTATTTTTTATCCTTTTAATTTTTTTAATCCTGCCTTTGGTGCAGCAGTTTTTAATAAAGGCTGCAGGAGGCAAGGCTCCCCGTGTGCCATAAAACCTGCAGAGTTTATGGAAATGCGAGTTCCTGGGAGATCCTATTGCTCTGCAATCTGCTTGTTGACATTCTTGCATTATTCCCTCTCTCCCAGGAGCACACAGGGCTCGGAGTCAGGGCTGCTGGCAAAAGCTGTGGGAGGGATTTCCTCCCAGAACATTGCTAATCAAACCATGAAACCCAGAATGCTGCAAAGGTCACCGTGGCAAACAGCTGGATTGCATTCCATGAATATGTGAAGCGTTTCAGTTCTGACACCTCGCGCCAGAGACAAAAATTTTAATGCAACTAGAAAATGGCAGGAAGCTGCTTGTTGAACAGGCAATTTCCCAGTCAGGTTGGCATCACGGACTGAGAGCTTTCAGGGCATGGGAAGTCTTGTCAGAGCTGCCCACAACTTTGCTGAATTACCCAGAGATTTGATTAATTCATTGCTGTCTATACAAGGAGAATAATTAACACCTGCTGCTTACAGGAGTTCCCTCTTTGTTCTTATCTGCAATGTTCAAAATGCAATTTGATCTCAGGAGCCACAACCCTGCCAGGGAGGTCAGTGTGGGTTTGGCCTGCAGGGGGATGATCATGGGTGGAAAACTGGCTGCTCTTTACAGCTGCAGAACTCTGGGGTTTTTGGCACATTTTCAGTGATGTGCAATGCACCTCCTGAGTTTTATGAGTACATTAAGCAGTAACACGAGCTCGATGATTGAAATTAAATGCCTTGAAGGGTGTATTTTTTTTATTTGTGCTGAGATGTCGTTTAATACAAAAGATATCTATCAGAATTTTTTATTAGGATCTCGCTGTGCTCTGTAGCTAGCCAGCCCCAGGCCAGCAGGACAGGGATGGTCACTGATGGTCACTGATGGTCAGTGATGGTCAGGGACAGAGCTCCAGTAAATGAACATTAATTATATCAAATACCACAGGAAAAGGGAATATTTTGAGCAGCAGCACATGAATGGCAGTCAAAATGTGGAGATTTTACCTTAATCTGCTTTCATGGCTGGATCTTGTGCTGGGGAAAGGATAGATGGAGACATCCTATATGGATGCAAAATCTGGATACTGGCCCTGCCTTGCCCTCTGTTCCTTGCTGTGACCAAAATTAGGTTAAAAATTGCTTGTAGGTGGGAATGACATGGATAAAGGCTTTGAGTGTGGAGTACAGCACCTGTAGCTTGGTTTGACTTCTTCCCTGAGAACTGGGAGAGAGCTGAGGGTGAGATGCCGCACCTGAATTAAGAAAAAAAAAAAGAAAATAAAAATGTGAAAAGTGTGTTTTGGTTTACAGCTTTATTTGTAGACTTGTGAGTGGAAAGAAATGTGGTGAGGATGAATTTCAGGTCTCTGCTAGTCCATTTCAAAATACAAATCTGCAGAAAACAATTCCTATGTAAGATTCAGCTGCTGAGGAAGGAGGACACAACATTGTCAGTGTCTGTCAAATGCTTAATTGGATAATTTGCAGGTGAATAGGGATTATTTTGAGTAGTGATTTGACATTTTCTACTGTATGAACCTCTGAGAACCACTCCCCTCCTTTAATTACGTAAGAGACCTGATTGTGTTTTGGGTAGCTCTGATTAGGAGTTCAGTCTGTGGTGCCTACAGATTATTCACAAATCAGCCTTTTCCTTTTGATGGAGAGACAATCGTGCCACCATCCTAAATCTTCCAGCACATATTTCACATTCCCAGTCCTACTGGGACAAATGAAAGGAGCAAATATTTATTTCCCCTGCAAGCCAGAGAGCTGCCAGGGCAGACAAGGCAATGACATGAGCTCTGTGCTGTTTGTCATGTCCCAAACTCCAGGATTTTGGGATTTGGGGACCAAAGATTCCTGTCCTGAGTCACCTTCAGGAGAAGCTGCTTTTCCACTGCCTGAAGCAGAGCCCAGGGGTATGGCCAGAATAAAGTTGGCTCCTCTAAAACCCCCCAAGGTGTCCCAACGAGTTCTGTGCTCTCAGAATCCTTGGTCCTTTAAAAATAAATAAACCCCAAAGAGGCTGTGCTGCAGTTCATTATGTGCAGACAAAATTCCATTTTTTTGCCTGGCTATGGCTCTTGTGGGGACTGTAATGGTGTGAGGGCAGCATTGTTTGGTTTTATCTGTCTGCTGTAAACTCTGGAGCAGTTATTTCTGCACTGACATTTGAGGCAGAGGTGTGATAATGTGGGGAGGATTATGATCTAAATAATGAAGGCAGGCTGGGCTTCTGAAATTTGTCTATTTGAGAGGAATATTAAAGAATATTAAGGAATAATGTGCTGACCAAAACAGTCCAAGGGTTGGTCCCTTGGGAAGCTGCTTGAGAATCTCTTCAGAGTGGATTTGGGCTTTTATTAGTTGTTCAAAATGTATTTTGTCACAGCTTTCCTGTACAATTAGAAGGGCTTTGTTGCCCTGAAATTTATGATTTTTGAGTGTTTTCGTGAGGTGTGAAGAGAACTGCTTTCAGGTTTTCCATTTCAAATCATGATTTCTTTCTCCCAGGCTGAAAACACTGATTTGATAAAACTCGTATTTTGCTTTGTTTTTAAGATGTCCTCTTATTTCTATGCTTTTCCTTCAAGTAAATGGCCTTTTGAGGAATTATTGCTCATTTTCCCTCTCAGCTGAGGTGTTGCTCTGCTTTCCCATCCCTGGCTCTGGCCAGTTCCCTCGACTTTTCCAGGGAATAAGTTGATATGTGAGAAATGAGTGTTTGTTTTTGCTGCTCAGCTGCTGAGATTTGTACATTGAGATATATTTGGCGTCTTTCCCTCATCCCCAACATTTGTCTGCAGACTGATAAAACTCTGAAGTTTATCCTTCCATTAAACTTTCCTGCTCTGGTCTAGATAAGTGGATTATTTTTTAAATTAGTGCCAATTTAAGATCCAAACTCATAATTTCTCATTATCTGTCTTATCCAGGTTACTTATTTTACTCTGTTTATTACTGGATACTAGAAATTAGTCATTCAAAGGGTAAAAGAGGTAGAAGTGAGGAGAAGAGAAAAAAGACAAATTTATACTGAAATTATTAACTATTATTTTAGAAGTGAATGTTTGTAGGAATTTGGACTGAACATAAAATATAGCAAATGAGAAAAAAAGCACAAAATAATACTTTTGGTGCTTTTGGTAGCCGAATTTTTTCAAGTTTCTTTTAAGATTCAGGTGACATATAAAAAAACCCAAAAACCCTTTGAATTTGATACAAACAAGCAACCCATCACTGCAAAACCTGATAAGAATTGCATCAAATAGATGTGCTTCTTAAATAGAATTAACTGTGCTTCTTAAATAGAATTAACTATTCTTTTTCATTATGCCAACACCCAATTCTGCAACTCCCTTTGATTTTAATAGATGCTTTTTGGCAAGGAAGTGAAGATCTGCACCGTGAAATATTAGAACAGATGCACTATTGCCTTGATCCTGCCTGCTGCTTTGTGTGGGTTGAGTTAATATTGTCTCTGTTCAGAGATTCTGATGTTCACTTAATATATTAATTTGTAGGTTTGAGGTCTAAGATTGTTCATCTTTCATGCTATCCTGCAGGCTGTTGTTTACTTCCTTTGGTGCTGAGGAGTAGCCATGCAAGTATAATGAGTGCATTGATTAATCATTTCAGTGGAAATCATTTATATTCCAAATTAAGTGGCTTGAAAAAGAGCTGAGAACAAGGTTTTTGGTTTTTGGTTTTAATTCTTCTTGCCAGAGCCTGACCTGTCCATCCCACAAATGCACCAGGCACCTCCTTCCTCCAGCCCAGTCCTTGAGCAGGAAAGTCCTAATAGGAGCAGGGATAGCCTCCAGATATAATTTTATTTATTGAGGAAATTTAGTCCCATTTTAATGTTTCTGAAGCAGAAGAGCTTAGGATAACACAAGAGAAAAGTGGGAAGTTTCTCCCCCATATTTCCTCCCTCTCTTTCTGCCTGTTTTGGAGGAAACACACACACTCAGCCTGTCCTCTGGGGATGTTTGCAGCTTGCAGAAGGGCTGAAGGCTCAGTGAAAGTGTTCCCCTGCAGCCTGGGGAGGATTTTGGGGTTCCCCTGCAGACTGGGGAGGATTTGGGTGTCCTGAGCCAGTCAGGCACCATTCCCACCTGCAGATGGACTCTCCAAGCCCTTCCAGATCCTCCTGGAATGCTCTGCTGCCAAAGCTGATGGTGATTTGTTCTTAGAAGGGAAATCAGTGACATGATGTGAACTCCAGCTGGGGAAGTCGAGGCACAGAGGGGAAAAAATGGCTCTTCAAAGGGCTGGGAGTGAAGTCCAGAGCTCTTGACTTCCCACCTCTTTTGGGATATTTTGGATTCTTTTTTGGAGCTCTTTTGGGATTCTGCCAGGCAAACCAACCCTGAGCTGCTGCTACATCCACCAATTCTTCTCAAATCTCTCCCATCAGCACTCAGTGTGAGGAAAATCAGGATGGGATGTGGAGTCAGCCTGTTTGTCTGGAGCTCCTGAGCTCTGTGCATAATCAGGGCAGCTGAGACAGTGGCTTCTTCAGAAAACACTATTTCACCCAACTATTGCTCCACACTAGCACACAGCAGGTTTTATTTCTGCCAAAATCTTTACAACCAAATGGACGAAATTTATCTGTAGCCTGACAGCCAATATGCATTATCCTCAGGTTCCCTGCTAAACTATTAAAATTAATCAGGTGGCAAACTTTCATTATGCCAGCTCTAATAAACAAGAAATCCAGGCTCCTAGGGCTGGCACCATCAGTAAATAGAGCAGTACAATAAAGTGGATGAGGAAATTCTCCAAAAAACAGTAAAATCAAATTAAACTGCACGTACACCAGACTATTTGTGTTTTCAGTCTTTCCTACAGAAGTATCACAACCTATTATATGCTACATCATAAAGTGCAGGTGCCAGCAGCTGGGCTGAGGCTTTGCTGGGTCCCTTTGGCAGCTCCATTAGTGCTGATGGTGCTGAGGGAATCAACATCTCCGGGAGAATTAGGAGGAAATTTGGCTCAGAGAACTTGCTTTTCTGGTTAGAAAAGACAAGCTGAGGCTGTTTGGCCTGGGATTAGACTGTGACTTGACACAAGGTCTAGGAAGAGTGAGGAAAATGGGAGGAAAATTAAGCAGGCAGCAATAAGAAATGCATGCAGGGCATTGGTTAAAAATAATAGGGGAAGGCATAGTGGTCACAAGTTTTCAGGTCAAACAGGCATGAAATGAGGAGAGACAAGCTGAAACTGTGGCAGTTGGGAGCTGATAGGATCAAATAAATTTCAGTAGGAGCTGCACATAACAGTAGTGAACTAATCAGCAACTGCAATCATTATTAGTCAAGCACAAATGAATGGAAGAGACTGGAGCAGGAGCTTGGAGCTACTGAGAGACATGGGGTTGTGTTTATTTGAAATTCCTGAGAATTTGTGGAAGTCACTCTGAGAAATGCAACTCCAGAGCAAGAAGAAGAATAGGCTGCAGTTTCCAGAGGGAATAGGCTGCAGTTTCCAAAGGGAATAGGTTGCAGTTTCCAAAGGGAATAGGCTGCAGTTTCTAAAGGGAATGGGCAGCAGTTTCCAGAGGGGCATGTGCAGCTGAACAGCAATTCTGGTGGTATTTGGACACAGACCTCCCTCAGGCTTTTCTGAAATTTCCACAGGGAAAGCTCCTTAGGTTGGTGAACCTGAATTTCACCACAGCACCCAATAAATAAGCAGCCTGAGGAGGAGAAGGTCCAAAGGCAGAGCTGCTGGTGTGCACAGCCAAACTGCAGCTCTCCATGGAGGCAGCATCCTCGAGGCTGGGTCAGGACTGGTGCTCACAGGGCACAGCAGCAAGGGGGTTTTATCTCCATGTGTGAGCCCAGAAATATCTTTTTCCAAAGGCAGAGGCTGAGCAGCAATGCATTTGTTCCTGGCACAGCTGTGAGGAAGCTCAGTGTGTGCAGCAGGCAGGGCAGGAGGGAGGCAGCCCTGGCTCCATCTCCAGACCCCAAACAGGAGCTCTGCCCGCAGCTTTGTTCCCTAAACTGGGATCAGGCTCAACAGCTGCAGAGCCTCTGTGGTTGGCACTCGGGGAATATCAGCTCGCTGCAGATGAGGGCTCTCACCTGGCAAATTAATTTCCACTTTTAAACTGATCCACCCTGCAAGCAGCCAGGCTCTGGCTGAGGCACAGATCCCACACTGCCAGCGCTGGATGCTGCTTGGCTGCTGCCTGGTTTGAGGTTTGTGCAGAAACTGCCTCCCTGTGTGTTTAGTGACTGATGTGTTGGTAGGATACATTTCTCCTGCTTCTCTCAGCACACACATATTTATGTGATTTTGCTCCTCCCTTAACCAGCGTTGAGGGGATGTTGTGATTACACACCTTGCATCTGCCTGGGGTCTGTGCTCTTCCCAAAAATCTGTGCAATCCATTCCTGGGAGCAGCAAATGTTTACCCAGTAATTCAGGGCCTTCTCCAGAACAATCTGAGAATTTTAATAAACATGTATTATTTTTTGTGTGCAACTGGTAGCCAGGGCTTTCAGAAATGTAGTCGAATAAGAATTATCTCTGATTTTTAGTAAGTCTTCCTATTCCACCTCCCCCCCCCCCTTTTTTAAAAAAAGTAAATAAAAGCCTAAAGGTACAGTCTAATATTAGGATTAGCAGCTCAATGTAGTGCTCTGCACCTCAGCAGGCAAATAATCAAGGTCTTCTCCCTTCCTGTGGCTGCATGCTAACTAAGGCAAATAACTGAGCTCATAAATTAAACAGAGCTGGCCCTGCCAGAACTCCTTTGCCCAGGCCCATTATTGCCTGCTCTTTTGAAGTCTGGGCACGATGGAAATTTCCACGTTCACAGGGTTTGTATCAGGGGCTGATGTTGATATTCTGTCAGATTCCAAAATCCTTCTTGCTTGTACTCACAGGTGATGAGGGGAGCTTTGGGTTTAAAGCAGGGCTGCCCACAGCCTGAGCCCACTGCATCCCAAACAGCATCATTTCACAACTCACTTATCTTCTGTTGATTCCTGAATCTCTTACATGGAAATGGAAGATGGAAGATAAATGCAAAGGGATTATGATAAGGATGAGCCTTATAGAGCTTTTTATGGTTTACTCAATAGCTCATGGAAGAGTTTATTGGAGTTTTTTGGTTTTTTTTCTTTGTTTGTTTCTTTTTTGTTTTTTACCCCTCCTAAATACAGACTGGATCTTTTGTATTTGTTGCAAAGGAAACTCTGACTAATGGCTTGAAGAATGAGCGAGTCACGAAGTGACAAATTAGGGCATGAGAATGTTTTAGTTTGGTTTTGTTTCGGACATTAAATAAATGGAATGCCTCATTCTAAAAGGGGAATGAGTATTTTTTGGGAACTGGACATGGTAGAAAAGGCTGCACTTCATCCTGGGCACATCAGAGCCCAGGCTGACCCTCAGGTGCTGTGAGTGCCTCGGGAGGGACTTTGTGCATGGGCAGGAAAACCCAACCCTCCCTTGCACCTGAGCCTCTGGACAGCATGGTTGGAAAACTCACCTTGTGGGGCAGACAGGGGCAGAATAACCTACTAAAAAATTTATAAGCCCTAGAGAACATTGTGCTGAGGGGTGATGGAACAGAATCCACAGTTGTGAGTGGCTTTAGGAAGAGGGAAGTGTTTGAGTTTCCCCTTGAACAGGAAGATTTGAGCTGACACTGGAGAGCTTTTATCCACAAACATCACAGTCATTTCTAGATAAAGAGGCAGGGGGTTGGGGCTTTTTGACTAAATACATCTCTCAGTTCCTGCAGTGAAAGGAAAATAGTGGAGAAATATGATGTACATGGGATTCAATATTAGGCTGTCCAGGCACTACAATTTCAGACACCAGTTTAACTAGGCCAGTCAGAAGGAATATTCAGGACTGAAATCAAATAATAAATGGTTTTTAAGAAGGAGATGTAGGCAGATTGGAATTGGAATGATTTTCTGGAAGGAATGCTTTTCAGATGTGACTTCTCTTTTTTTTCTGGTCCAGGAGGAGCCATAACCATGCACAGCAGCTCTTCCCCTGATCAAACCATGGGAACTTGGTCCCTCAGTGTAATGGAATGTTCATTAGGTTGGCTGCCAGCTGGCAGGTCCTGAATGAAGAGTTCTCTGTCTCCTGGGACAGTGGCAGAGCTCAGCTCTGGGCAGTGCAGTGCCGTTTGCCTGCAGAAAAGCACAACATACCTGGGAACTGAATCCATGCAGTCCCACATCCAGCCCTGGGCAATGGCCTTGGCAGATCTCACAGCTGAACCCTGTCGCTGTTGAGCTGCTAGCAGAGAAAAGGACTCAGGTTCTCAGTGTGGCAAGAAAAGAGAGCTTTATTATTTTGATTTCAGCTTATATAGACTTTTCAGAGGTCACCCAGATTGGTCAGTCAGAAACCTCCCCCTAGGCCTGACTGGCCAGGCCTGAACTGTCCACATCTCGAGACACTGTTCTAACAACATCCAAACTTTATCTTTGTTTATAAAACACAGAAGAAGTTCTCATGGGAAAGACCTGTGCTAGCCACAGAACCCCTGTGAGGTCTGTGAGAGGCTGGCAGATGAGCTGGTGGGGAGGGAAGGCAGGGAGATGGTTCAGCTCTGGATAGCTGGAAGAGCTGTGTTATCTTCAAATACAAGTTTACTGCTAATTCCTTCCTTTTCTGTGGCAATCACAGTGACCAGCCCAGGAGTGTTATGTTTATTGTGGTGATATTAAAGCTGCCAACCACAAATGAGGCCCTGAAATACTGGGAACAATACAAAGGGAAGGTAAAACTCTGTGTTCCCTGTGGTATTCATTGTTTTAAGGGTTTGTCTAAAGCAGAAAGCTATTCTGGTGTCAGATAAGGTGTGAATAAACCCACATAAACCTGTACAGCTTCATGGGGCTCCTCTGATGCCAGATTAAAAGCAACTTCTCTTTGGTTGTATTTTTTTTTTTTTTGTTTGTTTTCAACAAATGCACTTTTTGGTAGGCTTTTTAGCAAAGAAACATTTTGGAATATTCTCTTCCTCTCCTGAATTTCAGTGTGTCGTGCAGCTGCTTTCTATTTATACCCATATATGTGTGTATATTTATATGCTCTGCATCCTTCCAGAGCTGGCTGGGAACAAAATGATTCCATAAAACCCTTTTTTGTAAAGAGCCTGAGATCCTGGGAATGTTCTATTAATGTGGAGCCACTTGCTACAGTGGGGTTTTGTGACTTGTGAGAACAAGCAGGTGAATCTCTCCCTTCACAGGCAGGTGGAGACGGAATGTAGGGAATGACAGAGGTAGGTGGGACAGAAATGGGATGAGAAGGGAAGGATGTGTCCTCCAGGGATGTAGAATCAGCTTCATTAAAGAGTTTCTCCAGTTAAAGATCTGGCCCAGAAGGTATTCTCATGCCATGATTGATGTAGGAGCTATTTGCTGAGCCTGTCCTACAAATCTTCATCTTTATGATCAGTGGTTGGAGCTCCATCTATATTTTAATATACTTACGGTATGATTAAAAACATGAATTTAATGAATAGGCAGAAATTACTTTCTTACTTTGTTAGTATAAGGACATTATGTCTGACCTAGTTCTGCAAATATTAGGCAGGAAATAGGTAGGGAGGAGGAAAATGCAGCAGCTGATTTTTAATATACTGTGAGCTGCTTATACGGTGAGAACCATTCGTTCCAGTGATTATTTTCTTATAGTTTTCATATTCAGCTGCATCTGTTCCTAAACACAATTCACAAACTGACTTAATTGTTTCGAAGCCTAGAACCATAAGGGGTGTATTTTAAAAAGCAAACCCATCAGTACATTAAATAGCAACATTTTAATTAACTCAGGAATACTTTCCCTTATTTATTGTGATTTATTTTCCCCCTCTTACCTAGCTCTTGAGAGCAGAAGCTTATGGGTTCCCTATGGAATTGTGTTACTATAGTGAAGTTGTTCATTGAAATTTGAACAGACAAAGCCTTGAGGGTATTGGAAAGTTTCCTGCCAAAAATTTAGTACTTCCAAGAATTAATGGAAACAACTCTTCCACTGATCTGCTAACTGCTGTTCACTGTGGTTTTAATCCCTCCAAAACTCAATGCAGATTTTCAAGAGTCTGTTAAGTTGTGTTCAAGATACTGCTGAGGTGCTTGTTTAGTTTCACAGAGTAAATATATTCAAATAATCCATGAGCACCATTAGGGAGCTTTATTCCTCTCTCTGAGGTACAGCTAAAGGACACGATCCCAAGGGAAGGGAAATTCTCAGAAATTCCCACTGACTTGTGGTGCTTCCAGGTAGCAAAGGCACAGGGACATCTGACATGAAGACAGCAGAAAAGAGAATGATTCAGGAGGCTGGAATATAAATAATTCTCAAATTCCACCGAGTAGTCAACTCGAGTTATTTAATAAAGCACCAGGGAAGACTTGGGTTTCTGGCTGTCACATGGGAGGAGGAGATCAGAGGAAAACAGTGACATCTGTGTGGCTCCACAGGGCAAATGCTCAGGGCTTCATTAATGGAGCATTAATGAGCAGAGCACTCATTGTCCTGGCTGATGTGTGCCTCTGCATGCTGCATGGCAGGAGCTGGTGATGGACCTGATCCTCCTCCTGCCGTCAATGGCTCTGCAGACATCAATTATTTGTTACTCTCCTCATCCATAAAATATCTCTGCACTTCAAACAACAATTAAGGGCTTATGAAACATCCCAGGCTGGCAGCCTTAGAGACCAAATGCTGTTTATTTGTGGAGGAGGCTGAGCTCAGCTGAGAGTGCTTCTGGCACTCCATCTCTTGCTGTGGTCCCTGGACCTTCTCTATGGGCAAGAAGTTACCTCAGCAGCAATTTCCTTTCATTTATGGCCCCCCTGAAAATGCTCAGACATCTCCTACCCCCTGAGCATTGCTGCTTTCCTGAGCCACAAAGCAGGGCAGCTGTCAATGACTGCTCAAATTTCACTCTGCATTAAATGGGTTATACTTATCAGCAAGAAAAGTGCATTATTTCTGTCCATATTTTCTCCTGTTTGGAGGAATTTCCTCTGCCAGGCCTGAGCTGGCTGCACCAGAAGTTGAATTTTAAAGATCCAGAGTGAAGAGCCCTCAAATGGCGATGAGTTTCAGTGGTGGCCAGCCAAAGGCACTTTGGAAGCAACAACCTCTGGGTGAAAAGTTCAATATCCTCTCACCAAACCTCTGAAGCCTCCAGTCATGTTCATGGATTTCTGTTCATGTTGCTTAGATATTAACTCTGCATACTAGAGGAGAAAAACATAAGGCATAGGCTGAGAGGGAAGAAAAGCATTTTAAAAAAAGCAAGAAAATATTAATAATTTTTATTATTATTTCTAAATAATAATGGTACTTTATAGAACTGTAAAAGAGGCCATCTACAAAACATTAAAAATCATAGACGTTTTAAATTGAGATTATATCCTTGGGGAAATCAACAGGAATTTACTGCTGTGTATTTAACTTGTACTCTTTCATACAAGGCTATTGGTTCAAACAACATTTGAAGCTGGATTGAGTATGCCTCAGACCAAAAAAAACCATTCATCCTCTGCTAATTTGCCCTGTGACACAGAGCACAATGTATGAAAGTTTTTAATGAGATTAAAATCGTATTTAGGAAAGAATTCATCTGGGGCTTTATGATCTGCAAAAAGTGCAGTGGAAGCTGTGACTTTCACTCGGAAGCAAGGAAATGTAACTCATTTAGGGGACAGGATTTGGTAAGCATCAATTTCTGCCTGTAATCGAGACAGCAAATCATCTTCATTAAGTCTCCTGCTGATCACAGTATGTTTGGAAAGGATTTTTTATTTTTTTTTTTTTTTTACATAATGCAACTGCATCCAGAGAGTGGAGCAGTTTGAGGGTTAATATCAGGCACTGCCAGTTCCAACCTGTGCCAGAACTTACTCCCAGGAGAGAGCCTGACCCAAAGAAAGGCAGTTTTACCCCAAAATCCCCAGAGCAGAGTGTCTCAAAGGGAGGTGCTGCTCAGCAGGGCAAGTTCCTTATTTTGATGAGCACTCTGAGGCATTACAGGAACAAGGTGGATAAATAAACCCTTTTCTCCTACAATTCTCCCCATAATGAATAAATGGCCATATCTCTCCCTGGAAGCTGAGCCTAAAAGGAGGAAGATGCTGCTAGCACTGAGGTAATGGAGCTCTTTTTCACTGTCACAGGGACTGGGCTGCTGCTGCTGCTGGCATGCTGAGAGGCCAAAATAAAGGTCATCACTTGTGTCTCCAAACTCCTGAATGGGAGCTTGGAGTGCTCAGAATGGAGCCTGAGAATGATGGCTGAGGGGAAACCTGTCTGCAGATGGGAATTTCTGATGAGCACCAGGGGAAGAGCAGCCCTGGCAGTGCTGGGGGAAAGGGGAGCTCTGTGTGGTTCCTTCATTTCTGCCAATACAGAAGAATTCTGTATTGGTGGGTTCTGCTGGGTGGGTTTTATCTGAGCACTTCTGATCATATAGATGCTAGTGCCACAGAAATAATTTTAGGCATGGGGAAATGAGCTGATTAATTCAAGATCTTTGATAGAAACAGGAACTTGGTCTCCAGCTCCTGAACTCCTGCATTACCCTGAGGAAAAGGCTGGGATTTCATTGCTTCCTGTGCTGATTTCTGCAGAGCCAAACTGAAACAGTTTGTGACGACATAGATTTGTTTTTAAAAACTTTCATAGAGAGATTTTGTTCAGTATAGAAAGGAAAACTGTCTTTCATTTTATTTTCTTATATATTTACATACACATATATATGCATATCTATATAAATTTCCATTTTTCAGGCTTCTTTTGACTGAGCTGTATTTTGTTCTAAGTTGTTTAAGGCAATAAATAATTCATTATAAGTATGTTAATCCTGTGAGATGTATTTAAGGCAGGATCAGGGTGACAGTGAGGCTAACATTCCATGCAATTAAATGATATTTAACAAGAGTCCTTTGGATTCACAGGCTTTGTGGATGACAGTGACTTGAAGATGTACATGAGTTTATTCCTACACAAACCAGGGTGGGCATAAAAGCTATTACATTGCTGATTTAATCCCATGTAACTTGTTTTGCACTCTACCAATATCCTTTTCAAAGTTTGCTGTCAGTGTTCCCTCTGATTCCAATTGTTTGTCACTGAATGTCATTTATTGCAGAAAAACTGATTATTTTCTCAGAACATTGATGGGAATTGAAACAGAGCTGGGAGTAAAGCTGCTAAAACATTTCCATTTTTCAGCTGGGTCTGTCACAGAGCCAAGGAGTGATTCTGATGTTTCCTTCCTCCTTCACTCTGTCAATCCCCACATCACACCCACTGCCCTGAACCAGTGAGGTTTGGCTAAATTTGGGGATGGAAAACTCAAGAATGAAAAGGGAAGAAGAATTTATTCCCAGCTGTGAGCCAAGCTTTGCCCCAGCTCTCTGAGAGCTCAGACCAGGCAGGGTGGAGTAAAGCACAACCTGTGGTTTCAATCCCCATTTATCCACTGAGCACAGGGAAAAATCAGATTGGAATTCTGCTGTGGTCATGCAGCCCCTGGAGCGGTTCTGGGAATCTCCATCCAGAGTTTAGGAAAGGCTGGGATGTGCCCCACAGAGTTGATTTTTCTAGTTTGAATAGTCACCTTCCCAGGCTGCTCCTGAGTGGGTGCAGCATTGGGAACCCTTGCAGCCACACAAAGAGCCACGAGTTTGGTGCCCAGGGAGAGGGAAAATCAGCTTACAGTAATCCCCAGAAGCAGCCAGGTAAATTTGTGTGGCTGCTGCTCTCAAAATTGCTGGTGGTGGGGAACCTTTTAAAACCAATCTGTTTTCTCTTGCATGCAGTGTAATGGGGACTTTTTTCCCCAGTGAACAAAATTACTAAAAAATCAGTAATTTTCTCCTTTGTGACATTATTCTATTATATATTATGTGGCATATTTTATGATGTCTTTACAGCATCTGCCTACCTGGTTCTTCCTCTGTCTTCAAGCAATTAATCTTTTTTTGTCCCTGGTTGTAAATTAGTTTGTTTCTTGGGGCTTTTATTTTGTCAAAGGGATATTTTGAGGCCCTGCTGGGCTGAGTGGGATTATCCCAATTCCATTTTGCTGATAGTATTTGGTGTCTGTTGCCTTCCATGTGAATATTTGCACGGCATGAAATGCTGCCTTTCATTTCTGTGTGATCCTGCTTTACTCACAGGCAATTTGCACAGAAATGAAAAATTCCAAAGCAAGAGGTTCATGATGAAAATCAGTGACTGATGATCCCTTGATCAACACCTTCATCCATAAGAATGGGAATGCCCAGTGCTGGTGCTGGGCTCCAGCAAGCTGTGCTCATTTTCTTACTCATTTATGTATTTTATATTTTCTTACTGCATTCATGGATGGCCTGTGGGAAATCCCTCAGATTCTGTGCCTCACAAGGCACCTTCTATCAGGGTGAACCTTCCTTATCTGTAGGAAGGTGAACCTTCCTATCTTCTTCTTCCTTATCTTCTCATCCTCTACCCTCTGTTTTATAGAGGACTTGTGAGAATAAACCCAATCCTAGTCTGTGACAGCAAAGGTGCAGGAGGTCTAATGTACAAAAATGATTTTCCTGGTTAGGTTTGGGTGCTGCTGGGAGTGACCCAGGTCATCTGCCAGGATTCACCACTCCAGCAGGAGAATCAGCCTTTCCAGAATGAGACAGATCATTCCTGGGAGCCCTAGGGGAGGGAGGATGTTGGAGACTAATTTATTGCATCCCTGTTAGCTTTTCCTAGCTGCGAGCGCAATTAAAAAACGTGATATTATTTTTAGAAAGTTATTGTTAACTGTTCTTTTCAGCAATCACACTTTCCATTTTCATATTGTTGTGACATCTCCTCTCTGGGTATGGCAGTTGCATGAATTAAGTTAAGTGCTGTTGTTCAGCTTGATTACAGGGAAAGTGAAATATGCCCCTCCTGGGCATTCTCTGTCACATTGCTGAAAACAAAACCATCATCAAGCTCTGCTTGTTGCTGGAGAAGCCTGGCAGTGCATCCATCTCTGTGAGGTACCAAAGGTCTGCCACTCCTGCCACTTTCTCCAATTCTCTAATCCAGCCTTCTCCAAAATGAGAAATTATTTATTTTTTTTGTGCTTCATCTGGAAGGAAGGCACAAAGTGTAATTTATAGACTCTTTTCATCTATAAGGCACATGTTCCTCTCGGTTGTAAAGCATCCCAAATTCATAATCCAGTAACCAGAGCAGAGCAAAACACCTGTAATCAGTGATTCCATTGATGCCTCCAAGTCCTCCCATTTGTGAAACAAATTTCCCTTTTCAGAGGTACAACCAGAGATGGAAATGTGGTGATTCTTCAGTGCACTGTGTCTTTTCAAAACTCCTGTGCTGTTATTTCCTCTCTGCCCTCCTTGTGTCATCCTGGCCCGTGTGCTCCTGCCTTCTGTGCATTGTTTATTTAATACCTGTCCTCATTTCACTTCTCCAACTCAAGGGCCTATTTTGGGCTCCCTCAGAAGCTTTTCTCCAAGTGGTTTGAGCCATGTTATTTTCATGCCCTACTTTGGAAACATATGACTCAAGAATTACTGAGGGTCTCGAGGAGTTGGAACATGAAATAATAATCATCTCTTAGATTTAATGAGAAAATTGGCTGCTGTTAGCTGGAGGAGCATACTTTTGTTTTTCAGCTCGTTCAGAATGCATGTGCAAGCATCAGCAAATCTCATATTTTATTAGAGAAACTGCACTTTCTATATGTTTAGCTATTTGTTTGATAAACTCCCTCTGTTTGTTTGATCTTTTTGTTAAAGGGCACACGAGACCACAACCACAGGTAATTGATTCTTTTTATCTTATATCTCTGGTTTGATATACTTTTATTTCCTTTTCCACATGTGTCTCCCTCCTTTCCTCAATTAATAAACCACGATTTCATCTTATCTCCAACCCTGGAATCATGGACCTTATCTGGTTTTCAGGGTAGGACTGAGACCTGAACTGTGAGTGGCTTTTGTGGAAGTGTTGACTAAATTGGTTGACCCAGGCTGCCCTGAAGAACACATCTGAGGTGCTCAGAAAATGTGTCAGTGTGTGTGATATACATACTAAAAAGAGATTTTTGTCTCCTAAATGCTACGATCCCAGGAAATGAATATTTCTCTGTGACCTGATTAGGAACCAACTCTTTCATTTAGAGAAGTTGCAATTGAAACAAGCTTTGAAATCCTTCATTCGTTTCATACTTTTGACTTTTCTCTGTGAACTGCTTTCCTTTTTGACCATGTGTGGTTAATCACAGCTGGACAGCAGCTCTGCACTCCTATTCAGGCACTAATGACTAGTTCACAATCTAATTTTTAGCAAAGCTTGTTGCTTTGTTTGTAAATCAGGCCCTGAAAAAGAGAGTGAAGTCACTATCTCCTCTCATATCCCTGCTTTCCATCTCCAAAAGGAGGAAGCAGCAGCAAATTGTTGCTCTTTCTGTGTGTTTCTCTGGCAAACCCTCTTCCTGCAGGGGCAGCAGCAGTTCTGCTGTTGGCAGAGTTGGGGTTCATCTTGGCTGGAGTAGCTGCATGGAGAGCTAAGCAGGGAACTCATGGCAGCACCTTTGGAATAGATGACTTCAATAGTGGTATTGCTCTGAGCTCCTTTTAAAATTTGTCATGCATTTAATGCCTAATGACCTTTAATTTTGGGGCTGACTGGTGCTTTTACAGGGCTGGCTTGATGGCTTTAAAGGACCTTTCAGAAATAGCCAAGTTCTCAGTAAATCAGAATCTTCTCAAATGGCTTGAGTTGCACCCTGCATCATTTCAAACATATTTTCAGCTGACTGTCCTGACAAACTTGGGGTTGTTTCTAAAGATGTGCTCCTTTGTGCTTACCTAGAGAATGCTGTGGAGAGATTGTATCAAGATGGAAAAAAAAAAAACTAAGGAAAGGAACATTTTACAGCCATTAGGTAGTTTCAAAAAGCGTAACAAAAAGGTGAAATAAAACACAAAGTGTTTTATAATATACAGCATGGTTTCTTCTCCAGTCATGGTTATTTACTTTAGAACAGATGTCCTTGATGTGGCAAAGGAACTAATATATTGAGTTACATATTTTTAGACTGTTGCCTGTGCTTTAGGAGTTTTAAAAGTACCTAGTGAGGAAGAAAGAGATGATGAGTGAAATGTTGAACAAAAAATGGATCCAATCTATTAGGGTAACTTAGCATGCCTCAAGACATGCTTTTTGCCACAGGAGTGGGTAATCAAAATATTCTGCTGTGCAAAAACCTTGGTTTTAAAGAAGAAAAGAAGGAGAAAAAAATCAGTTTAGGGAGAATATTAAACTTCTGCTTGGCATCTGAAGGTTTCAAGGCTACTGATATGCAGAATTTATGTCATTAATATTCTTGCTTCCATACTACACTCTGTGTCCTGTGACCAAATAATTGGAGTACATTTTACACACCATTATGCAGCTACAGAAGAGCAGGGTCTATAGTTTTTCTGAAAGCTTGTCTATCCACTCTTTGCATTTTTTATTCCTTTTATGCACTGCTCTGGGACATAAAAACACACCCCATTCCCTTTATAGTTGTATAAATACTGAAGGTTAAATTGTACAAATGGTCTATGTCTAAACACTTGATATCAAATCTGCACAGCTTAGCGAGGAGGATGTTTTAAAAATCTCGGAGAGTGTTGATACAAACCCAGGCTGTCCTTGTGTGCTGGGCATGGTCAGGACCTGCTGTGTCCAACCAGCAGAGCAGGAGAGCTCTGTGACATTTCAAAAAATATCCTGAGTCAATGCCATCCTTCAACGAGTGAAAAAATTCTATTTTTCTGTGGTAAGAAACTCGTTTCACCAAATGACAGGGAATCGAGATCCATGGAAACTTGACTTTCTCATCAGTGCACTTTGTTCGCAGTTTGCAAAGTTGTTTTTAGAAGACATCTTTCATTACATTGTGGGAGAGAGAGAGCTCGTTGTGAGGAGTGCAGAGTAATAGCGAAATAAAATGCAGCAGATGTCCATTCTACTGGGGAAAGAAATACAAAAATTGACTGTTCTCTGAGTTACAAAGTGTTCCTTGAAACTTTCTGTCTGTGGGAAATAACATGGGGAATATATTCTTTAGCAGTTCTTGGTATTGAGTTGGCGTTGGTTTTAAATGGCAGCTTCTCCTCAGGGTACAGATAGGTAATAATTTGATTAGTTAATAGTTTTATTAGTTATTGATAGGTTTTTCTATGTAAAATCCTTTTGACGTGTTCTCCTAGGATTTATTATATGTATATTACATTATGGAAGATATAAGGTGCAGCAGGGTGGCCTTTTGAAAAAAAAACAAAAAACAATTGCACATGCAAACGTTAAAAGCATTAAAATGCCTCATTAGAGTGGGACTGTGGCTAACAATTTTCATTTGTAAGACTTAATAATTTCAGTGCTGTTAATTAATTGTGGGTAAAGCATAACTGATTTCAGTTGCTTCACAGAGAAATTTGCATGCTCTTTTTAAAACAAAAAAAAAGACTTTAAAGCAACTTTTTCAAGCAGAATCTGATTTATTTGACTTTGCTAAGCCATGAGGTGCAGCCCAGCAGCAGATGAACACCTACCTAATGCAATCATTTATATGCACTTTATAGAAAGTTGCTTTTAATTTGATTTTAATCAGGAGCAAAAGGAGATGAGGAACCATGGAGCAGTGAAGTTCCCAGCTCCAGCAGCAGATCCCAGAGGAATTCCTTTTGATCCCATTCAGATCTGGGTTAAGGGTGTGGATGTGCAGTCAGACTTCTTGGAAATCTTGTGATGCTCAAAAGGCAAATCCTGCTGCACATCAATCAGTCAATCAATCAATCAATCAATCAGTTTCCTGCTCAGGTAAATAAGTGGTGTCCATGTCCTGCAATTCAGGGTTTGCCCTGACACTGACCCTTTTAAAGGAGAACAAACTGCCCTGGCTGGGAGCAGCACTGTGCTGAGAACTGAGAACTTCACTCTCTGCTCCATTTCGGTGCTGTTGATCCAATTTGTCCAAATGAGCCCAGGAGCTGAGGCTGGAGCAGCAGGAAAAAAGCACAAAGGCATTTCAGAGACATCAAACAGCACAGGGTTTTCAAAGCCTGGCTCACGAGGGGCTCTTGCAGCTCTTGGGTTCAGCCTCTGCCTTCCCCCCACCAGTTACAGCAGTGCACTCTCTGGATTGTGGTGCTGCTGTTTCAAAAAGAGGGGAAAAAAATGAAAAAAAAAATTGATTTTACCCAATTTTGAAAACAGGCATGGGGATAAAGGTAGATGTTGAAGTAGTTTAGTGCTGTAGGTGAAGTTTCAGGGGGAATTACCTTCTCCTTCCTTCCTTGTAACAATGCAGATGCAAACACATTATTCTGTTTCATATGTGAGTTTCTCATGGCACATAATCCAACCAAAAAACCACAACGCATCTATGATTTATTCAGCTGAGATCAAAGACATACAGCTGCAAAGAACCTAATTAAAATTTGATGATGCAGCAGGCAGGCTACATCTATTATTTAATTTGGAGGTTGTGATCTTATACAAAATTAGCTTCCAGATTTCTCTTGTACTCTTGGGCTGCAAATATCCATCATTTTGAAATGGAGTTGAATCACCAAGATTTCACAGCAGATCCTGAGATGTCCTGTGCTGAATTTGCTGTCAGGAAAGGAGATGATGAATCCCAGCTTTGGATCAGCACAGGAACATTTCTGACCACCTGGTGCTCAGCATTAGTTCAGCTTGTTTTCTTTGAAGGACCAAGACTGGCATGTTTTAAAAACCTAATTGATTATTGAGGTGTGTCCAGGGTGGACACAGACCCAGCTCTTGGCCTGCTGAAAATACCTAATGCAGAAGTAAGCTTTAGAAATTAAAAAAAAAAAAATTGTTAGGTTTTTGAATTATTATAGTTCTCTGTTTTTTTCATGAAACAGAACTAAACAATCCAATTAATTTTTCCCCCCATTTCTTGTTTAAAATAAGAGAAGCCATGTCCTTTCTGTTATTTTGTTGATAGAAGTTTGGGTAAGCTACTGCTAAAATAATTCTAATGGAATTTCTTTACAAATCAGCCAGGTTATTTTTGTTAAAATAAGAATGCCTTAAGTTCATGTTTTTGACTGAATTTTTATCTAAATCCCAGTTCTGGAGGCTGAACATCCTTCTGCCAATAGATCAGATTTCCACATTGGGAACAGTGCATTCATCTAAGCAACTTTTGGCTCTAATTTTACAGTAGCAATCCAAGTTCATCCAATTGAGGGGGTGTGATGCTGATGTCAAGGTGCCCATCTCCAAAATTATTACACTTTTCATGCCAACAGTACAACTCTGCACCTTTCAGGGAGTGAGACTAGGAAAATCTTACCTGTTCTGTTCCAAACTGGAGTTTTTCCTTATTCTTCTGCAGTTTTTTTCAATAAATAAGGAAGAACAAAAGCTCTTCAGGTTGCAGTTTTTATTTTATTTCACTACTGAGAATTTACCTAAAATGCATCACTAGCAGATTAAAAGAAGAGTAGTTAATTGTATCAGTGACAACAAATTTCAGATTTCAGATTCACCTGCTTTGGTCCAATCTTGGATTTGGATTTTCTTGGAAGGTCATTGAGTTCTTGGGGTTAAATGTGTCAATCTGCAGCACAAAGCAGAAATATCCTCAACATGGCACTATGAAAGCTGTGGGTTTGAGGAGAATTTTGCTAATTGGCAGATTGATTATTTCTAAGCGAGTCTACAGCCGGTGAAATATCATGCAAATTATTGAAATGAGAGGTTTTAATAATACAGAGTGGGCCTAAGATGATACATACCTTTGATTATCGCTCTGTCTGTTTGGGTTTTTTAATATAAAGTTTAATCAAAGAAAAAACACAAATTCCAGTTAATGAAAGGAAGACGAATGTGATCCAAATCTGCGGGGAGATATAACGGTTAATTGGATTTCAAGTACTGTAGCTCCCCTCTCAATGGTGTTCATTTTCTTTGCAGGATTACAGTTGTTTGGTTTCATTAGCCCTAATGCACAGGGTCAGCTTTTAAATTATTCTGCACCAGGCTGGCTGCTGCTCTCTTTTGCCTCCTTGCTTCCCTTTCTGCCTCTCTCACGGCGCTGACCCTGCCTTGGCAGAGGTCACTTGTCACTGCCACCAGAGAGCTGCCACTGGAGCTGCCAGTCCCCTTCCTAATGATTCCTGCCTCCCTCCCGAGTGTCCCCGAGCAGGCAGAGCTCTGCCTGTGACAAAACAATGAACTGCAGCTCCTCTTTTGCTTGTTAAAATCAGTGTTTACCAATAAACTGAGCCTTGCAAAAAAAACCCCAACAAACCCTTGAAGGACTTCAGTTGGCAGCACTCACTGTGACTGCAGGGAAGAATTCAGCAGCCCCTCAGGGTTTATTTTAAACTCCAGATTGACAAAAGGAATTATTATGTGTGATGCTGGGATAAAATTGTATTCTAAGGGAAATGTTTTCCATGTTGGGAAGGAGAGGCTCTTTAGCAGGGCAGGCTGTTAGGTCATATTTGCATAGGATGAATTCCTTTCTTCCTCAATGACTGAAATTTCAGCTTGCAAACATTGGTGCTGTTTGTGTCTAGGAAAGCAAATGTCGATGAATTTAGTTTAAAAACAGCGTTGCTAAATGTAGGTGGAGTTGGGTGACAAATATAAGTGCCTGTTATGGCTTCTTGCATAATGGGATTTGTTAAAAGCATTGACTTTCCTCCTTGGAAACTCACTGGCATTTGATTTTGATGGGCTCAGGTAGAAAAACACCAAGTACTTTGTCAAATAGTGACGTGAGCTTCAAATCTGATGCATTCACTGGGTTTGAATTGTGAATGCATCGTCCTGGTGGAAATAAGCTCTTGTTGCAATGGAAAAATGAGCACTGTGTTAGAATGAGGTTGGGCCATCACTTTTATAGGTCTGGATTAATTGCAGAACAACATGATAAAATACACAGCAGGTTTTTCACTCGATTCCACCCTTAAATTTCCACATCCTTGAAACAAGCAAAGCATTCTGAGTGTGAGTAAACATGGGAAGTGATGGGGAGAAGTTCCAGGAGTGCTGTGGAAGTGCCAACCTCCAGAGACAGCATTTAGTTTACCCTAAGTTATAAATATGTGTCAGCATTGTTTCTCTTTCAAAGAAACACACAACGCTTCAGTGAACCTGACATCTCTTGGAGCTGACCCTATTAATTATTTTTGACTTACTGTGTGCTATACATCCACAGGGATTTGCAGAGAATCAAGCATGCTATTGTCAAGGGCTTTTAATTCCTTCTTTAGATTTTCCTGGTGTGTGTTAGAGAGTTTACATGGAAGGCTGTCTAATAGCAGGTGCTGTGGGATGGCTTTGGAGATAGAAATGCATGTGTCTTGAGGGGGAAAACATGCAGAGCAGATTAGGAAAATGCACTGTAAATTGTTCATCCTCACGGCTCAGAAATTCAGACAGCTCATGGAATACTAGGTAATACATCTAATTTTCCTGCAGATCTTAAAAGGATGGTTTCTAAGGACAAGTTCCTCCAGCACAATACATCCTCCAGCAGAGAGGACCAAATTTTGCTCTCATCTACACAAAACCCACATTTGAGTTGCTGCACTGAGTGTTCAAGGTTTACTCTGCACAGCATCGCGTGACTGAGAGCAAATCCCCTCCCTGAGCAGTTGCTCTTTGGGGACCAAAGGCATTGGGAAGGTGGGGAAGGAAATGGACTGTGAGGCACAGGGAGAACACAGAGGTGGGAACAGGAATGAGTTGAGGAGATGCTGGGGAAATTCATCCTTTTTCCGATTCCTTTGCAGTCGTTGACGGGAGAAAAAATGGGAACTGTTGGAAGAAAGGCAGAGGAAGAAGGTAAAAGAATAAAAATGTGCCTTTGTGCAATGAAAAGTCATTTCCCCCTTCGCCCACACAGGCACAGGACTTAAGTACAGAATGTATTGTTTCACCTAGTAAAGAAATATGAAAGGACAGAGAACAAAATCAACAAAAATGTTGCTTGTTTGTGGTTGTCTGGTTGGTTTTTTTTAAATTTGTTTGTGTTTGTTTTCTTTATTTGGTTTTGGGTGGGTTTGTTTTTTGTTTGGTTTTTTGTTTGTTTCTTTTGTTGGGGGTTTTTGTTTGGTTTTGGCTGAGTTTTTTAAGTGATTTTTGTTTGCTTGCCTGTTTGGTTTTGGGATTTTCTTAGAGTAAATCCATAACTTATTTTTCCATTTTGGTTTTTGTCAGCAGTCCAGCTGGGGTCTGTGGCTCTCTGACAGAGACAGTTGTACCCAGGATGGCTCTGAGACCAAGGCAGGACCAAATCCTGCCTGCAGGGGAAGACTTGCTATGGAATATGACCAAAAAAAAATATTGAAAATTCAGACATGAGTGATTTGCCTTATCCTTGTCAGATAGTGTGGATTTCTGCTGCAAGACTGAATTAAAAAGGGAGTAAAGGCACACCATTGCCCTGAATCATCAATATTTAGCACTATAACACCTGGGATTTTTATATAAATATTTTTAAAATTCAATTGACAAGCCATGATACACCTGTGTGACTGATGTCAGGAATGTGGGAATATAAATGGGGTCAAGATTGACTCCTGGAGGAAAATATTCCTGCAATCCAGGCTGCACTTGGACACTCTGCTCTCTTTGGACAGTCCCTAGTAAGAGTTTTCCTATTTGAATCCATCACTATTTTTTAATCACTATTTTTTAATTGTTCTTTTCTCCCTGAAAAGTTCCATTCCCACCTCCAAACATGACACAGTCCAGCATTTATAAGCAAATGATTGCTCTAAGCAAACCTCTGCTGGGGGTTACCTGTGGGGTTATTTGGCTGTTCCAGATTTTCACCCCCTAAAAGCAGCAGAGATCAATGAAAATTGAGTGCAACTGGAGGGAAAACATGGATTTTTCGTGGGATCTTTGTAGCCAGCTCGAGGAAACAGAAATGGCACTTTAGTGAGTGAATTTTTAGATGCAGGGATGTGATTCCTGCTGCTGGGATTCCTGCAGGAGGGACAGAGCTGTGCAGGGTGAGCCCACAGTGCATCCACTGATCCAGGTGCTTCCAGACACTCAGGGGGATAACTGGAGCACAGCTGAGCAAACCAGAACCTCTGTTTGCCATGATTTTTTAAAAAATCAGCTCCACAGAGAAGCTCAGTGTTCAGCCACTCTTATCTGCACATGTTAAACCAGGGTAAAGCAGATGTGGAGCAGGGAGGAGCTGCAGACAAATAGCCACATCTGGATTGTGGTTCTTCTCTTGCCTATCTTCTTTTTTTTGGCAAGCTTTGAAATGGAGGAGATTCCATCAAAAACTTTTCACCTAAAAAAAAAATTATGGTAAAGCAGAGAACAGAGGGTTCTGAAGAGGCTCATTTGATATGTTTGAATTAGTGGATGAATCCTCTCTGAATCTAGATAAATCTGTTCAGCAGCCACTCAGAAAAATTAGCTGTAAAGAGCATGGTGGAGATAGTTAGCAAACAGCTTCCCACCTGAAATGAGATCTCAGCTAGATTATGAATTTCTTTTCAACTTTCTGTCTGGCACTTGTCATAAATGTTGATGCTTTTTAAACCAAGAAGGAAATACCAGCAAAATGCTGTCAATAATACCATGTGAATCATTGTTTTGGTTTAAGTTTGGTCTCTTCTTTTAAATGAAATTAGCTTGGCAGAAAAACAATTATTTGTCTTTTTTTTTCCTTTGCGTTTTCCTGTCGGACTATAACAATCCCCTCTTCACTTTATATCAAATGTTTAGCTACGAAATGTGGTATTTTTTGCTTGGTATTTAGTACTTTGTTTAGGTATATTTTAAATTTTAAGTTAAAAAGGGGTTTTTTTTAAGTACAGGGTTTTTTTTCAAATTTTTTAATGATGCTGCAGCTGAAGGAGTTTGGGAAAAAAAAAATCACTTTTTCTGATTTGGAAGCATCCATTTTCCAGCTGAAGGCACAGCCTGGGTGAGCAGTGTCTCCCCCTGATCCTTCCAAGGCTGTGCGTGAGATCTTTCACTTTACACACAGCCCTGCTCCCTGCTAATGGCATTTTGGGAGGCTTGGCTTTCCTGGCTGGCTGCAGTTTTGTTGCTCTAATTGCAACAAAACACATCAAACATTTAGCAGGGAGTGTTGGTGAGTTCTGATTTCATCCCAGAGCCTGAAGGATGGGTGACATCCTGAGCTCCTCACCAGGAATGGAAACAGGGACAGGAAGGGCTTGGAGCCTCAATCCCTGCATAAAAGGGCAAAGCAGACCAACCCAAAATTCAGCCTGATCCAAAATTTATCTGCTTTGCTCTCTGAGGATGACTGCTTGGGGGTGAGTTGGGTCTTCTTCCAGCAGGAGCTGCTGAGCTCTGGGGATTTGCAGGGCTGGGCAGACCTGTGGTTGGACATCCTTCCATGGCTCTGCCCTCTTAATTCCTGAAATAATGAAATAAATTCTCCTTACATCCACTGAGCCCAGTGCCTCGAGTGCAGGAGGCTTAAAATATGCAAGCAATGGGCATTTCTGAAAGGTAGAAAAAGCTGTTTTCTTTCGCTCCGTAGCAAATTTCCCACTTTAACTCAGATAAATGGCACAAAATTAATAATCCCCAGTAAAGAATATGATGGCTCAATTATTTGATTCCATTGATTTTTTGACTGTTTAATTTAATTTGCCTGCTCTTACCACTCGATAAGGAAAGGCAAACTGAGCCACAGGAAACAGCAGCACTGTAGAGTTGTCCTAAAATCATCAGAGTCTGGATCAGTTCTTCCCTCCCTGACAGGGTAATTTTTCTTGCTGTCAGCAGCTGCAAAAGAGTTTAATTTTATTGATTCTTTATTCACCCATTTCTATTATTTGTACCCTTTAAGCGAATCTCCAGTGAGAGTTTAGTTTTTACAAGGCAATCCCACGTCACCAGTTTTGCCTGTGATGGATTTATTCCTCCTGATGCAGATAAACCCAACTCCACCTGCATGTTAAAAAATAATATGTAGATTTTTCTCAAGAGGTTGTTGTTTTTTTTTCCACTGGCATATTGCTGTGCATGTTTTTTGGTATTGGGATGTCAATTTTTGATGGAAAATACACAAATACCATCCCCTCTCCTCTCCCAAATTCCAGCCAGATGAACTCTCCTGAAGTCAGGAAGATGAAAAGTTGTTGGCCTTTTATATGGAGTTGAAAGGGCTGGGCTGGCTGGTAACTCCTGGTGCTGTGGGAGCTCCTCATTTGTCTGAGCCTGAACTTTCATCTCTTTTCCCTTTTTTCCTGACAAAAGGGGAGCAGTTTGGGAGTCAATGTCAGAGTGCATTTGAGCAGCTCTTCCACAGCAGAGTTTTAGATGTGTTGAAGCAAAAAAAAGTGTTGTTAACTAGGCTTTTGTGGGAATTTTTAGCTAATTAGCTCATTCTTTAATTTTGTACAAATAAGCCAATAGAAGAACTTAATTTTAGGAATTCTAAAATTCAATATAAACACTTTTAATGAGTGGTGGACAGAGAGTGGAACCCCATGTTGAACCATCCTTCTTCTGTTGGAATCCTAATTCTAAACTAGAAATAATCTCATTTCTAGAGGAGAAGGAGAATTCTTTGAAGAGTTTTTTCTTACAGAATGGGCTTAGAGACATCACTTAATATAAGAGTCAAAATTTTCTAAACTTAGAGCTAATGGAAGGAGAGAATTCATTGGAAGAAAGTACAGAAACATCTTGTCTATGGCATTGTTGAGTAAATTCTCAAAATTTGGCTGTTGAGTTCAGTAGGCTTCAAACTACTGGTAATGATTGTAATTATTTACCATTTTCATTATGCCTTTAATTGAAAATCTATTTATTGTTTTTTTAGGTATTTCCTGCCCATACTTTGTTTTGCACTGGACACAAACATGAGAGGTTAGCAGGTAGAACTTCAAGAAGATTTTTTTTATTTCAGAACTTCAAAAAGTATGAAAAACACCTAAGTACTCGAATCTCATTTCTAGTCACAATTCCTCCTTTTTCAGTCCTTATTGTCCCACAAAATTCTGCTGACTTTGTTATTTTAAAGGGGTTGTGGCATCAAATTTATCTTAAAAATTGAGTGGAAATTGGGGGTTTTTGTCGTTGTTGTTTGGGTTTTTTATTAGCAAATTTATAAAGTGGTGAACCCCTTCTACATGGTATTTTGCCAGTATCCAGACTAGAGCCTGCAAATTCTGATCAGAATTCTTGAATCCCTTAATTTTGCTTTATTTTATTACCTCGGGCAGTACCTGGTGAGTTCCTGCAGCTCTGTGGAGGCTGTTCTTGGTTTGTGAAAACCAGATGTGAGCCGTGTCAGCTCAGCCATGTGCACCACTCTCCTCACCTCCAAAAAACCCAGAAACCTGACAAATCTATCACTTTACAAAGACATTTCCACAGCAGTCCCTCAGCACTAGGGAAAACCTGACCATGGTTACAACTCCAGGGTATACCTGGCACTTAAAGGCAGCCTAAAAATGCATTTTCATTACCCCTAGAAAAGGAGAATCATTGCAATGAATATGTAAAATGCAAACACCATGACATCTGCAAGCAGGAGCTGTGCGAGCTCCTCAAATTAGTTTAGACTTCACATATTCCGCCCCCACCTTCTGTTTAACAAATGTATGCGTAGATGAGAGAAAAAAATGAAGTCTACAGGAAAAAAAAAAACAACAAACCATGGGGATGAACTAATTCTCCTGTCAGTCAAGTAGTTATAAAACAAGCCAAGCATAGACTGAAGGTGAATGTTAATGACGAAGGAGGCAGACAGATGGTCCGACTTTAGGTGGTTCATCATCCTTTATTATTCGCAGAAAATTGTCTTTGAGAAATGCATTCCGTGCTGGAAAGATCTTCAGGAAACATGTGGGTCACCTTTGCTGATGGTCAAGCAGAGTGCATTGGAGGGATTTCTGCCACTTTGTGGTTAATTGCAAATACGGGGTGGGGTTTGGATATTTTGGGGAGGGAGGTGTTTGTTTGGTTTTATCAGAGTTTGTCACCATTCAACTCCACGTTTGTTTCCTGGAGTATAAAGCACATTGATGTCATTCCCCAGGAACCTTAATTTGTACTGAAATCTCCTGTTCCCTGCCCGGTGATGACATTTCCTCACTAACACAATCCCTGCCAGCTCCACATCCCTGCTGCAGGATCCTTGGGGGAAGTTCAGTGTGCTTTGGGTCTTTCAGAAACACTTCCAGAGTCTCAGAGGACTCAGCTATGATTTTGAGGAGGAGGAGAAGCTTTTTCTCTTCTGTGTTGACTAACAATCGGAAAGCTTTCTACATAACTGACTGAAGGAAGCTGAAAATCATCTGGCTGCTGCTGCTCCTGAGAGGCCAAGGCTTCTCTTTGCTCAGCAGACAGGAATACACTGGTGGCTCAGGAAGGGAAGGAAGCTCATCCTGTGCCATCTCTGCTTTCCCAGCCTCACCAGGCTGAGTTCTGGCTGCAGGTTTGAAGGACACTCATTCCACGGCAATGTTTATCTTCTTGACACAAATTTCGGGGTGCAGAGGTTAGCAGTGACCCTCGACTGAAGTTTCCCTCTCTGCAATCAAACACAAGTTCCCTCATTGCTGCAGAGATGTGGAAATCATCCTTCCAGCAGAGCAGCACTTCCAGGAGTAAGTTTTTCCTCTTTTGTGAGTTGCAAAACGTAGGAGCAACAATTTGCATGGAGGATTTGTATTAATGCAGGAAGGAAACCAAATCAGCTCCTTAACAAACTCCTCTCACCGCATCCCTCTGCTCCCCACTTGATTTGGGAAAAAAACCCCACAGCCTCAACCCCACTGCCCTCAATTTTGCAGAGCTGCAATTCAATATGTCCTCAGCAGCTGTGTTTCTTATTTACCCCAAAATATTAAAATATTGCTGCTGCACAGTGTGCAAGTTGTATCAGACTTCCCATTGAGGTGTGATGCAGAATGAGGCAATACTTTGAATTCTCCTCTCAACTCACCTGTGTAATCCAGCAGTGTCTCCTGGCTGTGCAGACAGCATTTCAGAGGAGCTGAACTCCAGCAAGCTGGACAGGGAGATAGTTCTGGCCAATGTAATTATGCAAATGGGAATTCAGCTGCTCGGGAATATATTATCAGTGTTACTTCAAAGCCTCGCACAGAATTCTCTCCTATCATCTTTTTTTATGGGTTCTTTTTTTCTTTGTTGCACAAGTGAAAATGAAATATTACAATACACTGGGAAAATTTGGAGGAAATAAATGAGCCCAGATCCATTTGCAGATGCTGCCTGTTCCAACTGGGGGCTGGTTAGCCAGAAGTAAGGACAGAGAAATTTTGTTCTTTTTTTTTTCCCCCTCCTCCTGTCTTCCAGCTATGCTTTTGCAGAAAATTTCTGTGGAATTCAAATGAAAACAGCATTACATGTATTTTAAATCACATCAAATAATTTAATAGAACGTCTAGAGGGTACCATTCTAATATGTATTAAAAAAAATAAAACCAAACCCATTGTAAAAGGAAATTTTCTCGTAAAACCTTTCATTTGGTAGAAATGATTTCTTTACCACTTTAAAGGGTTCTATGTAAAGCTATAAGGGTAACACAGCTCAAATATTTTATGCCCTTCAGAAGTTTGCTTTGTGAAATTAGCCTGGAAATTGAAGAATGGTGCTTTGCACTCTCCTTGGGAACCTGGAAATTGTATCCTAATGCAGGTAAAGTTCAAGGCATGTGACAGATTCTGTCTTTCCATATGAAAATAAGTCTAATTGAGGACCTCAGCCTGTTGGGGAAGTCTGTCTCATGTAATGAAATTAAATAAATAGAGGTGTTTACTCTTTCAATTTAGTTAATTTTATTTTTTCCAAATTATTTTAACATTGATTAACTTTTCTTCCCTTTACCAACCTTTTCAGCTGGTTGGTCTTTTGCTTGGGTTCACTAGGAAGAGAGTTGACAGCATCACTTGGAAATAGTTAGGAATATTTGATGTTTTGGGGCTGAAGGAACTTTCCTACCCACTGACTCTTTGCATCAATATTAGAGAGGTGCCCTTGCCTGCATGACTGTGTGCTCAAAGTAGCCTCATCTCTGGGACTGGTATTTAATTTTTAGGCTTTCATTTAATTAGTGCATGATTTCCTTTCTGAAAGTGAATTCTTTGAAGTAATTTCTAATATCTCATGGAAGTGAACGTGTTTATAACTCGAGGTCTCATTCCCAAGGAGGGCTGGCAGCTCTGATTGTGAGTGCAGGTCAGAGCTTGTAACGCTTCCCTACAGCTTTGTGTGGTAAAAAGTCATAAAGCAGCTCCACATTTCCATTTTTATTGTAGGAGCAAATCTTTCTACAGTGCAGGACAGCTCTTGGCAATCAACCTGTCTCGTGATCTCAGACATTTCTTTTTAAAGGGCAGAGCCACGGTGTTAACTCAGGGCAAAAGCAGTGTTTTGCTGCCATGAAGAATAATGGAATTGTCCTGCCATTGAGGCTGAGCTGACTGAAGCCTCTCTCTCCTGTTCTGTTTGGATGGCAACCTCTTTTTGACTAATATAATTCTGCACCGAAGTCAATCGTTAATAGTAAAATTAATTTCCTTTACTTTTTTAATGACGTAAAAAATAAATTATCTTTAAAAATTGTCTCAGCTCCCTCTTTAGTCAAACAAGAATTATTCACACCTCCAGAGCATGAATCATCTCACCTAGAAAAACACCTATGCCAGTGCTCCCCATTAATTCCATGGAGAAACCAGATGAATAATGGGAACTGGGATGCTCCAGTGGGGTGAAGGGAATCATTCCTAAATGAACAGATCTCTGCTTTGGGTAACACCACAGATGAGCTACCAAAGATTAATGCCCTGCTGGCTCTCTGGAAGAACTGCACTCAGCCCATCTTCACCTCCATGTGTTGGCATTTTATTGTGCTTTGGAACCAAGAGGAAGGAAGAAACGTGATGCAAGTTTCTGGCAATAGGTATTTAAAATGAGTGAGTAAGAGAGAAGTTATTTAACATGAGATTAGTGACTAAGCCATTGGCTTCTGGGCTCTTTTTCCTCTCTGCCATGGGCTGCCTTTTTATTCCTGCACTCCTTTGTCTCTTTTGTCTACAGATCATGAGATTTTCAGCACAATGAATCATCTGGAGTACTTAGGCTCTTCTTGGCTTTTAATCAATCATCCCATTTTTATTTATTAGTCCACGTTCCATTGACACTGCATAGCACAAGGCCTTCCCCAATGAGCTGGTAATGAAACCAGGAGGAACTGTGGATAATCAGTCCTCGTTCGAGAGGTAGACACTGTATCCAGGAATTGTGCTAAAAAAGTAATTATAGCCCAAACTGTGAAACTCTCAAAGGCTTTTATGAACACCCTGTTCGACGTGCACATTTCAATTTACAAGGTTCATTTGAATCAGTGGCTGGAAGAACAATGCTTAACACGGGTGGCAGACACCCAATATTCCAGATTTACACATTCAGTTGATTGTTTAAAGTCACTATGCAGTGATGCCATCCATTTCCTCATTGTCTAATTCATTGGTTTCGTAGTTCTGATTGAAAGACAGTTTGACACTCTTGCTTTTGCCCTGCATGGGGTTCTCTTTCTGTCTCATCCTCCCTGTCTCAATTTCACACCAATCCACCGTGCAAAGCTGAGTGAGAAAAGCACAAAACTCAGACCTGATGAATGCATGACTGGAAATACTTGCAGTGCTGGAGATCCATGAACTGATGGCAAAAGCTTTGCTGCTGGGCTGCTCTGCAGCACTGAGAACACAGCCTTTGCCATATTTATGGGGAAAAAAAAATATCCCTGGATTGCCTGGCTGTGAATCCTCTTTAACCACTGTTTGGTTATTTGTATGTTAAAACAAGATTTAGGAGCCAAAAACTGCCTACCATTGAAAGTAAACTGCGTGTACCACTTAAAGTAAACCACATGTTAAATAGCATTGCTGCCAGCCTTTAAATTGGCAAACACTCCCCGCCAGTGCCTGCTAAATAGCATTAAAAAATGATGCTCAATGGGAAGTCTGCACGTTAATAGTTTATGATAGCACCTGGGAGTGCCAGTCTGCAATGAGGATGGAATTTGCCCAGGCTGTGGAGGCACAGAGCACAGAGAAATCCCTGTCTGGAAGGGCAAACAGACTGCAGGGAAGGCAAAAACCACACAGGGAGCAGAGTGAGATCTGAAAAATAGAATAGTGGAGTGATGACCTGAGCACAATCAGTGCCTCACCTCTGGGTTTGGTGGCTTTAAGCCTCCAGCTGGGAAATTTTGCTTAATTTGCTGCATGAAGAAGTGGAGCTGCTCTGGTTTGAGATCCCCAGCACTGACCCCTTCCACCAGAGTGCCTCACAGTGCCCAAAGGTGGGGTTAAGGTGCTGAATGGACACTGAGAGGCACAGCAGGGACTGCCAGGTGTCTAAATTGGCAGCAGGGATTAGCAAAGATTCCAGGAGGAATCTCTGACTGGGAGAGGAACTGCTGTTGGCTGTGGTAAATTTTGGCAAACCAATCTCCCAATGGGAAGAATTGTCACACTGTAAATATTAGACTATTTAAGGCTTTTCCTTTTTTTTTTTTTTTTTTATTGTTTCTGTCAGTTCTACCTCCAGCAGTGTTCAGTTGCACTTGCAATGTCTCCTTTAAACCCCATTAAAGGGAAGAGCACAGAATCCAGGATGGAGCAGAACCTGCAGTCCTGCCCTGGCCCAGCTGAGCTGCTGCTGCTCCAGGGACAGGAACAGAAACGTGCAGACATCAGAAAATAATCCACCTTCCAGCAGTTGCCTCCTGTAACAACATCCCACAGCACTGGGAGTCAAGGGGAAAAAATAACCTGAAATTCAGTAGTAATTACTATGAAGAATTTAATACTCAAACTTAGGTTTTTGGGAGATGCACAGTGAGAATTTAATGTCTTTTTTTCCCCATTGTCAATGCATCATTAGATTAATATTGAGTTTTCTTTGATTGGTATTCATTTCAATCACTCCCCACTCGTGATGCTTGTGGTGAATACTGTAAATACCATAAGAAGACAATTTCTCTTTAATAGGATATTTCAGAGTGTGTTGACTGAGCAAAATCACTTTTAAGCCAAAGACAGACCAGCGTGGGAGGAATGGAAATAGCAAGAAGGGAAACTGCAACACTGGATCAGTTTAAATTGGGTTTTTTTCTGCTGTGAGGTGCCAGGGGTTGGCACTGAGATTGGTGTTCTTGCTACAGTTACTGGTATGGGCACAGATCAAGAGATTATTCCCACCTTTCTCTGCCAAACTTACAAATTCAAACAGCAAAACAGACCCAAAAAGGGCCAGGGGACAATGCATCATCGAGGGCACAAACTGCAATGCAGAGAGATTTAATTACCTGCCCTGCACTGTCTGGACAAAAATGGAGCATTTCCACTGCAAACTGCACCCAGGTGCTGAACCTCAGCTCTCTGAGCTCTCTGAAACATCCAAACCACATCCACAAACCTTCTGAGACACGAGGAAAGCTCAACACTGGCGTGATGATTCAGAATTTATTTTAAGAGCAGCTGTAAAAGAAAAAGAAACTGTTAATTACACTGTTATGGATTAATATTGTGAACCAGCGAACCACGAGACAATTACTTTTCATGCCTTAAACATTTTCTGGTGGTTTTTACACACATTTTAAACATTTTCTGGTGGTTTTTACACCCATTTCAGCAGCATCCAGTGGCCCCAGGTGCCATCAGGGCACACTTGAGGAGCACACAGGAGGCAATAATGGGTCCCTGAAGACTCTATAGAGGAGATTCAAACTGTTCTGGGTGGAAGGAGGAGAAGAAGCAGAAGTTGATGAAGAACCACGTGGTTGAACTACAGCTGAAATTCCAGCAGAAATGGTTTTCTTCATGCTGAAATTCCTGCAGAAATTATTTTCTTCATGTGGAATTTTGTATTAGGCAGTTTGGTGTAACATGATTCTGCAAGTCTTTAAAAATATGTGTATGATGAATAATATGATTTATTACGGTTTTGAGCTAAATTATGTATGTTAAAATGTATGAAAACTGAATTCACTAATATTTCCATCCATGTTCTGGTCATATTAAACAACACAAGCAGTGAATCCACCACTTATATTGATAAAAAGTAATAATGAATCAATTTTTGTATCATACAGCCAGCCATAGTCCTTAAGATCATTAAAGATTTCCCATATTTATTCTACAATAAAGGAGAAGGAAATATTATGGGAAGATTTTCAATGGCCAAGAAAAACACAAGGAATATATTGCAGAGTTTTTCAAGTGTACAGTTCTATTGATTTAAGCAACCTTTAAAAAAATAAACCCTAAAAGCAGTGATACACCAGCCCAAGTAGCAATTGTATATTTACTCTGAATTGCTCATGTTTGCTTCTGAAAATTCATAACCTGAGGTAGAACTGAACAATGAAAGCGAAAAACCAAGCATGTAAAATCAATTGATGTTTTGGCCAGCTCCCAGAACATCTTTATTTTCTGCAGCCACCTTCAACCATATTTTACATCTATTTATCACTGAACTCATTGGGCAGAACAAAAATGGGGCTAATGTTAATGCCTCATAAATATGCACAGAAAATGTTCCCTTTTGCTTAAATATCAACATTTATCCCAACCTTTTTGTTCCTCTGTGTTTAATAGGGATGGCAGATAGTAGGTGCTGTGGGCTAAAGCTCCTCATTAACATTGTCCTCCTGGGTATTCTTGACATTTAATTTCAAGCCACACGTGAGATGAATGTAGGTTTTTTGTGTAGTTTTTACACATTGAACATTCCTGGAACTGGGCATATCCTCAGAAAAACCACACACTTTTTGAAAGCAGAGCCTCATTTTTAGGGAGAAACATCATCTGATGGTGGAAAGGAATCCTCAGAAGAGCTGGCTGGGGTTCAGAGGAGGAGATGGAAGCTCCAGGTGAGTATTCCCACCAAACTGAGGTATCTGTTCTGGCCAAGGGCAGATTAATCTGCTTTATCTCCATTTCAGCTTGATTTCTGCAGAGAATGGAGCAGCTCTTGGAGGAATAATGATGGACAATCATTGCTTGTAAAAATTTATGTGCATCCCAAGGTCCTTAATAATTTGGCTTGTCCCAGGAACTCCAGAATAATTTTTAGTGACCACATTTTAATCTTACACAGAGGTTGTGGAATCCAACCATGTTTTCAAAACTAGATTGGGCATTGAGAGTGAGCACTGCTTTGTTCTGTACCTGGTGGCTGTGCTCTGGTAAAACCAGTGTTTGAACAGACAGGATAACCAGAGCCAGAAAGTCATCCTGACTGCAGCAAGCCTTGTTTCTAGGAGTTCAGAACTAAATTTAGCAGATGCCCTGTGATGTAAACACTGTTACTCTCAACAGACAACTTTTCTTTGCCAAAATTACAAGATTTCACCATTACAACTGTTTAAATGAAAAGGATCAGGAAGACTTCATGCTGTTTCCTCTTTAAAACACACACATATATTTTGCAGGAGTTATTGCTCTCCCATTCCTTAATCTTTTTAATGGAAAGCAAAGGTTTGGCTCTGACAATGTCTTGTGTGTGGGATTTTCGTGGTTGAATCCTCTTGTGTTCTTGCATCTGTTGTGCAGTCTGCTAGTTCATATAACGGATTTTAAAACACAATCACAAATGGCATTGTGTTTCTACCTTTTTTTTTTTTAAATAATCTAGATCTTGCTTGGCTTCAATAGTACTTATTTCTGATATATTTGAGGGGAAAAAAGACAAAAAATAAACCTTAGAAAACTATATAAAGCACTCCTAGGAAGGTGAATCAAAATTTCCTCTAGGTGATACAGGGTGTTGCCCGATTTAAACGACAGCCATATGCCAGGATATATTCAGATATCAGCTTTCAGCAATGCTTGTCTTTCCAGGCTTCTGTGTTTGCTTGCTTTTGCACAGCTCAGCACATTCTTCAGAGGATTAACTCTTCCTGTTCTCATCCTGTTCCTGGGAAATCCAGGCATTAGTAGGTGACAGTCTGGCATCAAAGCTAAACCTGGAAAAAGAGGAGGAATATTAATGAGGTGGTAGCAATGCTGCCTGGGGTTTGCCAGCAGCTCCTGAGGCTCAGATCTGAATGAAACCACCACTGTTAGGTGCTGAAATAATGTTTTCTCAGGCAATGAAGCCAAGTGGATAAGGTTGTGTGGGACAGAAGGGAGAGCATTTGCTCCTGGAGCTCCCCCAGATGGTCTCTGTTTGGACCACAGGCTGCTGGAGGAATTTCTAACATCGTGAGGCTCAGCCAGAGCAGGTCAGCTTGAGGCTAACGTGAGTTTGGAAGTCAGTGATGGAGAAGAAGGGACGAGGGGATTGTTTTCACAGAGGGAGTTCAAATAATTTACCTCCATATTCCCTCTTTACTCCCTGTTCCACCTTCTTCAGCTTGCAGCTCGGAGCTGATAAATAAACCTCTGCCATGGAAACACCAGGGGAAGGGAGCAGCAGTGAAACTTTTAAATTTATGGTGGAAGTCTACGTGAAAATGATAAAGCACCAGCAAGGGGAGGAAGGCACCATGAACAACACCCTGCATTAACCAGGTTCTGGCCTCCTGAGGATGCCATGAGTGGATTTTCATCTCATGTGCCATCAGAGCACCCTGTGTGGAAGGAGGAGCTGGCTGAGGATCCAGGATGGAGGAACCAGAGGGCTCAGCAGGGTTGAAAGGAAATAAGGTGAAATCTTCCTGCAGGTGCCTCTTTGTGTGCTGCACTGTGCTGATAAGGTGCAGTGATGAATGGTCTGTCATGGCACTGGGTGACACCAGATATTTGTGATGAGTAATATCCTGCACAGAAACCTCACTGCACCCCAGCAGGATTTATCCATCATCCCCTCCCCTTGGCCTGCAGGTGACCAAAGCCAGCAGGGGTGACAGTGCAGAGGCACAGCACTGAGCCTGGGGCAGGCAGATCAGGGCTCTGGGCTCTCTCAATCCCCTTGGCCATGAGCAGGGTGGAGCCTCCAGAGGAGCTGATCCTCATCACCTGAGATCAGGCTGTGGCGGGATGGGAAAGCTGAGCCAAGGCTGGGAAGCTTGAGACAGAGCAGCTGTTCCCAGTTAATGCCCTGATTGCTGAGGGTACAAAGCTGGGGCTGCCCAGGGGAGCTCTGCAGTGCCACAGAGCAGGAGCTCTTAGCAGGGAAAATGGACTAAAAGGGGACAAAATGCTGGTGAGAGGCTGAGGAGAGCCTGGGAACTGCACCACAGTCAGAAAGAGGTGGGTGAAATGCTTTTAAAAACTTTTGGTTATGGGCAGCAGAGTTATGAAAATTCCCTCTGAGTGTGGAGGGTATTGGAGCTCTCAGTGGGCACCAGGAGCTCTGTTTTTGTCAATGACTGATCTGAATGATTCTTGCTTGTCTGACCAACATTTTGGGCTTTATTTTGTTAATTGATGTGGAAAGCACAGTTTGGGAAAGAAGGAACCTGAAGCACTGTGTGTGGCTGTTCTAGGTGAGGCAAATGTTTCCCATGCCTTAGGTTGAAACAGGTGATGAACCAGAGAACTAGGGAGTGTCTGGTGGGGAAAGGTGTGAAGGTGTTTTTTAAATTAGTATTTTTCTGAAGTGGTTTTGTTGAGCTGCTGGGAGGCCTGAGCTGCCTGTTCCTAAACAAGAGCAGGGCTTATGCCCCTAGCTGTCCTGCCTGCTGCTGGCAGTGGAATTGCATCTGTGCCTTACTGAGGGCTGAGCTGGAGTGGAATAGCAACACCAGAGCTGGGGGAACTCCTCTCTGTGCCACCAAAACCTGGGCTGGAGGTTTTGGGGGGCAAACAGGCAAATTTCCTCTTTCAACTCTTTCAGCTGCTCACTAGCAGAGGAGTCACAACTCACAAGACAGATGCAGATAAATTTTCCCAGAGAAAAAGGAGAATTGACGGCAAAGTGGGAACTGGGGAACCAAGAAGGAGTTTCAGGTGGCTCTCTGCATTCCTTTCCCTCATGCTCACAAGGCAAGGTGGTTTTTATTCCCATAGCTCCAGGCTATGCCTGAAGACACCTTTTAGAATTATCCATTTGTACTGAGGCTGCACACCTGAGACCAGCCAGAACTGCTGAAAAGATTTCAGAGAGGGAAATTCCCGGTCTGCCTGTGGTTCTCTAATAAAAAAAAGTGAAAAATCCAGCTGGCTTTGTTTATACAGGGAATGTGTCTCTTAAAAGCAATGGTTGCTGCCAGTCTGGATTAAAACAGATTTTCAAAAGCAATTTTAAACCAGCAATGTGTTGTCACACTCAACCTCCCCCCATTCTTCAACAAATGGTTGTTTATGAATGTTTAAGTTCTCTAGATTTCCTGGTGCATCTCCTTCTGGTTTTTTGGTTAGTTGTTTGCTTTTTTTTTTATTTTTATAATTCCTTTTTAATAGTACCTGCCAGTTTAGAGATAGCTTTTTGCCATCATTCTGCTACTATAAATTAGGTCCTTCTAAAGAAACATCACAGAATTTGTTTAATATTCTGCTATCTGCTTTAGACAGAGTCCCTTTGATGGGGAAAATTCAATCAGATCTCTTAAAAGTGCTTTAACAGAGCTCTGAGGATTCTTTCTTGTGCTTCTGCCACTTTCATGAGTGTCTTTAGCTGGCACTTTGTGCTTGGGTGACTTGGGGAAGAGGATCTGGTGTGATGGTGCTGATTTTTCTTTATGAAGCTAGAACAGACACATCTCCTCAGTGAGAGACTGTCTTAGCAGAGCACTTTTACAGCTGAGCCACATTACAAAATCCTCTGACCTGATGTGAGAAAGGCCAAGGTGCAACAACCTCCAGCTGCCACAAATCAGCTGTTGAGGTGATGGGAAACAGCTGATCAGCTGCACACCCCAAGCTCAAATTTGAAGGTAATCCTTGTTTCAAATTCACCAAGGCGTCTTGGAAGCTAGTTTGCTAATTAATATCCCCTGTTTGTCCTGAAATAGTGGTGCAAAATTAGTGAATGCTGGCTGATAGAATGGAAAAGGTGATGAGCATGCAACAAAATGGTTTCCCAGACTACCAGTTGGGAGTTGTTGTTCAGAATAAAATAACTTGTTATTGATTCCTCCCCAGCTGTGGGAGCTCTGTGCTTTATTAGTGCTTCACCTGGGCTGTGATGAGCCTTAGCCAGGGCTTTGTGCTCTCTGGGTGCAGAGGGTTTAGGGCAGGACAAGGGGATGGGGAGAGATAAGCTCCTCTGGTGAGGAGCCCAGCTGGGTTTTGACCAGCCAGAATCTACCAGAGGCAGATTTTCCTCAAAGAAACACCATGAACCTGAGAAACGTCACTATTTGATTGCTCAGGTGTGTGTGCTTTTCACCCCTGCATGTTGTTCTTGCTAAACTGACTTTTTCTGCCCTGTTAAGTTAATTTTTCTGTGTGTGGCTCTCCAGTGGTGTGAACCTCCCAGCCCTGATGTGACACCTCTTCCCTGCCTGGAGCTCAGCTGCTTCTTTACCATTTTGGGTGATAAGAGCAAAACAGAACCAATCCTTTGTGCTCTGTGAATATCTTTGTGCTGAGTGCTAACAGGGCTGTTTTGGGTAAAAGGGAGCTGGTGGTAAGAAAATAACGTTGTTCAACCCAGGGCAAGTTTAACATATTTGCTCTGACTGAAGAACTGTGGTTCCTTTGGTTTAGGGGTGCCTAAAGCACTTCTCACCTTCTCTGCAGCCTTCATGGGGATTTCTGCTCCCAGTGCCCCTGAAAACAAGGTGAAAATGTGCAAACAAACAGGTACAGCCAAATAAAAAACACCTCAGGAAATGCATGAGGAAAACTGGTTCCCTTTGAAGTCAATATATGGACTTTAAAGGGCTTTAGCAACTTTCTAAGTGCTGTTAGCAGAAACAAAAGAAAACAGATGGAAATAATATGGTCACTGTGCATCCACCTGATTTTCATTGTTCCCAAAACAGCAGAAGATCTCAGGCTGTGATGAGAACAGGATTACCTCATCCCACAGCTGAACTAGATTCCTCCTTTGGCTGCTCTGAGTCCTCCCAGGCTGCACAGTTCCTATTTAGCAGATGACAAAGGTTCTCTGCCCACTTTCCTCCTTGTACTGCAGCATCAAAGGAACCTGAATGCCCTTCCTGGGTTTGTCCCCTGAACTGTGACAGTTGCATCAATCCCAGGTGACTTCCCTGAATTCTGATGGCTTTCAAGGTGTGGTGAGGGATTAGCAATAAACCTGGTGGAGTTAGGTGTCAAAAGGGAAAGCTAATAAAAAGAAATGGATTCCCAGGGGGAGTGTAAACACGCTGGATGCTTTGTGAGGAATGCTGATAGAGAGGAGGAGGAAAATGAGGAGGAAATAGAGAATTGGCTGCTGCTGAATGCAATGTTGGTGGTGCAGAACCGTGCAGGGGATTAGTGGCAAGAACAGGTTATAACTTGGCATGGGGAGAAAGGAAACACTTGTAAAGGCTTGAAGGGGATGTGAGCTGGCAAGGAGAGGAAAAGTCCTTCTGTTTCCCAGCAATGCAGAGGGTAACAGAGCAGCCAAGGATGGCCCAGGAGAAACCAGAATCCCATTGAAACCTCAGGGCTGGATGGCCCTGAAGGTGAATTTAGCCATGCAAACTGGGATTATCCAGGGTAATGAAGGAAATGAAAGCATGTTGGGATTTGCTGTTAGGTCCAAAATGACTGAATTCCTCCCAGCCTTGCTGAGTCAGATCAGAGCTCTCACAGCCCTTGGGGCAAAGGGCATCCCAGGGCCAGTGTTGGGATGGCTGTCAGCTTCCTAAAACGTTGGAATGTGTGCAGCTTTTCCAGGATTCCATGTAAATGTGGGAATTTGGAGAGCAGCTGTGCTGCATTCACTCTTCTGGAGATTTGTGTTGGGAAGCTGAGCTTGAGACATGGAGAAAAAGTGGATTGTAAAGCTGGTTGGAATATGCCCTTCTCCTGGAAAATATCGTATTTTAGATTTGAGTATTCTACAACCCAGATTAGTTTAAACTCACAAAAAGTTATTCACTCTTTTTTTGTGCATTGGAAACAGCATTTTGCACCATGATAGCTGAAATTAAATAAACGGTATTTTGGTAGGTTTTTAAGAAGCAGCTGCCTTGAGTAGCAGGAAGGCAATAAAACAAACAAACAAGCCACCCCACCCCACAAGAAAACAAGCAATTTTGATTATATTTTGACCCCAAACCAGTATTTCACAGAAAGACAACCTTACCAAACACAATATTTTTCCTTACTTCTGCACAGAATTGGCTGGGGAATGCCATATTGTAGATGTGTGGTGGCTCACACACCACAGTTTTCCAGGGTAATTTTGAGGATGCCACACACCAAACAGGACAGGTGGCCTCTTGAGCTCGGCATGTGACAAATATAGATGTGTGTGAAGTGTTCTGCTCCAAAGAACTTGAAAGATAAAATGCTGGAATGGAAAGAAGAGCACAGGAACAGGCAGAGTGAATGACATAATTTCAGATTGTTCAGTGCAAAGGGTGGTTTGGGTGGAATGGATGTAGTTGGCAAGTGGTATTTTATATTTCCAGTGGTGTTGAGCTCATATGAAAAATGTTTATATAAACTATTTTCTTGCAAGTCTCTGCCCAGATGTGAAGCAGCCCAACCTGATGGCTTTGTGCTAAAGATTCTTACTGAACAGAACCTTCCTCTCACTCCCTCTGTCTGTGTGTGCAATGTGTGTTTTCCACACACAAGTTTTGTTTATTTTACTGAGCAAAGTAACTGCAGTGTCACATTAAATCCCTCTTGAAATTGCTTATCTGATCAGGCTCGAGTTGGCTGCTAAACACAACAGGCTTTGAACAAGGCTCTCTGTAAATTATTTGCCTCCTCTGTAAGAGAAATTATTCACTCCTAACCAAGAGGCTCAGAAAACATGACCTCATATTGTGATTATTTGTTGTAGAAATATTCCAATGCGCCCAGGCTGCTGGCTGAAAAGAGAGGAGATATTCCAAAAATGCCTCAAACCCACAAATAAAGGCAAGATAACCTCAGTACTTAATCCAGCAGGTGTGGCTGACCCAGTGCTAAGCAGAGTAAATAGAAATTAATCTGCTGCTGCCCCTGTTAGCTCAGCACTCTAAACAGGCTCTGATGTGCAGCTACCTTTTTTTTTTCTCTCCAAACAAAATGCCTTTATTGCTGTTTGTATTTTTTCTTTTAACCTCTAGCACTGATAACAAAAGAAACTCAAGTTTGTTACAGAAACAGATCTTGTACTTTCAGAGTTGTACCATTTAGAGCCCTCAGAAGTCAATTTGAGATTTTCTCATTAACCTCACCTATGTTTTTACAAAGGTTTAACTCCAGCTATATGTCTAAATCTGAACAAAAAGTAGGAGGTAATACAGAATAAATAGGGAAGGCTGAGAAATATTCTGACTATAACTCATTAGAGATCCTCTTGGAGTTCTGAATTTGCAATAAGCTGTTCAATGTGGGATTCTGGACCTCAGCAGAGCCAGCCTCTGTGCCATGAGGTGTCCTTAACTCCCTTACTATATGCTGCATTTTTTTTTTTTAAATAAACATTACCATATCATTCTGTAGAATGTGGAGATGTGCTATAAACACAGATTGTGTTCCCCTATTTAGATTAAAATTTTCTTTTCTGAATATTGCTCTTCTTATTGTCATCCAAGCTCACCCTTCTGCCCCTTTTCTCTTGTGCCTTTCCAGTTTTGTGTCTGAATGCTTTTCCTATGCCCAGGGTCTAATTTCAATAGCTCAGCTTTGGTGACTGCTCTAAATAAGATTGTCTGGGTTATGATTTCCCTGGCCTTTACAGCTGAATTTGTTGGTGTTATTTTGCCTTCAGAAGTGTGGTTTCCATGGCACTGCTGTCAAGGACTCTTTAATTCTGCCTCTGTTATCCTCTGGTTTAGGACTTTGCACTGAGCTCAGATCTATTGTCACATCTGGGAGGTGCTCAAGGTGCAAATCCCAGACTTTTGTGAGGCTTAGAACATCCATGAGACTTGAGAAATGCAAACTGTGTCTGGAGCAGTTCTGGCTTCTCAGAAATCCATCTGCTCCTCCCGCGTGTGTGGCATGGCTTTGAGCAGGGAGCTCTGCAGTGTTCTGGGCTGGGATCACCCCAGGAGCAGGGCAGCTCTGCTTGCTGCAGTTGGTTTGCTGATGCTCATTCCTGTTGTAGTTGGCTACCCACTGCCTGTGCCCTGGTTGCCCACGACCTGGGGAAGGTTGCCCAGCCCTCACCCAGCCGTAGATCACACGCTGTTGTCGTGGGGATGTTTCCCACTGCCTAGAGTGCAGGCAGTGCCCAGTGAGCGACTGGTGTGCGAATGGGAAGAGGCAAAGGGCGGCAGGACAGGGTTTGTCCCCCGTGTGGTCGCGGTCAGCGCCGGGATCGGTGACCCGCGTGGCAGCATGGGAATGGGACCAGGCCACTTGCGGCCTTCCAGAGGTTTATTATGAGGTCCATCAATGGCGAGGCGGGACAGAGAGGTGGGGGACGGACAAGGGGTCTGGAAGTCCGGAGGCAGCAAGGCCTGAAACAACCAGTTACAGGGGATTATATGGGGAGGGAAAAGGGGAGTGGTTTGGTGTTGGAAAATAGAGTTTGTACCAGCAAAACTTATGCTAGCTGAGTATAGGCCTCAGTAAAGCCCTGAAAGTAACTGTGAGTGAGAAAAGTATCTGAAGGCCACAGCTGTGCTTCTAAGCCGTGAGAGAATTCCATGAAGAATCGAGGAGTAGCTGAGGAGGATCTCTGAATGTGTGAGAATGGAATGCAATATAGATGATCATCTGTGTAGCTATAATTGGTAACATTGTAATAGTATATAATCGGCTCACGTGGTGAAATAAATGGAGTTTGCTTTATGACCCATATTGGGCTATGTCAAGAGTTTCTTTTCGCTTTCATTAGTTTGGTGCACAGACCAACCAGGGAAGTCATAGGGAAGAGGGACAGGGACACGAACCAATAATCACATAAAGGGGGAGGATACAAAATTCCAACTAACCAATGGTTTACAACTCAAGATGGGAACAAAGGAGAACTCTCTAGAAGCTGTCCATATAAAGAAAGGAGGCGGGGAAGAGCTCCGGGCCAATGATCTTCTTCTTTGGCGCATACATTACTGCAGGGGCTCATGGTCTGATCTTCCTGTCGCCGTAACTTGAGCAGCACACGCTGTCCCTGCCCCTGCAGTCAGCCTCCAGCTGGTACACCTCTGAGGCACAAACCTCCACACATTCCTGCAGGTGAAAATCCTCACAAGGATCATTCCTTTCCTTCTCCCCAGTTCTCCAAGTGCAACTTTCCCTTTCCCAGTTGTACTTGGAGATTTGTCAGTTGTGGGGTTAGGCTGGGACTCTGAACTTTAAGGATGTAGATCAGGAGATTCTTACCATGAAAATATCCCAAATATCCCTAAAAAAACTGCACACTGATACACTTTCATGGAGGTTCCAGCCTATCTTGCTTGGTTAAGCAGAATTTATGGGATTTTAGAGAATTTTGAGGGCGGGGGGTGGGAAATACTTCTAAAAATATCCGTGCCTTGGTGAGTTTATTCCTTATGTTGGTGTATATCAATGCACATTTAGGACAAAGAATTCCAGGCAGGCTTGGCTGCTGGTGCAGCAGGATCAGGGCAGTGGAATAAATGTCCAAATGCACTCACCTTTTGCCAGAAGATGAGGTTAAAGGGAAAAATATTAGGAAACTGCTGTCAAGGTCTGGTGGGCCAGAGACTTGTAACATTTGTCATTCAGCCCTTTTGGTGTTTCTAAATGACAGCAGGGAAAAATGAGGTAGAGAGCAGTGCTTTCATGAATTCAGAAAATTTGATTATTTCCTTTATGAAAAGGGGTAGTGAGGTGGTGCAGGATTATTTACCACAGAGCACCTGCAGATGAGCTGTGTATGCTGATGATTTTTGAGTTTTTTAGACTCACAGTATATAAAATTAAAAAATAGGTGAATTTTTAGACAGTTTGACTGGATCTCTGCATAGCTGGAAATAGCTACTGATTAAATAATTCTTATGAAAATGACAAAACATTTAAAATTTTTTTTTTCCTTAAGCCCAGGCAGCACAGCAGCCCAGAGGTGATTGCTCAGAATTAATTTTCACAGCAAATCCTCTTAGCAGGAATGCCCTTAATCTGACAAATGGAAGGGTGTTCACTACTCTGAGGTCCTTCTAGCACATATTCTGTCTGTATCACATGAGGACTTGTCTGGCTTGGAGCTTCCAGGAATTCAGGAATATGCTTGTGAGGAAAATGTAATTTACTCATAAATGTGTAAACCTTCCTTTTGGCAGAGGTTTAGGAGTTTTGAAGACTTGGTCAGTGTACCTTGAATGGCATTTATAAACAATGAAAAGTTTTGGAAACTTTAGATCATCTGGTTTTTGAAGCATCAGAAAAAAAAAAAAACAGGCTTTGGATTGAGCCTGCTGAGTAAGAAAGCTCTATCTGAAAGAACTTCCAGCCCTCTAATCCAAAGCAGAGCCAAACTCCACTCCCTCCCTGTGCTTTGCCCACCCTATTGATTGAGTCCCAAGCAGAGTTTGCTTTGCCTTTTTCACCAGTTCACTTACAGGACTGAAAATTGACTGGCTAGTCACTGCTAGAAATTTTTTTTTTGGTATGATTTAAGAATGTTTGCTTTAAAAAGGAATAGAAGAAATAGCTTTTTACCCTTGTTCCAGGCAGACTGACATAACAGCCAACACTCCAGAAGATCAATCCCTGCTTTGAACTTGTGGATCTGTTGGTGGAAGGGCAGATATTCTGTCTTGGTAGGAGACAAGGTCAGCTCCTTTCTAAAACTGAGCTCCTATGTAAATACAAATCTGAGTGGAGCAAAGAATGATTTTTTTTTTTTTTTTTTTCCCCCTGATTTATGGTGTGACCCAAGTCCTGTAGTGTCCTTCAGTTCTGATTTAGTGCTGGCACAGTCTCTGGGTTTGACTTTCCAGTTATTGGCTGTTCATCAAGGAAATGGATGAATTTGATCTATTGTTTCCTCAGGTGGGCCACTGCTCCTAGTGTGAGCTTCACAAAAGTTCAGAGGGACTCAAGCCAGAAGGAAGAATTTTCTTTTAATTTTTTCCCCCCATTGCCTTAGATTTCTTTTCAGGGTAGAACAAAAAGTCAGGAGAAACAAATGTCTTCTAATGTTGAGGTATTGTCAGAGAGTTTGTGCTTCAGCTTACCTCAGCCTGATCCTTGCTGACACCTCCATGCATGTCTGGCTTTACTGCTTGGAAGGGACCAGCAGGATGTGGTGGAAGAAAATAATTACAGAAAGACATAAGGATTTTTAGAAATATCTTCTGGTGTCTGAGTGCACAGACATGACCTGTGAATAATGAGGAGGACATTGAAATGTCACCTGGTTGTTGTGGCAGTGAGGGTGAGAGCCCCAGGAGCCAGGCAGTGCAGTGAAGCCATTTCCCACTGTTGTCTCCAATGAATCATTAACACCTGATAAATATGCACAACAACGAGGAGGCTACTTCAGCTGCCACTTCGGGTGAATTGCTTGGGAAATTACCTGCTTGCTCTACCTGGGTTTAATTATCATTTAAATGATTAGGAAGCTCACTTCACTTGGAGGGTAAAGGAGAGTTGAGTGCAACCTTTGTGCCTCGTGTTGAGGGGATGGCTGATCCTGCAGTGCTGGGAGTGAATACTCACCTGGGATTATTCCAAACACAAGAGGGAAAGGGAGAGGAATTCCTGTGCCAGACCATGGTTAGAACAGATTGTAGATTGTACATTTGCTGGGGCTCTTCTTTTTGAGGTAGGGAGGTGACTGGGGAGAGAGGGGGAAAGAGGTGGAATAGAATTTTATAACTTCAACCTCATCCAGGAGAATCTGCTGCTCCTGCAAGCTGGAGGTCCCTCTAGCTCCTGACACTCTGCATATATTTGGGCTAAATATTTTCATCTCCCACTGGCTCCATTGGCAGGGAGAGCCCTGCAATCCTACCTCTAAATCCATGCAGGAATTGCCACAGCTCCCTGAATGGATGGCCAAGCCAGAGCTGAGTTTTATTAACCTAATTCTAACTGTGGCCAAACTTTGCTTCCTTTGCTTCTCTAAATGATCCCATTGGTTCCACCTCGTCTAAGTTGCTGGAGTATTACTTGCCTTTGAAGTGGTAATTTAAAAAAAAATACATTAATTGATTTTAGTTAAATGGGAAGTATAAAAACCATTCAGGAAGCGAGGGGAGATTTTGAGAGAGAAACTAAATACTCTAGTTACAACTGCCATGGGAGTTAATTTTGGAGAAGCTGGAAATGAACTCTGATTTTTAACCTTCAGTTTTGCTGGGTCAGGCACTGGAGCTGTGACAAGCAGCAGGTTTTGAGTGAGCCTGATGCATCCTGGGCTTTCTGAGGTGTGAAGGGGAGGAGGACATGTGGTTCTGTACCTGAAGCAAAAAAAAGTCTCTGCCTGGAACTTGCTGGGAAAGACACTTGAACTTTTTCTGCTGCTTTTAAAGTGGTGTTAGTGCAGGAGCTGTGGTAGTGACTGCTGTGATACTCCTTCAGAAGGCTGGTAAATCTGAGATTACAGGCTGGGAAAGCCTCAGAGGTTTAGGAGCTGCATCATAAAAGAGTGAAGGATTAACAAGTATTTTTGCAAAGAGAAACAAAACCAAAAAATTTCTTTGACTTACCCTGAGGCTTGGATGTATGGTTCTTGAGGATTTGTGGGAGAAAGCTGGGTAGGGATCCCTCTCAGCTGAAGTGTGCTATGTGGCAATGAGAATAATTTTACCTTTAAATTTACCTTCTACCTTTCTAGAGCAGCCTAAATTCCCTTCACACACTATCCATGAAAATCCATAAATATTGCCTTGCTCTGGATTAAAAAAAGAAATCATTATTCTAGCAAGATTTAGGTTTTTAACACAATTTGACTGCGAATAGACAGAGAGAAAAGCACAGAGCCAAGCAGGCATCACCTGCTGAGTCAGAGGTTTCCAATCTGTACTCCAAATTCTGTGATAAGGAACAAGCTGCACACAGATGGCAGAAGTTAATAGCCTGATCCTGCCATCAGCACACATAAAAGAAATTATCATCCACAGAAGACAGAGCAGTTCTGATGGCTTGGAATAGATCTGTGCTGCCCTGTGCTTTGTACCCTCATTGATGGAACAGCATTATTGTTCTGTTGCACACTGAATTATTTTTAAACTGACATAAATAATTCCACCAGACTGAGGATAACAGGACTGCAGGGCCAAGGTAAGGAGTCTGTTGGATTTAATCCTGCAAGGAAATGCTGCCAATCCCATTGATTTCAGGTGCAATTAATGAAATTATCATCCTGGCCAAAGAGATTCATGGATCTGGTGCCCAAGGATTTTCTAGCAAATAGTCTGGAAGTTCCCTTTTCCATGTTGCAGGATTCCTGCTGTGTTTTGCAATTGGGAGATTCCCCCAAAGCCTGCTCAGTGCTGAAGTCCTGATCCTGATGATAGTGACAGATTGTTGTTTTTTTTTCTTTTTTCTGCTTTGTGTTTCAGTTGAAATATTTAGCATTAGGGTAGCACATAGCTAGATCTCAATTATTTTGACTGTCTTGAGAGGTTCCTGTAAATAAATCCTCTGTAAATGTAAGAAGCCAGTGGAAAAGGTGTCCAGTCCAGAAGGATCCATGTCTATGCTTAACCTATTTAGCAAGAGTATAATTTATTGTGCAACTTCTATAGAGCAACAATAATTTCATTTATACATGAGACGGGACAGTTGTTAATTTGCATGACTTTCAGAAATTTATGATGTTAAGTAGGTGATAAAAACATCGTTGGAGATGAGCCTGTACCTGTGCATTTTAAATGTCTGGTAAAAAATAATGATGCTGAAGACATCTAATTAATACTCAAAAGTTCATAAATACATGGGGTTAGTTTATGGTGTGATTTACAAGGGTTTGTAGCACACTGAAGGAACAGAATGATACATATTCAAAGCAAAAATAACTGAGTTTAGGCACCACTTTGAGAGCTGGGGCTCTGATTAAAATACCCCAAATTTGAGAGGGTGTCAGCCAGGAGTGCAATGTGACTTTTCACTTGCAGTTTGGATGGAAGGAATATCTGAATACACAACACATGAGATGCTCACCCTCTGCCACAGAGAGCTTATCTTGCAGAATTAGGATGTTTTTCCCCTCTTTTCCTTGGAAATTTGATTCCAATTTGATAATTTCCTTGGAAATTTGATCCACTGTGCTGGCATCATTCTCTTTTTACTGAAACCTGGCACTGGTTGCCTTCCCAGCCAGGGTGCCTGGACTTCAAGGTCAAAGTCAGAGATGCTGTTGCAGCTGAATTTTCAGTGTGGGTTTGTGTTTGCCTAACATTGCCCTCACCCCATGAGCCAGGGCATGGTAACTTTGGCACTAATGGGCTAACTTTGACAAAATTTGGCTAGCTAGATGCCCACAGGAGTGCAAGTTTGTTAAAATAGCTGTCAGTGAAGGCAGAGTAGTGATTCCATTATCAGTAAAGTGTGAGCTCCACTCTTGCTGGGCCTGAGAAAATCCATCCCAGTTCAGTTTTGGTTCTGTTTTACCATGAGTGGAAATCACTGTGGATTACTTCCCCCTCAGCAGTTCTGACAGAGGAGGAGGTTTTTCGTTTTCCTGCTTGCTCATGCAAAAATGGAAGTCATTTTGAATTAAAGAATTTCATGTTTGATCAGTTCACCTGATTCTGGTGTAAATTCTTCTCCTCCTGTTCCTTAATGATTTTTAATGCTGTTCATTTGAAATGGGTGTTTAGAACAAAGGAAGTCATTGGATGAGATGGTCACACTTAGATTAGAGCCAAATAAAGCTTTGGGTCAGGTAATCAAATGTGATTAAGTTTTGGGTTCAGTTGAGAGAGGTTTCAGAGGAGTTGAGGTCTGTAGTAAAGCTGAAGTGAGAATCTGCAATCAGTGAACCTTCAACCATATCCCAGTGTGGGCTATTCCCTCCAGGCTGACTCTGGAGTGATAAACCTCTGTTTAAAATTCCCTCCTGGCATGGAGAACAGACTGGTCCACCTTGCAATATGTTTGTCCTTAATTTTGCAGTATTTTTTTCCCTCAGTTGAGGACAATGTGCACTTATCTCACACCTGCTTTACCAAGAGCCCAGTCCCAGCATGGACTGCTGAACTTTGTCATGGATATCAGCCTTGTCCTTTATCCTCTGGAAACTTGGAAATATTGTAGCTTCCAGGTATAGACTGCCAAAGTGCAATGCCCTTGTCAGAAGGATCCACTGCTCCCCAGAATAAGCGTGTGCTGTAAATGGAATTAGGAAGGTATGTGGGAAGCTGGACAAAAACAGATAAAATGAAGAATGAAGAGGCAGATTAGACTGAAATATTACAGGATGCCCAGCATATGAAGTCAGGGATGGATTGGTGAGAGAAGCCTGGTGTTAGGAAAAAAACAGTCAAAATTCAGGAACTGTACCAGTCCAGGTGTGGATCTATTCTCTCTCTCCTCAGAGCACACCAGCAGACACCTCTGCTGCCAAGGCAGGCTGAGTTGCTCCCCATAAGCATTCGTGTCAGGCCACTCTAGCACAGACAGTGGGCAGCCAAACAGATGTTCCCTGATAAATAACACTCCTTGGCTGGAGCTTTTTATTGGAAGCATTTACTTCCCTGATACTTGTAATGCAGCGAAACTTCTATTGCTCTTGTTTCAATTTTCATCCCCCCTCTCCTTTTTCTCTCCCCCTTGCTGCTTTATAGAGCAGTTTGTCTTGTAATCTTTTCCTTATTGCTGGAAAATTGTCCACTTCAAGCCCTGCTCCTGCTATCAGCTGTGCCACATCAGCCCCGAGCAGCAGCCCTGGGGACAGACATTCCAATCTGAGCTCTCTTGTCGTGTCAGAGCTCTGTCCTGTCCTCTTTATCAGCACTGCCAACCAGCAATAAGTCAATAAACATCATTCTTAGGCGTTGCTTTCCTCTCACGGATTTTCTGAATTCTATTCAAGCAGCAGATTTTTCAGGAAAGCATTCCTGACCACCAGCTCAGGGCTGTCTGCTCTGTTCAATTTATAATTTTTAGGAAGTGCCAGCCTGAACAATCCCCATCGTGTTAACTGAAGTACAAAGTAAAAATAATTAAAGCGGTCTGATCTTTTTATTGCAGGAATTATTTTGCAGGGCAAGTATCTGGCTTTGAAAAGCCATGTTACACATGGAATGGCAAGATAATTTGTGTAGTTGCAGGGAAGAAAATAAGCTAAACTTTGCCATTCTTTTAAATGACAAGAGTCTGACTTTTCCCCTGTCAATTCCTACCTAAATAATGACCCTGTCTCTCCATTTGGTTCAGCAGTGTAATTTATAGGTGAGTTTAAATGTTTAATTTGCTTACATGAATGTAAAATTAACTTTACCTTTTGCAGACCTGCAGGAAATAATCCTCTGGGTTTTACTTAACTTCCCAAATGATGGAACATCCAAATTTTGTGTGGAATAAGAATTATATTGCAGGAAATCATGCTCCATTCAGGTACAATTAAGAGGCAGAATGCTGTCATTTCTGAAAGAAAATATTCATTATAAGCAGTTTGTTTGGCTGCCAACAAATTAAATGGCAACATCAGCTACTGTATGCTGTGAGAAAAATTACCTTAGAAATATTTATTTTCAGTGTGCTGCAGAAGTATTTCTGATAATGAGTTTTTAATCATACTGTGATTGTTTTAATCATTGTGCTTTTGAGTCACAGGCATGGGATGAGATGCTGGGAGTAATCCTGGGATCTCCTCAGCTGTTTAGGAAGAAAAAACACAGTCCTGTAGGGGAAAACTTGAAATGCAAATTAACTTGCTGTCTTGTGGGAAATTCTTGGACATATCAATGTCCAGTTACTTCAGTGTAATCATCCTAATGCCTTCATCTGGAATTCCCAGTTTGGGGTGAATCTTGTTCCAGTCATATTCCAGGATTTTTTTCCCCCTGATTTTTATGGAAAACATGCATCTGGATCAGAAATGCAAAGTTAGGGCTCCTTCCTGCTCAATATTGCATCTTCCACATTACTACAGACTATTTTAAAAACACTTTTTTCATCATCTTCATTATTTGAACTGTGCTTGGCTCACTGAAATTGTAGGACTCTGCACAGATTGGGGTGTGTAGTTTGGAGTCCTCTTGAAAAACAGATATTCAGGACACATCCCAGCTGCAATATTTTTTTTTTCTACATGCAAAATTATTTTTTTTCCAATAAAAACTCCCACATGTGACACAAAATCCTGGCACCAGGAGGTGCAGGTGGAGCCTCAGGCAGACATGGAATAAATCAGGAGTGAACCAGACCAGCTTAATGAAGCAAGAGAGGCTGAATCAGTGTTTATGCTGATCAGATAATGAACATTGTGATTCACAGTCACAAGGAGATGAGACCTGGCAGAGAAATACGTCAAGTGCAGAGCAACAGGAGTACAAAGGCAGGAATGCTGAAGGGAGTGGGTTGGGGAAGTCTGGGAGCTGCTGGGATGCCCAATAATCCTGAAGCCAGGGATCTCTGGTTTAGTCAGTTTAGCTGGCAATTTAAAACTCTCTATTTAGTGAATTTCTGTGTAAAGCCACAAGAAAATTGATTAAATGGAATCAAATCACTGCAGTCTGCTTGGACTGTCAGTTTGTCCCATCTTTGCTAGATTGCATAATTTAGGGTTTCCTTATGCTTTGAGGTGAAGCCTCAGTTGGGATTACAGACTCTTGTTAGTGTTGCTTGAAAGCCATTTCATTTTTTTTTAGAAAAAACTTTTAAAGCCTGTCTTCAGCTTTACCTCTTTGACAAAGCTCTGATAAATTTCCTTTTCCCTGCGGTGTTGTGGATGTTTTTATAACTTTAATGGTCCTGCTGATGGTGGAAAAAGGGTTTTCTTAGCAATACAGGAATGCAAATGGATGGAAGCAGCTCCTGAGATGGGCAGCTAATTAGGAGCTTTGCTGGTTTGTGTTGGGGATTGGGCTCTGCAAGAGAGGATGAACAATAACTTGCTTTTGACACCAGAGATGCTATTGTGGGTCTGTGTTAATTAAGGAATGGAGCTTGTGGCCTCATGTTAATAGAGGAGATATGATAGCCAGATTATTTGTCTGGAATGTGCACAGAATGAATGCTGAGATTTGTTTTGGTACATCTTGATAAGGAACCTGCAAGGCTAAAATGTAATAACAGTGTAACCATGGTGATGCTGTTGAATTAGGATTGATGTAATGTTAAGAACAAAGGTTGGTGCAATATTTGATTAATAAATTTTTCCCCAGCACGGTAACATCCCTGGTTACTGCTGGGGGCTCTGATGGGAGATGGGCAAATTCCCTGTTTTTATAGGTTCTGTTTACCTGTGCAGAGGAGAACTGGCAGCACAGAGCTTTTTGTTTGTGTGGGATGGAGCAGGGGCAGAACATTTTGGGCTCTTTGGTTCCTCCCCTAATTTGGGTGGGAAATTCTTCCTTCAGAGCCACAACAATTGAAATAATTCACAGCAACCTCTCTTGCTTGAGGAGATGGGTCAAGCTCTTCCCTAAGTATAGGTTTTGCCAAATTGCCTCCTTCAACCCCAGACATTTCATTTCTGTGGAACACTGGAGTCTTCTCATTAGCCATGGTCAACTCCTGTTTCTCCCCCAAAAGAGTAAGCTGTAACAATTAAGTTCAATAGTAGTGGCTGCAGAAAACAAACTCTTAACCTAATTTATATTAAGATGTAATTTATTTTTCTAATAAACCTCCTCTGCATTATTTGGCATTTTATAGTCCTACCTACCTTTAGAAATGTAGTTTAGTCAAACCCCTGTATTTCTTCTTATTTCCTGCTGCATTGTAGATCTTGCCTCTTGCTCAGGGTACATCACCACAATTATTTACCTCTTTAATTAGCTCTGCATCGTTAATCTGGGCTGCTTCTCAGGCTGATCTCTCCTTAAATGGGGTAACAATTTGCATTTCTGGGAGAGCAGAGCACTTGTGGCTGCTGGAGTTCCCTTGACATCTCCCAGCTGATGTCTCATGATGTGTTTAGAGCTCTGTGCAGTGCACTCCAAGTGGATTTAAAGTCAGTAGATTTCACCCCAAGGAGTTTCTTTAACATCTAAAATACACTAATGAACCCTAGATGATGGTGCAGTTGTATTCATGATGTGCTCTCTTTTTGAAGATTAATGCAATCTGTTTTTCTCCATCAAATTTTGTGTTGGTGCAAAGCTGAGCCACCAAAACACTTGGAAAAGTAAGAATTCATGGACTCCACAGAATTTAGCAGCTGTTGGATGTACCTGCTGCTGCAAGAAGCTCAGTAATGAGTGTTTCACCTCACCCTTGGGCTTTGCAGGTTGAAGTTCAGGCTGTGCTGAACTCTCTGCACCAGCACACAGCAACCCCTTCCCCTCACTGCCATTTTATTTAAGGGCTCATCTCAGACACACCAAGCTGAAAAACCTCAAAAAGCCCCTCAGCCTGACTGTGTGAAGTTCAGACTGCCTCTGTAGGTTCCCAGCTCCCTCTCCCCTTTGCTCAGGGCTGCTCTTCCCCAGGGAGCTTTACCTTCAAGTCACAGACTCCTCGTCTGTGTGAGGAGCTGAGCCATCAGCATTGATTCCTTCCTCCTTCAGCTCTTATTCAGGGTCTGGCTAAGAATTTTGTCTCTTAAGCTTTTCAATTGGTGAGCTTTGTCCTCATCTTCTTCCTTGGTGACTTCAAAACCTGGAGACAGCAAAGTGCTCAGTTTTCCTTTCAAATTCTTTCTTTTGTTTTTTTGCCCAGACAAGAACTTTTCTGCAGAGGTTGCAGACATCCAGCTAAGCTCCCCATGCTGGGTTAACATGGAGCTGCAGTTGAATGCATTAATTGGGCAAATGAAGCTTCTAGGCTCTTATTTTAGAGAGTGTGACAAACTTCCCCTCTTTGAAGGGAGCAGCATGCTGCTGGGAAAGGGCTTGGTTGTACCTACAGCAGGAAAATGGGAAATGCAGACCATGCTATCAACAGCTTCTCCCTGCTTTGCTCTTTGAAAATTATTCCCATTTTGCAGAAAGAGCGTTTTGATTTCATTGATTTGTTCTGACATTCTCAAAGTGATCTCAAGAGGATTAAGATTCACAGTTCCCATTAACTTAAACTGGAATTGCCAACAGTTAAGTGCCTGAAATGCCTCAGGAAATCCAAGTTTGGTTGGTTTGGGGGAGTTTATTATTATTAGTGGGGGGTTTTCTTGTTATTATATAACATTTTGTGCAATTAACCCCCAGAGCAGGTGCAGCAGTGATTTGTGATGCTCTTTTCTGTAGCAATCCTGGCTTGATTCAGAGTTCAGGATGTCCTGCTCAGAGACCCAGCAGCTGCACTCCCAGCTCAAAGCCATTTCCTTCAGCCACTGCAGGTGAACTGTGCTCTGGAGTTGAGGACCAACATTTGTGTTTAAATCTCTTTTATCTGACATAAAAGCTGCTGTTTGTATCTGCCAGTCAGAGGAGCAGTTCCTGCTGCCCAGTCAGTGCTGTCCAGAGCCACCTGCCCAACTTGTACTGCTCATAAAACTCAGTTCTGTGGCTGTTTCTTGCCTCATTCACTTTTTGTGAGCTGGGCTCTGCTTTCCTTTGCCTACTGTCTCTAACATCCAGGAATAAATCTGCAGAGACACTGAAGCTGCACCTGTAAAAGGGCAATGCTCTCATTATGCTGATAGCTCAGGACTTTAAAGACCCCAATTACATCTCAGGCTTCCTGCATAATGTTTGGCACATCCCTCACAGAAGCCAGGCAGGCTCTGTGGATAAATGAAAGGGAAATTAGAACTCGTGTGGAAAAACTCTGACTGGAGCTGGAGCCAATGTCTTTGTCCCCAAATTTAGGGGAGTATTATAAAAAGGGCTATCAATGGGATTCTGAAATGTTACAGTGGCCAAATTATAGTTTATTGCTTTTAAAGTAGAAGTTTGAATTTGAAGCATTTTTAAATGGAAAATTATTAAAAAAGAGTGTAGAGTAAAACCATAATGAACTTAGTATTTCCGGTGTTGGATGGTTTGAAAAATGTGAGCAACAGAATTCAAGGAGAACATTCCAGTAGAACTGCCTTTCTACTTCTTTTCACTCAGTTTATCTGATCCCTGATGGGTAAATTGTATTCAGGGAAAATCATCCTCATGAAACCCTCCCTAGGCATTAGTGAAAAATTGCCTTGGGGGATTCAGAATATTGGAAATGGGAGTTGTGTGAGTGGTGCTCCAGGTGAGCTCATGTTGACCCTTCATCTCTAAATTACTGCAGGAAATGGATGGGGCCAAGCTGGGCTGAGCAAACATCAGAGTACATTATTTCCACGAAAAGGTAACTATTAGCTGGAATTAAATTTTGCATCATGGCTTTAAGAGCACTGCTCTGGGAAATAAGCATATTAGGACATGCAGCTTTCTTAGCATCAGCTGCTCCATCCTTTCAAGCCACATTTCCTTCTTGAAAATTGGGGATTTGTTCTGTTTTTATGGAAATGAGCTGATTGTCAATTGGCATCCTCTGCTGTGTACACAGCTTTCTGTGCCACACAGGGACCACAGGGCAATTATCAGAGGCATCCATTGAAGGACTTGACTAATTTGGCAAATGTTTTGTTTCAGATAAAGTAAACAGTACTGAAGGGCATTGTAAGTACTCCTCTAACTTTTTGCTTACTTCGTTTAAATTGTCTTGTTTCTCTTCCCCCTTTAAAAGCATTTCTCTGTTTACTGAATTTTCCATTTTGATGTGCTCCAGCCCAGTTCTGTGACAGATTACCTTTAATTTGAGCATATGGGAGCCCATCCCAAGATGGAGCTGTACAAGGATGTTAATTTAAAAGAGGAGGTCAGTTGGAGACCTCATTAACAATTTAAAAGCACCAGGCCCTCTGTATGAGAAACAGGAGAATGGTTTTGGCAGCTGTGGTGTTCCCCTTAAAAATAAAACAATTTCTCATATGCATGGGTTCACCAAAGCTTGTCTTCTGCTGGAAATGGATAATTCCTTGTATGAAACTGCTGATGCACTGCAGAAAAATCCATAGTCCTGCCTGTTGCACATCCACATCAGCACAGGGAGACTGCACTGACTCCCTTAAGGTGTCTGGTTTTCTAAACCTCCAGTAATGATGTGGAGAATGTGCATTGCAATCCTTTTAATTCTACCTCTGCTTCTGGTTTTAGAGTTCAGCTGCTCAGTGACACCTTTTCCAGTGGCAATGAGCACTGCCATGTGTGTGAATCAAAGTCTTTGAGCCATCCAAGGTGTTCCTTGCTGGTTAGAGCTGATAACCCTTGAGAAGAGCAGATAAACCCTTGGCTGTCCTGCCCTGCTCCCTGCACTCAGTGGGGTCAGAGATAATCTCTGGGTGGTGCACACCCTCCCTTGCTTGTAGGGCACAGCTCACCCAGCTCCAGCTGCTGTTTTTATTTATGGTTTTTGGGGAATTCACCTCCAAACCTTGGGGTAGTTCTGCCTGGCCAGGTGCAGAGGGCTTTGCAGAGGGCTGGGATCCCAAAAGCCTTGTTTCCTTAGGAACCCAGCTAACATTTCCTTCCTGTAGGACATGGGTTGTGTCCCATTGCTCAGTCTCCGGGTGAATGGCAGGCACCTTCCATTCCCTGCAGCCCTCAGTGCTGTCCTTGTCACACTGACAGTGCCATGGATTTCCTACCCCTCCTGCTTTCTGGACTCCTCACCCTGCTGTGCTGCTCAGCTCTGCTTTGCCAGAAAGATCCCTTTTCCTTTTAAATTCACTTCTCTCTCCTGTTTTTGTCTTGCTGGTGAGCATTAATTCTGTAATGACAGTAGAGTTGTCACCACTTCCCAGGTGGTTTCCAGAGAGAAGGGAAGTGGTGCAGATCTTTCAGCAGCTGCCTTGCTCTTCGCTTTTGCTGCTGAACAGAGAATTCTCTGTGCTGGCTTCTTCCCTCTGCTTTATCACCTTCAGCAGCCAGCCTTACCTAATCCCAGCCTGTATCAATCAATGATCCCTCTTCTCCTGTGCTTCTTTTCCTTACTTTCAGCTTTTTTTTGCTGTTTTCAACACCTCCTTGTGTCCCTGCTGACAGTGCTTTTGAACAGCTGCTGTGCTGCACCTTGTCAGATCTGCTCAGAAGCAGACATCTGGATGGATCTCCTGCATGCAAAGAAAGAGAATTGGCATCCTTGTGTAGTCTCCTCTGTGCACAGCAAATCAGGGATTCGAGGCAGTTGAAGTTGGAGCTGAACAGGGGTGGTTCTTGGGAGGCTGATTATTTTATGGTACAGAGCACTGTGAAATTGTGATCATCTCCATGTTTTTGTGGAATTGCTTTTGCAGCAGGTGTGATGTGTTGAGGTGTGAAGTAGTGCTCACCGTTCCTGGAATGCTGTCTGAAGGTGGTGCTCTCTGTAGCTTTCTGTGCTAACACCAGGAAATGCACCACAGCTGCTTTTTGGGTTGGCTGTTCTGCTGAATTCTCCCCACCTCAACCCTGTGCTCTGCCATTTGTTTAATTACCTTTTCAGTCTTGACAAAGTCCTCTTGCCACCTTCATTCTGAAGTGTAACAGAGACACAGATATTAACAGTGATTTTAGTCTGACTACCTGAACATAGAAAAACAAATGAATAAATGCATTCCTCTCCCACTTCATTTCAATTTTTATCCACTGCTATTTCTGGCTCCTCACATCATCCCCCAATCTTTGCTTTCATGGTATCATTGCTGGTTTTTACAGGTGTGTCTAAATCTTAGTGGTGTTAACACCAGACTATCTCCAGCTGCTGAGTTCCTTTAATACCACAATTTGAGAGCAGGATGAATGAATCCCTTCATCTGAAATAGTTCACATTTCCCATTATTCATCTCTGGCAGGCTGCTGCCTCCCAGGATAGAGGGGGTTGGATTTCTGGATGTGGAAACTCATCAGCCCCTTTTGCACACAGGTCATGGATGGTGCTTAAAGGCTTTGTGTACGTTTAAATCATTTTCATTATCTTTCCTGTCACAGTTGATTTTTGGTCTCAAATCTGCCTTAGCTTTCCTCCCCTCTAAAGTTGTCTTATCACAGTGTTCTTGAGGGTTACAGAGGTGAATCCAGCTTTTCTGCTTTTCATCCTATTGGTAGTTTTGTCTTTTTCTTTTATGGAATGACTCATCATGGCAAAGAAAGTTGCTATTGGCAAGCTGTTTTCCTAAAAGAAAAAAATCCCCAAACCAAACCTGAAAAACATGAAAACCACATCACAACCCCACCTAACAAACAAAAAACCCCAGAGGTTTTTGGGTTTAAGGCAGGCAAAATGCCCTAATGTAGTCAGCAACCTGGAAAGCTGTTTGCCTTGTTTAGTCTCTGATGACTTCATGTGGAATTTAGATTTTCTAGAGGTATTTTACTGCATTGGCATCAGCTTGTGGCCAAACTTGCTCCTGACATGGACAAAAGCACATAGCCTGGTACTGGGAATGAGGTTTATCTTGGCCATTCTGTTCACTTTTGACTCTTGTTTTCTATTCTGTTATGCTACTTAACTATTACACTTCCAATACCTGAGCATTAGTACAATCCTAAAACCTTTTCTTCCATCTCATGGATTGTGTTCTGGACCTCCTGTGCTGACAGACACCACATTTATTCCCTGGATCCTACTCTGAAATTGTGGTTTTTTTGCATCATATCTTGGTTTTTTTTTGGTTACTTTTTTTGTGGCAGTTTAGATGCATTATACCTCACAGCAGAGCTCAATTATCACCTGAAAATGAACGGTGAAAATTGTTGCTGTTCCTTTTAAACACTTAAATTTGGGACATATTTGAGAGAATAGATTTTATAGAAGCCTCCCCAGCCTCAGTTCCTTTTAGGCAAAGGGCAGAAATGTGGTGCACTTTGCTTTCCTGTTAGTTGTGAGAGTTGAAAGATAACAAAAATCATGTTAATCCCTTAGAGCAGAGAGCTCTGTCTGCATTCCAAACTGATGCATGAGTCAACTCCAGGTCTTGGAGTAGTTGAGACCACAAACTGCAGTTATTCCAATATTCACAAAGCCGTCAAAAATTTCTGAATAAATGCAATAATGCCAGAAAAAAGTCATCCTTTATAACACGAGATTTGTTAATGTGTCTGTGCAGAGCTGAGGTCTCCATGGATAATTCCCTTTATCCCTGAAACCAGGAAGGATGTCAGTTTGTTTCAATGGCTTGGGATCTAAAATCCAGGCTGCAGTGAGAAGTTTGGATTGATTGTATGGTTCTGGAGCTAATGAAAAGAAAAAATAAATTAGAAGGGATTTGTCTAGAGAGCAGTGTTTTCAGGTGTGATCTGCAGGTATCAGAGTCTATATAAAGAGAGAAGCTTCACTGATTGACCTTTTAAAGTGGAACTTCAGAGTTTTTCCAAGTCTAGAAACTCTTATGGAAAAAAAAAATTGCCATGCATGGATTTTTTTTTTTCCTAAAATTACTGTTGTACTAGATATGAGGATTCTGACTGTGCTGACAGACTAACCAAGCCTCTGCATCCAGAGTGACTTGTTGGTAGTCTGGACCTTGAGTTAATTCAGCTGTAATATTTGGTTATTCTAAAAATGTTTTTTTATTCCTCATTTGTTATTTTTGTTTTGTGCCTTTTTAGAAAAACAAAACCCCTTGAGCTTTAAGCTCAAGATTTTGGATTCAGCTTAGGAAACTGAGATTGCAGCTCTTGAGTGGAGCCCAGTTTGGGGTAATGGGGTTGTTTGTCTGTGTCCTTAGCATGGAGCAGCATTCAGGGCTGGCTATCAGTGAATCCATTAATCCATAAATAAGTGTTACAGGTAAGTTCTCAGGTAAAATCAATGGTTCTGTTCACCAGGGAAAGTGCTACTCCATGGCTCTAAATGTTCACATTAGGGGCTTTGGTCTGGGCACCAATTATTTGGTTTTTTTTAAAACAAAAGGGGAAAAAAAAAATCTAAATTTTCTCTGTCTGCCTGTGCTGGTGGTGTGCTGTGAGCACTGCCCTTGCAGGCAGACAGGGACAATCTGATTGCTTTTCAGATTGCTGCTGTTTGGAAACGTGTGCTGCTCTCACTTCCCCTGCTGCTGAACAAACAGCCATTGATTCCTCTTGCTTGTGTTTCTTGAAGCAGCAGCAGCCAGGATTGCACCCCAAAGTGGAGCCTGTTTGCTTTTTGTGTGCTTTTTATCCAGTTCAAAACTGGAAACTGCCTCAGAAACTGGACCAGCCCCTTGTATTGGTATTGATTCTGCTAATGAGGGAAATGAACACATCTGAGGAGAACACTCAGGTTATTAATGCACACCTGCCCTGGGAAATGGGAATTTGGAAATGAAATGTGAATTGACTGAGGTGTAAATATCAGGGAAGAAAAGCCTTACAGGAGGAGAGAGGTTCAGGCTGTGTGAATGGGTTTGTTATTTCTTCCATTGGAGCATAATGAACTGCAAACC